>NC_089849.1:29787026-30387026 GCF_035609145.1 Eleutherodactylus coqui
TATCTATCTATCTATCTATCTATCTATCTATCTATCTATCTATCTATCTATCTATCTATCATCTATCTCTCTCTCTTAGGCCTCATGCCCACTTGCACGCACGGATTTCACTGCTAAATCCCGCAGTGAAATCCGTACAAGCCCGCGGACATGGAGAGAGAAAATACATTATACTTACCTCTCCGAACGCTGAGGGGCTCCCCTCTATGCAGGCCGGATCTTCTTTCTTCCGGTCGGTGGACGTGCTCGGCAGCGTGCCACGTGCATGAGCACCAATATCTAAAAAAGTCTCCTGTTCTCCCGCATATCCGCGGCATAGCACAAAAACACCTGCGGCTGTGCCACGGATACGAACGGCTTCCATAGGCTTCAATGGAAGCCGCAGGAGCCTTCCGTGCGGCAGATCCGCAGAAAAATGGAGCATGTTGCGGTTTCTTCCTGTGCATGTGACCCGCAAGCCGAGAAGGAATCCCATCTGCATGCGTTTAGCTGCCCTACTGATGCCAATGCATCCCTATGGGCAGCTAAACACACGGATCTCAGGCATAGGTATGGGGCGAGGGGGAAAAAGGGCCCAGGGAGTCCGAGCTGAGCTTTTGCACCCGGGCCCCTAAGCCTTTAGGTACGCCCCTGTGTTGGGATGTTTTTCTACTGCTGGAACTGGGGCTTTACGTAAGGTGGAAGGAATTATGAACTTTTCCAAATATCAGCCCATTGTGACGCATAACCTTCAGTCCTCTGCTAAAAAGCTGAAGATGAAGAGGAATTTTACCTCTCTGTATGATAACAACCCAAAGCAGACCTCCAAATCAACAAAAGAATGGCTTCACCAGAAGAAGATTAGAGTTTTGAAATGAATCCCATTGAAGATCTGTGGGTGACCAGAAGAGGGCGCTGCACACGAGATGACCTCACACTTTGACAGATTTGGAGTGTGTTTACAAGGTAGAGTGGGCAAAGATCGTCAAATCAAGATGTGCCCCGCTGATAGACACTGACCCAAAAAGACTGACGGCTGTCATAAAGTCAAAGGGTACATCAACAAAGTATTCGTGTTAGGGTGTGTATATTTATGCAAACACATTAATTTAGTTTCTTTTTTTTTTTTTACTTTTCCACCCTAAAATACTTCAGTTTGTTTTTCAATGGAATTGTACAGATAACGGGTCACATTGAAGGTAGAAATAAATCTGAAATGTTTAATCTTTGTCGGATTTGTTTACATGACAAAACTTTTTTTTAACAGGGGTGTTTGAAGCAATGAAAATGGTTGCAAAACTGGACATATTCATTTATAGAATTAACTATTAGAATAATGGTACTTAGTGTCTTTCCATAAGCTCATCAATATAGAAATCAACTAAATCAATTTGACTTCAATATCGGTACGATCAGCATCAATTCTACCGTTGTTTCATGTTTTCCTGTCTTCTAATTTATAGACGGGGCAATTCCTAAGCAATTATCTCCCAGCTGATCCCTCAAAGTGAGTCAGCTGACCTCATTTTGAGAGGAGGTCCTATTGCCTAGTCTCTGATTAAATATTCCTGGTTTCTGCAGCATATTGCTGGTTATAATGTAAGCAATGTGAATTTTTTTATTTATTATTTCTTGTTTGCTTCTAATGCTATCTTGTTCCTAGTCTAGCCTTGTTACTTGACATTGTAGTCTTGTTTATATGTTGTTTGTATCTGTCTTTCTCTTGCTTATTAGCTCAGCTCTGCTCAATTTGATATTGCCCTGTCCCACACCGTGGATAAATCATCTGGTAGCTGTTCTTCTACTCCTCGCTCTGACCCTTGACTCCTTTGCTGGATGCACTCTTGTCTCATCCTCTGGCCTGTTGCAACCTGATCGCCTTCCCAATAATGACCCTTGGTTCCATTACTGACTACCCTGCTACTACATCATTGCTACTGCTGTCAGTCTGACTATTCTCGGGAGTGCATCATTCTGTAGCAGAGTCCAGACCTCTTTACGGGGTTAAACGGAATCTATCCAAAATGCAGACGGTATGTTAGAGAGCCAGAGGAGCTGATCAGATTGATATATAGTTTTATGGGAAAAGATTCAGTATAACTTGTATTTTATTCATTTATATCGTTGCACATTCTGAGCTGAAGAGTCCAATGGGCGGAGCCATCAGTGATTGACAGCCACCCCTGTATGTATAGTCATACGCTTATAGCTGTCAGTCAAGGATAGTACCTCCCATTTGACTGCGAACACAATTTTGAACAAAATTGACAACGATTTATCTGTTTGTATAATCTGGCGGCACGAAAAAAAACTCGCTGATTCACTCGGGCAAACAATTCATCGCCCCGTGTAAAAGGAGCCTTAGGCTGTGTTCACACAAGTCAAATTTGCATTAAAAAATGTGACGTAGATTTCAATGAAGAAGTAGCCGAACTCTGCACATTTAGGACTTATGCGTATATGCGGAACATATATTCGCATGATTGTATTTTTGACAAGCTTGAGTCCCAATCGTAATATCCATTTTTAAAGCCATCGACATCGGGCGCTGTAGCGCACATGTAGAAAAACAGTGATAGCAAGAAACGATCGGAAGAAATGCACGGAATGACAATAAAATGCCTAATTAGGGTGAGCTGTCTTTTTTTCCCAGCTTTGTTCGCAGAGTAACTTCTTCCCCCTCCCTTTTTTTCAGCTGCCATAGATGTCCATGGCAGCTATCTGCATAACACAGCGAAAGATGGGTCGAGACCTACCTTTTCACGCCCCGTATAAAAAACACGTCCGAGAAAGACAGAGCAGGTCCTATTTTTTAATGCACAAATATTTTGCGCGGAAAAAACACGTTCGTCTCAATGAAGCTATTGAAATCAACTGCGTCGCTCGGTCGCGTTCTACGTGCGTCTTTTTAACGTGTGGAAATGCCTGCACAGATACGTTCGTATGAAACTTGGATTTCTGCCGCAAATTTGCATCTGTAGCCTCTGTGTATCTGCATGCGGATTTAACCATGCTCAGTCGGGCAAATCCACCTGCAGATTCCCCAATACAGATTCTGTATCAAGACGTGACGCGTCCCTCCATCTTTTTTCATGGCATGGATTCGGAAATCTATATGGCGCAGATTTCTATTAGAGAACCTGTCACGTAATGCAGGGAAATTACGCCGCAGCCCCGAAAACCCCTCAGTCGGTAGAACTACTAGTAATCATTTTGAAATGCCTCACTAGTAAAGATGAGCGAACCTACTCGGCCACGCCTCTTTTTCCCCCGAGCGCCGCGATTTTCGAGTACTTCCGTACTCGGGCGAAAAGATTCGGGGGGGTGCCGTGGGTAAGTGGGGGGTTGCAGCGGGGAGTGGGGGGGAGCTACTACCCCCGGCTCCGCCACGCCTCCCCCCTGCCCCCCGGCGCCCCCCGAATCCTTTCACCCGAATAGTGAAGTACTCGAAAATCGCGGTGCTCGATCGAGTAATTACTCGAAACGAGTACGTTCGCTCATCTCTACTCACTAGCCTCTGCTAAACTCCCTCCCCTTCCCTTTCTCTGACGGCTCCCATAGATTCCCATAGGAGTCTATGGAGCCTCCAGCATTGTGCGGTCCGAAAATAGGGCAAGACGTATATTTTTCGTCAGCGTGGAATTTCGGTTGATGAAATCACTCACTTATGTGCTATATTTTTCAGTCCGATATTTTTGCATTTGTCTGAATAATTCCATAGGAAACCAGTGGTTCTGATGGTCGCGACTTTATTGCGTGGCTAACTTAGCCGCGATATAACAGTCATGTAAGTAAGGCCTTATAGTGCTGTTTGCGGAGGTGACAGAGCACCGGATGATGTATTTATAATACTCATCTGCTACCACGCGCTCCCCCTCTAAAGTTGCTGCGCAGCACGAAAATCGGAGTCTTTTCATAGTCCCATGCCCGCTCTCTCCCATAGACATCTATAGGAAAGCTCCAACGAGGAACTCTGAAAAGAGTCCGATTTCCGTGCCGCTTTCCGAATTCAGAGGGCAACAGCTTTGGATTGCGGGAGAGGGGGAGTATAAAAAATGCATCACCCGTCTTCATATCAGTTCCCCGAACAGCACTATTAGGGCGCCCACCCACTGGCGTTTTTTTACCTGCGTTTTGCGTTTTGCGTTTTTCCTGCACAGGCATAGAGATAACATGTGTTCCTGTCCACTGGCGTTTTTTTTGCGTTGCGTTTGCGTTTTTAACATAGGAACTGTCAGTTGCATATGTGTCCTTATTTTTCTCCTAATGCACCCATGAATGTCAATGGAAATTAACGGAAAAGCCGCGAAAACGCCGCGAAAACGCCGCGGAAAACGCAAACGCCAGTGGGTGGGCGCCCTTACTCAGTTTATGGTGCTGTGGGGACGGGACAGGTTCCCTTTAATAATACATTTTAGGATGCAGATTTCACCATGGATTTGATGTAGATTTGGCGTCAGGTACGCCTTGTGAGCGCAGGCTTATGATGACGCCGCTATAGTGTTTATCTATATTTATAGGCTGTGTACTGTTGAGGTGGAGTTATTAGTGTGCGTCTTCACAATAGAACACATCCTATTAATAGCCAGACAATGGCGTTCAGTAGAAAAATCCCATTGAAGTACATTGCATGGCCGACTGTCATTTTTTTTTTATGAATTAGTTGTAAATACCAGAAACTTTTTGCTTTCACAATACCCATTAGCTTCATTAGTAATTCATAGAACAGACCGCAGAGACCAATAATGCCTGTGTTCCAGGAATAGGGTGACGCATACATCATAATTGTGTCTGTACACATATTAGAGTCCTAGATATTATCTAAACAATCCTCTCTTTACCAGCCAGTAAATAGCACATAATACTATATACTCCTTTTCTCCTCTATGCGCTCACACCCTTTATTTCCCTATAGCACACTGTATAGCTTTGGGTGACAATTGCCTCCGCACATAGGTTGAAAGGGTCATTTACTGCTATAGGGTCCTCAGTAGGGCCAGATGATGCAGAACGCTGCAGGCCCTTGATATGTATGAACTGCACTTGCAATGTCAATAATTTCCTTTATTCCGAGTTGTGTAACTATCCGATTAAAGCGGATGCAGAAATAATAGTAAAAGGCGCATAATGGAATGTAAAACATTAATAGATTCTGAAGGATAAAAAGGAGTGATGTCATCAGATTTAGAGGGACTTTTATGGTGGGGAATGAAAGGGTCCCATAGGAAAAACTAAAAATAGGATGATGGATCGGGGTTAGAAGCATGGCTGCGGGATCAGACTACACAGGGTTTGTTTGTAGACTTTAAAGGGGTTTTCCAGGCAGCGTCTGCTATCAGTACCGTGATATACCGGCCGGGGTCGGAGTGGAAGATGCTGCTTCGACCTCTGTGTAGTGGCCGGGGCTCATAATCAATGGAAGCAACGCCACTACAAAAGGGTCAGTGGAGCATCTTCCTCGCCGACCACTGTGTGTCCCGACACTGATAGAGAAAACCCCTCTAACCATAGTGATACATAGGTTGACAGAGGGGCTGTATACACAAAATCGTGCAATATTTTTGAATTTCTTCAGTTTTCATTTTTTTTTGTTTTGAAGCGATGAAAATTTGTTGCAAAAAATGGGCATGCCCTTTAATAGAATTCATTATTAGAATATCGCCACTTATGAGTTTGTGTCTTTCCATAGGCTGATTTATTTACATATCATGCAGAGCAGTATAGACTTTAAATGGTAGGATCAGCAGGAATTTGTTGTGCTGTGTCAGCCGCAATTAGGAAGAAGAGCTGGGATGGTGTTACAATGCCAGTCCTGGGCCACGTGATCACACCTTTGGTGGATGCCCCCTGCCATTCAGCAATTGGTGCCAATGAGTGCCGCTTTCCTGTTACTGCATAAGTTCCCTTAGGAGTCATCTGTCGGGAATATCCACGTGTTTCCTGTCCCTGCAGAAGTTTCTTTAGATGTTGTCTGTTAGGAATCCCTCAGTGTTTAATATTCCATGCTTCTCTTCCCTGTTACAATATCTCCTCCTGATTGGCCAACAGGGAGGCGTTTTCCCTAGCCGGCCAATCAGCCATAATGGAAGTATATTTATTCTGGGTCCTCCTCTACATGGATGCTGGTTATTTTCCTGCTAAAGGTGTCTAGTAGTAGCTAAGTACCAGTGGTGATACTTTTACTGTTGGGTTTATTCAACTTTGTCTAGCTGTTACGAATATAGATAGATAGATAGATAGATGGCATGTACATTTACTATATCCATCCTTATATTTCAACTATGACAGGCTAGGTCATCTAGGATCTAGATCGTGGCTGTCTCTATCGGAGCAATCACCCTGCTTTCATCAGGGCCCCCCCAGGCCAAAGTTGGTTAGGGAGAGTATTCCCACTCCTATATTGGTGTTTCCCACATGTTAGTGTCTTACCTCATGTATATGTTGGTCTATTGCAGACATTAATTGCGTCTATGTTTGATGTGTTGGTGACATCCATGAGCGTGGCGCCCCAGAACGAATGTAACAGAATTCTACAGCTTTTTTGTCATTTCTTGTTTCTCGTTTGTTGTTGAGGCAATTCCTAAATACCTGTCTCTTAGCTGATCCATTAAAGTGGGTCAGATGATCACACCACTGCAGCGCAGCCTCATTTGAAGAGGAGATCCTAATTGGCTGGCCTCTGTTTAAATATTTTTGGCTTCTGCAGTTTGCTGGTTATCATGTAAGCTGTGTGCATTTTAATCCAGTATTCTTTGTTTGCTTCTGGTATCTTTTATATTTAAGGACTCTATAGTGACAAGGTCTGTTCCATTGGATTGGCGCATAGCCAATGTGGTGCCGATATTCAAAAAGGGAGGCAAAAAGTGAAACTGGAATCAACAGGCCGGTAAGTTGTACTTCTATTGTGGGTAAAATGTTGGGAGGATGCTATCCTGGAGTACCACAAGGAAAATAGCTGTATACCTCTGTATCAGCATGGGTTTGTGAGAGATCGATCCTGTCAAACCAACCTGATCAGCTTCAAAAAGGAGGTAAGTTCTAGACTGGACCAAGGAGAGTCATTGGATCTTGTGTATCTGGACTTTTCCAAAACATGTGATACTGTGCTGCAGAAAAGGTTGGTATATAAAATGAGAATGCTTCATATGGGTGAGAATGTGTGTAAGTGGGTAAGTAACTGGTCAGTGATAGAAAACAGAGGGGGTTTATAAATGGTACGTACTCTCATTGGGTCACCGTTACCAGTGGGGTAGCACAGGGGGCAGTATTGGGCCCTATTATTTTAAATATATTTATTAATGATTTGGCAAAATTATTGTACAGCAAAATATCAATATTTACAGATTTCACAAAACTATGTAAAGAAATGAACACAAGAGAGGACACAAGGTGGTTGCAAGAGGATCTGAATAAGTTGGGGGCTTGGACAGGAAAGTGGTAAATGAGGTTTAACACTGATAAATGTAAAGTTCTGCACATGGGCAGGAAAATACATGTCACCATTACACACTACATGGGAGACCACTGGGTAACACTGACACGGAAAAGGACTTGAGGATTTTAGTTAATTGTAAACTTAACTGAAGCAACCAGTGTCAGGCAGCTGCTGCCAAGGCAAATAGGATCATGGTGAGCATCAAAAGAGATCTAGGGGCACTTGACGAGAGCATTGTTCTTCCTCTTTACAAGACCACATATGGAATATTGTGGACAGTTTTGGGCCCTCAAGAAGGATATATCAGGGCTTGAGTGGGTGCAAAGACAGGCAACTAAATTAGTAAATGGAATGGGCGGACTACAATACCCAGAGAGGCTATTAAAATTGGGATTATCTAGTTTAGAAAAAAAAGACGGCTGAGGATCGACCTAATAAATATGTATAAATATATCAGGGGACAATACAGAGATTTCTACCATCATCTGTTTATACCCAGGACTGTAACAAGGGGGCGCCCTCTAGAGGAAAAAAAAGTTTCTACACTGACATAGAAGGGGGTTCTTCACTGTAAAAGCAGTGAGACTATGAAATGCTCTGCCTGAGGATGTGGTGATGGTGAATTCAATAAAAGAGTTCAAGAGGGGCCTGGACGCCTTTCTTGAGAGGTACAATATTACATGTTTTAATCATTAATTAATTCAGATGGGTCGGTGATCCAGAGATTATTGCGATTGACAGATTGGAGTCAGGAAGGAATTTTTTCCCTTAAATTGGGAAAATTGGCTTCCACCTTATTGTTTTTTTTCCTTTCTCTGGATCAACATTGGGGTAATAGGCTGAACTGGATGGACATATGTCTTTTTTTGGCCTTACATACTATGTTACCATGTCGTTCCTAGTCTAGCTTTGTTTCTTGTCAATGTAGTATTGTTCCTTGTTTTTTTTTGTCCAGTCCTTACTTCTTCGCCGTGTAATGCGTTGTCTGGCTTTTAACTGTTTGTATTTGTCTTTGTCTTGCTTCTTAGTTCAGCTCTACTCAATCTGGTTTTCTTTTTTCTGGGTGTTGGTGCCCTCCCATTGTTTTTTAGGGTCAATGTTTCTGATAGGTTTTCTATTAGGGAAACCTCTAAAGATACTCAGGGACAGCGGTTTCTGATGTTAAGGTCAGTGACAAGTATTGATTAGGTATAACTAGAGTTAGGGTCATTTCTTGCCAGCCTCTTATCATCTGTTCACCATCACCCATCTGCTCCATCATCTGATTACTATCACCATAATCCTTCTGCTCCATTATCTGGTTGCCATCACCTTTCTGTTCCTGCCATCTATGGATGAGTTTCTATTCTTGCATCTTTGTTATCTACTGGTGTTGATAAGTGCTTTATATTCCTGCTCATTCAACTGTCCGATTGTTACATAAATTGAACCTACTCTAAGTCCTGGAGGTATCTGAGTACTGGGAGACATCGTTAGTACCCAGGAAAGCAGAAGCTAGGTGAAGTTAAGTTCTTCTGTCTAATGACCAGCCGGTGGTTGTTACAAATATGCTAAATAAGATGATAAAATTCTAACCAATTATTTTTTTATCACTTTCCACCCAAATCATTAAATTTGTCTATTTTAGTGTAATGGAATGAGCTTACTCCATTGGATCTGTTGTAGTATAAGTCGGGCTCGCTGATGTCCTTGTATGTGTAAATCTACATAAAAATAAGCCAATTTTAACAATAAGAGATAAACTGAGCAAAGGAAGGGCAAAAGCTGCTCTGTCACGGTCTTAACCCCTCACCTGCCAGGACAAAGAGAGAGCAGCAAGTGAAATTTGGAACTCTTATTTTTTTTTTGTTCCCCTCCAGCGGAGCGAGGAAGAGCACTGACAGCAGAGAAGGGGAAGAAGGAGAAGAGAGCGGGAGGAGGGGTAGCCTACAGTTTGAATAAGGATATTTTCCCTTCTGTTTAACTATATTTTAGCATCAGAGGAAGGGGAAGAGAAAATGAAAGCGAGTGAGGGTGAAAGGATCCGATACAGGAAATAAGATTAGACGCTCGCCATTACCAGTGTCCCTGTCATTTATTCCCACAACTCCTTGCTGTTCTGGCTCATTACTGTATCTTCTCAGACTTATGGGCAGTGGGAATAAAGAGAAAGGTGGAGCAATATTAAGTATTAACATAACAAGAAGCGCCGATTTCTTTTACATAGCAGCCACGTGACAAGGATTTTATAAAAGCAGCCACTATTCAAAGCCCCTGCCTTTAATATTTCATATATCTTCTCCCTATACATCCTCCTATAACTCCATATACAGTTGGAAGAAAAGAACCCTTATCTGGATTTCCACATTGATTACTAATGAAATGTGGTCTGGTTCCTATCTAAGTCACAATTACATAATTTAACTAAGAACACACAGACAATTGTACTGTTCATGTTTTTATAGAAAACACGGAGTAATCATCAGCAGTGTGATGAGAAAAGAGTAAGTGAACCTCTGTGCGAATGACTTCTCCAAGAGCTAACTGGTAAAATGTGTTTCAGATAAGAATATGAAATTGGAATTGTGGGTTTCACAGGTGCTTTTCACATTAAATAAAGTTACGCAGAGTCTGGTTACTGACAAATCTGTTCTTCTCAAAAAGGATTGGTTAGTGTGAGTCATGATGAAAACAACTTTCAGAAGACGTGTTACAGAGATGCATGAAGCTGGAAAAAGCTGCAAAGGCATTGCTAAAGACCCATGTGTAAATCAGTCCACAGTTAGACAAATTATCTAAAAATGGAGAACATTTAGGACTGTTGCTACTATCCCTCAAAGTAGGCATTCTGTTAAAGGCATATTCTGACCTTTTTTTTTCAACTGATGACCTATCCTCTGGATAGGGGTCCACCGCTCGGGATCCCCGGTCATCAGCAGATCATCTGGCCCACTGTCAGTGTGGCAGACCGGACGTCATCATTAATGGACAGGGCAGGAAGAAGGAGTGCCGGCTTCATTCCCATCAAAATTAATGGGTGTGCTGTGCTTCCATTGCACTTCTTTCTCCTCATAATGGACAGGACGTTCGGTCTTGTCTGTAACAGGAGCAGAAGGTGTAGAAGGTCAGCTGATGTACTGGGATCTCGAGTGGTGGACCAATGTCCATCAACTACTGATGACCTATCCAGTTGTATAAAGGCCAGAATACCCCTTAAAGATCAGTCCAAGAGCACAATAATCCTGAAAGAAGTGAGAAAGAACCCAAGGTTAACAGCAAAACACCTACAGAAGATTGTGTAAACTGCAATACCCTTTGTTCATGTGTTCATTATGATAGAAACACCGAACAAGAAAGGTGTTCATTGAAGGACACCACAAAGGAAGCTGGATGTTCCACAATGCTTCTGGGAAATGTTTTATGGACAAATGAGACAAAGATTAAACTTTTTCGCACAAATGTGCAACACTATGGAAAAAAAGAACACTGTACACCAACACCAAAACTTCATCCCACAAGGAAGCCCGATGGAGGAAGCACCATGGTTTGGGGGTAATATCCTTGACTGAAACATCTTTTGGCATTTAACTCCTGCAGAAGTTTTTATAACACAGAGGGGTTCACTTACTTTTTTTCTCCCTGCACTACGGATGATCATTCATTGTGCTCAATAAAAATCATGAGATGCCGTGACATGAACAGAAGAGAGCTGTGCACACAACGCATCCCAGAAATACCGAAACGCATTTGCAGGGAGGAACAGACCAAAATTCCACCTCAACATTGCACAAATTTTCTTGCAACTACAGGAGATATTAAGCAGAAGTGATTGCTGCTAAAAACACGTTATAAAATTGAAGGGTTCACTTACTTTTTCTCCCTGCCTTGTGGATGATTACTCAATGTGCCCAATGAAAGACACGAACGTTACAACATTTTGTGAGTTGTTAGATTGTATTTGTCCATAATGTGGCTTAGATAACAATCAGACCACATGTTATTATTAGTGATCAATGCAGATATTCAAGGGCTTCCAAAGGGTTCACTTACTTTTTCTTTTAACTCTATCCATCTATCAATCATTTTATCTAGATAATTGTAAATGATTCATCTAGTTGAGCCCTTTCCTACATTCCCTCTCGTGCATTGAAGACGTCCTTATATTGGATTGCTGAGCCGTGCCATTTCTCCGTTTAACCTCTTCCTTTCCATCTCATTTTGGCTCAGGGCAATCACCTACCATCCGTTAGTTATACAAGAATCTCCAATCTTCCCCTCTACGCTAAACACTAGAACATCGCTGCACATAATGACTACATCATTTCACAAATCCAATGCTAACAAATCTAATGCGTGCTTTATATACTGTATTAACGCTAATGATATATTTTGTCTTATTGCTTATTATACGCCGATGAATAGAATTCACATTCAGCCTGCGACTCTTAAAGTCACATTAGGCGAATTCAAGAAATATCCGTCCATTCACCTTGGAAGCATCTTGGAACTGCAACCTGGGACCCTGACCAATCCATATGTAAATGGGGCAAACGCAACGGAGTTCTCCTTTAATTCTTCTTCTTCTGCAATCAAAAATTATAAAATTCTACAATTTTTTTTTCTTTTCTTGAAGTCAACACTTGCAGGGAGACCGTCCCTGTTTAATGGTGCAATTTATTGACTCTCTTCTCTGCAAATTACATTTATTAGTTGAATATGTCTTGTAATAAGCCGGGAGAAGAGCCAATTATTTTATGTAACAAATTAAATCACTGCGCTAAGTCACTGCACCGAGTTCAAAGGTTCCTTTCTACATGCACCATGTTAGACGGTGAGGAGGAGGAGGATGAGGCTCTGGAGATGGACTCTTACCAATACACTAATTGAGTTTCTACCTACGTTTTATGTGTACCGCAAGGAGGTGGCGGGCAACGAGCGCCAATCAATCTGCGGGCCTTCTTTTCTGATATCTCTCTTCCTGTTTCCAGTCATTTGCATCGGGATTTTCGAACGACGTCTTGAAGAGATAGGGTTAAGGAATTGTGGAAGAATCGGGAGCGCAGTGATAAGGGGATGCCCGGGTGCACTGTGATAATATGACAGATATTTAAATAGCAGAAGACACATCTCAGTTTGTGAAGCTGAAATACGGTAATACAATAAGGAGATGGGTCATGGATCAAGGAGAAAAATAATACTGAGGAATTGGGGAGGCGAGGGAAGGGTCCCGTGAAAAGGAGGAAGGAGGGAGAGAGGCTGCAAGGAAGAGATAGAGTGGAAGAACCAGGAGAGGAGAAGGGAGAGCGATGCTGGAAAGCACAAGGATAGAAGGCTGATAGTATGGAGAGGATGCTCTATATAGGAGAGATGTGTCAGCCGAGGATATCTAGATGAGAAATAAATAGGAATATTTATATACAAGTATATTATATATATATATGGTTTTTTAAAATTTATAAATATATATATAAATTTAAAAAAAAAAAAAATATATATATATATATATATATATATATATATATATATGTATATATATACAGAGTGTAGTCAAAAAGACGTGTCCGGCACTATATTACAGTACTGGTGTCGTGTATTGAAATAAAAATCGTGTACCTGAATAGGAAGGCATGTATGTGTTACCCGATGGTACGGCCCACAGGCCCCTGAGGGCTCCGGAACATGAATTTCAATTTTGTGCAGTGGTCCTTGGAAGGCCACTCTACACACTCATATTCAGAAAACGCTGTTTTTACCCCAATTTTGAGCACATGTCACACATGATAGCACTTTTTAACGCACACCATCATTTTGAGGACGATGAGGTGCGTCAAAAGCGCTAAAATGTGCAAAACTAGAACAGACAGCGCTCGAAGATTGCTGCGTTAGAAATGCTGCGTTCGAGCGTATGTCTGTGCGGCCCCATTGAATTCAATGGCGGCGTTGTATTGCAGTTAGCGCGGTGCTCGGGACAAAGCGGGGTGCTGCGGTAAAAAGCAGTGTGTGTGAGAGTGGCCTAAGAGAGAGGGCAACCCAATTGCAAGGGCTGAAGAGTAGCATGTGAGAAGCAGATATCCACTTTCCACGTCTCTCTAAGTGGGACCGCTGCTATGACTTGCGCCAATGTGCTCCTGCAGTTCAGTGTAGTCGTAGAGAAGTGGCATGGATATAAATCCATCCACTGCCGAACAGTGTTGTCATAGGGATATTGCATGGATTCAAATATATTCACTGCAGATCAGTTTTGTCATAAGGACATTACATAAACTCAGATCCATCCACTACAGATCTATGTTGTCATAGATACATTACATCGATTTAGATCCATCCAGTCAAGATCAGTGTTGTCATAGGGATAATGCAAGCATTCAAATCCACTGCACTTTGGATGAAAGCACTGATGTGGACGGAGGGACACAGACAGCCTGTCACTAGATTAGAACTGAAGACTCCCCGTTGTGTTTAGAATGCTCCGATATCAGTCAGGGTGCTGTCAATGAGAATGCCGGCACGGAGCTGCTCACTGCTAATTCTAATTTCTGCCAAGGAATAAATGCATCATTTTGTTCATTCTACTAAAATTGATTTCTTCTGGCTATTTTAGGTTGCAACAAGCAGCTCCGCACACATAACCCCCCCCATCCCTTTTCCCACTGTGAAATGTTGGAAGGATCTTTTTTGCCCATGATAGGTATTTCTGTGGACACCCTGCATGGTATGTACACTCATGGTCACACCAATCCCCCCTAGAAGTTGTTGGGATGAAACTTTCTCTGAGTGATTGTAACGCTGATATAAGTGATTCCAATATCAGAGCGAAAGGATCATTTATTGTGGAGAACTGACCCCTTGTAGGGAGGCTCTAGTCCCCTGCTCTACCGCCTGTAGGTTGGATACAAGATGTGATATAGGCAGGCATGGAGGCTCTAGTACCCTGTTGTACCACCTCTAGATTGGATACAAGATATGAAACAGGGGGCATGGAGGCTCTAGTACCCTGTTGTACCACCTCTAACTTGGATACAAGGTGTGATACAGGCAGGCATGGAGGCTCTAGTACCCTGTTGTACTGCCTCTAGCTTGGATACAAGATGTGAAACAGGGGGCATGGAGACTCTAGTACCCTATTGTACCGCCTCTAGCTTGGATACAAGATGTGATACAGGCAGGCATGGAGACTCTAAGACCCTATTGTACCTCCTCTAGATTGGATATAGAATATCAAACAGGAGACATGGAGGCTCTAGTATCCTGTTGTATCACTTCTAGCTTGGATACAAGATATGAAAAAGGGGGCATAGAGACTCTAGGACCCTATTGTACCGCCTCTAGATTGGATACAAGATATGAAACGGGGCATGGAGGCTCTAGTACCCTGTTGTACCACCTCTTGGATACAAGATGTGATATGGGTGGCATAGAGGGTCTAGAACTCTGTTTTATCGCCTCTCACTTGGATAGAAGATGTCATACGGGGGGAGGGTGAGGCTTGTATGGAAGCTCTAGTAACCTGTTGGGGTGCCTCTAGCTTGGATAC
This sequence comes from Eleutherodactylus coqui, assembly GCF_035609145.1. NCBI lineage: Eukaryota > Metazoa > Chordata > Amphibia > Anura > Eleutherodactylidae > Eleutherodactylus > Eleutherodactylus coqui. The sequence continues at coordinate 29,801,954 of NC_089849.1, forward strand.
AGTATGTGATACGGACGGGTATAGAGGCTCTAGTACCCTGTTGTATTGCCTCTAGCTTGAATACAAGATCTGATACAGGTGGGCATGGAGGTTCTAGTAGCCTGTTGTATCACCTCTAGCTTGGATACAAGATGTAATATGGATGGCATGGGGGCTCTAGAATCTTGTTGTACCACCTCTAGCTTGCATACAAGATGTGATACAGTGGGCATACAGGTTCCATATGGTATCCTGTGGCATATCTGTTCATATTTCCTGTAACATAACCTCTAGATTGTGCAAACTCATAGGCTGTCGAAGTTGGCATCTCAGATGGTCCCATACATGTTCTATTGGCGAAACGTCTAGCGACCAGGCAGCCATGGAAGTGTGACAATATTGTCCGGACATTCCTCTCATACCCCTGCTGTGTGCGGCAGAGCATTATCCTGCTGGAAGCCTCTTGGAAGCCCTGCCATGAGAGGCACACATGTGGCTGCAGGATGTCCTGAACATATTGCAAGGATGTCATTGTCCCTCATACCATTACTAGGGGTGACTTAATGTCGTATGCGATGGCCCTCAGACCATCACACCAGTAGTGGGGGCAATGTGCCACTCCACAGCAAAGACAGGATTGGGGTGATCACCTCTAGGTCTCCAGACATGAACATGGCCGTCATCAGTGTCCAAACTAAGCCTGGATTCAACCCGGTTCCCCTCCCTAGCATCAACTTTCATCGTCCACACCACTGCAAACGGGAACGATGGTGGGTGTCTAAAGCAGCAAATGTAATTTGTGCAGTGAGACCAAATGTCCTTCAGCCAAGTGCCTGGAATTGGTTCCAGCACAGGGGTGTTACGATGGTGATCCCTCTCTCTGGATGGAGGACAACGAAACAGTTGGAGCTGCTCATGCTTGTCGGACAATCAGACGCTCCTCTCTACTGGTGGTCTGTCGGGGTTCCTGAGCCCGGTCACCTTGTGTGCCCTCACACATCCACTTGTCCCAACACCTTCTAATAGTCTGGTCAGACGGTCCTCTCTACTGGTGGTCTGTAGGGGGCGTCCTGAGCCCGGTCACCCTGTGTGCCCTCACACATCCACTGGTCCCAATACCTCCTAATAATTTGGTCAGATGCTCCTCTCTACTGGTGGTCTGTAGGGGGCGTCCTGAGCCCGGTCACCTTGTGTGCCCTCACACATCCACTGGTCCCAATACCTCCTAATAGTTTGCTCAGACACTCCTCTCTACTGATATCTCTTCTCTGTGTCGTAGAGGCGTCTAGTGGTCAACAAGCTCTACACAAGTGGAAGTAGAGGTCACTACAAACAAGGAGCCTCAGAGAGCCTTTTATGGGCCAAGGGGGGAACCACTTTCAGGGTCTCCAGGGACCAGACCATTCATCTAATTCCCACAACTCTCATCATTTACATATCTGCCTGACATGGAACTGCATGCCGGGTTTTGCAGCAAAACGACAACTCTGTCTAGGGGCGAGATTCTTTTTCCAATGAGTGTAGTATATATATATATATATATGCACAATTAGTGTCTTACATAAATCTACAGAGAATTAGGAGTAATTGCTGACCCCAAGTTATTTCTTACGAGGTTGGATTGGCTTCTGATTTGAGGCCATGTGGCTAATTCAACGCAAGGAGGATCCCCTCTCCATGCACTTCTGATTAGGGAAATGGAAGTGACAACCCTCCGTGGGCACACGGCATGGCCATGAAGGGGTTGGCATATTGTAGCCTCTGGGACCATTATTCATAGTGGAGATATGTAGTATGATTCACAGTCCTGTATGGAAGTGTCTGACAGAACTCTTACAAGATGTACATTACAGCTCATGATTGTATAAAAAAATGGGAGTCTTCAGCTTTAATGTAGTGACAGGCTGTGTCTGTGTCCTCTTTACTGCTCCTTCCACTTCAGCGCTCACATCTGAAGTGCAGTGGATGGATCTGAATGCTTGCTGTGTCCCTATGAAAACACTGATCTTCACCAGATGGATTTGAATCTCTGCAATGTCTTTGACAACATAGATCTGTAGTGGATGGATTTCAATCCATACAATGACCCTATGATAACACTGATGTGCAGTGGATGAATTTGAGTCCTTGCAATGTCCCTATGACAACTCTGATCTAGAGTGGATGGGTTTGAATCCATTCAATATCCTTATAATAATACTGATTTTCTGTGGGAAAGTCTAATGTCGATACTGATTTGCAGCAAATGGATATGAATCCATGCAATGTCCCTATGACAACACTCATCTGCAGATTTGATTGCATACAATAGCTCAATGATCTGCAAGAGCACATTGGCACAAGTCATCCTATGAATTCAGTAGCTGATATTTTCAAAAAATAATACGCTATTTATATTTGTCGCAACTTTTATAGACTTTTTACGTTTTTTTTTTAACAAAATGCACGATGCAGAGTGTGAGGTCTATTCCCTGACGACATATATAGAGATGTAGCTGAATGCTGTATTACTACTGTCAGATCAATTCGTGTCGTAAACCGCAGCTTGAAGGGTAAACTGGGACAGAATAGAATTACTGGTCTCAGTTTGGGCACTTTATGACATTATCTGCCTGGCCTCAGGTACTAACATAAATGCAGTTACCCGCTATTGTCTATCGCCTTGATATTAGCCTCTACTTATAATTGGTCCTCCTAGTCGTAGACTTGTTCCTTTGTTGATAATTTACATGAATGTTCATGCCTGTGATGGCAGGCAGTAAGGATAGCACCTTCTGCAGGGATGTCGAGGGGTTAAATATATATCAAATTGTTGCGTTGTGGCCTCATATAATAACAGAAGGATAACTATGTATCAGGATTTAAAAGACCCAACTTCTTATTGCTATGGGAGGGACGATAGTGTGATTGACAGCCAGGGGCAGAACTAAAGGCTCAGGGGCCCTGATGCAAAAGGTGAGCTGGGGCCCCCCTCCATCTGTATCTGTACCCGTACCCATACCTAAACCATGCAGTCAAAAGAGTGGAGGCACAGTGGTTCTCCTCACCCAAAGACGTTCCGCCACTAAGGTGATGGCGTCTGTGTTCTGGGATAAGGAGAGCGTGCTGCTCGTGGACTACCTTCAAACTGGTTCCACCATCAATGCAAGGTATTACATTGAACATTTGGACCAATTGAAGGCAGCTCTGAAGGCCAAAAGGTGCGGCAAGCTGTCCAAAGGAATCTTGTTTCTGCAAGACAACGTCTCCGCTCACACTGCACAAGTGACCACTGCAAAACTGGTGGAGCTAGGCTTCCAGCTTGTTGACCACCCACCTTATTCACCAGATCTAGCTCCCTCTGACTACCATCTGTTTCCAAACCTGAAGAAACACCACAAGGGGACCAAATTTCTCATAATTTCTGATGCCATGGCTGCTACGGATGACTGGTTTGAGGCACAACCGAAATCCCTCTTTTTGCAAGGCTTACAAAACTTGGAATACCGATGTAAGAAGTGTGTTGGCATCAGTGGAGAGTATGTGGAAGAAATGTAAAGTTTCATCTTCCTATCTCGTTTCTTTCTGGGTAAAGCCAAAGACTTATCAGCAGCCCCTCATACAATCATTAACTGAAACAGAAACAGCTGTGTGGGAGGCTTAAGACTGGGTGAGGAACAGCCAAACTCTGCTGCTATTGTTACGTATGTGTGGCGCACTAAGGCAACGGCGCCACAGCACAGATTCCAGATAATGTCCTAGTAAAACCGCAAACACACTCACATAGTACTTGCATTGACAAATTACACCACTCCAGGCCAAGACAGAAGGAAACCTGTCCCTTACTAATCAGGGAAAGTGGGGCACCCCTGCCTAAAAGTGGGGTAGATGCCCTTATAAAGACGGCCCCACCATCCTTATCTTGGACCTGGCTTTCCCTGATTAGGAACCCGGATGCACCAAACATAGGACACATAACTGTTCACTCCTATACACAGAACGGAACTGTTCATATACCACATGTCTGGCCACCTGCACAGACCCAATGAACACGTCGCTGTTCACACCAACACAGCAGGTAATGCATACCACATAGAACAGGAACCCCACTCAGAAGTCACATGCATACAGATACAAAAGAATTGCTAGTCCAAATGTCCTCACACCAAGGGGAAAGAAAGTCAGCCACTGTGCTGACATAAAGGGAACAGTTTCAGGTTGCACCCATATGACCATACATGACATCAGACATCTGGAGGCCGCACCTGTCAAAGGGGAAGGGAGAGGGGGTTGGCATAAGATGCAGATGGGGACAACAGGTGTCCATCCTCAGGGAAAGTGAGAGAAACACTTCAGACTAGCGTGCATTCCACCCAGGTCAGAGTGGGAATAACACAGAATGAGTAAAAAGAGTAAAAGGACTATCATCCTCTAATCAGAGGAGCTGGTATCAATATGCAGCAGACCAGCGAGAATTGGCGAGAGTTCCACACCCAGCCAGCTCAATTATCCTACAGCTGAGGACGTGTATTGCTATAAAACCCATAGTACTACAGATCCCAGGAGCACAACCTAACAGTAACTCCTCTTAAGAAATAAACCCCTAAGAAATAATAAAAAAAAAAAATAGCCCCTCCTCCAACAGACATGTGTCACGGGACTTATCCTATGGACCTGACACCAACGCATGAATGACACACAGGAGGGAATAAACCATGGTGCACCTCTAAACAGAACCACTGCACCTTACACAACAGGCCTCAGTCACAGTAGCCTGTAAAAAAAAAAGTGCACAGACTCAGAGGGAAAAAGATGGCAACCCTCCCTACTGACACAACGTCGCATAGGACTTATCCATACGGGCCTAGTGCAGGACACATACATGTCCTCTAGCAGAGGGAAAAAACAAGGGTTCCAAACACACAGGGATCTGGAGCAAAAGCTAAGGCTGGTCATTATGTTACGTCTGCGGGGCACAACGCTCCTCAGCATGGTCGCGTTGGTTGTGTGATCTGAGATAATACACAAATGCACACATGAAACACCAAGGGACAGTGATATGCAAACTGGGAACAGGACTCATGGACAGACATACACCAATGACTGACAAGACGCCCAAAACACCCTCCAGCACACATAGCCAGATGGAATAACTAGAGAATGTACGAGGTATTAGTTTGCACTTTGGCCAAGATACTTAAGCCCACGAACCCACTTTAAGGGTCCTCATTGTCTCGCGGGTTCCTACTCTATCAAGATAGCTAACCCCAGGAAACCTGCCTGCAAGCGGGGCGGTCATGCCGATAGGGACGGCCGACACTGGAACCTAGGAACCTAGTTAGCCAAGAGATGATAAACGATCCAAAGCAGGACAGGACACAGTTCACACCAATACACCAGGGATTGCATGCAACACAGAACAGAGCTGTTCATACCACATGTCTGGCCACCAGCACAGACCCAACAGAACACATCACTATTCACACATATGCCCGGCCACCTGCACAGACACACATCATGAAAGCAAAATCCCAGGGTGTTGGGAAATGAACTCAGAACTCTCATGCATACAAATGCACACCAATGGGGAAAGAGAGTCAGCCACCATGCTGACATAAAGGAAACAGTGTCTGGAATCACTCATCTGACTATATGCAACATCAGACGTCTAGCTCCCCTAACATGTTTCACCAGAACTCTGGCACTATCATAACTCTTATACCCCTGATGAAGCCAGAGTTCTGGTGGAACATGTAGGGGAAGCTAGTATTTTAGTACAGATCCTCATGTAGTCTATCTAATTTATTGTTTCTCTTAGGGCTCTTTCCCACGAGTGTATATATCGGCCGGCCGATATACGCTATCATCTGGGCGTAGAAGCTCGTGAACGGGCGCACAAATCTAACATTTGTGTGCCTGTTCACACGGCATGGGCCCTGGCACAAATACGCCGAGGTCACCATGCCATCGCCCCTTTCCCCTCCCTCCCCCTCGCAGGCTCACCTCTGCTCTCCTCGCCGCTCGTTCTTTGCAATGGGAGGGGGCGAGATGGGGGCGGAGCTAAGCGCCTCCTCCCACTGCTGGCTATGGACAAGAGTCAGGGAGAGGGCAGGAGCTTAGCATTGCAAAAAACAAGCGGGGGGGGGGGGGGGGAGAAGAGGTGAGCCTGTGATTGGGGAGGAGAACAGAGGAAGGAAGTTTAGTAGCCACACTGCTAAACTCCCACCCACCTCCGGCCGCTGCCATGGACTCCCATAGAAGCCCATGCAGCGGCTGACATATTCCGTCCCAAAAGATAGTTCCAGGACTATCTTTTGGGCCCGACGTATAAACGCCCGGTGCTTTTACGTCTCAGGAATACGGCCATGTGATTTGATGCATTGGAATCCAATGCATCAGATCACAGCGTATATCGGCTGGCCGATATATGCTCGTGGGAAAGAAGCCTTAGACAATAATGAGTGTCAGCAGGCAGCACTGAAGCATGGTGGAGGCTCCTTGCAAGTTTTGGGCTGCATTTCAACAAATGGAGTTGGGAATTTGGTCAGGATTAATGGTGTCCTCAATGATGATAAATACAGGTAGAAACGCCTATGGGATTAACCCATAGCTCTGCTCTGTCTCTCCCTGCTATTGGTTAATCCTGCATAGCTCCGCTCTCTCTCTCCCTGCTCTGGGGATCCCCAAGAGATATCCCCATAGTGCAGAGAGAGAGGGCAGAGCTAAAGATAGGACGGGGCTTTAGGGCTTCTCACAGGTATTCCCCATAGCAACTAGAGATGGGTGGGGCTAGAGGGCAGATCCGTCTAGCCCCACCCTCTCCTCCTACGCTCTCAGGAAGCCCTCGGGGAAGCCCTGTAACTTGCCCCCCTCTCTCTCTGCTATAGGGAAATCACTTGGGGAGAGAGATGCAGGGTGTCCCCTACTGCCCCCCACTGCTGGAGAATTGCCTAGCAGTGGGGCTGGAGAAATTCCTAGCTGCCCAGAAGCACATTTTAAATGTCCCACTGTAAATTCCTGTTTGTCCCCACAGGGATTAAGGGAACCCTCGGGGCTTCAACTCATCCCCGCGGGGACTAACAGGAGTTTATAGAGGGACATTTAAAATGTGCTTTTGGGCAGCATGTTTTAAATGTCCCCCTGTAAGCAGATGGGAATTCTCTCGGACAGCAGAAATCCTCCTAATGAGATTTGCAATCTTCTTTTCCTGTGCAGGAGTTTCCATAAACTCCTGCTCCCATAGGAGTCTATGGAAACTCCTGTGCAGCTCGCACCAAAAATAGGTCAGGTCGAGAGATGAGCGAACGTACTCGGTTCGGGTGTTTTTGGACCCGAGCACAGCTTTTTCCGAGTTACTGACTACTTGGACGAAAAGATTCGGGGGGGCGCTGGGGGTGCGCGGGGGGTTGCAGAGGGGAGTGGGGGGGGGGGGGGGAGAGAGAGCTCCCCCCTGTTCCCCACTGCTACCCCCCGCTCCACCACGCTGCCCCCCGAATCTTTCCGTCCGAGTAGTCAGTTACTCAGAAAAAGCGGTGCTCGGGTCCAAAAACACCCGAACTGAGTACGTTCGCTCATCTCTAGTCAGGTCCTATCTTTTCTAGCAGCACAGACCTTAGATGCGTGTATTGCAGTCACGCGTGTCCTATCTTTTGAAGGTGTGAGTATTTTGCACGTCTAAAAATCCTTCATGTGAACGCTTCTATAGGAAACCATTGGTTCTTTTAGAAGCGATCTTTTCACGGACCTCTAATGCACTAAAATCACGCTCGTGTGAACGAGGCCTCAGGCAAAGGGCGATCACACCAAATATTGATGTGATTTGTATTTCTCTTTTATGCATCCATTTTGCGATTTGTTAATTGGAAAAAAACTTTTTAACCTTTTCATCCAAAACCCGCCTAAAACCTTTGCAAAGTACTGTATATGGTAGAGAGTTGTAGGTGTGCTCTGTGCAGGGAATGGGAAGAGGTTAGCTGTGACCACCACCTATTGTGAATGGTGAATCCTGTGCCATCTATATACATAGTGTTACCTGTCAGTGTAATCCTGTCTGTGAGGATGAGATGAGTGCTGAGACGTTTTTTTGTACAGAACAGGAAGTGTCAGACTATTATTAGGCTTTGTGTAAACCGCAGAATTTGAAGACTTTTCTAAAATATAGATTAACACTTCTATTAACGCTTCTATTTTTGAAGACATTCTTCCTTTGCAGCATTTTTTTCCACACCTGCCTAAAACGTTTGCACAGTACTACTACCTATCAAAAGTGGTTTTCAACATAAGGGTGCCTACCCACTAGCGATATTTTTTCCTGCCATGCGAGAGCGCTGATTATGAAACCAATTATTTTCAATGGTTTAATACTCATTTGCGTTTTTTCACTGCAGCCTCGCAGCGCACAAAAATGTTTTCGGCAATATCGCTCAGTGTTTTCAATGGGGCCAGCAGCAGCAGCGCTAGCTCCATTAAAAACATAGGGAGTACATCAGGATGCTATCCCATTGCTTTCAATGGGGTCGGCGCTGCTGCAGCCCCATTGAAAGCAGTGGGTTGCAGGCAACCCCCGCAGCGATGATTTTCGGGGAAGGGCTTGAAATATAAGCCCTTCCCTGAAAATCATTCATTACTGGTGAAAAAAAATATATACTCACCTCCCCGCTGCTCAGGCACATCCTCCAGCTGGCTCACCAGCACTGCTGTGAAGCTCTTTCAGCAGGCGGGGATTTAAAAATCCCCACCTCCTGAAAGGGCTGTGCTGATTGGCTGAGCACTCAGCCAATCACAGGCAGCGCACAGCCATTCATTATTATTTTAGAAGTGAAGATGATGCCAGTCATGTATATACAAACCTCAGTCTTCATCATCTGGAACAGTGTTTCTCTACTCCAGTCAAGTGTTATTGTTCTCAGTAAGAGAAACCAAGTGCAGGTAGTCCCCGACTTGCGAACAGGTTCCGTTCCGGGAGCCCGTTCGCAAGTCCGTTTTGTTCGCAAGTTGAACAAATGATAGTATGGAGGGGATCGCGGGTGGATTCCGCTCCATACAACGTCGGGTGCCGGCTGTTCTTACAGCGGGCACCCGGCGGCAGCAGTTCCGACGAGCTGCGCCGCTTGTCCTAACTGTTAACACTTTAAATACCGCTCTGACAGCGGTATTTAAAGTGTTAACAGTTCTGACGAGCGGCGCGGCTCGTCGGAACTGCTGCCGCCGGGTGCCCGCTGTAAGAAACAGCCGGCACCCGACGTTCAGGGGCCCGTACAGCGTCCCATGATGAGATCGCGGGACGCTGTGTGGTTGCTAGGCAGCCGGGGACCTCCTGAAAGGCCCCAGGGCTGCCTATGCAGAGTGCCTATCAAGCGCACGGCTTGATAGGCGCTCTGCATAGACAGCCCTAGTGCCCTTCAGGAGGTCCCCGGCTGCCCCGCAACCGCGATGTGACCGGACAGGCTTCTATCAGGCTTGATAGAAGCCTGTCCGGTCCCTGCACAGCATGATGTAATGCCATAGCATAGCATCATACTGTGCTGTACAGATAGTTCGTATCTAGCGAAATTCGTAAGTCGAATGTTCGCAAGTCGGGGACTACCTGTAATCTTGTAGATATGATACCTTTTAATGGCTAACAAAAATACATGATGTTATAGCGAGCTTTCCAACCTCTCACGGTCCTTCCTCAGGTTTCAGCTCCTTAAAACATGACCTGTTGGGGGCGCTGAGGACTGCAGTTGAGAAACACTAATCTAGACGAACAAAGGTTCAGCCCATGAATTTATGGATCACTTTTGATGGTACCCGCTGTGTTCAACTTTTGCTCCACAGGATGTGTAATTACCCCTGCAATATTTTTACACTGCAATCAAAAATAAAGTCCTGGCTTTCTGGGCTTTAATCCTCAGGGACGTAAAAACGGTATTATTGTATCTTGATGCCACCGGAAGCTAGGGGTGTGACAGCCCTTCAATGGAGGGATGGCCCTGTCACACCCCTAGCTCCCGATTGGTTGCCAGTACATCTCCTGTGACTGCTGCTTCCACAGTGTCCCCCCTTCTCCTGTGGCTCCTCCGATGTGCTGTCTGTCCCCCCCTTCTGCTGCGACCCTGTGTAGCAGTATGGGCCATCCACCCGTCCGCTGTCTGTACCCCTCTTCCTATGATTTGCCGGGTCCGGGGCCAGTCTTCTCCCACGCGTTGCAGCTCGGGAGTGTCACTCTTGTTTTCCGGCAGTTGTTCAGGGTTGGATGTGCTGACTTTCAGCCCTCCGTCGTGCGCTCCCAGGAGCCCCCATAGCGTCTTATTTCTGGGTTGGCCCGTCAGCCGCCGCAACAGGAAATTTGGGGCTGAGAGCCAACATATGGTTCTATCAGCCAGGAGGTCGGGCGGCAGGGGGGAGCAGCATTCTTGTCCTTTGGTCTGTGGGAGCCGCCGGCGCTCTGTTGACAAGGAGTGCTACGGGAACACTGATGTCAGCTCTAGCGTTTGCAGTGATTGTAGCTTGTGCTGGAGGGTTAGGCATCCTTTTTGCTGCTACGCTTAGATTAGCTGCCATGTTACAGGTGTAACATAGCGCCATGTAGAGCTAATAATGTAAGGCTACCAGCAAAAACGACCTCTAACCGTTCAGCACAGGCTACAATTGCTGCAGACGCTGCTAGGACCTTCAAGGACCTTGAGCAATCGGCCTATCGGGAGCTAGGGGTGTGACAGGGGCCTCCCTCCATTGAACGGCTGTCACATTCCTAGCTTTCAGTGGCGTTAAGATACAATAATACCCGTAAAAACATAGATCCCCTGAGGATTAAAGCCCTGTGGTCTGTGGATGTGACAGCTCCATGCTGTCAGTTTCCGGAAGTAGCCGACAACATGGAGCACTCATGGGGGCCGCGGGAAGCCCCCCCCCCCCCCCCCCCGGTAATACGATCAACGCTCTTCAGTGGTGAGCGCAGATTGCAATAAAGTAAATAAAAAGTTAAAAACAGTTAGAGTTTCAGCTCCCTTCACGAATCACATCCATGAGGGAGGTTGAAACTACTCACCCCATCCTCCGCGATACCCCTTGATGATCTGGTCCGGGACCCTCTGGACCCTCTGGCATCTTCTGAGCAAGAGCGCCTAAGTGAAAATGGCAACGCATGCACAGAAGACCAGATCGGCGTGGGACTGAAAGTAGCCGAGAAACAGGAGATGTCACCGGGGACCGCGATGACCAGTCCACGGGCCTGTGATCACCGCTATGTGATGGATAACTGCCATCTCGGAAACGTTCTAAAAAGTAAAATGCAGTTAAAGTCTCACCTCCCCTCATGGATCAGATCTATGAGGGGAGGTGAAAATACTCACCCTAGTCCTCCGCGATGTCCCACAGCGATATGGTCCTTCCAGGACCTTACGTCGCCTTCTGCGCATGCGACGGAAACGTTGGGCATCTGCACAGAACCTTTCCCTGGCTTCTGCGCACACACCTGCCACCAAAGTGGCAGACGCATGCGCAAAAGCTGTAGATTGCCCGGGTAATTTAAAATTTCCCTGCTTCTGGCTACCAAACTGAGAGTCAAGAGCCAGGAGATTTCACGGGGGTGCCTTGGTACGCACTCCCTGGTCACGTGATTGCCGTTATCCAATGGATAACGGCGATCACGTAAAAGTAAATAAAAATTAAAAGTTCTCCATTGTTTTGGCAACTCAAGGGCTCTACAAGGGGGCAACGGGGCCTAAATCACCTTTGGGCCCCGTTTTGCATAGGGACATAAGATTAAGGCCACAATGGGTATGCCTCTGAACACAGGATAAACAAGGGTATTCATTTTAGGGTGTAAATCCTCATTTTCATGTGCATTATACAAAAAAAAATATGTCTTTAAAATGACATATTTGCAAAAATATGAAATTTTATTTCTTATCCTCTAAATTGCATTAATTACTCAAAAAAAACAAAACTGTGGGGTCAAAATACTCATGACCCCCCTCAGTTTGCGCATATGTTTGCACATATTTGAGATATTACAGTTGAAAATGTGAAAAAACATTTTTTCCAAAATTTTCCCAATATTGGCACTTTTAAAAAATATTCACAAATTCTATAGGTCTATTTTTACCACCTAAATGAAGTACAACATGTGGTGAAAAACAATGTCAGACTTACTTGGATATGCAAAACCTTTATGGAGTTAGTCTATACTAACTGACACATGTCAGATTTCCAACCGCTGGAAACCCGAGAGCACCAGCCCCAAATGCATGACTACTGCTGTGTTTACTTCTATCCTCTTAATAGATTTCTCTTTTTCGCTTCCATTCATGTCTCTTCAAAATGCACAGTGCTGTTGGTAACTGCTGACCCCCAAATTGAACGCTCGAGAGCCAGGGCTTCCCAGCTTTCGATTTCTATGCCACATTTTTTAAGGTTAGCTTTAAGCCCATCTTTAAATCTCTTTTGCTGTCCACCAACATTCTGTTTTCCATTCTTGAGTTGAGAGTATAGTAGTTGCTTTGGGAGATGGTAGTCGGCATTCGCACAATGTGACCAGTCCAGCGAAGTTGATGGTGAAGGATCATTGCTTCAATGCTGGTGGTCTTTGCTTCTTCCAGAACGCTGACATGTATCCACCTGTCTTCCCATGAGATTTGCAGGATCTTTCAAAGGCAACGCTGACGGTTCCAGGGGTTGAGAGTGACATTTGTAGACGGTCCATGTTTCCTAGGCATATAACAAGGTTGGAAGGACAATAGCTTTATAAACAAGCATCTTGGTATCCCTACGAATGTTCCTGTCCTCAAACACTCTCTGCTTCATTCGTAAAAAAGAGCTCAGACGGTGTTGTATTTCGGCGTCAATGTTAGCTTTTGTGGAGAGGTGGCTGTCAAGGTAGCGGAAATGGTCAACACTTTCCAACGATACAGCATTAAGCTGTATTTCTGGCATTGTAGAAGGATTAGTTGGTGCCTGCTGATAGAGCACTTTGGTTTTCTCGATGTTCAGTGAGAGGCCAAGTTTTATGTATGCTTCTGCAAAGATGTTTAAAGTGGCTTGTAGGTCTACTTCTGAATGAGCACAGACTACGTTATCATCAGCATATTGGAGTTCTGTAACAGACGTTTTTGTGACCTTGGTTTTGGCTTTAAATCTGTGAAGGTTAAATAGTTTGCCATCTGTCCAATAGATGATTTCCACGCCGGTGGGAAGCTTCCCATCAACAAGGTGCAGTATCATAGCTATAAAGATGGAAAATAAAGTTGGGGCAATGACACAACCCTTTTTGATGCCTGACTCCACCTTAAATGGGTCACTTTGGAAGCCACCGTTGTCCAAGACCGTTGCCATCATGGAGGAGACACAAGATGTTCATGAATTTATTAGGGCATCCCATTTTTTGCAGGATGGTCCAAAGAGCATTGCGGTTGACTGTGTCGAATGCCTTTATGAGGTCAATGAAATCCATGTACAGTGGTTGGCTTTGTTCCCTGCATTTTTCCTGAAGCTGTCATGTTCCTCTGGAAAGGCGGAAGCCATTCTGAGATTCCGGGAGGATGTCTTCTGAAATGGGTAGAAGGCAGTTTGCAAGGACTCTTGCAAGGATTTTCCCAGCAGAAGTTAGAAGGGAGATACCTCAATAGTTTCCACAGTCTGTTCTTTCCCCCTTTTTGGAAAAGGTGATAATAGTGGCCTCCTTAAAGTCTGCCAGGATTTTCTCAGTCGCCCACAATTTTTCAATCAGCGGGTGGAGTTGTTGTGTCAGCTCAGGTCCACCCTCTTTAAAAATTTCAGCAGGGATGCCATCAGGTCCGCTGGCTTTATTATCTTTTAATTGGCTGATGGTTTTGCTGACTTCTTCCAAGCTAGGCGGTGCTGCAAGCTCGGCCCTGACTTCTTGCTGCGGGATTTGCAAGAAGGCCTCTTCAGCCACATTAGAACTGCGGTTAAGGAGGTTATGATAGTGCTCTTCCCAAAGTACTGAAATTGATTTTTCTGTCCTTAAGAAGCTTAGTTCTATCTAATGAGCGTGTATGCCATGATTGTTGGGCCATAGATGAACTTTGTGGCTTTAAAGAAACCCCTGCGCATCAGGGATATCTGCAAAATGTTGGATTTCTTGAGCCTTTTTTGTTCACCACATGTTCTTGAGTTCTCTGGTCCTTCTTTGGACCTCGGCTTTTGCACTAGTGTAGATCTTTTGCACTCTTTTTCTTAGCAACACAGTTCGTGTCTCTTTGCCGTAATTGGAAGGCTTTCCTTTTTGTATCGATTAGTTGTTGGATCTCGTTATCATTTTCATCACACCAGTCTTGATGTTTCCTAGTTTTATATCCGATGATTTCTTCACATGCTGTAATAATCAGTGATCTTCAGTTTATTCCAATGTTCCTCAACATTTTCATATTCTATGGATAGATGATGCTTGAGTGTTGTTTGGAGAAGGGTTCATTTAGAGGGCTCTTGAAGGGCTTGGGTGTTCATTTTACATCTTATCTTTCTGCCTTGGAGTCTACGTTTGGGGGCGATCTTGATGGCAATATTAGATCGAATGAATCTATGGTCTGTCCAGCAATCATCAGTGCCTGTCATGGCTCTTGTGAGAGGTACATCATGAGGTCTCTGGCATGTATAATTACATAGTCTAAGAGGTGACAATGATTTGACCGGGGTGCTTCCATGATGTCTTGTTTTTCTGGCAGAAGAATGTGTTGGTGATAACATGGTTACGTTCCGCACATTTGGTAAGAAGTAGGATGCCATTCGAGTTGATATTTTTAACTCCATTTTTTCCTATAGTCCCTGGCCACAGGTCGAAGGCTTGTCCAGTTCTTGCATTAAAATCACCCAGGAGGATGATTTTGTCCTCCTTGGGTATCTCCAATAGGATGGTGTCCAACTGACAGTAACATTTTTTCTTGATGTCTTCGTCAGCATCTAAAGTTGCTGCATAAGCACTTATGATAGTTGCCTGCTAGTTTTTGGCAAGATTAATTCAGAGAGTTGAGAGTCATTCGTTGATGCCGATGGATGCTTCAGACAGATAATACGCGGGCGGCATATGCCCGTGTGAGTGAGCCCTTAGATAGAGGATAAATGTCTTTGATAGTAAAACCCCTTTAAATTAAGATATGCATATGCCTGAATCAAACATGTTAGTATGTTAAAGGGGTTGTCTGACCACAGCAAGTTATCTAATATCCACAATACTGGCCATCAATATTATAGTGCTGGAAAACCCCTTTAATGAGGGCTGATAGAGATCAGCTGAGTAATTGCATGAATTTGCCCAGCAGCTCTCTAAATGTCCTTTAGTATGGACTGACTATAAAGCCTCAACGTTTCTGGAACACTCATTTGCCCAACAATCGGGCCATGTAAAAGGACAAATGATTAGCCGACGAACAAACGCTTGTTCATTGTCCGATCATGTGGTTTAGGTGAGCAAAAATGTTCAAATCTTGGCTGCACATTTCCCCATGTAAACAGGAAGATGTTCAATGACAGCTCTACATGGGACAAACAGTCTTGTTAATGATAGACTATCCTTACAAAAGTCATTGTTGAGCAAGAATCAGAAGCAGTATTTATTTCCATTTGTTAATACTTAGTGGGGCTCCTTTGGCCCTTATGACATTGTAAACTCTCCTTGGCATACTTTATACTAACATCTGATACAGTTCAGCTGGTATTTCCCTTCATTCATCCTGCAAACATCTGTCAAGTTCTCTCAAAGAAGATGGACACTTCATATTTTCTGACCCAACGTTCCAGTTTGTCTCAAAGCTATTCAGTAGAGTTCAGGTCGGGACTCTGTGCAGCCGGTCCAATCATGGAACATCCATATCCTCAAACCAATGTAAAACAGTGTTGGATTTGTGACAAGTCACCTTGTCGTGTTGGAGGTGTGGCTGACCATTCCAAGAGTATTGTTACAATGTCGGCAGCATATTATTGTCTAGAATGTCGGGGTACACGTCCATCTTCATGGTTCTAGTCACTACAACCAACGGACCAAGACCATGCCATGTAAACCATCTCCAGATCATAATGGAACCTCCACTGTACTTCACTGTTGGCACAACACACTCAGGTAAAAGGTGCTCCCCAGGCTCCTCCACACCCAGGAATCTCCATTTGATGTGAAGATGGAGTAGCGTGATTTGTCACTCCATAGAACATTCTTCCATTGCTCAACTGTCCAATGATGACACACCTTGCACCTCTGTACATGGACTGATGCATCTTATTTGGGAGAACTTGCCAGGTGTTTTCAGGATGAATGGAGGAAAATACCATGTGAAGTGTATCAGACCTATTAGAAAATATATCACAGAGAGCCCCCACTAAGTATTAGCACACGGAAATAAATACGACTTTTGATTCTTACTTAGGTGTCAAATTACTTTTGGTAGGATAGTGTAGTCTACAGTGCATGGATGTGACCTAGCTCAGCAAGCTAACTGTTCTGCTTATGGATCTAGAAGCCCAATTAAGCTGATGCATCTAGTACAGGGTGCCTTGAAGCCAGCACTTTTCTTGCATAATTATAGTGTATGGTTGGATTGCACTCAGTTTCCTTGCAGTGTTGCAAGAGAGATGATCCATAAATTATCACAGGAGCTCTGTGTTGCTCTGCTGTGCCCTATTTGGTCTACAAAGCTAAAAGCAGAAACCCTAACTAATTACACCAACTCTTGACCAACCTTTGACAACATTAATTGACTTGGTTACTTGGCCTGAAACCTGAAGACAAGAATCTCATACATTATGGCCATCCACACGTCCACCAGGTAAACGATTGTCCTGTTGTTCAGTCATGTTTCTGAATGATACCAAAGGCTTCTCCATTGAAAGTATAGCCTGATGCATGATGACTGTCACCACTGTCACCTCCAGGTCACCTCTCTGGCCACTAACATAACTGGTAACTCTCCTATATCTTGATTCAGGTCTGTTTTTCTGCAGATTTATAAATGACCTCTATTAACCTCACCAGTGACAGTAGACATATTGTATGCGTACTAATTAAGTCTGTACAGAAAGATTTCATAAGACTTCATGAGATGGTTTTCCGTTGTCATGATGAACAGATGTCCACTTAGATAAGAGTTTCGTCCTCTGCTATGCAATTTGGGAGTTTGCAATTATCAAACTAATGCTTGCATAGTCTATGTTCTCAATCTGTTGTACGTGAGTGCTAGGGGATATGTGTGGCACCCCCAGACCATGCATCTATCATAGATCTCCTATGCCATCTTCCATTCTTGCTGGCTGCTCTGAAAAACTAGATTCTGTTTGGGCTAGTGTTGAGTCATCCGAACCAGTGGAACGCTGTTTTGGCTTGAACTTTTCTAAAGTTCAGTTAAACACAAACCTGAACCAAGATTTTTGCAAAGTTCTACCCGAAACAGGGTTCTACCAGTTTGGTTCACGTAACACTAGTCTGGTACAGTAGTGTATAACAGTGTCTAAGAGCCATCAAAGCCCTGTATAACCTTCTTAGAGTGTCATAGAGGGCTTTTATGGCTTGTACACAGTGTTATACGCAAGTTTTAAGTGTTTTGGTGAACTTCTGGTTTGGTTCAAACTTATTCAGACTGGGCAGAACTTTTTGAAAAGTACAGCAAATCAGCTAAACTGAGCCTTTCAAGTTTGCTCATCACTGGTTGAAGCACTGCTAAAAGCTGGCTTGGTTATATGGGCACTATAATTGATATTTTCAGCTGGTTTGATAATTAGGGTAAGGTGAATCTTTTTCTTGCGGAGGCACCGCAGAACCTGAAAAATCTGTCAAGCTGGACACACCCTGCCACACATTTAATTTCCCTCTTTTTCATCTTTATAACCCCAGGCCATTGAGTATTCTCAACATAGACATTTATGGTATATCCACATGATATGCCATAAATGCCCTGATAGATGCGAGCCCCACTTTTGGAACCTCCAACTATGTGAAGAAAGGGTGTCCCAATCCATCTGATAAGTCAGTCACTGGCTGACGCATCCAAGCGGGGAATTAATGGAAAGGTGGTCACACACCTCCGTTTCCTCTCCATTCATTCTCCACCTAGGTGTGGTGGCTGGTGCCCACTTCACCAGTTGGGATCCGCATTCATCAGCCACTTCCTGTGGACATATCAATGTTTGAGTTGGGAATATCTCTTTAAGCCCTGTGGATACCCAATGATGTGTCTAAAGTGTATGAACTGTGAAGGCAAAAAAACAAACACCAAACACAGAACAATGCAATATCTCTAGAAAGTAACTTAAAAAGGTTTTCTGGGCAATTTCTATTGATGCTTGAAGATTGTGAGTTCAATCCCCATGTGGGTCAGGTAGCCGGCTCAAGGTTGACTTAGCCTTCCATCCTTCCGAGGTCGGCAAAATGAGTACCCATCAGGGTGGGGGGCAATAAATAAATTACTTGAAAGCGCTGCCAAATAAGTTGGCGCTATACAAATAACAAGATATTATTTATTTTTTATTTATGATGTCAATAGTTGGTTGGTTGGAGCCAACACTGGGGACTGTGATCCATCAGCTGTTTAGGCATCCACTTTCAGCATCAAAACACAGGGTAGGGAGCAGAAGCAGATAGCCTTGACGCCTCTGTAGTGGCCATTAAAATCAGTGGGAGCTGCACTTGCAATTATAAGCGCAGGCCACTACACAGGGGTTGGAGTGATCTGCTTCCACTTTGTACCCCCTGTTGTGGCACTGATGGTAGTTGCCTGAACAGCTGATCAGCTGAGGTCCCCAGCAGGGAACCGAAACCAATCAACTATTGATGACCTCTTCTAAGGATAGGTCATAAGGATCTTACAATTTTGCTCCAACATTTTGTTATCATGCTTGGTCTTGAAGATACTGGGTTAATAACCATTAATGACTGCCATTTTGGTCTACACAGATTTACTTAATGTAGGCCTAGCATGACCTACAGATGTAGCAAAGTTTAACTTGACACTTAATGTGTTGAATAAAACACACACAACATTTTTTTTTGTCTTTTCAATGGCTTTTATTGGGTTAAAAGTCAATAAAAGCCTTCTGAAAGCCCCCAGGGTCTCCATTGCAGATTGCCTATTAAGCCATGCCTATGGCATGGCTTGATAGATTGCCTGTCAGATTAGGGTATAATGTAATACCATGGTATTACTTTGTACTGCTGGAGCGATTAAACCATCGCAAGTTCTCGTTCCCTATGGGACCTAAAAAAGAAATGTAGAAATCAGGTTAAAAAGTTTTATTAATTATTTAAAAAAAATAAAAGGTAATAAAAAAAAAAACATCATCAGAAAAAAATACAGAACGTCAGAATTGCGCATTTTTGGTCACCCTGTCTCCAAGAAAAAATGTAATAAGAAGCAATAAACAGGTCATATGTACTCCAAATAGTACTAATAGAAACTACAGGACGTCCCGTAAAAAAGAGCCTTCGCACAACTATGTCGACAGAAGAATAAAAAAGTTATGGCTGCAGAAAATAATTTTATTTTTTTCCAAATATATATATATATTTTAAGTAGTACAACAACAAAAAAAGATATATATTTTGTATTTTAGTAATCATACTGACCCATGGAATAAAGTTATCAGCTCATTTTTGCTGCAGTATGTAGAAACAAGAACCCCCACCGCCCACCCCCCCAAGTAGATGGCAGAATTGCGCTTTTGAGCTTTTGCGATCGCCAAGTGTGAAGGCACCCTAAAGGGGGTTAAGATAACTCATTGCAGCAAGTTATCAGCGCTGGGTTATGGCCCATTTACACCGGACGATTATTGCTAAAAAAAATCGCTAATCGGCGATCGTTTTAGCGATAATCGGTGCGTGTAAATGTGCGTTCATCGTCTGCTTTTCGGCTGATCGTTAAATTCAGTCCAACATAAAAATCATCACTCACTTTCATCAGTCGTTCTCCCTGTGGAGAACAAAGGATCTGAGAGCAGATAATAGCCTTGGGCTATTAACTGTGTTCAGTGAAGGCTTCATTTGCATACCTAATTGGTATTTAAGTCGCTGAGTAGCTACTTAAATACCAATTCATTTTTATGCAAAATGATCGCTCAAAACTGTCACTCAAACTGATGTTTGAGAGATCTTAGAGCGATTATCTGCTCGTGTAAATGGGCCTTTAAATTTTGATACATTTCTATAACAATGCGCCACTTACAGATATAATATAGTGAAAGGGATTGGAATTGTAAGCACACGGCTGCTGTTTTAGGACCTGTGATGACGTCACCATCATTGCTTACATGCCCGTGTCACACACACAGAGCTCTGCTGCATGCAGGTCACACACACACAGCTTTGCTACATGCGCATCACACATACCACACACAGCTCTGCTACGTGTGCGTCACACACACAGCTCTGCTAGTGGGTGTGTTCACCCTTAGGCTGAGGGTTACTATACTTCTTAGCCTTACATTATGACATAGAAATGGTGCCATGTTACACCAGTAACATGGCAGCATTAACAGTAATAATGTAAGGCTAAGAAGTATAGTAACCCTCAGCCAAACCCTACAGTGCTGGAACAAATCTATCCACACTGTGCTTCTAGGACCTTCGTGCCTTGAGTCTATCCTGTCAAACCCCTAGCTTCCGGTGGCGTCAAGGTACAATAATACCGGCCTATGGATCCCTCAGGCATCAGGGCTCAGGTGTGATTGGTAGCTCTACACCCATCATCAGTTACTAAAAGAGGCATCACCATGTAATACCGTTAGTTGAGTTTGGTAAGACTCCTCATGTCTCTCTCAAGTGGTTCGACCACTTTGCATTTTGTTAATTGACAAAAATAAACTATTGACACTTCTATTTTTGAAAGCATTTTTACTTTGCAGCATTTTTTCCACCCCTGCCTAAAACGTATGCACAGTACTGAATATGGGAGAGAGTTGTGAGCATGCTCTGTGACCTGTGCAGAGTTTATTGTGCAAGGAGAGGGAGGAGGTAAGCTGTGACCATCACCTACTGTGAATGGTAAATCCTGTGTCATCTGTATACAGGTGTAACCTTTCATTGTAATCCTACCTGTGATGATAATGAGACATTTTCCGTACAGAACAGGAAGCGGCAGACTATTATTAGATCTTGTGAAAACTGCAGGATTTCAGGATTTTTTTAAAATGTAGATTGTGACATCAAAAATTTAAAAAAGCACTAAAATTCTTTAAAAAATATGTTTAACATAAAAATTGATTTTAACAGTAGGTTGTTTCCTGATGACACATTTCCTTAAAAATTGCGTATGCCAACACGTTGTCGGCGGTAGCAGTCAGCAGAAATCTTAATATTGCTCTTTGCTGAGATACGGCTTGTAACTCACGACCACCACATGATAAGTAATGGAAAGTCCTACTTATCAGTCAGATTGCGTTTTGTGTTGTATGAAAAGTCGCCCTGCCAATCCTTTGTCTACAGCACCGCACCTCTCATCAACTTTGTCGTATTAATAAACTAACACTGTGGCCTTTTCAATCCAAATATCACAAGTCTCTATTGCTATTTGATTAGGGTAAATAGGGAGGGGGAAGGTAGTTACGTCGATGCAACACCTGGGAAGTTTTTTTGTCTTGCGTGTATCTTCAGAAAGGGCAGATTGTCCTCAAGGTCTTCTCATGCTCAGATGAGGACATGGTACAGTTTATGTCACCGTGATCCTGATCATTACATAATTCAGCAGCGCAGTGTAAGCTACTGAGTAGAGAAGCCTTCATCCGGGTTGTCATCTGCAAGTCTGGTACTAAGCCATGGGAGTAACATAAAAGCCTTATGTCCTGATGACATATGATGTTAGAATTAAAAGAAAAAAAACATTAAAAAAAACAACTTACTCCTGCCGCTCTGAGGATGCCGTACTCTATCTGGCCCGGGCATGGTGCCAAGCCGACAGGAAAAAAGCACAGGCACGTTAAGCAAATTGGTTGAGGACTGAAGGTGTAAATGAGTGTTCCTTCTTGTGTATGTCCGTTTCATTCATCATGGTTGTTTTTCACTTTAGAGGATATTTCCATATGGCTTTATAGGACTGTTGTTTAATGTTTTAGTTCTTTATTAAGGGTGTTCTTATATTCGTCAATTCTCGTCCCGAAGTAACGAGCGCTGATCAACAAAGCATGTTGATCAGCGCTCGTTTACGATTCTTTCGCATGGGCCGAGAATAGCCTGCAAGGAGACGAACGATTGCTTCTACAATCGTACGTCCTTATTGAGCTGCTGTAGATCTCCCTGTTCACACATGAGTAAATGAGCAGAAGACCAGTGAGCATTTTTAAGCCTGCTAAAAGGCAACTACCCCGTTTCCCTGAAAATAAGCCCTACACTAACTTTTTGGAATTTTCAGGGAGGCCTAAAATATAAGCCTTACCCTGAAAATAAGCCCTAGCTGCATTACATAAAAAAAGGAATACATTACCTAGCTGGTACGGTACAGGTCCTCCTGCTGCTCTCCGGAGCTCCAACATGCTTCTTGCAGTCCTCAGCCACCCACAGAAGATGACTTCCTGGTTACAGGATTCATAAATCCTACCTCCAGGAAGCGATGACTCTGATTGGTTCTCGAGCTCAGCTTGGCCAAACAGTGCAGCATTCGATGAACAAATCCAATGGCTATGATTGGTTCATCGAGCTCTGCTTTGGTTGGCTGGGCAGCGGTCAAAGAACCAATCACAGCCATCATGTTGTGGAGGCGGGATTTATGAATTGGCCAATTAATGCCGTGGCTCAGTGCGACGGAGCTTCAGAGAGCAGTGGGAGGGATTAGCAGTAGTAGCAATTGTTTGTCCCCATACCAGTGATTCTCAACCTGTGTAAAAGAAATCTAAGCATGCACCAATCAACATGCTTTGTTAATCGGCTCTTGTTACATCAAGCCGAGTATCGGCCTGTGTAAAAGAATCCTTCGATAAAATTAGTTGCTTGAACATTGATCAAGTAGTTTCAGGTTGCCTTCAAGCATCCATATTTTGAAAGCTGTCAATTATAATATTTAACTAGCCTGTAATTGTGTTTTGTTAGTGACCCGTGCCACGCTGCTTTAGAATCCGAAAACGTGGCAATATTTCTTTATTTAAGACCAGGGAATATACATCAAACTTGATATCTCATAGGGGTTGTAGTTTGGTCTCTTTCTCAGATGGCAAGTCTAAATGATTCTATCTTTCATGCACCTTGATGGAGTTGTTATGGACCAACTGGTTTGCTTTGGATTTGGCGTCAGGCTAAGCCATGGGAGCGGAGTCGAAGGGATTGTGAATTCATTCCCCTAGAACCCACACAAAGAGGTAAAGACTTTCCCATGCAGATGCCCAGGTCACTAGCTCTGGAGTAGTCTCAGCAACAGCTGATGTTAGGATGGAGTGGAAACACCACTTCATGGTATGAAGTCAGTAGGCAGAAATTGTAGTCAGACGGGCTGAGTTTAGGACAGGTGGAGCATGTTCACAACAGTAGACAGGCCAAGGCAGGTAGACATCAATACAGTAGACAGGCAAAAGGTCAGGATGGGCAGCAGACAAGGTCAAAAGTCAATTAGAATAACACCCTAAGCCAACAATTACCCCAATGGCCTTATTGTTCAGTCTCACAACAATACGGAGGCTACCTTACAAAACTCAGGGCAACTGGTGATTGGGATATTACATAGGAAATTAACACTAGCCTCTTAAGGGCCCAGGAACCATTCCCACTCTACAAGTTTATGGAATATCTGTAGGGCATGCCATAAATGTTCATAACTGAAAGAAGCCCACTGGAAAAGGGTTCCTGTGCTCCCCTTATGTAAAGGACACACAGATGTACATGAGTACACTCACTCCACTGTTTCTATATCTCCCATAGGTTATGATAAAAAATGATGGTCACCTCCTCCACTGCAAACAGGCACACATAACACCGTGCAGACCTCAATTAATGTCAATGGCCTCCTTAAGGTCAACTATTTCTTTAAATAGATAAAAAAGTACCACCAACTCATTGAATATTGGAAACTTTCAATCCATACCATTTCGGCAGTCTTGGGCTTAGAGAAGGGAGCGTGACATGATGTGCCTTCTTGGCATTGGGCTTTCCTTATTCTATAATCCTTAGTTTATCATTATCCATCTGCATTTTCCTTTTAATTGAGTTCTGTCCCTGATGCCAGTGGCGGTCAATGCAAATGAAAGCAGTGCGGAAAATGTATTATGTAACGGTACCTCTAGGGAGTGAAAGTAAAGGATTATATAACTATAGACCAACATGAGCAACCGAGGAAGATCCATGTCCTGCATATCTGCTCTAGAGGGACGCTATGGGAGTTAATCATGAATCAATCCCATTGGTCATTCTATGTAGACCTACTACTGTCTGTTGGCCACTTAATAGGAGTACAGAGCATGGTTTCATAAACTTATTAGCTGCAGTGCCAATGGCCATGACTAGGAGAGTTGTGACTGTCTTGTACTAGTTACTTATACTTCTACCATGGCTGTAGTTAAGTAGGTTGGGATCCTGATGTTTAGCAATTTTTTGGCAAGATGGGCTAGATTTATGACTCACTCCTGTCATTCGGTTATCTTGCCCCACTTATTTGTGTACTCAGGCATTCCGTTAGATGTTTTACTTTTATTGTGTTTTATGTGATTTTGTAGCTATAGTTTTTTTTAAAGTCTCTTCAAGACATTTTCTGTGGACTCTTGGGCATTGTGGCATTTATTACACTGGCTAAATTTTTATTTTACCTCTCCGGCGTGGTCTTATTTGTTGATCCTCCTCACATAGGTCAGACAATGTGTCCTGCAATTGAAAACAACTCTTTGAAAAGCAGCTCTTGGGAGTCTCCGGGTTACCGTAACATTAAGGTTTTACTTTCCTTGCCGTTTCCTTTGCAAACCCCAGAACCTGCTTATTAGAGAAGAGGCCAACATCTGGAAGACGGAATTGTCTGAACTGTCTGGTTTTATGTCTTCCCCTGTACAAACATCTGCAGCACAGATTTAGGAGATCAATGTATCTCTTGATTTGTGTCTATGTAAGTCTAGAATTGTTAGGAGTAGATAAGGAGTAGAACTACCTGACGAGAATCGTCTGTGAATGCAGAGCTGCTGCATGTTCTATATGTATACAAGAGAGAACATAGAGGTCAATGATGTACAATGTACATGCTTTGGGAAGCAGAAATTAAAGGGGTTCTAACGTCTTAGCAAATAGTAGTCAGCTAAATGGCTTAAAGGGATATTACCACTTTAACCCTTTCCAATCCACTATCTGACGTCTATAGACATTCTGATTGAAAGCTGTACAGTTCCGATGTCGGAAGATGTCCAGCAGGGTATTCTTACTGTAGATTACTGGCGGCTCTGTCGGGGGGCCTCTCCAGCATGTCACATACCACAGTACTGGCTCTAGCCAGCAGATGGAGCCATTTTATAATAGCAGAAAGAGAAAGCCCCCTAGGAAACTCTGCTATCCAATTTTGGATTCAAAGGGTTAAAGAACATTAGTACAATGTAACTTTTGTAGCACTCCAACCATTTACGTAATATATCCTGCTGCACAGTTTTGCTTGCTGATGTAGATCTGACACCCGGTCACGTGATGTTGCATCTGGCCGTTTTCAGAGCTTCTGCCAATGTTGCATACATGAATCCATGCATGACGTAGTATGCATAAGCAGCAAGGACATCGTCAGCAATGTGTGTAATAGTACCTGCACTCCATTGATATGCATTGTGCAAGGATAGAAGCCAAAGCTTTGAGCAGGGGGTTGGACCAGATGACCCTGGAGGTCCTTTCCAACCATTCTATGATTCCATGATAAGGTACTCCTGATGGATAATGACCCCATAATGCAAAACTGGAAGTGATGCAACTGCTCTTCCTAGACTGAAACGAAGCAGCCTGCATGACCAAAATGGCAACAGGGGGACAAGCAATAGAAATTAAGGTAGAAAGCTTGCTTCAGGGCGTTACCATTGCAGGACAGAAGGTGACTGGAGACAGTTGGGAAGAAAAAAGGAAAATCCCTTTAAAATTTCCTGTTGTAAATACACTGCCCTGGATCATATCTCCACCAGTGTAGGGACAACTGATAATGTATATGTACCCATGTATGGGACTTTTATACAGATTTATGAAAAAGTAAGTGAACCCTTTTGGAATGATCTAGATTTTTGCATTACTAATAACATGTGGTCTGAAGGCACAATTATAGATAAACACAACGTAACTGGTAACACAAACAATTGTCCCGTTCGTGTCTGTAAGGGCTAATGCCCATGGACGGATTTCTGCTGCATTTCATGCGGCCGTTAACCAGCAGCTATTAGGTTCTATTGAATCTAATAGCTTTCTGCCTTTCAACGTCCATGCTGCGGAATTCTACCGCAGAATTCCGCAGCGTGAAAGAAATCGCAGCATGTTCTAATTGCCTCGGAAAAACGCCCTGCCAGATTCCATTGTAGTCAACAGAGCACAGCGGAAGTATTGCGTGATTAGGTGTCACCACCCACTGCCGGGGTGTTATGCGCTGCGCATGGGTGCAGGCTCGCCAGAAGGGACTCGCATGGTGGATCGGGAGAGGTGAGTATGGGGTCTTTGGGGGGCGCTGTGTCAGACTCCACTAAGATATTCCACTGGCGGAGCCCGACACGGCTGTGGGAATGAGGCTTGATTAAGCACATTAAGTAATTCACAGTGCAGGAATGAAAAGTAGGTGAACCTCTGTGTCATAATGACTTCTCCAAGTGTTAGTTCACAAAACGGTGTTTTCATTATGGAGATAAGATTGCAAGTGTGGGATTCACATGTGCTTTGCCCATTTAATGTAGGCATACAAAGCCTGGTTACTAGTTACACAACGTGTTTTCTGAAGAAAGTTGATTAGTGTGAACAGCGCTACAATGCAGACACCTTCCAAAAGGCCTCAGAAGACATGTTATAAAGATCCATGAAGGTGGAAAATGCTACAAGAACATTGTGTAATGATCTAGTTCAGGTTTGGAGTCCCTTGTTGTAACCGGTGTGAATTGGTAGTATAGTCAGGGAAGCTAGAGGTCGGTACACAGGTAGGTATCAGTTTGCGGTATGGAAGAGCAGGCAGGTAGCGTAGTCGAGAAAGCTAGAGGTTGTTACACAGGTAGATATCAGTTCACGGTACAGAGGAGCAGGCAGGTAGCATAATCAGGGAAGCCAGAGGTCGGTACAAAGGTAGGTATATAAGTAGCAGTATGGAGGAGTGGCAAATGGGGAGAGCTTGAATACTGGCTGGGAGCAAAATAATCTTGCAAGTATGGGAGGTAGTTAGCCAGGTTTATATGGTGTGGCTAATCAAGGGGCAGGGTGGAGCCAATCAGGGAAACAGGAACAGGGACCCAGGACCAGGTCATGTAGGGGAGGTATTTAAAGGGCTGGATAGGTCAGCCAGTAGAGCTGCTGCCTGGTGTACAGGAGTTCTTGGGTTCGAACCCTGACACATTGCTAAAGACCTGGATGTATATCAATCTCGTTAGACAAATTAAAGGGGTTGTCCCGCGAAACAAAGTTGGGGTATACACTTCTGTATGGCCATATTAATGCACTTTGTAATATACATCGTGCATTAAATATGAGCCATACAGAAGTTATTCACTTACCTGCTCCATTCCTAGCGTCCCCGTCTCCATGGTGCCGTCTAATTTTCAGCGTCTAATCGCCCGATTAGACGCGCTTGCGCAGTCCGGTCTTCTCCGTGTTGAATGGGGCTGCTCATGCTGGAGAGCTGCTCCTCGTAGCTCCGCCCCGTCACGTGTGCCGATTCCAGCCAATCAGGAGGCTGGAATCGGCAATGGACCGCACAGAAGACCTGCGGTCCACCGAGGGTGAAGATCCCGGCGGCCATCTTCGCAAGGTAAGTAAGAAGTCACCGGAGCGCGGGGATTCGGGTAAGTACTATCCGTTTTTTTTTTTCAACACATTCATCGGGTTTGTCTCGCGCCGAACGGGGGGGGGGGGCTATTGAAAAAAAAAAAACCGTTTCGGCGCGGGACAACCCCTTTAAGAAATTAAGAACAACCAGGACTGTTGCTCTTCTCCCTAGGAGCCTGGTTTTGACTCAGATTTAGGGCTCCTTCCTGAGTTGCCCGCAGCTATTAGGTTCTATTGAACCTAATAGCACAATGCTTACGGTGCGGAATTCCACCGCGGAATTCTGCACCGTAAAATCACCCGTCCTCACCCGCGGCATGCTCTATTTGCCGCGGGTGTACGCGCGGACGGCTTCCATTGCAGTCAATGGAAGCCGTCCGTCGCGCTATCTTCCGCTGTAGCACAGCGGAAGATAGCTTGAAACCGCTTCCCCGCCTACCGCTAGCCGCGTCATATGACGCGGCTGGCACGTCATGTGATGCTGTGGGCGTGTCATATGACGCAGTCAGCGCGTCACGCGCTCTATTGTGCATGCGCGCTGAAGCGTCATGCGGGACGTAGGACGCCGGATCTGGAGGTAAGTATTGGGGTCTCTGGGGGGGGCGCCGTGACGGGCTCTGCTGCGGTGGAGCCATCACGGCCGTGTGAAGCCAGCCTTAGTTGTGGAATTAAGACTATCATTTGAAGAGGTGAAATCCACATTGCAAGTCTGCTGCAGCTAATTGACATGCTACACATTTAATTCCGCACCTCATGTCTATTTCCACACAGATTTGGGGTGTGTGAAGAAGATTTTCAAACTCTCATTGACATTACTACTCCTGTAAATGCTGTGGATTTTCCATTCAAAGAGATTACACAGAAAATCTGCAGCAAACCCACCCTGTGTGGACATACCCTTAGGATGGGCAATCCTGAAAGAGACGAGGAAGAACCCAAGAGGAAGACTTACAGGAAATTCTACAAACACCAAATCCTCTGTTTATGTTTCAGCTATTAGAAAATCACTGAACAAGAAGGGTGTTCATGGAAGGAGGCCATGAAGGAAGACGCTGCTATATAAAATAAACCATTGCTGCGTATTTCAAGATAGCCTGAAGCTACCTATATGCTTCACAATGCTTCTGGGAAATGTTCTATGAACAGATGAGAAAAAAGTAGAACTTTCAAGCACAAATGCGCTACACTATGTTTGGAGGAAAAAAATACTGCGTATCAAAAACCTCATCCCAACTGTGAAGCCTGGTGGAAGGAACATAACGGTTTGGGGCTACTTTGCTCCTCAGGACCTGGATGTCTTTTGATCTTGGAGGAAACAATGGATTGTAAGGTGAATCATTTTACAGGAGAATATAAAGGCAACTGTCCATGACCTGAAGCTGAAGAGACATCGGGTGTTGCAACAAGACAATAACCCAAAGCACAGAAGTAAATCAACTAAAGAATGGTTAAAAAAGAAGAACATTTGTGATTTGGAATGGCCGAGTCAAAATCCTGATTGTAACCCTATTGAGATGCTGTGGCATGACCTGAAGAGGGTTGTGCATGCAAGGCATCCCAGAAATATTGATGAACTGAAACACATTTTCAGGGAGGAATGGTCTAAAATTCCTCCCCAACATGGCCCAAATCTTATTTGCAGCTACAGGAAACAGTTACTTGGGAGTGATTGCTGCCAAAATGGAGATCTATAGGTTATTAAATTCAAGAGTTCACTTATTTGCTTTTGCCTGCACTGTGAATGTTACTCAGTGTGCTCAACATGAGACATAAACTCTACATCCGTTTGTGTGTTATTCGTCAGATTGTGTTTGTCTATACTGTGACATAGGTAACAATCGGACCACATTTTATTAGTAATCAATGCAGAAAGCCAGGTAAGAATATATCTACTTTTTCTTGCATTCCAGAGAAACAAAAATACATTTTGGAACACGACAGCAGTGCTGGCCTTAGGTTAGATGGCATCTATGCAGAATTTATTTAGTCTCCTCTCATCACCCATCATAAGAAAAAAATATATATATCTCACTGATTGATAGTCTGCCTATGTTCTGTTTGTGCAGAAGGCAGCTCAATAGCAGTATATGCAGCATCAAGGAGCGGGCCCACAGCCGAAGAGACAGCGGGGTATGGAAAGGCCTTGTCACGGGGGGTTCTACCATGTCCTCCTTTGGGGGTAGCTTGGGACCTTGACACGTTACTGCTAGGGGAAATCACAGGGGTAGTAACCGAGGGTTACCTTAAAGGGGTTGTCCCGAAAAAATTTTCACACCCCAGTCCCCCATGTTAAGCAAGCATCACAAACTACCCATGTAAATCGGTTTTTTAGAGCGTTTCTACTCACCATGAAGCTGTTTCATGAAGTTATAAAAATCTTCTTCCAAGATGGCCGCCGTCATTTCCCAAGGTGCACCGCTCGTCTTCTCCCATGGTACACTGCGGGTCTTCTCCCATGGTGCACCATGGATGTTCTTCTCCAGTTTGAGCTCCACTGCCAATTACAGCCACCTCATTGGCTATTCGGCACCACATGACGGGGGCGGAGCTACGCAATGACGCGGAGAAGAGGGAAGAGCCAGGATGCAGCTCGTGAGCCCGGACCATCCAGAAGAGGAATCTTCAGTGCACAAGCGCGACTGTTCGTGCGACCAAAGGATAAGTTTGATCGTCGCCATGGAGACGGGGACGCCAGCACCGGGAGGGGGTAAGTGTATAACTTCTCTATGGCCAATATTTAATGCACGATGTATATTACAAAGTGCATTAATATGGCCATACAGAAGTGTTTAACCCCACTTGCTGTCGCGGGACAACCCCTTTAAGTACAGTTGTCAGTCATGAAGCCACCCTTCCATCCTCAGCGGTGGATCTCCCAGATGTAATAAAGTAGTCCACACACAGGGTAACTTTCTGAACAAGAACCGGTTGGTTCCACTCGTTTACTGTAAACTCTTGTACTCGAATCCAAACAAACACTCTTGGTGCAGAAACAACAAGTCATAGTGGTGCAATAGGGAGGATTCTCAGGGTATCTGGATAATCCACAGTCCAAGTTATCTGTATGATCCCTCTCCCGGCAACTCTCTCTCTCTCTACCGGTCAACACTCACTCTCGTTTCTTCTTCCTCTTGCTGTGAAGTGGCTTGTCCTTCTCTCAGCGCTCCGTAGAAGAACCGAGGTCTCCTGGGTAGAAAAGACCCAGGCTGAGCGTAAAGAAGTCGCTCAACTTCCTCCATCCTTTCCACTCACCCAACGACCTCACGGGCTTGCAGTCAGACTTTCTCTCACTCCACTTTCTTTTCTCTGTTTCTTTCCTTTCTTTCCTCTTTTCTCTCCTTTCTGACTTCTGCAGACACATATATCTATACTGCGACTATAAAATGATACACGAAATACGATACATTTTCCAGACAGGACAGGACATACTAGACATTAACCCTTTCAGTCCTGCAACCATCCAATCCACATAAATCTGATGCATTCCACAAACAAGACACTGACAAGACAATGCCACGAGACAGACATATAACACTATGAAGGGGTCCTACTAACTCTGGCCTTACATATACACCTTACTGAATACTGTACCAAACAAAACTCATAACATAAATACAGCACCAGAACCCAGCTCATTACATGAATACAGTACCAGAACAAAGATCATTACATACATACAGTAGTGGAACCAAGCACAGTAGATAAATACAGCACCAGAACCAAACTCATATCATAAACACAGCATCAGAGCTAAGCTCAGTATATACGGTAAATATGCACCAAACCAAGCTCATTACATAAGTACAGCATGAACCTACCTCAGTATATAGATATAATACCAGAAACAAGCTCATAACACAAATACAGCCCTAGAATCAAGCACATAACTTAAATATAGTATCACAACTGAGTGATTGTGTTGCGGGAGCACAGATGGGCTGATAGTAGTGCCTTGGAACACCAGAGGGACCAAGAGAATGATTCATGTAGCTATACAAGACATTGCTGCCTGGAGAAAGACGATCATCTGGCCAGGTGGACCTAAGTAAGGTGATCGCCCTAGGCTTGCATCTACCTGGTGCCCACCCCATAAGCTAGTGGACCTCAGTTAAACAAAATATATGCATACATTGCAGACCATAAATGTTGTGAGAAGGTTATATTTTGAGTGTACGCCTACCACTGACCTGGACCAGGTTGGATGTGATGTGTGATGGACAAAGAGCTCCTCATAATATTTCTCTTGATCATCAGTGATGTACACTCATTGTAAAAAAATCCCTTTCCCAGAAGTTGTCAGAAACTAATGAAACTTTCTCTGTGATTGTAACATCTAATATGAGTGATTACAATATCAGAGCAAAAGGGTAATTTATTGTGGAGAACTGCCTCTTTGTAGGGAGTCTCTAGTACTCTGTTGTACCGCCTCTAGCTTGGATACAAGATGTGATATGGGCGGGCATTGAGGCTCTAGTACCCTGTTGTACTGCCTCTAGCTTGGATACAAAATGTGATACAGGCAAACATAGAGGCTTTTGTACCCTGCTGTAGCGCCTCTAGCTTGGATGCATGATGTGATATGGGCGTGCATAGAGCCTCTAGTACCCTGTTTTACCACCTCTATTTTGGATACAAGATGTGCTACAGGCGGGCATGGAGGATCTAGTACCCCATTGTAGTGCTTCTAGCTTGGATACTAGATGAGATACAGGCGGGTATGGAGGCTCTAGTACCCTGTTGTACCGCCTCTAGCTTGAATACAAGATGTGATACGGACAGGCATGGAAGCTCTAGTACCATGTTGTACCACTTCTAGCTTGGATACACATAATAGCACTGTGAGATAAAATGGTTCTAACAGACACAGGGACCTGTGATGATGGCACCACCTGTCTCTGAATGGTGGACAATAAAACAGTTGGAGCTGCTGGTTCTTGTCGGACAATCAGACGATCCTCTCTATTGGTGGTCTATAGGGGGTGTCCTGAGCCCGGTCACCTTTTGTGCCCTCACACATCCACTGTCCCCAACACCTCTTAACAGTCTGGTCAGAACGGCCAGTGGGGGACAGTTCATTGATACGACCATCCAGCTTCTCCCATCCCAATAATGCGCCCCCTCTAGTAACGGAGTGAAATCTCTTCTCTGCGTCATAGAGACGTCTAGTGGTCAACAAGCTCCACACAAGCGGAAGAAGAGGTCACTACACACAAGGAGCCTCTGAGAGCCTTTTATAGGCCAATGGGGGAACCAGTTTTAGGGCCTCCGGTGACAAGACCGTCCATCTAATCACCACAACTCTCATCATTTACAGATCTGCCTGAGATGGAACTGCAGGACGAGTTTTGCAGCAAAACGACAACTTCTTCGAGGGGTTTGACAAAGAGTGTAGATCATCCATGTTTTACGACGCATTTGCACCATGAGCCCCATAAAACACATTATTACACCCTGATGCAGAAAGAAAGAGCCAAATAAATCAACAGTGTCGAAGGGAGCAGTCATGCAAAAACTAGCCTTAAAGGGACTGATGTGTAGCTGAATGCAATCCATTGTTCCCCGTTATTAGACATCTGATACCTGGGAGCGACTGACTATGGTATTTTTCACTGTGATGATATTACCTCCATGATTGATACTTCATCTCACATCTATCCAGTGCTGACAACTTCCATGATCATTTACATACATGCATGTGTGAGAATGATACTAACAGCTTGTCTTGTAAAGGTGCGCTTCTCTACCATGACAGATTTAGGTTTAGTGCTTCCTTAATTTATAAATATCCAGATTTGTCATATATGTCAAACATATAGCTTGAAGCTACTGGGCCCTGGCAGAAAAATCCCTTTGGGGGTCCAAAGGACTGTCACGTATCGTTATGTGCAATGGTTTCACAGGACAACAGGGAAGTCATTAAAGGGGTTGTCAGAAAAAGGGAAAAAAGGGTCTTGTCAGGTATGTTCAAATGTAGCAGGTATAATGTGGTTTTCATCTCTGGATTTGTGGACAGAATCTACTATTAGGGCTTTTTCACATGTACCAGAATTTGATGAAAAATCCACAAATCTAACGTGCAAATTTTGATGCAGAATTGAAAATGGCTTAATTCTGCCAGCAGTTCTGCGTTGAAATCTGCATTTAGATATACGGATTTTGGTGTGGATTTCCATGGCGACAAATTCCGGTACGAGTGAAAGAGCCCTTAAAGTACAAGCAAAGCAGATGAGATTTAACCCTTTCCAATCCAATTTGTATCCTGGTTTTCCTTGGGGGCTTACTCTTTTTCTGCCATTATACAACGACGCTATATGCTGGCTAAAGCCAGTACTGCATGAGGTGACACGTTGGATAGGCTCCGACAGCAGAGAGGCTGGCAATATACAGTAAGAGAACCCTGGCGGAGGTCTTCCAACTTCGGAGCTGTACAGCCTTAAATCATAATGTCTTCAGACGTCAGACAGTGGATTGGAAAGGGTTAAAGAAAGATTTCGAATCCACAGCATATCAATTTATGCTGCGGATTTTACACATGTATCACATTGCCGCGGATTCATTGCAGAACTTCTGCGGAAAACAATACCGTATATCCGCGTGGACGTATGCTTATTTTTCCAAAAACAGTGCCACTCATGTCCATAGATTGTGGCGGGCATTGCAGAAATACCCAGTTGCACTTTTTCTAATCCCAAAAACCCTTTTAAAGCCTCCCTTCTGCAGGCCCTTCAGATTTACAGCTGCCCAGAATTTATATCCACCCCAGCATATGCATCAGAAAGTAACGCTGATACACAAACATACAACTTCTCACACTTGTCAGATTGCTTTGCTTGCCTCCTGTAGTTTCGGAATATGATGTGCATTATGAGGACACGTAGCTTGTGTGCACCTATTCCTGGATATGCTACACCTGTGTATCTCCCTGCATAGAGCTGCATACTCTCTTTCATCCTTTAGGGGGCACTGCTCTGTTTCATATATAAGAGTGGGAATGCGCGGATCAACCTCTCACAAGTTAGATTCCCTGCCGCCTTTCTGCTTTGCCTCAGCAGCTTTCACCCTTTCTCGTAATCTTCTTCTCCCCAGCTCTCTCTCTTCTGTCCCTGTCCGACACTGCAGCTGCTTCTCTCTTCTTCCCACTTTAATCCTCTTCTCTCTAAGTATTCACATTTACCTGCTCCCCCTCCTCCTGTCTGTCCTACCCACCTTCTTATCTCTCTCATACAATTCCCTTTCCGCTCTATTCTTAATCATTGCTTTCTCCACTGTTCTGTCACATATTATCCATTCACTTTTTTTGGTGTCTCGTCTCTTGCAGTCTTGTTCTCATTCCTCCTGAGATCCCTTTTTTCTCTTCTTTCCCTTTCCTTGCATATTATTTTCCTGCAAGTTCTCTCAAGTTCTCACCTTTCTTTATATTTGATCGCTTTCCTCTCACTTTTGTTTCCTTTCATCCCTTCTAGCTTGGCTCATTCGTCTACTTCTACTTATTGCTCTCTTAAGTCTGCGCATTTTTCTTTTGCCACATTACTTGTGGTGACTTCTATAAGACTACCTATCCCCTTCATTTTTGGAGGGGCCACCTTGCCTCTCCAGCACAACACTCGGCACCATAGCTCCCCCCGGTCGCGCAACTCCCCGTCCCTTGGCCCCATTTGGCCTTGGGAGGAAGACATTGGTGGCAGTGGCTATTGGCGTGGTGATGGTTCTAATATTGGTCATCCTAATTCCAGTGTTGGTCAACTCAGTGGGCTCTGATGGCCACTATGAAATGTTGGGCACCTGCCGGATGGTATGCGACCCCTACCTCAGCAAAGCAGGGGTAACCACCACTAGTACCAGCATCAGAGCCGGGACTGGAGCTGAACCCTTGAGTGACAGAGGACAACAAGCTCCATCAACTTTAGTGCAAGGTCCTCAGGGCAAAGCTGGACGTCCTGGAAAACCAGGTCCACCTGGAGAGCCTGGACTACCAGGTCCACCAGGTCCACAAGGGCCACCAGGAGAACGAGGAGAACCAGGGAAACCTGGACCACCAGGCTTGGCAGGAGGAGGTGTGAATGGTGCCATAAGTACAGCCACATACACCACCATTCCCCGTGTGGCCTTCTATGCTGGTTTAAAGAACCCTCATGAGGGTTATGAGGTCCTCAAATTTGATGACGTGGTCACCAACCTTGGGAACAACTACGATGCGGCAAGTGGGCGTTTCAGCTGTACAGTACCGGGCACTTACTTCTTTACCTACCATGTCCTAATGAGAGGTGGAGATGGTACCAGTATGTGGGCGGACCTCTGCAAAAATGGCCAGGTGAGTGAGCAGCAATGGAAAATGTATTATTTTTTAGCCTAAATTATAATCGCATGGAGATAAATAGCTAAATCTAAAAAAAAAATTAAATTGCATGAAAACAAATGATGTTTTAAAATACGACAATCAGATTGCTACTTCTTTGTTGTAAAGTCATATATGGTCTGTATTTTTTCTATAATTCGCAAAATGGCTATTTATTATCATGTTATTAGCAAAAGAATAGCTAAAATTGCCTAAATAATGATAATTGCATAGAAAATTACAAAAACATCAGCGTTCACAAATGGCAAAAAGTATTTCCCGTCCTTTTGAATTTACACAATAAGACAATCATTCCTGAATAAGCAACACGGTATAAGATGAGCACCGCGCTGTGTATTTGTCACGCTAGGAGCCTTTTCTCTCTTCACTTTCCTTCCACTGGGAACTTGAATAAACTGAAAATATTCATAGGAAATCTGCACTAAGCTGTAGATTTTTTTGTAAGGTTATATTAGGTTTTCTGCATTAGGCTTCCAAAGTAAATTAAGTGATAGATAGGGTAAAGAATTTTAAGAGAGGCAGAAAAGAAAACATCAAGGAGAAGAGAAGAAGCATATTTAAAGAATTTCCATCTATTCTAGAACTTCTGCAGAATCCTCACTTGAGAAGCTCCCTGATTGGCACCATCACAATTAATTAGCATGAGAAAACAAGCTTGCCTACAGGGAAAATGAGTAATGAAGATTAACTAAACGGGCCATGAACTCACACGGGGCAACTACATTGTGCCCGTCATACCATGTTAAAGGGTCTCGTTACTCTGATAGCACATAACGTGCCATGGCCCCCGTAAACTTACATGTTCTTATTGCTCTATTCTTATCTCAGCATTGACTGAGGAAGATTTTTTTTTGTAGGAGCAGGAACAATGGGTGACTTATTAAATAGAACGCCTTAGGGATAGTGCTTATCCCTTCTCCAACGTTTAAACGTTAAATCACCCGCAGACAAGGGTAAGATAGCTCAGTGGAGCAGGGAAAATGAGTTTACCCAGAGGAAGTGAAAAACTAGCTAAGGTAGACAGTTAGCACATGGTAGGAAAGATAGTTTGCCTAAAGAAGGAGATAGGTAACTTATCTAGAAGAGATACGGTCAAGAACAAGTGAAGTGTAGTCAAGAACATCGCACGTTTTCTGCTGATCAATCAAGAGATATTTCAAAGATGACAGGGAAGAAGATAAGACTGAGTATAGATGATGTGGTCCTCAAAGAAGTTAGACTAGAAGCAGAAAAAAATGGACAATCTTCTAAATCCAAGGGAAACCACAAAAACCTTGGTAGGTTTCACTGAAGTTATGTTTTATGGATGTCCCATGGATAAACTTCTGATTTATGGATGTCCCAGCTGGTGGAGAGGAAGATATATTAAACTAGATCAAGTAGAAGAGTCAAAACACGTTGAATGTTAATGATAGCTAGTTATCAAGAATAGAAGATGTACAGTAGGACATCTTGGAGAAATAGCTACCTAGAGATGGATTAAGACTTTAGTTACATGTTTGTAGGTACCGAAAGAGCTTTAGAGTCCTTCATAACTGGGACCTAGATTGTTGAGTTGACCTGGTCCAGAAGACATGAATATATTCTGATTTATAGGAGACAAGTCAACTGTGCTGGCAATACCTTAGATCAAATTTGGTCAAGTACTCCAATGGTGGGATTTTTCTTAAATTCTGAATGGTTCCTTGTGGCTAATCACTGTAACATAACGTTATTTTTCTTTTTCAGTTGTTATTTATTTACCAGCTATATTGGTCCTGAAATAAAAAGATCATAACTGTGCTTTAAAATCATTCCAGACATAAAACCACTCAGAAAACAATTTACGGAGTATGACCACCCCCAAAGTTAAAGTGGAGCTTAGAATTTTAGGAAAGGAAACATTAAGGAAATGCATCTAGCAATAGCACAAAATTACAAATCATCTTGACGAATTGATGGGTCTTTACTTAATTGCCACCAAAAGTAATTACGCTGGGGGTGCAATAAACATTTAAACTTCATAAATATAGAAACTACACAAAAGTTTAGAGCCGTATCCACCAATACAATGTTCGCAATCATACAAAGAGCTTACCTCCCAAAGGAGGACAGATATTCTATTATGGATTTGGACATTGTTGTGTTTACAATGAGGTGAATAAATTCCCATTAGCTGTTCTTCTCCTAATCAGTACTTTGTTAAAAAGAAAACAGAAAAATGCAAATGATGCTAGTTCAAAGAACGCAAAAAACACAAGGACAGAACTAGTACATGAAAGGAACTAAGTGGATAGTAAAGACATCTAACAGGGATACAAAGAGATCCATTCCTAAGACACAGACTAGTCAAAAGTAGGGCACAAATATTTAGTCCTGATGAGTAGACGGATTTATTAGAGGGAATATTCCTAATCAAGAAAGACCTCGTTCAGCCGAGAAAATATAAAAACAACATTGTAAACTAAAAGGAAGCAAATGACATAAAAAAGGACGAAAAGACAAAATAAAATGGTGGCAGAATGAACCACTTATGATGGGGAGGGCGAAAGAGAAGACAAGAAGAAGAAGAGGTTGGATCATAATGAAGGGCAGGAAGGGCTAGACCATCTGAGGATAGAGAAATTATCCCAAATGTGCCGTATTGAAGCTCGGGAATTGGTAAAAAAGGTCATAGAGTAATAATGTAGTGAATGACAGGGCAACATAACTTCATGAAGAACCACGAGGACCAACCTTTGAAGAGTAGAGTCTAGCAAAGGGCAGGGAAGGCTATGATAAGAAAAAGAATGGGGGCGGGATCCTCTAAGAGGCTGGTGAAGCTAAGGCAGATATGATCCAAGGTGTGGATTGGAGAAATAACCTAGTAAGGAACAGGTATGGTGGTCATGTGTGTGCTAAAAGTAGAATGAGCCAATGTGAGTTGAATGGAGAACTAGTCTGTACTAGAGATGAGTGAGCGTACTCGCTAAAGACAGATACCTGAGCGAGTATCGTCCTTTTCGAGTACCTGCCTGCTCGTCCGCAAAGATTTGGGTGCCGGCGGGGGGCAGCTGGGGAGAGCGGGGGGAACAGGGGGGAGATCTTTCTCTCTTCCCCCCCCGCTCACTCCTGCTCACTCCCGCAACACAGCGCTCACCCCCGCCGGCACCCGAATCTTTGCAAGCAGGCAGGTACTGGAAAAGGACGATACTCGCTCGAGTATCTGTCCTTAATGAGTACGCTCGCTCATCTCTAGTCTGTACTGAATTGGGGAGCACTGTACTGTTTAGGACAGAGATAGTTTTGAACAGTTCTAGTCAAGTTAGGGCAATTCGAGTTAGTCTATGTAACTATAAAGTGTGCTAACATAGGGAGAGATAGCCAGTATGCGAAAAGGATAGGTAACCTATATAGAATGGACTAGTCTAATGGCTATTCCTCAAATAGAGCTCTCACTAATGGTAAGCCTAGGATATTTTCAATGCTAGCCTCAATCAGACCATCTGATAATTCATGAATTGGATGATCCTTAGCACTACTAGCATTTACAGTGATAAGATGGTAGTGATGTAACAGGAAGACCCATAACAATAACTGTACTTGAATATTTTTTAGCGGGTCAGTTCATTATTAGGTCTGATGGATCTGATCATGTCGCCTATCAATTGTCATTACCATTAAGTTCCTTTGGTTGGATTATTGAGGAAAAACTGCTGAGCCCAAAATAAGGATTAGACTCAACAGACTTCTAGAGGCAACTAACCAAGAAGATATGAGGCCTGTCAAGGCTAAGCAATGTGAAACAGGGATAGCTTAGAGGATGGATAGAAGGTTCAATAGCCTAGAGCAGGGGACACCCAAAGGCAATACAAGACAGTGGACACAACATATTTAGGTATTGTCTTACCATAGACTAGCTCTAAACAAAAAATTCTCACCGCAGATAGTACATACTATAAACCCGGAGTTTGGTGATCTTTTACAAAAAGACTATATTAAAATAAAATGTTCATTTACCCAATGATCCGCTACTTTAGTTATACCCTGTGCAGTTCTCATCTGTTTGAATGCTAGGCGAATGTTCTGCTATGGGCTTATCAGGAATGAAGCGCTGGTGACAGGAGCACCCAGGAAAGCCGTGTTAATTCTATATATGGGAAAGCTATACAAATCTCATAGTTGCTATTGGTAACATGAACCAAGGAAGAAATGGCGATATAAAAAGTAATGGAATGGATTGTAGAAGATAATGCTGAGGAAAAACAGATTATATTTCATATAGCAAATAATATACGGACATAATGGATTTGGTTTATTATTGTAGATTTTTTTGTGTTTCCATCTAACCTGCTGTTAGATAGATAGATAGATAGATAGATAGATAGATAGGAGATAGATGATAGATAGATAGATAGATAGATAGATAGATAGATAGATAGATAGATAGATAGATAGATATGAGATAGATAGATGAGAGATAGATATATAGAAAGATAGATAGATAGATAGATATGAGATAGATAGATGAGAGATAGATGAGAGATAGATAGATGAGAGATAGATATATAGATAGATAGATAGATAGATAGATAGATAGATAGATAGATATGAGTAATATAAGAGAGAGATAGAAGGATTAACAGATAAATAGAATGATAGAAACAAGAGATGGATGAAAGATAAATAGATACGAGAGAGTTATATATATATATATTTATGGACAGATATGAGATAGATAGATAGTTACATAGATATGAGAGAGTTAGATATAGATAGATATGAGAGAGTTAGATATAGATAGATATGAGAGAGTGATAGATGTGATAGATAGATAAATAGAATGATAGAAACAAGAGATTGATACAAGAGATGGATGAGAGATAAATAGAAGAATTATTAGACAGATATTACATAGATAGATAGAGATAGAAATGAGAGAGTAATACAAGAGATAGATAGGAGATACATAGATATGAGATAGATAGACATTAGTGAGTAAGCCCACCTGCAGACGGGCGGGTCGGATCCGTCGGCGAGGATTCTCACTGCGGGACCCGACCCGAGCGCCTGCAGGGAGCAGTGCGTACTTACCCGCGCCCGCGGCTCCGGCTGTTTGATGTGCCAGCTTGTGCAGACCGGAGCAGGCGGCGGTTTGTTTGCCGCGTGAGATTTCGTGCAGCCAAACCGCGGCCGTCTGCATAGGATTGTGTTTGTTAACGCAATCCTATGCAGCCTTCCAGCAGCGGAAATCCCGCCGCGGAATTTCCGCTCGTGTGCAGGCGCCCTAATACAAGAGATAATAGATGAGAGCTAAATAGAAGGATGAAAAAATAGATAGATCGATAGATATGAGATAGATAGATAGATAGACAGATAGATAGATATGAGATAGATAGATAGATAGATAGATAGATAGGAGATGGATAGATAGATAGATAGATAGATAGATAGGAGATGGATAGATAGATAGATAGATAGATAGATAGATAGATAGATAGATATGAGAGATAGATAGGAGATAGATAGATAGATAGATAGATAGATAGATAGATAGATAGATAGATAGATAGATAGATAGATGGAGAGATGGATAGATAGATAGATAGATAGATAGATAGATAGATAGATAGATCCCTGAAGTTAGTTTACTTATAGACAGCAAGTAGTATCATGAGTAGAGATGAGCGAGCATACTCGCTAAGGGCAAATATTTGAGCGAGTATTGTCCTTAGCGAGTACCTGCCCGCTCGTGAGAAAAGATTTGGGTGCCGGTGGGGGAGAGGGGGGGGGGGGTTGGGGGGTGTGGGGGGGGGGTGAGATCTCTCTCTCCCACCCCCGCTCCCTCCTGCTCACTCCCGCAACACACCGCTCACCCCCGCCGGCACCCGAATCTTTTCTCACGAGCGGGCAGGTACTCGCTAAGGACAATACTTTTGTATTTATA
The DNA here is from genome assembly GCF_035609145.1 of Eleutherodactylus coqui. NCBI lineage: Eukaryota > Metazoa > Chordata > Amphibia > Anura > Eleutherodactylidae > Eleutherodactylus > Eleutherodactylus coqui. The sequence continues at coordinate 29,844,038 of NC_089849.1, forward strand.
CTCGCTCATCTCTAATCTGAGTCATCTCAGAATAATTATAGTACATATGAAGTAAAAATCTCTTAAAAACCTTCCCTATAGAGTAGTCTAGAAAGTAGTTTTGGTTACAACTGTACACTTTAGCTCACAATGTAGCCTATTGTAGCTACTATTGAGCTACTGTAGATAATAATGGATATATTAACCATGTAGAGGATCTGGAAGGCATTGTCCAGTTTGGAAGGAAACTTGGCTGAACCTGGTGAGACATAAGTGCCAGCCCCGCGGCACAGTGCCATCTATAAATCTGCTTTAATTACAGAAGATATTAGATATAGTGAAGTGACGGAAGTCTAAGCTTTATTCTGCGGGTCTGAAGTAATAGGCTTCTCTCTGCTAATAGAATTGTGATCTCTAAACCCCTGTAAATTCAGCTTCCCACCAATAATTCTCAGTTTATCCTGGTTGTTCCCTGGAGAACGGCAGCAAAATCCATAAGCAGCAGCATAACAATTATTTCAGCAAGAGAGGAAAACAAGAAGAAAAGTCCCAGAACTGAGGAGGAGAGAGTCTGGGAAATCCTCGTTTAGCTTTCAAAATTAACCCTGAAAATGGGAAAATCCTAAAATCTGTCTGTGTTACTTGGAGAAAATGATACGGTCAGACCCTCCAAAGCAGCCGATGTTTCAGTGATAAAGCGCCTCCTGGATGTAGGTGCTAAACTGGAACAGCTCATCAAAAGATGGAATGAAATTTTGGGGATGTGCAATTAATCAAAAATGGCGATGTGTACAGCGGCGGATAAATCTAATGAAAATCGTGACTCGTTGATATTACTTAACAGTCATACCGAAAGTACGAAATGATATTATTAGTATTATAATCGTTCGATATTTCCAAAAATAATGACAAGTATGATCATTATTATAAATCCCTTAATCCGGAAAAGTCTGGTAGACTGACGCAGAACTGTAAGATAACTTGGAATAGTGTATTATATGCCAGCACTAGATGTTTGGGCTGTCTTCAGAGGCTCTCTACCTTTACAAGTAAGTTGTATAACTTTCTTGCATGGTGAGATAGCCCAGAGCACTTCATAATCTGGAACATAACAGGTTTCCAGTGAGTTTTCTAATTAATCTATCTCTCTATCTCATATCTTATATCTATCTATCTATCTATCTATCTCATATCTATCTATCTATCTATCTCATATCTATCTATCTATCTCATAATCTATCTATCTATCTCATATCTATCTATATATCTCATATCTATCTATCTATCTATCTCGTATCTATCTATCTATCTCATATCCATCTAGCTCACATCTATCTATCTATATATCTCATATCTATCTATCTATCTAACTATCCATCTCATATCTATCTATCTATCTCATATCTGTCTATCTCATATCTATCTATCTAACTATCCATCTCATATCTATCTATCTATCTATCTATCTCATATCTATCTATCATCTGTCTATCTCATATCTATCTATCTATCTATCTATCTATCTATCATCTATCTGATATTATCTATCTATCTCATATCTATCTATCCATCTATCTATCTCATATCTATTTATCTATCATCTATCTATCTATCTATCTCATATCTATCTATCTATCTATCTATCTATCTATCATCTATCTATCTATCTATCTCATATCTATCTATCTATCTATCTCATATCTATCTATCTATCTCCTATCTATCTCATATCTATCTATCTCATATCTATCTATCTATCTATCTATCTATCTATCTATCTATCTATCTATCTATCTATCTATCTATCTATCTATCTATCTATCAATATATCTCATATCTATCTACCTGCCTATCTAAGATGGGGTATATTGCTTGCTTAAACTGTCATTTTAGATGCCAGTCTAAGTAAGAGTGGCATTGCCATGAAGTATACCAAATGTCACAAGCCTCTGAATACATTTGGCGCATCTTTTGGGCAGTCCGTGTCCCAAACCTGAAAGTTTTTGGTGTAAATTATAGTAAATCTGATGAGTCGGACGCCCCAACACCTCCTTATGGTAGGCTCTGTCCACTCTTTAAAAGAAGTGCTGGTGGGGCTGACGTAAACCTTCAAACCTTGCATGGCAATTGTGATTTTTTTTTTTTTTAATACCACTATTTTGACCCAAGCGAGATCCTACATAATGCCCCAATATCTGTTTTCTAATATGTAATATTACTGAATCCTGTAACTCTATTGTATCTCAGAGAATATGAAATGATATTCCTTTAGGCCGGTCTTACACGACCAGATTCGAATTGCAGATTCCGCTCTCGCCGTCCGTGTGGACGATTCGCGGTAAAACGCGGGCTTTGAAAGGCATGAACTTTCGATTTTTTTCCGTGCGTGTAAGAAAAATCTCAGCATGCTCTATTTTGCTGCTGAATCCACGTCCGACCCGCAGCCCATACACAATTAGCATTACATATGGGCTGCGGGTTCCCGCGCAATCACTAAGCAACAGAGCGGGAAATGCAAACAAAGGGGAAAAAAACTGTTCCACGCAAGACAACCTGCGAGCCTCCGCGGTCATCTACAATACAGATACTTGTGGAACGCAGCATTGCCGGCCGGGCTCACAGCTGGAATCTGCTGCGGGCCTACCGCATGCAGAATCCGACTCATTCGTGTGAGCCTTGCCTTAATCTGGCATCTGTCCAGAATTCTGAAAATCTGCCATTTGTTTCTAGTAAAGAATTGCATGATGGTCTTGAAGGCCAAAAGTTAAAGAATATGTAATTAGGAGAGTCCTCTAGAGGCATAATAAAGTACTAGTGACAGGCTTTGTATTTGGGTTGTCTTTCTAAGGTTGGTCTCACATGTCTTTCTGAAAGAAAAAAAAGCCACATATTTTGTGCTAGTTTTCATACGTTTTTAATTTTTTTTAGGCTGAATATTACAATTAAGTCCATAATGAAGTATAAAGCACACTACATGCAACATGTTTTGTGGTGTTCTAGCTCATAGAACATCAGGAACGAACGCCTTCCACAGGCCAACATATATAGTCACTGCCACAAAAAGAGCACTGTATCCTCTAATTAAAATTTTAATTTTATTAGTAATCAAATTATATAAAAAAACCTAACTGCACCCTATAATGTTCCAAACTATAATATCTGGATAAGGAAGCGGAGTAACCTCCCTGAAAAGGGCGACCTCACCTGCCTCTCCCTATCTTTCCCTAATTAAAAATAGGGAGTGGATAAGAGAAAGGGGAGGTATTAGATACGCAGGTCAGGAAAAAAAAGACCTGATCCAAAAAATAAAAAAATATTAAAATAAAATTTCCCTGCTAATCCCCAAAAACTTCAATTTTATTAGTAATCAAATTATATTAAAAAAAATACTAATTGCACCCTATAATGTCCTAAACTATAATATTTTTTCTTTGTATTTTTTTCATTTTGGTGGTTGTATTTTCTATTAAGTGTGATATTCCCTGAGTATGGTGCTTTTGACGTATTTTATAGCATTTTCCTTCCTCATTAGGTCCCATTTATGCCTGATGATGTCTGCCTTTCATCTTTGTGTTGACGCTCCATATAAAAGTGAATGATGAATTATTGCAGTATTCATATTAACCACTAGATGTCAGTATAACAGGCAAACTTGTGAGAAAAGCATTTCATTTTACAGCCTGCAGTGAAACGGAATGCTACCTTATTATTATCACTTGTATGTAGTTATACATTGTTATTTACTGTGAATTAACGCTATTAGTTACTACGTAATGTTGTATGCTACTAATGATAAAACTTGCGCTATGGGTAATTCATTGGGCATCATTTAATGTTAGGTTTTTACATTGAAAGTAAAATGGCGCTGGCTAGTCCTGTTTTGCAGCTCTCACCACCCCCTTCTGATGTCTTTTCTCACCATTCACAAAAAACTCAAGGCACTGAGGTGGTGTTGATGGTTTGCAGCAGCTGTCAAACAGTCTTGACTGTTACCTTCAGCGGCGATAAACACTTTCGCTTATTAAAAGACAGCCCATGGAAGAAATAGCTGTCACTAAACAAGCACAACAAGAATCCTACGGATACGCATTTACATATGTATCATGCTTGTCTTGCTGGAGTCGAACTTGTAAGATTGGGGGATCTGAAGACTGAATGCTTTAAAACGTATTTGCAGACCCCATAAGGAGTGGATATCAAACACTATTTCCACCAGGAAACCTCTAGCAGCGCCACCTATTGGATGGCAGCATTCCTTCAAATCAGTCCATGACCCTTTATACAGGTCTGTAGAGCAATGATTGGGAATTGAAAACCGAGACAGAAGCCATACACAGACAGCTGTTTCGGGGTTTTGCCCCTCATTAGTGTGCAGTAGGATCCTGGCTTGGCTAGTGAGAGACCTATTACCCACGTCATCCACATTGAAATAAATGGAGCAGCACCCCACATACAGCTCTTTATTCACTCTGGTCGGAGCAGCAGTACTGATGTGGTAGGAAGTGGGGCCAGGGGTTCAAGTCCTTAACTCAGCATCCTATGTAGTTTTGTCTTGTCAGACATTTATGGGAATTTTTCTATGCTTTTGCACTAGATTTCTTGCAAAAAAAAGTCACAAACTTTGGTGCAGAAATTCGTGACTTTTCATTTTTACACCACTTTTGCCATTTTCTGAAAAAAGTGGATGCATCATAATATCACCAGTCTTTAGTAACCCCATCCCCCCAAATAAAAAATTACATCATCTATTATAAATATGAAGAACAACTTTGCACAATACTGCGGACTGGAGTGGAGTTCAGTAAGACCCATAGCGCCGCTACAAATGGCTGCTGTCCTTGGTCCTGATCGGATTCTATACAGCACTATACAAAGGGCTTTATCTCCGAGTCTTAATACAGTTTATAGTTGAGTGTAATCGTCATTCTCCACTTCTAAGTCGATCATTTATTACAGGATAGATGTATCTGGATGAGAACGCTGCAGATTTCCTATGTAGTTGTTCTCCCTGAGACTCAATGGCTTGTCACTTATCACTGTGCAGCAAAGCAATAGGTAACTATATAACCACTAATTAGCCCATAGTACTGACTGCAGCTCCGACAGCTTATGGCAGACTTCTTTAGAACACAGAGCAATAGATATGGGAATAGTAAGACTTGACAGTAGTGAGCTTGGTGCTCATGAGCACTTGTGGGTCTACAGGTGTGCTGCAGCCCAATTCATTGGGGTGTGACGTTAGGGAATGGGGAGATGTGCAGGATACATTACGCACCAAGACAAATTTTGGCAACTTTGTCCATACTTCCCAAACCACTGAAATAGTCTGCATTAATATACATTGAATGGCAACTTTATTAGACCCGTTTTGCCTTCAGAACCGCAGCAATTCATTGTGGCGTAGATTTGGTGTTGAAATCGTTCTACAAGAATATCGGCCCCTGTGGACAGGAAGCTTCTTGTATTTGCCACAAATTAGATGGAGGTGCTGACATGTTCTGACCAGCGGATAGGTAGGGGTCATCAATTCATGTTGCTTGTGCCAAATTCTGATCTCCCATCAGGACAGAAATCTGGATTCATCTGACCAGGGATGTTTTTCCGTTGCTCAGCAAAACAATTTTTGCGCCCTTTTTGCATCCTGGAGTTTCGCCTTTTTGTTTCTCTTAGACTATGTCTTTTAGCCCTGGTCGTCAGGACCTTTCCTCATCTGGCATGCACTGCTCCCCAGCATGGGGACTGCGTTCTGCTCACCAGTCTTCCTCGGCTGCCCTCACATACTGCCCATCTGTTGCTGCCCCTCTTACAGCCCAGGCCCTATATGTGCTGCCAAGCAACACAAACTGCTGCTCTCTCGTCTGCCTCTGTCTGCAATGATGCAGGTCAGGGGCTTATATATCAGACGCCAATGGCGCCAATGTTGTCCGGGCTTAGGGGAGAGGGCAGGGCTTTGCAGAAATGAGTAACCTTTAGGGCAAATGTCTATACATGCGGTATATAAACAAATTTTCTCCCATGCCTTCACCTGCACCCCCCTACATGCCTACAAATAGCGTCAAGCAAACTTCACGTATAATACCAGTATATGAACCCGCAAACAGGATTGTAACTACCAGGGTAGCAGACATCGCAGCAATAGAGCTTAAAGGGGTTTTCTGGACAAAAACTATTGATGATCTATCTTCAAGCTAGGTCATCAGTAATTAATGGCCAAGGACCTGCCATTCAGGATCCCCAGCGATCAGCTAATCGCCAGGCTGTCATTGCAGCGAGGTCGGACCTCGTCATAGGGAACGGGAGAGGAGGTGCCATGGCTGGCTTCACTCCTATAGAAATCACTGGGAGCTGAAGCAGGCCAATACACCTTTGACACTTCCACCTCCGACACCGGTATCAGATGCGGAAGTATAATGGCCACTTCAGCTTCCATTGATTGCAATGCAAGTGAAGTCAACTATGGCACTTCCACTCTCGTTTTCTATGATGACGTCTGACTCCGCTACACTGACTGCGGGTTGGACAATCAGCTGATCGCTGGGGATCCCAAGTGGCGGTTCCCTGGCAATTAACTATTGATGACCTATTCTTTGGATTGATCAACAATAGCCTGCAAAAGCCCTTTAAAGGACTTGCCGTGTAAAGCCTGTATGCTGTTGGGGTATATAGAGGGGGTATAAAGTCAGCTGGTTCCCAGCGGTGCCAGAGGTCGGACCTACAGTGATCAGCGGCTACAATCTGGAAGGTTAAGACAATGCCTTATCTTTTGATGGTGGTGAGGGAGAAGGACTCTTGTTGGAAGATGACCAAAGCCAAGCGAGCGCAGAGGTGAGAGGGCAGAGGTGAGAGGGCAGCGTCCGCACTGACTACATTAATGCAGCTATGGCTCCCATGCCCATTATCAAGAGTAAATATTAAAAGCTTTGATCTCGCCGTATGTCGCCCCGGCTATTTTATTCTCAAGCAAACATTTTGCAAAGATCAACAAACTCTCTGAGAATCTGCTGGGTCAGCAAAGTGCAGAACGGCGCACATTTAAGGAGGACGGCAATTAGATTTTGATGCAGTTTGTTTCTCCCTACACTAAAACAATGACGTTATTGGTAAATGTCATGGGAGAGGAAAACTGTGCTGTTCTGTATCTGGAGAAAATGGACTTATCCTGCAGTGTAAGGCGGCTTTCACACCAGCATTAATTCTCAGCAAAGTGAGCCGCACTAAAAAAATCGCTACTAACTCGGATGAACGAAGAATAGCCACAACTAAGTCGCGGCTATTCTTTGTGAGTTTATCGTGGCTGGTTGCAGTGAAATAACGCTGCAGCCCCAAAATCCCTCGGCCGTTAGAAGTACTTTAATGACTTTTAAATGCCTAAATGAGAGGCGCCTGTCAGCGTTTAGCAGCGGTCGCCGCTGCTAAACTCCCTCCATCTTTTTCGGACGGCTCCCATAGACTCCCGTAGGAGTCTATGGAGCCTCCTGTGCTGGTCCAGGAAAAGATAGGACAAGACCTATCTCTTAGCGCTGCTAGAAATTTCGGCATTGAAATAACGTGCTTATGTCCTGTCTTTTGCAGTGTGATTTTTTTGGCACGTAAAAAAAAACATTTGTCTGAAGGAATCCATGGGAAACCATTGGTTCTAGTGGACACGATTTTTTTGATACACCTACTTAGCATCAAAATAACACTGCTGTGAAAAAGGCCTAAAGCTCCCTTATACGGGCCGATATCAGGCCCAAACGTTCCTGCGAATGCTCGATCGCCTGACAATAAGGCTGTGTAAAAGGACAATTAATTAGCCAAAGATCATTGTGTCATTTAGTTGAGCATAAAAATGCTCGTCGGTCATCCATCCATGTAAGCAGCAGCACGTGAAACCCATCAATGATACCTGCACGGGGACAAACAGTCGGTTGGACCCACAGAGCAAATTATCTGCCCATGAACACAAAGCGCTCACCAGCATGCTCATTGTTGGTCAGTGGTCGTTCGCAAAGACAGATTATCTGCCCATGCAAAAGGCCCCTTAACCCTTTCCAATCCAATTTGCATCCTGGTTTTCCTAGGGGGCTTACTCTTTTTCTGCTGTTATACAACAGCGCTATCTGCTGGCTAAAGCCAGTACTGCATGAAGTGACAGGTTGAATAGGCTCCGACAGCAGAGAGGCTGGCAATATACAGTAAGAAACCCCGACGAATGTCTACCAACATCAGAGCTGTACAGCCTTAAATCATAATGTCTTCAGACGTCAGACAGTGGATTGGAAAGGGTTAAGGGCTTATTCACATGAAAATATTTGTACAGCATGTTGTGCACGCGAAATTTGCAAGCGCAATACACAGTGAAAGGAATCCATTGATTTTAATGGGCTTGGCTTGTTCACATGAGCTTATATTGCACGCACATTTCATTTGCGCAAAAAAATGTGCAGCATGTTCTACTTTTGTGCATATTGCACAAGAACGCAGCACGTATGGAACTATTTTAAGTTAATTGCCCATTAAAATCAATCAGAGCATGTTTGTGTGTTATTTTGCGTACGCAAGTGCATATGACACACGTGCACAAAAAATACAGTAAAACACGCAGAGGCGCGTGCAAAAACTCAATGCCATTCGTGCAAAAACTCAATGCAAATGTATGTTAAAATGCACTTATACCCGTGTGAAACCAGCCTTAGGGCTCAATCACACTTAGGTATCTGTGCATGGTCAGTACACAGATAATGGAACCTAATGATAATAATGGGCTCTTTCGCATTTTCCATATTTTGCGCACACATTTCTCTTGCACACAAAAAAAGCACATGCTCTATTTTGTGCACATTTGCGCATCAAGGGGCCCCATAGAAGTCGCCATACGTAATGGGATGCATGGAATCTTGTGCAAAACTGTGTTGAAAAGAACACATCTGGACTAGAGATGAGCGAGCGTACTCGGTTCGGGTGTTTTTGCACTCGAGCACCGCTTTTTCCGAGTAACTGACTACTCGGACGAAAAGATTCGGGAGGCGCCGGGGGTGAACGGGGGGTTGCAGAGGGGAGTGGGGGTGGGGGGAAGAGAGAGCTCCCCCCTGTTCCCCACTGCTACCCACCGCTCCACCACGCCAACCCCCCGCTCACCCCTGGCGCCCCCCGAATTTTCTCGTCCGAGTAGTCAGTTACTCGGAAAAAGCGGTGCTCGAGTGCAAAAACACCCGAACCGAGTACGCTCGCTCATCTCTAATCTGGACCTCTTTAGGCTAAGTAACCTTTTAAATCATTGCGGGATGTGTCCCGCGCCCATGTGAACATGCCCTGTGAGTGCAAAAATTACAGTCAAAATATCCCTACACGCGTGCAAAAGCGCCTCGTTTATAGCGCAATACAGATCTGTACTGTGGGTAATGGGAGGTCTGCTGGTTGGCATTGATTGAATTCTGCATCGATGACACGTGTGCTTCATTCACCTGACATAAGAACGAACTCAACACATTCTATTTGAGAAAGCACTATCATTCACATCGCCTGTAATGAAGAAAACTCGTTGCGTTAACAGGAGAATGAATAAAGTTCTGATAAAATAAAGCACACCTTTGTTTTTCTAGTAAAATTCTCTGCCAGTCTGATATATCACACACCTACCTTCCCATTGGAAAAATTAAGAGTTGTAACCAAGATGGCGGCATTCAAAATAGCCATCATGTTGGTCACATGGTCTAAGCGATTTCCCCTTCCCTTGCAGTTTGTATGCAAAATTTGATCACTGTCTGCAAAACCATTTTCATTTATATCTTTTACCTTTCAGCACCAACCCTGCTGCATAGACATAGGGGTACAGTTACTGTTTTACACCAATTTCCGGAGTAAGAAAGTTGCTACATTTTGCGTAAAAGGGGATTTGTGCAAAAAATTACAACTTTTCTTCAGTCTGTGCTGTCCCTGCCACTTTTTCAAAAAGCGATTAGGTTTAAAGGAGGGGGTATGGCCGCCACAGACTGGCAGACTTGAGTATAAATTACACCAGAAACTGCCATAAACGTACACCTAGTCAGGACCAGGTGTACATTTCTCAGAAAGTGCACGGACGTGCTGTGAATTCGCCTCTTCATGTACTAAGTGCACTGTCCACTGGGGAACATCATAGTAAGCCAGGCGTCGGAGATGAAATTTCCCCCATAGAGTTAAATTATACACTTCTACCACTTGCAACCACCACTAGGGGGAGCTTTACTGTATACAATTAACATATTGAACTCAATAATAAAACAGTATGCAGTAAGTTCCCCCTAGTGGTGGCTGCAGGTGACCAGAATTGTTTCATTCTGTCTTTACAGGGGAATTGGAAGTCTGTATTAGAAAAACAGAGTCTTGACCTCTGTAAAGATAGATTAAGAAATTAATCGGTGCAGAATGAATTAAAATGTGGACATTCACTTTAAAGAAAGCAACATTGCTGTGAAATCAGCATTCTGACCCTCCAGCATATTAGATCCGAGATGGTCTGAGGGTGTCTTGGGGCGGTTATTTAGTCCTGTAGACTAGGAAGGACGTGAGACTGTGCTGCAGCGAGATCCTGGAGGAGTTAATGCTTTTCTGTGTCCATTTCCTCTCCTTCGCTTCACAGTCGGCTGTCTCCTTGTATAATTCTGCTTATCTCATCTCTTTCCCTCTGTCAGTTGTTATCTTTCTGTGTTTCCCTCTCTCTCTGTTTCTCTTTTTCTATCTGTCCGTTTCCGTCTGCCTGCTCACATCTGTCACTTTCCCCTTCTCCCTGCAGCCTCTTCGCTCTCGCCCACCCTCTCCTCGCCTTTATTCCAGCCTCTCCCATCTCTCCTTCCATTGCACTTAATTTCTTACTCTTTTCCCCTCCCTGATTTGCATTTTTAACTCATTCCATCCAAAATTAATAAAAACTTATTATCACTTGACTATTCAGTTGCAGACACTCCAGCGTCCTCTCCTGGGTCCATCGAGGGTACCAAGATCTAATGGCTCCCCAAGTATAATGTCTATGTGATTAGGAATGGAGATGGAGTTTAAGCATTTGAGGGACTGGAAGGAAAGAGAAAACTGGCATAATGAGGGCACAAAAGAAGGAGATTGGCATAAAGAATTTAGAAGAAAGGAAATATTGCCATCAACATTACAGGAGTCTACAGAGTGGATATGCAACAGAGGAAAGATAAGAAAAAAGAGAATTAAAGGGCTTCTCCACTTTGGACAATCCCTTTTTGATAAAATTGTCCCTTGAAAATAAGCAGATCATAGGGCGTCCCACTGCTGGCAACCCCAGTGATCAGCTGTAATCTATAGGGGAACCTATCAGCAAGTGTTGCATTCCCCTACAGCACCCCCACAGGGAAAATGAAGCATTACAAGGCTTCTATTGAAATCAATTCTAATGAACAGACATACCAGATCCTTCTAGTCGAGGCTTATGGATGAAGATTCTCAGTTGACAACCGAAGTCTGGCGACCACTGCCTGGCCCGATCTCCTGACATCAACACTCACACCGTGGGCATCTTGATGTCAGGAATTCCAAAGGGTTATGCTGCGGCTGCTGTTTGGCAGGCAGCAGTCACCTGACTTCCACTGTCAATAGAGACCATGAGAATTGCGAAAAAACAGTGCTGGATTGTCTGGACTAAAAAGGGTAATTACCCATTTGTTTTATTGACTTCACCCATTTGCCTGTTACTTTAAAAAGTTCATTTCTAACCAGACAGCCCATTTAATATCCCTTAAGTTGACACTTGAAGGCCATTTAGTCACCATCAACCTAGACGAGGAGAACTAGATTAAAATCAACCCCCCCTTCCCCTTCCACAGTGGATTAAGTAAGACTTGATGATACTAAGGGGACTCATCTCATCCCTGTATGGTTCCCTGATTGTGGTTTTCCCTTTTGTTCTTTGTATTGTGTCTTTTGTAGTCTACGTTTAGACACGGCCATTTACTCATATACACCGTCAACCTTGAGCAGGGTGAACTGGATTACCAACAGCACTCCCCACAGCGAAGTAAGGGACCTTTTACATGGGCCGACCTGTTGGGCGCAGATGCCCGACAGGTCATCTCAGCAATAATCGTTTACATGCCTTTACACAGAAACGCTCATCGCTCAGTGAATTGCGGTGGAGCGGGATGGGGATCGGTCCGGTCGGCCCGCCTTCATTCACAACAAACAGGCAATCAGTTTACATGGGCCAATGGTCATTCAGTTTTCTGCATGCAGAAACTGAAACGATGAACGAGAAGTGAACAAATTCAGTTGGGGCATTGAGGGCCCTAAGTAAGAGAGGCTTTACACTGGATGACCATCGTCCGAATAGTTGCAAATGAAGAAAGAATAAATACAAACACCACTTGTTCTGTGTAAACACGTCCACCAACAGAGTGATGAGCGTCAATTTCCTCACTAGTCGTTTTGTTCCAGCTGACCTAAAAAATAGTCACTGGTTGAACAAAAAGTTGGCACAATTGTTCGTATTTGAACGACTGGCAAACCAATTTGCATGGAAATCCCTTCTGCAAATGATATCTTGGCGAACAGCTAAAGAACAATATGTAAAAGCTTTCAAACCCCTGTTGTTCGTACACTTCAGCGACTTTTTTGAGTAACTACCTGAATGATAGTTGCTCAGCATAAAAGTACCTTCGGGGCTCTTGAACACGAGCGTGTGCATAGAGTATGACGTGATTGTGCTGTAAATGGAGAGCTATCACATGTTCTTCTGAGCATATCCATGCTGTTTACTGTACTTTGTTGCGCTGCTGGGCCCATTAACATCGTCACAGGACACAACTGCGGCATTTTGGAACCGGCTAACCAGCCTAATTATTCCCCGGGTTTTATCAATTAACCATACAAAATCTTGGGGATGGGGTGCAGACTTGTGCACCCTCATAGATTTCCATGGTGCCTTGGGTGCGCAAATTTGCCCAAAATAGAGCATGTTGCGTATTTTTTCCCCCGACTGAAATGCACGCGCCAAAATGCTGAATGTTAGGGAATCCATTGAAATCAATGGGTTCTATTGTCAGTGGTTTGCACAAGTGATTTTGCGTGCGCGAAAAGGCATGCAAAATTGGCCGCGTGAAGGAGCGGCTGTTCCATTCACTTTAGTCACAGTGCCGAAGATTACCAAGTTCAAGCTTTGGCAACTTCCATTGAAGTGAACGAAGAATCAGTGCATATTCAGAAGCTCAGCTCCTTTCTCTCACAGGAACTGATCAAATTTGCCGATGACACAAAACTAGGAGGGATAGCTAACACTAGGGAAGAGAGGGAGGATTCAAAAAGATCTAGAAAAGCTTGCACAGTGGGTGGCGACTAACAGAATGGTATTTAACAAGGAGAAATGCAAGGTCCTACATATGGGCAAGAAAAAAATGAAGAAAGCACATACAGAATGGGAGGAATTGGGCTAAGCAGCAGCACATTTGAAAAAGACTTGTGTATACTAATAGATCACAGACTGAACATGAGTCAACAATGTGATGCAGCTGCAAAACAAGCAAACAGAATTCTGGGATGTATTAAGAGAAGCATAGAGTCTAGATCATGTGAGGTAATTACCCCCCTCTACTCTTCCTTAGTCAGACCTTATCTGGAATACTGTATCCAATTATAGGCATCCCAATTTAAAAAAGACATCAACAAGCTGGAGCAAGTTCAGAGAAGAGTTACCAAGATGTTGAGCAGTCTGCAAATCATGTCCTATGAGGAACGGTTAAAGGATCTGGGAATGTTTAGCTTGCAAAAAACAAGGCTTGGAGGAGACTTAATAGCGGTCTACAAATATCTGATGGGCTGTCACAGTGCAGAGGGATCAGCCCTATTCTCATCTGCACAAGAAAAGACTAGAGGCAACGGGATGAAACTGAAAGGGAGGAAACACAGATTAGAGATTAGAAAATAACTTTCTGACAGTGAGGGTGATCAGTGAGTGGAACAGGTTACCCTGGGAGGTGGTGAGTTCTCCTTCAATGGAAGTGTTCAAACAAAGGCTGGACAAATATCTGTCTGGGATGATTTAGTAAATCCTGCACTGAGCATGGGGTTGGACCAGATGACCATAGAGGTCCCTTCCAACTCTATCAGTCTATGAGTCTATGGACTAACCACGCTCCATTCTCGGGACCGGTGAGGTCCTACGGTGGCAGTTGGACTCTGTGAGTAGAGTATAACTTTGTAACTTGGCAAGACCTGTTTAACACTTAGTTGACTAAGGTAATGCGATTTCATCTCTATACGGTTGAGCACTTGCTCTTCTTTTTGTGCTTGTACCCTTTATATCCATATCATGGATCCAGTTAACATTGAGGTCCATCCGGGTTATGACCATAGCACCTTCCTGGTGGATGTTCTAAAGAACAAGGTCCTCCATTGTTTCATACCTACTTGGATTATGGGTGGTTTGGTGAGGTGTTGCATAGTTATGCCCCCCCCCCCCCACCACCTGGGTGGGTTTCTTACTTTGCTATTCGGGTGATGCTACTCTATATTTTGCAATTCCGTGTCTCCACAATACAAAGAACACCTAAATGGAACAAGTAACAGACCATAGGAAATGTCGGAGAATCTGTAATTAGCGGTGGAGGGATAATTGGATTCCCTGGTTGATGAGTTGCACCTAGGGTTAACCACCTATGGAGTAACATATGCCAGGCGCTCAAGCTGCCAGCTTTTAAAGCGGCATTTTCCTATAAGTCCAGCTCAGTCCCTGCCCTTTATAAAGCAATGTTAGATGTGAATCAGTGCTGGTCAGAGGAGTATTGTGCCCGAGGAGCCCGGCAGCTTCTATAGAAAAAAATATTATCAATTTTAGTTTTCTGTATGCAACGCCAGCGTTTTGGAAAATTAAGAGGCAAGAAAAGGATGGCCTGCAGGAGCTTGTGTCTGTTTGATAAAGACATGGAGCCCCTCTCGTGTTAGGCGGATGTGACAGGCAGAGCAGATACATGCTGATCTCTGCTGAAACTCAGGGGGGATTTGCCTCGTTTCATTGAGGTGAAGGAGGGAACTCAACGCGGAGAAAGAGGGAAGAGAAACAGACGTTCATATAATGGTTTCCTACATTGCCTTCTGTCTGCTTTGTGTCTTTCTTACTGTATGGAAGCGGAAAGGTATTTTACGATGGCGACAATCTAGATGGAGCAGAACGGAGTTTGTCACATTTAGTGGAGTTCAGACATTGGGGGGTATTTATTATGAAAGAGTACAACTCAGGGGTTCACTCAGCGAATTCTCTAGATACACAGGCAAATCCAGTGATCTATAGAGGAACCTGTCAATAAGTATTGAATTCCCCTGCAGCTCCCCCACAGGGAAAATGAAGCATTACAAGGTTCCCATTGAAATAAATTGTAAGGCATAGACTTGCTGCATCATCCTGATCAAAGGACTGGAATAGAAAATTGGTCAAAGTCTTTGATAAATCAGGTGCAACAAAAAGGCTTAAGGCTGCCTTTATATCTGCGCTGGAACCTTCCGTCACAAATCCGGTACAAAATACAGGAAGAAAAAGTGCTGCATGCAGCTCTTTTACTGCTGGTACAATGCTGGCCGTTGAGTGGAAATCAATAGGATCCCATTATAGTCAATGGGGTTCGTTCGGTGCTGGTCAGTTCCATCATAAGGCCTCCTTCACACGTGCGTTATTTCAAAGGTAAGTTAGCCGCACAATGAAATTGTGAACATCTCTGTCGCATGCGCGAAGAATCACCGTGAAGAACTCGTGGCTAATGTTCATGATTTTTCCGTCCATTCACACGACTTGCATGGGTAATTATACCGCAGCCCCAAAATCCCTCGGTCGGCAGAACTACTAGTAGTCACTTTTAAATGCCTCACTAGAGGCATCTGTCAATGTTTAGCAGTGCTAGCCGCTAGCCACTGCTAAACTGTCTCCCCCTCCTTTTTTCTGATGGGTCCCATAGACTCCCATAGGAGTCTATGGAGCCTCCTACATTGTGCGGTCCAAAGATAGGTCAAGACCTAGATTTTTTGGCAGCGTTGAAGTTTGGCTGCTGAAATCACGCACTTATGGGCTATTTTTTGGGGTTCGATATTTTTGCGTGCCAAAAAAATAATTTATCTCAATGAATCTATAGGAAACTTGTGGTTCTGACGGTCGCTATTTTATTATGTCGCTAATAAGGCTTCAGACTGATCAAATGGAGCAGGAAATGTAACTCCATGCTGTAGATATGAACGCAGCCTAATCCTATTGATACAAAGTGGGGAGGGGGAGGGACTTGTTACTTGTATAGCGCCAACATATTCCACAGCACTTTCAGATATTTTTTTTGTTAATGGGTACTCATGTTACCAACCTAAGAAGGATGCAAGGCTGAGTCAACCTTGAGCCGGCTACCTGAACCATGCGGGGATTTGAACCACAACCTTCAGGTCATGAGCGAGAGCTTAGGCAACTACTTTCTGTTGTCTTAACACTCTGTGCCGCACAAAGTCTTGGAGGCAGAAGATTTATAATGTTAGGTTCATAGGAACTATGTTTTTGAAAATTGACATACAGATGTAGCAAATGTAAACTTGACATTAAACGCGTTATGATAATTTAAAGTGAACCCCGGTCCAGGGATAAAATTTAGTTCGGACCGAAGGAGGTGTTATATTAAAGGGATTGTTCAGAGGAGATAAAAGTCTCAGATCAAACCTCTGAGATCCTTACTGATTCTGGTAACGGAGGTCCCATGTACCCCTCTTCTCAACACTGTGGGCAATGACATCAGATTGAATGGAAGGGGGGCCAAGCATACATGGCCGCTGCTCCATTCAATCTCCTTCTCACTGTGGGTGTTGTCGTAAACCCACAGTGAGGAGAAGAGAGAATATGGGACCTCCATTCATGAGATCAGGGAGAAGTCTTGGCAGTGAGAACCCCACTTATCAGACTTTTGTCACCTATTTTGGGATGAAGACCTGAGAAGATGCAAAAGGTTGGATTTCATAAAGGCAGATGTTAATGAACTCCAGTCCACATCAATGACGTGTTAGAAGGACCAGAACAGAGGAGCTGATTCTGCTGCTGAATTTACCACCTCATGCTATTTTACCATCTTTCTGCATTTACCTAAATCTTTTTTTATAACTCGGACAGCCCCTTTAAGAAAGACTACTGTACCATGCTTTCTGGTGAGCACAGCTTATAAGGGCACTCTGTCTGGCATTGTTTATGAGAGTGCTTTTCGGTGGGCACTACTATAAGGGACACTGAGTGGCACTGTTTATTAGAGTGGGCACAACATATAAGGGCACTCTGGCTGGCACTGTTTGTGAGAGTACTCTTTGGTGGGCATAGCTTATAACGGCACTCTGGCTGGCATTGTTTATGACAGTACTCTGGTAGGCACAGCTTGTAAAGGCACTCTGTCTGGAACTGTTTGTGAGAGTGCTTTTTGGTGGGCACTACTATAAGGGACACTGAGTGGCACTGTTTATTAGAGTGCTTTCTGGTGGGCACAGCTTATAAGGGCACTCAAAATCTGGCAGTATTTATCAGAGTACACTGTGACAGGCAATTCTTTTAAGGGCATTCTCTGGTTGGCATTGTTTGTGAGAGTGCTTTCTGGCGGGCACTACCTATAAGGGTATTCTCTGGCTGGCACTGTTTATGGAAGCACTTTCTGCCTGACATGGCTAATGAAGGTACTCTTTGGGGTGCACCTTGTATCTTTGGCACCTCGGGGATACTCCTGAGGGCACTATGTGGCATTGTTAATCAGCAGTTACAGGTGGAGCTGGTATTAGTGTATCTTGATGCCACCAGGAAGAGAGCCCCCAGGTCCTGCAAGGGCACTACACAAAAAATAGAGAATACATACAGTGGTGTGCCGGCACTGCAGCTGCAAAACCTCAAGGAACAAGTGCCTTGCCCGGCAGCATTGGTTGTGGTGGCCGCCCAGAAGCCCCCTCACGGTGGAAGCGCTGCACGCCATCGCCAGCAGAGAGGCCAAACCTAAGCCGGGAGCGCCCGTTACGGGCCACTGATGCGGCCACCGCAACGTAAATGACAGTCGTTGCCCAGGACCAAGGCATAATGCCAAAGCAGCGGGGACGGAGGCGTCAGCCGGGACTGATAGGTGAGTGGGTGGCAGAGTATCAGGCTTTCCTTAAATGCCGCCCGTAACGGACCAGAAAAACACGCTGCAGCGTCTCAATAGATTTGACTTCCTGCGCTGCAGCCTTACACTCAGGGTTACTACAGTTCTTAGCCTTACATTATGACATGTAAATGCTGCCATGTTACAGTGGGAACAGGCCAGCATTTACAGATTATAATGTAAAGCTAAGAACTGTAGTAACCCTGAGTGTAAGGCTGCAGCGCGGTGACAAATCTATCCTCACTGTGCTTCTAGGACCTCTGTGGCTTGACCCTATCGGGAGCTGGGGGTGTGAGAGGGGCATTCCTCCTGTCAAACCCCTACCTTCTGGTGGCGTCAAGATACACTAATACTAGAGCTCTGACCCCGGTGTAGTGGCCTGCCCTGGTAATTGCAGGCTGGGGTCTCATTAAAGTCAATGAGAGCTACACTTGCAGTCAACAGCTCTCTGCTTCCACTCCATACATTGTGGTTTGGCACTGACAGCAAGCGTCTGAACAGCTGATCAACTGGGGTCCCTAGTGACAGACCCCAATTTATCAACTATTGATGATCTATCCTGAGGATAGGTCATCAATATAAATAGCCCCCAAAAAAACTATAAAGGTAAAATTAAGATGCATTCCTGGACTGCATGAAATGAAGAACGTTATAAGAAAAGTTGAAGAAGGAGACACAGCATGGCTGTCTTGTATCAGGAAGGTCTCATGTTGAAGGGCGCTTGATGCTCATAGTAAGCAATCACATTTCTTTGTCTCTCTGATTGCACCCCAAGGCAAATTCGCCATCTTTAGAGAACTGCTGTCAGTGATATAGATGTGGGGAACGCTAGAGAAATATTGCCCATAAGCTCCACCAGGAATTCCTAGTGGCGTCAAGATACACTAATACCCAGAGCTCTCTGCTTCTGCTCCATACACTGTGTTTTGCCTTTGACAGCAGGTGCCTGCATAGCTGATCAGCTGGTGGCCTGAGTGTCATCAATAAAAATAGCCCTTTAACTTTGCTATTTGCACTTCCTAGGTGATTGTACTTCTTGTGCATCTATACCTGGAGGACTTAAGACTAGGTTCATACTACAGCTTTTTTTCCCCATTGTTCGGCTCTGTCCTTTAAGCCAAACAACAGAAAACCACGAATGCCGGATACAGCATATGCCGACCTGTATGGCACCGAAGGATCCCACTGACTATAATGGGATCTCTATAGCTTCTGGCACAAGGGAAGAAATCCTGGATGGAGACTCTGACGCAGATGTGAACTTAACCTTATATTGTTTTGATCTCATCTTATTCAGGACTGAACAACCTTAATCAGAGGAAATTGGATAAAAGCCGAACTGATCCAGCACTTTATACACCTACACATGTATCGTATGCACATCATTTATTTATTTAGATGCCAAACAATCAATCTTACTTGGCTTCAGCCTAAAAATTAAAGGGGTTGTCTGAGTTAAGGAAATCCCTCTCCCCCATGCCTTAAAATAACAAATCAGTGGCTACTCACCTCTCTCCGTTTCCCTATTGTCCCCCATCAACAGCTCTGATCTCCAAGTAATGTCGCTTTACAGGTTACAGTCAGCCTGAGCCATCTACAAACAAACTGCAGCAGCCAATGACAGAGCTCAGCAATCATGGCTGAGTCCTGTCATTGGCTGCTATAGCAGGTTTATGGGGCGTCGCAGCAATCTGTAAATAAAGACAGCTGAGACCGCATCTGACGGCAGGGGAAGAGCTGGAGGACTAGAGAGGTGGATAGCCACTGATTTGTTATTTTAATGCATGGGGCTTCCAGTGACAGAAGTTTCTTTAAGGGCGGATTCAGACGAGCTTTGGCGCAACTACGCTTGGCAGCATGGAACATAGTTGTGCCTCAATGAGCGGAATCCCTTCGCTGGCAGTTCAAACTCTTTGAAAAAAGAGGTGAAAAGATAGGTGCCGTCTGATAACATAGTTTAACTACGTGCGGGAAAGATAAGGTAAGTCTCGGCCGTACAAATCTCGGCCGGGAGAAGAGGTGGTGAAACCGAAATCACTGAAATCCTGGTTTAATTTTGACCCGTTATACGGCCGTGATTAACACGGCCGCATAATGGGAGAAAACCGCTCTCATCTGAATCCGCCCTCACGCGGACAACCCCTTTATCTGCAGCCAAAAGCAAAGAAAGGTGCGCATTAGGGGTCATTCACACAGGCGCATGCAGTTTTGGTCCATTAAATACACAGCATTTTCACGGACCAAAGTTGCACATATTTATTGCGTATTTGGTCCTTCTTGCGTTTTTTTTGTATGCGTATTCACTGCATTTTTCCAGCATGCAAAGGAAACTCAAGAATGTAGCTCCGCCTCCATCCCGCCCTCCAATTGCAAGCAGAGGTGAGGGGCAGGGAGAGGGGGCGGGAGCTCAGTGCACTGCTCCCAGTTCGGACTGCCTCCTACCCTTGCACAGAGGGACAGCGTATATCGACTGGGTGTGAAAACCCGACCGACATACGCCTGTCTCAATAAGCCCTTCATCTGTGGATTCCACAAGTGTTTTTCGCACCATGTGGATGACGTTTGTTAAAATCTCATCCATATGGCCCATACTGTAAATACTGCAGCAGATCCGCGGCACGTGAAGATACCCTCAGGCTATATTAAAATTTAGTGTTTATTACGCATTAAAAATCTGCATCTTCAAACGAGGAGGTGAGTTGTCCCAAGTATGCCTTACCTTGTATATATGATAGGGGTTAGGGCCTTGTTTTTCTAATACTGAGCACTAAACCCCCTCTGAGGATATAGGGGGGGAATTTACTTAGACCAGCATTTCACAAGTCAGTATTTTTCTAAGGGCGGTTTCAGACTAACGTGTTTTTCTCCCCCTCATATGGTCGTGATAATGGGACAAACAAAACCCTTGATTTTAATGGCTTAGTTTTCACCATCATGATTCTCGCCCGTTAATACCAAGAAAATAAGACACTGTCTTATATTAATTTTTGCCCCAAAAGAGGCACTAGGGTTAATTTTTTGGAGATGTCTTATTTTACTTACCCTGCAAGCTCGGTCCAGGTCTCTCCCGTTGCTCTCCAGGCCCCAGCGTGGTTCCCAAAGTCCCCGGCCGCCCATACAGGAGCACTGTATTGATTGGTTCTTCGAGCCCTGTGGCTCAGCCAATAACAACCATCACGTCTTAGAGGTGGGATTTATGAATTGACTGAGACGCAGCTCAGCCAATTCATAAATCCCGCCCCCACGACGCAATGGCTGTGATTGGTTCTTTGAGCGCTGCATTGATTGGCTGAGCCACAGTGCTCGAAGGGCCAATCACAGCCACTGTGTGTCGCGGCTAAGCCAATTCATAAATCCCGCATCCTCGAAGCAATGAGTTGCTCAGCCAATCAATGCAGTGCTCGAAGAACCAGTCGCAGCCATCGCTTCGTGGAGGCAGGTTTTTTGAATCCTGTAAGCAGGAAGTGATCCTGTAAGGTTGGCCGAGGACTGCGGGATCGAGGCATCTCTGAACAGCTGCCTGTTTGCTCTGAATAGGGGCGGGCGGCCGGAAGAGATCTCAAGGGCGCTCCACCCCCATTTACTGAGCGATTATCGCTCCTATGTTAAAGCACTAGAAAGATAATCATTGGCACGACTTTCGGGCACTTAAGCGCTTAACAGTCATCCTATGTAAAAGGACCCTAAGATGTGTCGTATGCCAGAAACTAGCTAGATTCGTACTAAAATTTATACCAGTTTCCTGCTTAAATTATAGTAAATTTGTCCGGCCCTGGAAGGCCTGCTTTCTTTTGCTAAGCCCCACCCACTTCTTAGAAAAGTGACAAATTTTGCCAAAATTTGAGACTTTTTTTTCTGCCAGAATACTGGTACACAATCATTGAAAATTTCCCCTATTAGTGTTAATTTCTGCAGCAAGCATTATAAAGATGTCATTCAGTAGCACAGAATTTTTAACATGTTTGAATTTTTTTTAAAAAGGGACGTTCATTCTTTGTAAATGCGTTAGTATAAAAAAATACATTATTACTGGCACAGAATGGGTCCGGACCCATCGTGTCATAACTGATTTGGCTTTGGGCTGTACTTATGGAATCCTTGATTTTCACCCTTTAACCTCATGTTTGCTGCAGGGCTGCCGTTACCCCAAGGGTAGTTTCAGTACAGTCACAACTGACACGGACAGGCCAAAGGCAACAAAGCACGGTACTGGAGAGACAGGCAGGGATGTAGTCAATATAACAAGCCAAGCATAGGCAGCGTTCATGCAATACAGAGAGACAGACAGAGGGTCAAGACAGACAGCAGTCAGGCAAATTGTAGTCAGAAAACAGTCCAAGGTCTACACAGGCAGAATTCTGGAAATTTGGATAAATAGGTAAGGGGAAAAATCAAGAGTCAGACAGGAAGCAGGAAAATCTTCAACCAAACAGACCATATTCTTTCAGTGGGGAAGGGTCCCTTATATTACCTGGGAAGCATCAGGTTTGGATGAGGACAGGGAAGCTGGCTGCACTTACAGCCCTTTACAAGGTGCACCGAGCACGTGACCTATGGGCAGCCGGAGGAAAGAGCGGGGCGTGCTGCACAAAGGAGACAGGGGATGCTGACAGCCACCACCGGCAAGAGAGGAAGATGCGGAGAGGCACCGCCAGCTACCGCCAGCAGCCATACAATTATTTGGTGCAGGATTGTGGACTTTGGGAGGAGTAACCATTTAACCTGAATGAAAAATAGATTTGATATGCCTATCTATTACTATAAAGCGACCGAAAATGACAATTTTTTTTAAATCCATCAATCTACGTGCGAATTGGAACAAAACAGCACTTTTTTACTATGTGTGGATCCAGACGACCCTGCACCTGCATATTAACAGTAAATCAACCAAAATGCCACTATATATATTTTTTAACCTATTATTTGGTACCAGAATGGACAAGTTGTGTCAGCAATGGACAGACATATAGTACTGGGCATGGAGATGGTCAATGGAAAAATAAAATGCATTTTGCCTCGGTCTAAGCACCATTGTCTGTTTCAATTTCAATTCAAGCAGCCATGCGCACAATGACCGGCGTAAGCCTAATGCACACAGTGACCAGTGTAATCAATAACACTCTGCAGACTCAGACAGGGAAACATCTCCGACCGGAGGACTTAATCTGCTTCTCACATTCATAGGTTTGCATAAATCCATTGACTTTAATTAGTAGGTGCACGGCTGAATTACAAGAGGCGCTGGTTCAGGATATCAGTGAGGGTCCAAGTGCTGCGATCAACACCAAAGTGTGACTCTTCTGATGTCAGAATGAAACATCGGATGACAACTCAATGGGGAAAGCCTTAGGGCGGCTTCACGCGGGCGTATGTGCAAAAACGAATGATATGTGTTGTAAATGGCGCGTTTTTGCACACATTTTTGCACATTTCACTGTACTTATAGTGCTGACAAGGACATTTCACATGATTTCAGGTGATTTAAAAGGCTATGTAGCCTGATTAGTTCCAAATGTGTTCTTTTTCTGGCAAAATAGCGCAGCCTGATGCGCAATTACACGGAATTTGGGGCCTTAGGTGCGCAATTGACAATAATCAACTTAGGAACACTCATCCTCGGTTATATTTTACCTACAAGTAGTGCATTTAGTTTTCCAAAAAGTGAAGCGCATGTGATACACCGAAGTGTGATACTCTAAGGCAGGGGTCCCCAACTCCAGTCCTCAGGGACCACCAACAGGTCATGTTTTCAGGATATCCTATGGTAAGAACACCTGTGGCAATGTCCGAGGCATCGACAATAATTACATCACCTGTGCAATACTGAGGAAATCCTGAAAACATGACCTGTTGGCGGTCCCTGAGGACTGGAGTTGGGGAACACTACTCTAAGGGACCTTTTACATGAAACGGAATATTTTACAAAAGTGTTAAGGAATATACCGTCCCTGAATTCCACATTAAAATCTGCACTCCTGACTGCGGATTTTGATGCGGAATTGCCGTTAGGTTTGACATTAGCAGTGCAGATTTTGGAGCTGAATATTCCGCAGGAGGGCGTATTCCACAACGCTGTTGAGGAATATTCCATCCTGTGTGAAAGGTCCCTAAGTACAGGATGGGCCATGAAAAAGTAGCCCACCTCCGATCCCTACGCAACATGCTTTGGAAGAGGCCAAAACATTTTCATTTTACCTCAGAAATTAAATCTGCGCTGTGATTGGTTGTTCTGGTTGCCACAGCGAATACATATTGTGGAAGACTATATGTGAAACGGATCAATTAAAGAAAAGCAAGAGGCCTTCCCCGATAACGACCCAGGTACAAAACCACTTGCATAGTATTTACTATGCATAGTAAGCATAGTATTCAGAGCCCAGCGCTAAACCGGATCTGTTGAAAACATGAAGAAACCGAGGCTTCCATCTGTCTGAATGCTCAAAGTTGTCCAAGACTTTCAGCAGCGGACTGTAAATAGTCCTCCAAAATCAACTCAGGGACTGTCTCAGAAACTTGGTGTAGCACAAATGATGTGTTGGTGAGCACTGATATCTCTGAACCTGAAACCCTTCCGAACAAAATGCAGACACTGGAAGAGCTCAACAAAGTTGTAAATTACTGTAAGTGGTCGCTGACTATGATTGCTAGAGGACATATGGACTCATTGCTGTACTTTATAGAGGTTTCATTTATCATGTTATGCGAGTTCAGAGTATATGAGGTTCTGGTCTACTGAAAATCCTCCCCTGACTCACAAAATACCACTGCATGGTGAGAAATTTTGGGGTTGGTGTGCAGTTTCAGGAACACAAATAGTGCGCCCAGTTTTCTTCAAAGCAACTGTGAGTATCGCAATTTGTCAGGACATGTTTAAACAGTTTTACCAGAAGAAAGAAAGTACTGCTTTATCCAACAACATGCCACACTTCCTGTGACTCACTGGCACAGGTTCATGAACTACTTATGAAGAGTGAACCGTGAGTACGGGGTTATGGACACCATTTTTCCTGGACTTGTTCACATGCAATTTTTATCTGTGGGGAAATTTAAAGCAGAAAGTGTACACCAATAATCCACATACCCTGGATGAACTCAAGGAAAACATTACAAACACTATTCACAGCATCACCATTGAAGAGCTGCAAGCAGTATCAGCCAACATGTTGTGACGTGCCCACAGGTGCATAAAAGTGAACGGAGTCCACTTCCAACATACTTCCAACAACACAATGCACCTTATCCATGACTTTGAGGAAAACATCAAAAACACTATCCGCAGCATCACCATTGAAGAGCTGCAAGCAGTATCAGCCAACATGTTGTGACGTGCCCACAGGTACATAAAAGTGAACAGAGCTTGTTCTTCCTGTCGCAGTATTACCAGAGGCAAGCTACTTTCCCATGGCCCACCTTGTATAACATATGTGTTTTCTAATATTACTTTGTTTGATATATTCATCAATCAGTCATACTGTATGTAGCTCCCCTCATGTTCTGACCCATCAAGTCGTGGACACCACAAGACCTATGAAGTCTCCTGTGGTATCTGGCACCAAAATGTTTGCAGCAGATCCTTTAAAAGGGTTATGTCTTTGCAGCAAATTATCTCCTATCCTGTGGATAGGAAAAACTTCCTGATCATTGGGGTAAGACCACCGGGACCCCCACTGATCCCAAGATTTTAGCCAAACACATCCTGAAATTCTGACATGCAAGGCCACCTCCGCTCCAGTTCTGATGCTCACATGCCCATTGTAGACAGTCAGTGGTGCACAAAAGATCAGTAGGGGCATTTTGACTGGTCTGCCTCATACGCCTATGAAACCACTCGTCTTTACACTAATGTAGAACATATTTACTCCATGGGAATTTTAAGATCATAGCCCTCTGACAGTTCTTCAGTTTATGCAATAGTCATAGACAGGAACTGCTGTATTGAAGATATAGTTGAAGACATCACTCAAGTCATTACCAAGAAGTTAAGTGGTGTCAAGCTAATATCAGCAGATGCAAAGGGATACAGAACTTGAAATCAGAACCAAAGCAAACCAAAGGATGTAATTATCAGAACTAAACCCGAGGCAGGTCCAGAAATCTTAATAGACAGTTGGGTAGGGTCAGGGGTGGAAGACTGGATCCCCACTTGAATCATCTGGATTCTAATGACAAGCAATGGTTTCATGGCAACATGTTATCACCAAGGACCAGCGCTGAAGCAAAGGTTGATGAGTGGCATGAAAGTCATCAGAAGGTGCTGGTATCCAATAATCTGGATATGGCTGCAGAATCCTGCTTAAAGCCAAGAGAAGGAGCTTGTAGAGAGAGGAATAAGATCAAATTTAGTGCATAGTCTATTACGATTACACTATCCTACCAAAGCTAATTGGACATCTGAGCAAGAATCAAAAGTAATATTTATTTCCATATGTTATTACTTAGTGGGGCTCCTTTGGTCCTAATGACATCAGATACTCTCCGTGACATACTTTCTGCTAAAGTCTGATACACTTCAGCTGGTATTTCCCTTCATTCATCCTGCAAGCATCTGGTGAGTTCTCTCAAAGAAGATGCATCAGTCCATCTACAATGGTGCAAGGTGCGTCGTCATTGGACAGTTGAGCAATAGAACAATCTATGGAGTGACGAATCACACTATTCCATCTTCAAATCGGATGGAGGTACCTGGGTGTGGAGGATCCTGGGGAAAGCCTTCCGCCTGAGTGTGTTGTGCAGACAGATAAGTACAGCGGAGGTTCCGTTATGTTCTGGAGATGTGTTACATGGCATGGTCTCGGTTCGTTGGTTGTAGCGACAAGAACCATAAACATGGTCTAGACAGTCTAGACAATAATGTGCTGCTGATAATGTGGTAATACTCTGGGAATGGTCGGCAATACTTCCAACAACACAATGCACCTTGTCCATGACTTTGAGGATATGGATGCGAATATTGAGGCAGGACAACAATCGTACAAATGGTCACCATCTAGCGCATGCGTTCTGTCAAACAGCGAATTTTTGGTGAATCACTGCTAATTAATGAACAAAATATACATAATGACAATATAACCCATATCGATGATAAAAAAAATTTAAAAAGTGAGTATGAAAAAACAAATCTGCAAATAAGTGAGATGAAAGATAGGAGGACAAAAAGTCCATTAGGATGCACGAAGTGCAAAAATGTGACGGAAGAGTAAAAAATAATAATTTGTATAAATTAATATCACAAAGTACCAATGACAATGTTGTAGTAATTATCACCAGTCCATTGCCTCTGTAGGATACCAATATCCATAGATGTGCTTTAAAGAGTTTGTAATAAGAGAACAATACTTAGAAGGATCTCCAGTCCACTTCTTATCCATGTAACAGGGAGGGACACAAAACATGGAGGATGGAAGAGTCATAAACTGTAAAGAAACATAAAACTGATACATAAAAAGAATGGGAGGTAGAACATGGGGAACTATAGAAATCTAGCAAAGCAGACCACTTCATGCAATCCCACGGGGACCATGTGTCTAAGTCTCAAATTTCCTACTACCATCAGCCGATTCAAAAGAGCTAGAATGTTATATGTTATTACATGATGCAATGCAGTCAGTGCATGGAAAGCATCCCCTACGGGGTGGATTAGAGGTGAATGCATTTCTCAATCTGGGTACATATTGGCTCCTAACGAGTATATTACTAAGGTTACGTCTCAGTCTCACTGTCATCAGTGGTCTATCAGAAAGTGCGGTGTACAATACCGGTTCAGACTTCAGTATTTAGCCAGAATGGAGCATGAAGTGTGTCAGACGTTAGTAGAAAGTATGCCACGGAGTATATCCTATCTAATTAGGGCCAAAGGAGGCCAAGTATTAACATATGGAAATAAATACTACTTTTGGTTCTTGCACAGGTATCCAATTAGTTTTGGTTGTATAGTGTATAAGGTGTTTCTCCCAGCCAACCAGTACTGTTATGTCTTTCACAACCTCGAACAGGCGAACTCAAACGGAACCGCAGAACTGCGAAACAGACTTCATACTCGCCAACAGGCGTACTGAAACGGAACCGCAGAACTGCGAAACGGACTTCATACTGGCAGACAGACATAAACCAACCACTGACAAGCACTCAAAACACTAACCTGTATACCTGAGACACACCAGATAATGATACCAATAACATCCTACATACAAATGAGAATATTTTTCTTACAGATAATGAGTGGAAACCTATATGATATGTTTCATGTTTATTTGTTTAGTTGTTTGCTTAACATTTACAGTCTTAAGATTGTTTTTACTAAAGTCACCCCTGTCAGGGGTATTCTTCAGCTCTTTATTATGTAAAGTTATATAAAAATGAAATAAAAGCTTTTAAAACTAAAACACTCATCTGCATACCTGCACACATAGCCAGATGCAATAACTACAGGATGTACGAGGTAATAGTTCGGATTTTGGCTAAGATACTTAAGCCCGCGAACCCACTTCACGGGTCCTCGTTGCCTCGCAAGTCCCTACTCTAACAAGACAACTAACCCCAGGAAACCTGCCATATGGGGCGATCATCCTGACAGGGACAACACCGCGCTGGAACCTAGGGACCTACCTAGTCCTAGATCTTAAACGATCCACAGCAAGACACAGTTCACACCTCATGTCCGGCCACCTGCACAGACATGCAGGAACATAACACTGTTCACACAGAACAAACAGAGGAGAGCCCAGCAGCCTCTAGCAGAGGAACTGGTATATATGAGCAGCAGACCTGGGGGATTGGCTGACTGGAGAAATCCACACCCAGCCAGCTCAACCAACCCCCACCTGTGGAGCATTGCTGCTGGAAACCCAACAACAGATCCCAGCAGGACGCTCTAACAAGTACACTGCTCTGTACTGACGAAAGGCAAGAACCACAAAACAGCTGATAGATATTTCCGTCTTCCTTTTGGAGTTTCTGGTTGGGCTGGTATGAAAAAGTTTTCTTCGGTTTCGAGGAGAACTAATTTGCATATTTTTTTCCCATGCAACATTGCCTAAAAATACATCTCCATACACCAACTGCATCTCTTTAATGAGAACCAGTATGTAGCAAGTCTCAGTATAAATATCTATAATATAGGAGTGTATGAACTAGTATAATAATGCATATGAAACATACTCAAATAACTGAGTTGGTCGTGTCCTTTCTGTCTATAAGTGTGAAATTCAAAGACAAAAACAAGATGGAGGACAGGAAAAGTTTAATAAAAGAGTAGTAGGAGGTAAGAAGGATTCACGCCGTGAAGATTTAGAACCCATCCAAATATTGAAAACACCTCCCAGTAGTTAAGAACAAGTAATTAGCTAATTAAGCCAAAGACAGGCGCCTGTTTCCAGCACCGGGGGCGTGGGATTCAAAACATGTCATCCCTGGAGAATTTCTCCGGTTCTATGTCTAAAAAAATGCAGGAACATTTCCAAAGAACAGATGTCTTGGAAGAAACAGGATAGGAGATTAGAGGTTTTATTATATGGAGGTGGTAGAGCGAGAGAGAGGCTGGAAATGACAAACTTGGACGACAGAGATTTCATTAATGGACCATTATGCCAGAAGACACAAGACCCTATTGAAGGTGACCCCTATGTAGGGTTACCATCTAACATAGGAAAAATGTGAAAGAATGTGTCTATTTATAGAAGACCAGAGAGGAGGCAGGGAGGGTTATAGGGGGTTAAATAAATACAGACGGTTCCCGAGTAATTAAAAGCACGCTAAAAAAAAGGGTTCATGGCCTTCCAGTGCCATGCAAGCCAAGTGGCTGAATGAAGCAAAGCCTCTTTCAATTAATCCACTTATGATAAAAAGATAAATGTAATAAATTTTAGCAATTTTTTTCTGCAATAAGTACAAAATTGGATGCACAGTAATTAGGGTGGAATGACTATACTATTGTTACGGGAACTGGCTGATAGCTTGAGGAACCTGAGTCAATCATGTCTTCCTGAAAAACTGATTTCATACTTAAATATTGGATGATGGGCATCATGGCTCCCACCCACCTTGTTCCAGTCTCGTATCTGGATTACTGTGCAGGACCTATGTAGTAAGTGATTCCCCCATCTTGGATTGGACGTTGATCATGGTCATATAGGTTGGTGGGGTTAATACCTAGACAAGTGACAACATATAGATTTTTAGCTCATGACTGTTAATTAGGATGCATTCCCTCTAAAAATTACAATAATCGATATTACAATAATCAGTAATTATTGAAGAGTTTGGAGAAGTTATTGCAGGGCTGGCTGAAGGTTTATATGAGTTTTTAGGCGACAGAGTCACAATGGGCCTCCTTAGTGCTTTATAGGTCCCACTGTGCCTCATGATTCATTTATAGGAACCACTTTTCCTCTCATTCACACCTTCATCCCAGAAGTGACTTTCTGTCCTTTTGTGTAAAAGCTTTGATTATTTCAGAATTAATTCTTCCCTCCCCTGAGTCACTTATAGACCCTATTGTACCATGACTCATTTATAGGCATTACTGTGTCCCCTGAGTCATTAATAGACCCTAATATGCCACTAATCATTTACAGATTCTACTGTGACCCTTGATAAGTAATACGGCCCCATCGTGGCCCTTAGTCGTTTATAGGCCCCATTGTGCCTTGACAATAAAGTAATAAATTCCATCACAGTACCATGGCTTCCTCCATCCTCTACTTTGGCATCTTCTGGCTATTATTGTGCAGAATGATGATGCCGTTGACATGATGACATCATCATGCCATCTGCATGACAGAGAGAGCACCAAGTTACAGAACAGGAAGTGCTTGGCTTCCTGCAATGACGCTGTCATAGTCAATTGTATCCGTGTTTTAAAGAAGTGGATAAAATTGATTTCAAAGAACAAGGGGCAGATCAAGCTCACCTCTGATCTGAGCTTCCCCAGGCTCAGTATAGCCCAGCACCTGCCCGGGTTTACCAGTTGCTGGTGCTTGCCCAGAGTCATTGTATTATTTCTTTACATAGATAAATTGCATTGGATTGGTGAATGAGACATCCTAAAAACTTTTCCTTATCTCCCACTACTTTCATCAGCACCTTGGACAGAGTCAGATTGCATGAAGTCAATGGAGCAAAGTTGGAGAGGTAGACCGCCAAGTTAATTTCACTTATGGCATCGACATCAAGATATTGTGTGACCTTGTCTTCCTATTATTCTAAAAAATAATGATAGTGAACACGATACAGTGGCCAAGAGGTGCTGAGAAGGTAGAAGTAGAGAATTTGGAGTACCCTGTTGGTAGTATCAGTACGATAGACCAGGGATGGGACACCAGGTTGGATGTTGTGAGCATTGATTCAGTATCCAAAGAGCTCAACAGAGAATGGAGCAATTTGTCGCAATCTCACAGTAGGTCTACATCCAGGTTGTAAGACACGAATGCGCGTGATATAGTATTGTCTAGATCTTGTAGATCACCCATGGAAAACAGATGTTCAGAAATCAAAATTCCCCGAGCTGCAAGTAAATTACAGCCACAATATTCTTAAAACAAGGGGTATGCACATAAAAGTGAGGGATTTACTGGTATTTTTACTCTCTGGACCAGTCTTGCAAGCAAGTATCTCCAGATGTTGTGGTCTCACCATGGTCTTCCATCTTCTAGCTTCGGGGATCTGTGCGCCAAAGTTATTTTGCCTGTGTCATAATGTTTGTATACACAAAAGCAATATATATATATATATCCCTCTAAATGTACAATAACCACTAGGATTCGTCTTTGGCTCTCTTTACACTCTTTGGTTTGCACTGATCCAGCTGTTCCTAGACCCTCTCCACCTCTCATTCACACCTTCATCCCAGAAGTGACTTTCTGTCCTTTTGTGTAAAAGCTTTGATTATTTCGGAATTAATTCTTCCCTCCAACAAGCCGCTATTCAGCTGACCCCCCAAATAACGGGAGGGTGGGGGTCCTTGTCTCTGCCAGGCAGGTTCTTTCTTGCCCCTCCCCCTCCTTCTCTGTTGCATAAAATGAATACATCTGCTCCAGATAAACATGTTGGCAGCTGCTGGGACAAATCCACCTCTTCAAATGTCGCTTCTGATTAGCTTGTCTTGGCAAAGCTTCGTCATTCTCCTGTGTGACAGAATATTCCTCCTTGTCTGCGGTCCTCCCCCCCCTCCTCTCTCTCGTTCCCCATCTCCATCCCTCCTTTCAGTTCCTCTGGATGTTTTCATTCTTTTGCAAATACCTTCACTTTTTCTTAAATCCTCCGCTCATCCCCTTATGTTACTCTTTCTTCAGATTGTGATTTTTATCCCTCCATACGTCAACATGGTCTACGTAGACATGAGAGCACCATTATCAGGCCCTCGTCCTTCATGTTTAGGTGGAAGGTCTAACCAAATTGCCCAGTAACTCTTTCTGGAACTGCATTGACCTACACAGAATCTTACTAAGAATTCTGCACTGTTGACTCCATAAATCTACATTGAATTGAGACCCTAGCCCTTTACTAGAAACCCTAGCCCTTTACTAGAGACTCAAGACCTTTACCAGAGACCCCAGCCCTTTATTAGAGACTTGCACAATTGGAGCTTCCCCGGAAAGTATCCCTGTGACCCCGGAGTGCAGCATAAAATCACCTGATAAGTTTTCTTTGGATTAGTTTCAGTGTGAATCTACATTAGATGTGAAAATTCAGCGATTTGAACGACTACCAACGAGGCCTGGTCATTGGTGCTAGACCGGCCAGGGGTCAGGATGTCGCTGCCAACCGCTTGGCTTTTTTTCATTAGCAGTGTGGAGAGTATACTGAAATTGGTCATACAGAATTAGAATTGCGCTTTGTGCATGAAAATAAAAAAGGTGTGGAAAGTGAATATCAACTCACCCGGTGCTCGGTGGGTTAACCCTGTCAGGGTTTCCCACCGGCACCCGCTGTCCAAGCAGGTATATAGAATGATCTTTTTCGGCTGTTGTCCAGTGAAACTGGAGAGACGTCCTTGGTCACTGACAGCAACCTGGATAACCAGGAGCTGTAATTTTTGCACAGGTGTCAAAAAAGAAAAAGATTTTTAAAATATAGTGCCCGCACTCTTAAACATGCCAAGAGGATATGACTTACTGATCCATTGGAGACCTGCAGTCCAGGTAAAAATCTTTAACAGCTACACGTTGCGGCATATGAAACATGCCTACAACTAATTGTAATTGATACTACATGGATTTAACATGTATTTGAAGCTTGAGAAGGGCATGTTTTGTATGCCGAAACGTGTAGCTGTTAAAGATTTTTACCTGGACTGAAGTCTCCAATGGATCAGTAAGTCATATGTCTTTGGCATGTTTAAGAGTGCAGGCACTATATTTTTTTATCTTTTTCTTTTTGACACTTATACCAAGAATGGTGTGATCAGCACCAAAAGGGGTTAGCAGAGGATGTCAAGAATCTCGTGACCAACAAACGCTGCGCAGCGAGGCAAATTGCAGCCGAATACAACACTGGTGTTCCAACTAATGTGTCCAAATGTACAACTCGACGTTCCTTAGCAAAAATGGGCTATAACAGCAGACGACCAGTTCCAGTGCCTTTTCTAGCGTCAAGAGAAACAGAGAGCTGAGACTTCAGTGGGTAAAAGAACACAAAAGTGATATCACTGAACAGTGCAAAAACTTCTCCTGGTCAGATGGATCCAGATTTCTGTTTCATTTTGCTGATGGGTAGTCAGAATTTGGCACAAGCAGCATGAATTAATGACCCCTTCCTGTCAGCTGATCAGAACATGTCAGCACCTCCATCTTATCTGTAGCAAATATAAGAAGCTTCCTGTCCGCAGTGGCCGGTATTCCTGCAGAACGCCTAGTGGAACCTACACCACAACGAACTGCTGATGCCAATGGATGTTCAATTCTATACTGGATATATGACCCTAATAAAAATGGCCATCCAGTGTAAATGCATCCAGATGGAAGGGACTTATAGTGCACCAAACCACAGTATGCTGGCTATATTTTATATGCTTTGCACATTAGTTTATGCTTCTTTATTCCAGGAGGGTGTGATATGTTTTGAGGTCATTGCTCTTGTGTGCAGTAATATGAGAACCCAGCTTGGTGGGGGGTAATAAGTAATAATTACCTGAAAGCGCTGCGGAATAAGTTGGCGCTATACAAATACCATGATTTGATTTGATATGCTGAGAAGCAGCCTCCAGGGATTGAGCAAAACAAATAGAAACTTGACCACAAACCAGATAGCCAAGCGCCTATTATATTTGTGCTTCACCCCTGCAGCCACTGGCATAACTTTAGGGGATGCAGAGGATGCGGTTGCACCCGGGGCCCAGGAGCCTTAGGGGGCCCATAAGGCCTCTCTTCTCCATATAGGGAGCCCAGTACTATGAATAAGGCATTATAGTTAAGGACCCTGTTACAGGTTTTGCATTGGGGCCCAGGAGCTTCAAGTTACGCCTCTGCGTTAAGGGGTTAAAAAAAGTTTGGGGGCCCCAACATAAACTTTTGCACCAGGGTCCATGGCCCTTTAGCTACGCCCTGCCTGCAGCTGCTTCCCTGCATTTCTCCATAAATAACCCAAATGCAAAATACCCACCTAACAAGTCCCATGGTTGTGCATGTGCAAACTTTACAGCAAGTCCTTCGTTTAAAGGCTGGTTTAGACGCAACGATAATCGCTCAAAAGATGTCGCTCAAGCAACTTTTGAGCGATCATTGTTGTGTCATTTACAGCGCAAGATGATCGCTCAAGATAAGCGATCACCTTGCGCTGCCAGCGGATGATGCAGAAGACAAGCGGGGGGTTCCCGATTGTCTCCTGCATACAGCTGTTCCACCGCTCCGAGGGCCCGTCTGTTATACAGCCCGGCGCTTGGAGCAGAGAATGCTGAAGACAACCTGGGTGTCCCCGCTTGTCTTCTGCATACAGCTGTTCTCCACTGCGAGCGCCCGGCTGTTAAACAGCTTAGCGCTCGGAGCGAAGGATACAGAAGACAAGCGGGGTGTCCCCGCTTGTCTTCTGCATCCAGATGTTTTCTGCACGGAGCGCCCGGCTGTTATACAGCCGAGCGCTCTGAGCGGGGTATGAAGAACAGAGCTGGACAGTATCAGCTGTATCCCGCTGTGAATCCCTAATAAGGCTCATCATCGTCCTTCAGTGAAAGACAACGATGAGCGACGGGATAACGAAAACTGCATGATGTCAGTGCAGTTTCACACAACGATTATCGCTCAAAAGACGGCTTTTGAGTGAATTTCGAGCGATAATCGTGTCTAAATGGGCCTTAACAGGTCCATGGGTGGCCCATAACCATTGTTTGGGGCTTATATGCACAGGCCTGCTGTGGCAGCAGCCTTCAAGAAGACACTTATAGATCCCCAATTCCTGACTTTGGGTAAAAGTGGGCATCTCCACCTCAGGCAACATTAGAATTTTCCTTTTTTACAGAAATCAAATGAATTGAAATCAAAGAGGTTGTCCAGTTGCAAACTATTGATGGGACTACCCGTAAGATAAGCCGTTAATAGTAGATTGGTGGGGGTCTGCCGTCCAGGACTCCTAATAGTCAGTTGCTCACTGGGCTGCTGTGCTCATGCACTGAGCTGATTTCTGCAGAAATCAGCTCCTTTCCCACTGCAGTGGCCAGGTTTGGTATTGCAGCAATATAAGTGAACGGGGAACTTTGCCCATAATACCATACCTGGCCACTGTAGTGGGAACAGAGCTGTCTGCTTCCTGCAGAAATCAGCTCAATGCACAAGCATACTGCACAGGCAGACAGCTGATCAGCAGAGGTCCCAGGTGGGGAACCTCCACAATCTACTATTGATGGCCTCTCCCGAGGATACACAATTATTAGTTTACAACTGGACAACCCCTTTAATAGAAACGATTCTAGGAACTCCTTCCGCAAATGGCCATTGCAGTGTGCCAATATTGTATTACGTGCACCTGGCCTTGTGCAGAAATGGGATGATATAGCTTTAAGAAGCATGCTGATACATCAAGCTCTAATTATGTTGATGTCAATGGTAACAAAATATTTCATTGAGGGCAGCAGAATTTTGTCTCTCTTTTCTTCTTTTTCCTTTTATTCGAATTAAGCTCAAATACCAAAAGCAATTTCATGCTCCATGCTCCACCTGCTTAGAAGCTTTACGTGGTCACTACACTTTTATTTGATGGGAATCAAGGACAGACATAGTTTAAATGTGAAATCCATCTCTGAGATGTAGGTTCTGCCTATAATCGCACAATACGAAGTATAATACATCAGTAATGAGCATAGTATTCAGCCTGATGGAGCACATACCGCCATACAGTACACTGCTGGAGACTACTGGCTAGGGAGCTCAAAGACAACACTCAGGCCTTTAAGAAGTGCATTCCAGTCCCCTAATATTTTACTACCCGAGAAAGCTGAAAGTATTGTCACTTCTCAACATAATCTTTCTCTTAACATACACATTTTTCGCAATTTTGACATCATATAAACGCTTCTTTATTGGTCTATTTTGGCGACTGGAAATTTGCTGATGTAAGAGCAACACAAAAACTTGCGACCACGGAGAGTGTCCTTGATCAAAAGCCAAAAATTGCTGGTTGCAAGTAGGGAACATGAGGGACCACTTCAAAGTTGTTGTCATGAAGAAAACCCTGAAAAAGGGCCGCCTGGTGAGCAGAAGCGTTGTCTTGATAGAACACCACATGGGCAGCCACCTTTGGCTAGAAGGAAATTCTTCGTCAAAGCATCTTTAAAGGAAGCACTTGTCACCGTAGTGCCCTTTGAGTGTGGATTACGCCTTCACTGTCCCAAAACATGGTCACAATCATCTTAGCACTGGTGGTAACCCAGTGAGTCAATGTACTTCCATTGTGTTGATTGCCATCAGGATTCAGGATAGAAAAAACTGCATCCACGTCTCATCCATGGTGATCGTTGATGGAATGAAGGCATCATCCATGCCGATGTCACGTGTCAAGATTCCCTGACACATTACCATATGTGCAGCCCTGTGATCGTTAGTCAACATTCGCTGCACCAACCTGGAGGAAACTTTCTGTATCTTCAGGGCTTGACGCAGGATGGTGTGCACAGATCCTACAGAAATGCCAACTTTGCAGGTAATCTCTTCGACAATCAATCAGCAGTCCTCAATAACCACTTGCTCTACTTGCGCAATCATGTTGTCGAACCGGTTGACGCACGGTCAAGACTCCTTTGGTTCATTCCCAAAGTTCATTCAAGTCCAATGTTCGGACTTCTTTGAACTTTTGCACCCATGAACACACACTTTCCACATCCATGACGTCTTCAACGCATGTCTCACTCAACTGACGATGAATGTTGATGGATGTCATTCCACAGAAATGAAGTCAACGGATGATTCCGCACTATTCTTGGAACGTGAACGTCTCCGTTTTACGCATTGAACCCTTCTAACTCCAGCCGTTGTCACGTAGGTTCTCCAATTGCTGCCATCTGTCTCGCTCATCCCCAAAGAATATCCAAGTCTTCTAAAATGTTTTCACCTGCTCCTATTCCCGAGGGGAAAAAAGTAGGAGCCCTTAGAACTTGAATGCATCTCATAGGAGTAGTTGACACCCAACTTTACTTTATAAGTCAAATCTGTTCGATTTGCCAATCAGGGGTCTGGAAAAGCTGGGAGATAACTACTTATGCTGTAAAATTGCTGTCGAGTCATAGATAGGGATTTTGGTGCTGTTGGTTTATCTATAATGCGGCAAACACTACAATGCCTGTGCTATATATCATCGCTCGGAATGTCTGCAGTGCTAATATATGCGGTGTCACAGACACCAGTGATCCAGGGATGTGTGCATTTATCAGGCCTGTCCTTAGCTAATCTGGGGGCTTCAGCCTTTGTCTGTCCTGAGCCACTTTACTAATTACAATCACATTTATTGTTTGGCAGTGCACTCAACTTATGTCACAAAAGGGGAAAAAAAACATGCATTGGTGTGAATACAGAGCAACAAAATAAATGAGGTTATCTCATTACAGAAACCCCTCTAATCGGATACCCCCCCGACAAACAATTCACATGCCTATATATTATCCTTGCAGTACTGGACCATGTCTGCCAAGGCACTGGTGTCACCGACGTCTCGCTCCTCCGCATCATAGAGAGCGAACTTGGAGCAAGAGCCCCCTGTAAAGGTTATGGAGCACATGGACAACCCTATATTTAGGGCAGAGTCACACGGGCGTATGCGCAAAAACACTTGCAGCAGCGCAGCGTACTTGAGCGAGGTTTGAAGAAGAACATAATCTGCATGTTAAATGCGTGTCTGCGCATAGGCCAGCTCACACGCATGTGACGCACCCTTTCCGTGGATTTCTTCTAAAGCCTAATGAGTTCCGGATGTGTTCTTTTTCCCGCATTTTGCCCTTGTGTATTATCGTTTTTGGGGGGTTTTTTTGCTAGCGTGAAAAACACTGTAAGGGCTTATTCACACTGCCGTAGGTGCAACTACGCTCGCTGGCATGGAGTGTAGTTGTGTCTGAACGAACAATCGCTTTGAAGGCGGTTCACACTCCGCGCCAGAGTGCAGGAGTTTGAATATTACCGCGGGAAGACGGTTTAACTGCGCGCAAGGACAATAGGGCAGTTCCTATCTTTTCCCGGACGGCTGTACAAATCACGGCCGTCAAAAGAGATGGTGAAAACGAGACCACTGAAATCCCATAGAGATCAGTGGTTTCGTTTTGTCCTGTTGTACAGTCGTAATTATCACACCTGCCATAGACTTCTATGGCACTTTTTTTGCGAAAAAAGCAGGACAATAAGGCAGGACCTTTTTATATTTTGCGTGCGCACGAAATGTGTGCACAAAAGGCACTTATGAGAACACACCCATTGAAATCAATGGCTTCTATACTCTGATTTTGTGTGGGCAAATGCCTGCGTAAAGATGTGCCTGTTCATCAAAGCGATTCCTTACATCCTCCTCTGACCCCTTTCAGCAAAAAAATAGTTTCCATCCACAGGATCCCGTTTTGCTCGATGTTTCTCCTCAATCACACCATTCTCTATATACTCTCCACACCGCTGCAGGAGAAAAAACAAAAGTGAAATCCCGGCTCCGGTTAGTCTAGCACCAATGACCAGACCTCGTTGGAAGTTTCAGATCGCTGGAATTTCCCATCTATTGGCTCAAAACTGCTGATTGACGATTTTGTGATTTCATCAAACCCCTAAATCTACTTGCACCTCTAGATATATAGCGTTATATAATGTATACTATTCAAAGTATTATGTCATAACTAACCTAAAATGTCCCAATGGGGTGGTAGTTCTGTACGGACCTATCGTACAGGGTGGGCTTGGATACATGAGCTCATCAACAAGAGTATTCCTGGAAATGATTTATATAAAGCTGTTGGCAGCTATGATGTGACACCTGCTTGGATGGAAATATAACTGCAAGTACTTCATGCACTAATTCCGCACATTCATTAGCAGAGACGGTTACTGGAGGGATTGAACCATTCGGATTCTGTGATACAGAGAAACAGCAGACTGACATCTGTCGCTTCGAAAATATTTTACTTGGTGGAAGCAAACATACTCTCAATGTTTTGGTCAGCGGTGCCTCGTAATGTGGGTCACAGGTATCATTAGGCTTGAAGAAGGAAGGGGTGGGGGGCCCTCTGTAATAGCTATGAACTATTGGCTGCAATGAAAAGTTTGGAAGCTTTAAAGTGGATACTGGACATCCACACTAGGAGTAACCAGTGCCCCCTCGGGGGAAAATTAAAGTGAATCCGTCATGTTGAAAAAGTAATCCAATCTGCAGGCATCATGCTATAGAGCAGGAGGAGCTGAGCAGATTGATATATAGTTTTATGGGGAAAGATTCAGTAGAACTTGTAATTTATTCATTAAAATATCAGCTCTTTCTATACTTAGGAGTCCAGTGGGCGGTCCTATCATGATTGATAGCTATCTCTATAGGCACAGTCTTACAGGAAAGGCTCTCAAACACTGGTAGGACCACCCACTAGATGAGAATGAG
Organism: Eleutherodactylus coqui; assembly: GCF_035609145.1. NCBI lineage: Eukaryota > Metazoa > Chordata > Amphibia > Anura > Eleutherodactylidae > Eleutherodactylus > Eleutherodactylus coqui. The sequence continues at coordinate 29,884,168 of NC_089849.1, forward strand.
CTAAGGCTATCTATATATACACAGCCATACAAGGAAGTCTGTCACTCACTGATAGGACCACCCACTGGACTCCTAAGACGAGAATGAGCTGAGGCTATATATATTCATAGCCATACAAGGAACGCTGTCACTCACTGATAGGACCGCCCACTGGACTCCTAAGACAAGAATGAGCTGAGGCTATCTATATATTAACAGTTATACAAGGAAGGTTGTCACCCACTGAAAGGACCGCCCACTGGACTCCTAAGCATAGAATGAGCTGATATTTAAATAAAATACAATTTATATTGAATACTTTCCACAAAACTATATATCAATCTTCTCAGCTCCTCCTGCTCTATAACATACTGACCGAAGACTAGACTGCATTTTTAACCTTCTACTGCTATGTATGGGCCAATTAGTTAGCTAAGAGGTGGGCCAGCCAATTCAGCCAGCCAATCGCCATTAGTCTGTGCATATTTATTCTGGCCCCTCCTCTTTGAGGATGCCGGTTATTCATTTGGTCTGACTCCCTGTCTGGTCATATTATTTGAAGCTCTGGTCTGGGATAAGGTCTCCTCATATCAGTGGGTGAGGATCAGTTCCCCAGGTTTTCCTATTGTTGTTTACTTTATATACTTTCTTTTCTCCACGTTTGTCCTACCTCGTACATTCTCACCCTGTTTGGACGTTACATTTACATCTGGGTAGGTCGTTGTGGTCTCGCCTTGCACAAACGTTACTCAGGGTCTGAGTGCAGTGAAGTTTTTAGACAGATTTAATCATTGCAACTTTTGAAAAAGTTGAAACATTTCTGTTCATCTCACTCCAGTAGCTCAGTGGTGTGCAAAGTGACTCCACAACTCTAGAGATATATTAAACCCCTTCACTCCCCAGGATGTATATTAACACCATTGGTGTGCAGGGTTTGTATAGAGTAGGATTGCGGGGCCGATCCCACTTCATAGAGTGTGTTCAGCCCCCAGCCGACAGCTCCTACTTACCCGCAACAACAGCGATCGGTGTGACTGCTGATTGCGGCTGTGAGCTTTTCAAATGCCCCGATCAGTATTCAGAGGTCCAGAATGGCCCGCTACATTGAGATTGTAAGTTGGCGTTCGGTGGTCCTGGTAGCATGTTGGCTTATTAAGGCTTAAAGAGCTGCCATGACCGATTGCCTATCAAGCCATGCCTGTGGCATAGCTTCATAAACTGCTTGTCGGATCATGGTATAATGCAATACTACGGTACTGCATTATAGTCCATGAACAATCAAATGACTGCAAGTTCAATTCCCCTATGAGGACTAAAAAAAATGTACAGTTTAAAAATGTTTTATTAAGTTTTAGATAAATTAAAAGATAATAAAAATTTCAATCCTCCCCTTTCCCATATTTACAATAAAGAAATCAAAAGAAAAAAAAACAAAAACATATTCTGGTATTGCTGCATCCTGCAAAAAAAAAAAAAAGAGTCCTCACACAACTATGCGGACTGAAAAATAAAAAAGTTATGGCTATCAGAAGATTGTGGCAAAAAATATTTTTTTTCTTTCAAAGATATGTTATTTTTAAAAGTAGTACAGCAAAAAAAAAAAAAAAAAAATATATATATATATATAAATTTGGTATCATAGTAATCGTACTGACCCATAAAAACCCATAAAAGTTATTATGTAATTTTTGCTGCAGTGTGTACGCCTTAAAAACAAGACCCCCAAAAGCTGCAGAATTACGTTTTGTTCCATTTCACTCAATTTAGAATTTTTTTAAAATTTTTCAGTAGATTATAAGGTACATTAAATAGTAGCATTGAGAAATACAACCCGTCCCGCAAAAAAGAATCCCTCAGACAGCTATGTCGACGGGAAAATAAAAAAGAGTTTTCATTTTCAGGCTCGTTCACACAAGGGAATTTGCGCAGCTAACTTACATGCGCAAAACAATTGCAACTATTAGAACCAATACTGTCATATGGAAACAATTAAGAAAAAGGAATTTTAGGTACGCAAGAAAAAAAAATGGCACCTCAAAAAAATAAGACATTAGCAACTGCAATTCCCTGCTGCGCGAAAATATAGGACTTGAACTAGTGTCCATAGACTCCTATGGGAGCTGGAAAAAAGGGGAGAGGGAGAGGGTTTAGAAGGCAGGCCAAGGCTCGGAAAAGAAGACAGCTGGCTCTATTTTACACATTAGAAATCATTAGGAGCATTTCTACCGACCGAGGGAATTCCGAACAGCAGCGCATTCTTTCTACAACACGCCACTCAAGATCGTATTGTAGAAAAACACATTGATGTGGATCATCTGTCTCATTTGTGGGCAGAATCGCTATGGTCGTCTGTGCGTCGCTGTTGCGAGAATTTGTAGCACTGCCTGAGAAGAGAGAGGCGGGTTTATGGGCAAGGCTTACTGAGAAGAGAGAGGGTCCGGCACGCCCACCGGACCACTGCTCTTAATTTATATGCCGCGGGGAACATTTTAGACAGCGATTACACAGGTATGGCTTTGTAAATAGACATGGAACAATAATAGGCCCATTTAGACACAACAAGAATTACTCAAAACTCACTCAAAGCCGTCTTTTGAGCGATTCTCGTTGCGTCTAAATGCACTGACATCGTGCAGTTTTCGTGCACGGGTCGTTCCTTGATCACTTCAAGTTTTCTTGAATTGAGCGATCAGCTGTTATCAGTGCAGCCGGCTGTTATCACAGCCGGCTGCGCTGATAAGGTTTTCTGTGCCTATGTCCTGCTGTGAATTCACAACAGGGCACGGGCTGTAGATGTGCAGAACAATACAGCTGTTTGCTTATGCATGTATTGTTCTATTAGAGTATGCAGCTGTGTCCCGCTCTGGCGGCATATTCTATAGTAGTTAATTAGCTACTATAAGGTATGCAAAGATGATTACTCAAAATCATCACTCAAACTGTCGTTCGAGCGACTTTTAGGCGATTATCTGTCAGTGTACATGGGGTCTTAGTTTTTTAAACAGGGGCAAGTGATTATTTCTGAGCTTGGTGTACTGCCTTAAAAAGTGCTGACATGTCCCCTTTAAAACCAGCATTTATAATAATAGTATTTCCGCAGGCTCACTGTGTGCGGTCATCATATGTTAGGTGCGTTTTGGTTCCTCCATGCGCCTATGCAGAAATGTGCGCTATAAATGTGCCGATATGCGGTGACCACGCCCCTTCGCAAGAAGACATATTCCCTTTTTAAAAAGTGGCAAACGGCAAAATGTCACAAATTTTAGCACAAAAATTTGTGACTTTGTTACCCCAGAAACTGCTGTAAAATCTTTTATAAATGTCCACTATATTTAGTAAGGTTAAGGTAGTCATGTGAGGTAGGCAATCCATGATGGTTTATATCATGATCAAGAAATAGGAAAATGGCGTATAACAGGGAGAAAAAAGATCAGTACGGTCGTATTCACACGGGGAATTGCAATCTGTAAAAAAACAATTTAATTTCTCATGTGATTTTCATGCATTTTTGCAATCTTCATTCGTTTCATGTGTGTGTTAAGTGCAGGCTTTGCATTTCCTGGTTCTTATTTTTTTTCATGGTCTCCATAGTTATATGCATTAACAACGGATCACGCTCACATCATGGACGTGCCGCTCTAATTTTTACTAAGACTCTACATGAAAATCCTCATTCAAATCAATATATTCCATTTCTGTGTGATTCTAGTGCGAATTTTTTGAAAATCGCATGAAATGCATGAATACAGCCTAAGGGCAAATTTACCCAAACGATATTCTTGCGCTAGTTTTGTGTGATGTGATGCGCACAAAACCCGCGCAAATGTGAAATCCATTCTTCAATCCACCCACACAATCAATCTTTCCAATTCTGCGAGGAAAAAAAAGAAAGAAAAAAAAATCGCAGCACGTTCTATCTTTGGGCATTTCCTCGGAAAGCCTCGCCCATTGTTTTCAACAGGACCTTAAAAGACATCACATGGCGCTCGCCTGTGATAGCCTAAGTTCAGGTCAGTAAACCCCGCGGTCAGGCCAAGACTAGTTGGTATTACGGACTCAGAAATGCAGCTGTAATACGCTCACTTGAAATTGGCCTAAGGGTAATGACCTTATTGTCGGAGTCCATGGAGGACAACTCCTTCAGGTCTTTATGGACATCTCGAAGATGCCAAGGCTGACTGATCCTTCTAGCATAACAAGGTCATGGACATCACCATAAATACATAATCAATTGAAAAATTACATAAAACCGGCATTATTTCAATTCTGACAAGCTGTTTGATTTTCGTTTTTGTGTAACCAGCTGCTTCTGACCTTGATTTCTCCAGACACTACCTCTGAACAGGTGCGTGAATACAAAAGACAAATTATGAATACTGAACAAAAGGCTGCAATGCTGCGAGCTGATTGTGTACAGCGCTTCATAGTCTAGTAAGAATGCCGACATGAAAAATGAATGCTGAAGTGAGGTAACGACCCCACGCCCGGGCCCACACAGAGGGCAGCCGGGGCAATAATGCTGTAGGAAGCATTCAGAGGGGGCCTTGTTCTAGTAGAAGCTTGGACGTGGTTGGAGTTTTCAGGATAGTTGCCGGATCCTCATGAGAAACACATAGGTCGCACTGTGTCAATTAGTCATTATGGTGGTCCACTTTAATTAGGGTTGCTACCCGACCGGTAATTCACCATCCCAGCCGGTAATTAAGGCCAGTGCCGGTATTCATTTTTTACTAGTCATATTAATGGTCAATAAAAAATATTCATCAGCTGAGGGCACAACGGGCAGCAACCCCACAGCATCTAAGATTTCACTCATCCTCCCTCTCTGTAGCTCCTGACGTCCTCGGATGCTGTAATTAGAACTGTGACCCTTGACCTCTCAACACCCCCTGGCATCTGTGGATCAGTGCGTACAGGATGTGTAGGATGATTGGGGGGGTGGCATAATTACAGCAGCAGAGGCGGACAGGAGCTAGAGAGAGGATGAGTGAAATCCTAGATGCTGTGGGGTTGCTGCCCGCCGGAGGTTCAGGATGGGGAGAATGCAAAGAGTGGCACTTATTACTAGTGGGTCACTACTGCGGGCACTATTACTATTGGAACCAATTATTAGGGAGGACACTGTTACTACAAGGGACACTATTACTACAGAGGCCACTTTTACTTCTGGGACCACTAATGGGGGCACTGTTACTTTTTGGGCCAATAGGGGGGGACACTATTACTACTGGAGCCACTAGAGAGATCGCTTTTACTACTGGGGCCAATATTATTATTGGGGACACTAGGAAGGCCACTATTACTACAGGGACTACTTTTACTTTTGGGAGCACTAATGGGGGCACTATTACTATTGGAGCCACTACTGCGGACACTGTTTGTAGTGTTTTTGGCACTAGGTTTGGAGTCATGGGCGTTGCAACCATGCAGATCCACAATGTAGTTAGGAAGAAAGCCAGGGGTCGGTGTCAGGTGGTCTCAGGTTGCGGTACAAAGGAGGAGGCGGGTATCGTGGTCAGAAGGAAAGCCAGAGATCAGTATCAGGTGGTCGCAGGTTGCAGTACAAAGGAGGAGGTGGGTATCATGGTCAGGAGGAAAACCATATGTCGGTATCAGGTGGTCTCAGTTAGTTTGTAGGGGAGCAGGCAGGAGAGGAGCTTAATAAGCACAATAATCATGTGCTGGTGTAGTGGCAGGGTCAGGCTTTTATAAAGAGCCTAATTAGAAGCAGGGCAGGGCCAGGAGGCAGATAGATAGCTCACTGGATAGGGACACCTTCTGGAGCACAGGAGGTCCCTTGTTTGAACCCTAACAGTTGCCCCTTCCTTCCAGGACAACCTCCGGACATTCCAGGGGACGGTTTTCCTGCATACCTGGCATGAAACTTTCTTGCCAGCCTGGGGGCATGAACATTGGTGGAATTTTCTTCTGGACCATATACCTGCCACGGCACCAGGTATTGCATTCTGCCCTGGTGCCTACAGGAATCCAGTATCTTCTCCACAAGAAACTCATCCTGTCCTTGTACTTTTACAGGAGGGGGAGATGGTTGTTGTCTTTCAGCAAAGGTATTTTCCTGAAAAGGCTTCAGTAGGAACGCGTGGAAGACCGGATGGATTCTGAGGCTTTCCAGGAGCTTTAATTGGGAGGCCACCTGGCTGATCCTTGCTGTAACTTGGAAGGGTCTGATGAATCTTGGTCTAAGTATAGAAGAAGGTACATGAAGTTTTAAATTTTTGGTGGATAACCACACCCTATCACCCACTTGGAAGGTAGAGGCTGCTTGGCGTTGCCTGTCTGCCACCTTCTTATAAGCATTTTGGGCTTCCTGTAAGGTTTCTTTCAACTTCTCTTGTGTTTTGGACAACACTGTCAGTCTGTGATTGACAGTTGGGATAGGAGTGTTGATCGGAAGGCCAGGAATGAAGATGGGATGAGTACCATAATTGGCATATAACGGGCTCTGGGCAGTTGAGCTGTGTTTGGCATGATTGTAGGTGAACTCCACCAGTGGTAGATAACCACGCAGTCATCCCGAAGATGGGAAATGAAGCAGCGGAGATACTGTTCTAGAGTCTGGTTTCTTTTCTCGGTCTGGCCTTAGACTGAGGATGAAAGGCAAAGGAAAGATTCATGGTAATTCCTAGGGCCATGCAGAAGTGTTTCCAAAATTTTGACATAAACTGGACCCCTCTGTCAGAAACCACGTCGTCACGAATTCCATGTAGTCGGAAAAGTTCCCAGATCATCAACTCCGCGGTATGCTCAGCGGTGGGAACCTTTTTAATGGGAATGAAGGGAGCCATCTTCGTAAGTCGGTCCACGACCACAAGGATGGTAGTCATTCCTTTCAAGGGGGGCAGATCAACTATAAAGTTCATAGATATAGATCCCCATGGCCTGAATAGGACTGGAAGCGGTTGTAGGAAACCCAGAGGGCGAGCTCATGGCGTCTTGTTCTGAGTTCATACTTCGCAAGAAGTAACATATCTCTTCACTTCCCTCCTGCAATCAGGCCACCAGAAGGAACAAAGCAGGAGTTCCAAAGTGTTTGTGACCCCAAGGTGACCGAAATGTTTGGATTCATGAACTAGTTTAAGGACTTCGAGTCCACCAGCCTCGGGAACATATAGTTGGTGTTCTTGCCTCCAAAGTCCATTTTTGAAAAAAAAACTTCACATCCTTCAAAGGACAACATAGGATAGGGTCATTTTCATATCCTCCCTTAAACGTTGTTAGGGGGTCTTCAAAGTGCAGGATACCCAAAACATTTTTGGGGACAGAATTGTGTAGTCAGTGTTTGACCTCTCTTCAGACTCCGAAAATATCCTGCACAAAGCATCCACCTTACTGTTTCTGAAACCGGGGCGGTAGGATACAATAAAATTGAACCTGAAGAAAAAATATTTCTTGTCAAGAAATATTGGTTAGTGTGAACCATGCCTCGATGGAAACAACTTTCAGAAGGAGTGTTATACAGTCTCAGTTAGCTGGAAAAGATTATAAAAGCATTATTGAAGACCAGGACATAAATCAGTCCAGAGTAAGACAAATTCTCTACAAATGGAGACAGTTCAGGACTGTTGCTACTCTCCCTAGGAGTGGGCTTACTGTTATGATCACTGCAAAAGCACAACGGACAATCCTGAAAGTGCTCACAGCAAAGTACACCAGGCAGCATCCACGAATGGTATTAATAAAATAAATGCATCACAAAGGATGCTCCTTTATTTTTCCAAAAGTAAAAACATGCAAGCAAACGTTTCAACTCCAAAAGGGAGTCTTTGTCAAGCTTGGCGATAATGGCGATCATGTAAAAGTTAAGACAGTTAAAATTTGATGTGCCGTTCAGTTTGGGCCCCGTTCTGCATCCAGACAGAAGATTAGGGCCACAATGGGTATATTTCTGAACACGGGACAAACGGGGGTATCCATTTTGGGGTGAACGTCTTCATTTCTATGTACGCTGTACAAAAAAACTATTTTTAAAATGACACGATTGCCAAAAAAAACCAAATCGTTATTTTTTCCTTCAGCTTTGCCTCGATTCATTCAAAAATGGTGGAGTCAAAATACGCAGTACACCGCTAGATGAATTCGTTAAGGGGTCTAGTTTTCAAAATGGGTTAATTTCTGGGGGGTCTCCATCGTTTTGGCCGCTCAAGGGGTCTACAAGTGGGCAATGGGGCCTAAAACGCCTTTAGGCAAAATGTCTGTTCTGAAAACCACCGGCTGCTCCTTTCAGTTTGGGCCCAGTTGTGCATACGGACAGAAGATAAGAGGCACAATGGGTATGTTTCTGAACACAGGACAAATGGGGGTATCCATTTTGGGGTGCAAATCCTCATTTTCATGTGCACTATAGAAAAAAAAATCCTGTGTTTAAAATTACATATTTGCAAAAATATGAAATTTTATTTTTTCTTATTCAAATTGCATTCATTCCTGAAAAGAAACTGTGGGGTCAAAATACTCCTGTCCCCCCTCAGTGAATACATTAAGGGGTGTCGTTTTTAAAATGGGGTAATTTGTGGGGGTATCTATCATTCGGACACCCATGAGCCTTTACAATCTTGGCTTGGTGCAGGAACGTAAAGTGTTCCTTAAAATGTTAATAATTAATGTTACATTTGTACGTCTCCTAAATGGTTAAAAAAAATGAAAGTTTTTCCAACGTGCATCCAGAATAAAGTAAACAGATGGAAATATATATCTTATCAAAAATTTGTTTATTATGTTTGCACATATTTGAGATATTGCAGTTGGAAATGTGAAAAAATTACGTTTCTTTCAAAATTTTCCCAATTTTGGCGCTTTTAATAAATATACACAAAAATTTATCAGTCTATTTTTTTCCGCCTAAATGAACTACAACATGTGGCGAAAAAACAATGTCAGAATCACTTGGATATGCAAAACCTTTACGGTGTTATTCCATGTTAAAGTGAAAATAAGGGAGATGGAATAACTCCTCCACAGTGCCACCTATTGAAAGGCAGCATTCCTTCAAGTCAAAGGCCGACTTTTTATACAAGTCTTGTTACAATGACTGGGAATTAAAAGCAAAGCCAGACCCCATGTACATACAGCTGTTTCCGGGTTATTGCCCATCATCAGTGTACAGTAGGAGTCTGGCTTTTGCTAGTGAGAGGCCTGGGACGGGGGTCAGAAACACTCTTTTCTCCTTAGGGAGAGCAACTATATACTATAAACTAAATGAGGAGACTCAAATGGCCACGCACGCTCCTCTGGGTAATATGCAAATAAGGGAGATGGAATAACTCCTCCACAGTGCCACCTATTGAAAGGCAGCATTCCTTCAAGTCAAAGGCCGACTTTTTATACAAGTCTTGTTACAATGACTGGGAATTAAAAGCAAAGCCAGACCCCATGTACATACAGCTGTTTCCGGTCTGGCTTTGCTTTTAATTCCCAGTCATTGTAACAAGACTTGTATAAAAAGTCGGCCTTTGACTTGAAGGAATGCTGCCTTTCAATAGGTGGCACTGTGGAGGAGTTATTCCATCTCCCTTATTTGCATATTACCCAGAGGAGCGTGCGTGGCCATTTGAGTCTCCTCATTTAGTTTATAGTATATAGTTGCTCTCCCTAAGGAGAAAAGAGTGTTTCTGACCCCCGTCCCAGGCCTCTCACTAGCAAAAGCCAGACTCCTACTGTACACTGATGATGGGCAATAACCCGGAAACAGCTGTATGTACATGGGGTCTGGCTTTGCTTTTAATTCCCAGTCATTGTAACAAGACTTGTATAAAAAGTCGGCCTTTGACTTGAAGGAATGCTGCCTTTCAATAGGTGGCACTGTGGAGGAGTTATTCCATCTCCCTTATTTGCATATTACCCAGAGGAGCGTGCGTGGCCATTTGAGTCTCCTCATTTAGTTTATAGTATATAGTTGCTCTCCCTAAGGAGAAAAGAATGTTAAAGTGACACACGTCAGATTTCCAAAATTTGGCCTGGTCATTAAGGCGCAAACAGGCTTGGTCACTAAGGGGTTAAACAGGTTTCTAGTGGTTCAGTTCGCTCAAAACTACTGTAGTCCTGAACACTGGGGTAACAACATTGCCATAAAAACCCTGTACAACATTCTCAGAGTGTTATACAAGGCTTTTATGGCTCTTAGGCAATGTTATACACAAGTTTTAGGGATTTTATTGAACTTGCGGTTTGGTTTGAACTAATTTGGACTGAAGCAAACCTTTTGCAAAACTTCGGAGAAACTGCTAAACTGAATTTTTCAAAAGTTGGAACAATACGTCTACAGCGTTACAAATAACCCTGCACACCAACGCCAAAGCCTCAGCCGATTGTGAAGCCTGCTGGAGGGAGCGCCATGGTTTCAGGCTGCTTTGTGTCTCAAGGCCTGAACACCTTGTGATCATTGGAGGGAACAATGAATTCTAAGGCCGAATTCAGACCTCTGTGCGCTGTTATGTAATTCACAGACAGCACATGGACCTATTATATCCTATGAAGCTGTACACACAAGCACTTTTACACACGGACCAATGGTCTGGTGTGAACAGAGTCTTACAATTGCATTAACCCTTTCCAGTCCAATTTGTATCCTGGTTTTCCTAGGGGGGCTTACTCTTTTTCTGCCATTATACAACGGCGCTATATGCTGGCTAAAGCCAGTACTACATGAGGTGACACGTTGGATAGGCTCTGACAGCAGAGAGGCTGGCAATATACAGTAAGAGAACCCCGATGGATGTCTACCAACATCGGAGCTGTACAGCCTTAAATCATAATGTCTTCAGAGGTCAGACAGTGGATTGGAAAGGGTTAAGTTCACTATTCTATCACATATGTCAGCATTCTAGATGAACGACAATCCGTTGTGTCATTCTGTAGATAGAAACAAGTGAGAAGATCTGCACATCTGCAAAAAATACAACTTTTCTTGTACCATGTGATGTTGTACTTGGAATATTTACCCATATGTTCCTAAGCGTTCGTGTGGGACGTGTGAATGTGGAGGAATAAAGCAGACACTGCTGAAGAAGCACACAATTCACAGGTATTTGTGAATCTCTCGCCAAAAACAGCCTCCGAAACAGCAGGCAGGGCAGCGCAGGACACCCACTAGAGCAGATTCCATATATTCCAAGCACAAAAATTCTGAATCTTTCATGCAAAGTAGAAATCGGGAGTCCGGTGTCATAGTTCTCCGCTGATTGACATCCTTCCCTGTACTGATGTCATCAGCAAAAATCATTCTCCATAACAGCCTTAGAAAACTGTATACCTGGGCAGGAAAATATGCAGACTGACCCAGCGCTATAACTCCCTACTGCTGTCCTATATTTAATTAACAAGGGTGCACTAGAATAGGATGGATGCGCAACACAATGGTATGGAGCACAGGCTCCTGGGGGCCCCTGAACATGGACTTCAATTTTGTGTTGCGGATCCTGTAGGGGATAGCGAGTAAAACTCAATTGCAAAGTTGAAGAGTAGCGTGTGAGAAGCAGAAATCCGCTTCCGCGTCTCTCTAAGTCCCAACGGACCGCTGCTATGATGGAAGTAAGGAAAGCGTATCGGAAGTGGCCTCCTTCCGCTACAATACATGGATGGAGCCATTTAATAGTGCAGTTTATGGCTGACGCTATAATTGTGGGACCGTGTTAGTGAACGGTGAAGCGCCAATTTAGTGTAGATGTAATGCAAATTACCAGTAAGAGCGCGACCCAATCAAAAGACAATGCAATTTTCAGCATGAACATGTGGGTTGGAATTTGGCGCAATATCCTTCTTGGACCAGTCTTCATTCCAGGGACTCTCAGCATGAATTGGTAACTGTAGATGATGGTGGACGACTTTGTGGATGATCTGCCCCTATCATGGCAGAAGGAGGCCACTTCCAGTACGTTTATTTTTTCAGTCATGGCAGCGGTTCTACAGGAATTAGAGGGACGTGGAAAGTGGATTCCTGCTTCTCGCATGCTACTCTTCAACTTTGCAATTGGGTTTTACTCTCTATCTCTTACAGGGGCCGCAACACAAAATTGAAATCCATGTTCCGGCAGCTGGCGCTCATGCGCCGTACCATCATGCAGCGCATCCATGACTTCCTATTCAAGTACACCATGGTTATTTTAATATAGGAGATATAGCGCTGGATCAGCCTTTATGACTTCACCCTGTATTGCAGGCAGCAAAGAGGTGACCTAAAAGCAAACATCAAACTGGGCCTTTATTATATTGCCGGGTGCGTCCACTGAGCACATGTGAGCCTAGTCTTTGTTTTCGCTTGCAGACTCTTTTCCAGACCCTTTGGCCATTTCCTCAGCCCCTTGCTTGCTGACAATGTAGTTCCATTAGAGAGGGCAGTCCTGCATCGCTCCTCGACACCCAGTAGCAAAGGAGATAGGGCCAACCAGGGCCCCATAGCAGTGTAGACCCTTTATGAGTAGTTCCTGCATTCATGTGTATATGCCAGATTTTATGACTGATGATGCTAATACAGAAAAGGAGGGCAATCAATATTGAGTGTCAAGGACCAAATGCTTATTGAATTATATGAGAATAGAAGAACAGGTCAGCATTTTCTCAAGAACTGCACCACTCCTGACCATAGACTCCATCTAGCATTACAACTCAGGAAAATAGATATTGCTAAGGGATTTTAGTAGGGTAATCAATGCCACAGCTATAGCGGATGCAAAGGATAAACATGACCGGTGGTTTACCTGGTACAGATTTTGTATTGGGGCCCAACATATATCATACCCATAACCAATGCCGACCTTAGGTTAGATGGCACCCTCTGCAGAATGTGTTTTAGTGCCTCCCCATCCTGTAATAAGTAAGAAAATGTATGTATACTATATATTGTACTGCTAGGCATTCGGTCTGTTGTTGGATTGTGCAGAAAGCAGCAAGATAGTAGCATTACTGCATCAGAAGAGCTCAGAGAATAAATACTATACCAAGGCGAGCTCATAACATAAATACAGAACCAGGCTCAGTACATAAATACAGCACCGGAAGCGAGCTCATAACATTAATACAGCACCAGAACCAAATTAGTAATTAGATACAACACCAGAACCAAGCTCATAACATAAATGCAGCATCAAAACCAAACTCAATACATAAATACAGCATCAGAATCAAGCTTGTGACATAAATACAGCACCAGAAGGCAGCTCAATACATAAATACAGCACCAGAAGCCGGCTCATAACAAATACAGCAGCAGAACTAAGCTCAGCACATAAATACAGCACCAGAACCAAGCTCATACCATTAATACGGCAACAAAACCAAGCTCATAACATAAATGCAGCATCAAAACCAAACTCAATACATAAATACAGCATTAGAATCAAGCTTGTGACATAAATACAGCACCAGAACCAAGCTCAATACATAAATACAGCACCAGAAGCCAGCTCATAACAGAAATACAGCAGCAGAACTAAGCTCAGTACATAAATACAACACCAGAACCAAGCTCATAACATAAATGCAGCATCAAAACCAAACTCAATACATAAATACAGCATCAGAATCAAGCTTGTGACATAAATACAGCACCAGAAGGCAGCTCAATGCATAAATACAGCACCAGAAGCCAGCTCATAACATAAATACAGCAGCAGAACTAAGCTCAGTACATAAATACAGCACTAGAACCAAGTTCATAACATAGGTGCAGTGCCAGAACTCAGCTCAGTACATAAATACAGCACCACAACTAAGCTTACAACATAAATAAAGCACCAGAACCAAGCTCAGCACATAAATACAGCACCAGAACCAAGCTCAAAACAAAAATACAGCACCCTAACCAAGGTCATAACATAAATACTGCACATATATACAGCACCAGAACCAAGCTCTTAACATAAATACAGCATCAGAACCAAGCTCAGCACATAATTATAGCACCAGAACTAAGCGCAGAATATTAACAGAGTATAGGAACAAAGCTCAGAACGCAAATACAGCACCACAAACAACCTCAGTACATAGATACAGCACTGGAAACAAGCTAATAACATAAATACAGCACCAGAACCAGGTTCAGTACATAAACACAGTACTAGAACCAAGCTCATAACATAAGTACAGCACCATAATTAAGCTCTGTATATAAACACAGCAACAGAATCAAGCTCAGCACATAAATACAGCACCAGAACCAAGCTCATAACATTAAGACAGCAACAAAACCAAGCTCACAACACAAATAAAGCACCAGAACCAAGCTCATAACATAAATACAGCACCAGAACTAAGCTCATAACATAAATACAGCAACAGAACTAAGCTCATAACATAAATACAGCGACAGAACTAAGCTCATAACATAAATACAGTAGCAGAGCTAAGTAATTGTGTTGTGGGGCTGCTGATGGGCTGACAGCATTAGAGGGGAGGAGACCAAGCCAGAAGGAGAATAGTTCAGGTAGCTCTGCTGCTGCTGCACGGAGGAAGAAGATCATCTGGCCTTGTGGACCAAAAGGGGCAACTGTTCCCAAACCTCCCAAGCTGGTGCCTGGCACCTGTCTGACCACATGGATAGCACATAGCTCAGGCTGGCCATACCCATGACATGCTGTTAAAAAGAATTAATAGGGGTATAGCACACAGGGCAGAATTTTCATAATGGAAATACACAATGATTCCAGGACAACATTTGCAGGGGTTACATTTGTCATGTATTTTGCCATACATTTGCTGTGGCACAGGGTGAGATCTGCAGCTGACATGCTGTTCCACTCTTCTTCTAGATGAGATTTGTTGAAACCTCATCTGCTTTGCTGCTACTGTAAAATGCTGCAGATCTTTTGCATGCAAATGCATTGTGGAAAATCCATAATGCATCTCGCCTGTGTGGCCATACCCTAAAGACTCAACGGTCCTCATGGGTCTCCGGACATCATCAAGGACAACCTCTTAAAAGCATACATTGACAAATGCCCACTGAAGATGATTTGATTTTATAAATTAATCTCTGGATTATAGGCAGATATTGGAATACACACAAGAAACTGTACTTCTAGCAATCGCATGTGAATGATAACATTACCCAAAATGCATCAATCGCTGTTACGGTGCGCTGGCCACGATCCAGAAATGGGTCTAGGGTGACACATCCCAATATTAGCCCAGACCCATATGATCACGGCACCACAGCCCATGCGCTCTCTCATTCGGCACTGGGCGTCAACATGACAGCATTATCTGCTGTTGTGGAGTTTGATTGGTTGGCAAGGAGGTGGTTCCCCCAGCAAGCCAATCAACTGTTATTAGAGTATATATATTTTGGCCCCTCCTATCAGAGGGCAGCAGTAATTCATCTGTCTAGTGGAGTTCTAGACAGGTCAGAGTTCAACTGGTGTCAGTATACTATTAGAGAAGTTTATGGTCTTATTTCATATTGGTTGGCATTGTCAAATCTCCACCTTGTACTGTTGTGTCAATTATCATTTATAGCTGCCAAATGTCACCCCCATTGTCATCACCTAGGGACAGTCAAGGTTGCCCCAGGTTCCGGACATGAGGCTGCCCTCGTTAGGGAAATCACCCTACTTTTAGATAGGGTTGTCTCATATTAGTATGTTGGGGTGAGTTTCCCTTATAACCCTCTTTAGTGTTGTTATTCATGCTTTTTGTTCTCCGCATTATAGATTGGATGTATATTATGTCAGAACCGGCAACTCTCGGGGCCGCCGTGCCCGCACCACCGGTCCGGCCACCCGGGGTACAGGAGCACGGCGCAGAGGTACCCCGGTTCTTGTGATCTCCCCGGGCCGCTGTAAGACTGGTCGCCGCCGGGTTGCTAGGGAGGCAGCTGGTGCTTCTAGTCGCTTGACTACCAGGCTGGCTTCCCTGGTAACTGTCTGTGCAGTGAGACTGGGGGCGTGCCCCCAGCACCGCCCTGATTAGCCCTGCTGCTGTCAGGCTCCCCGCCCCAATCAGCTTCTGGGGCGGGAGCGCTGACAGCATTTAAATAGGTGTGTTTTCCTCTCAGGCCTTGCCAGTGTTAGTTTGGTCTTCCAGCTGCACCCGCGTATTCTTTTGACTCCTGTTTGTGACCCCGGCTTCCTTGACCTCTGCTTTTGGACCTTGACTACGTTTTGCCTGACCCCCCTGTACTGCGTACCCTCCTGTTGCCGACCCGGATTGTCTGACCGTTCTACCGTTGTTTGTCTTCAGTGTCTGTTTGTCTTCCCGTGTCCCGCTTCCCTAGTGAGGGTAGGGACCGCCGCCCAGTTGTCGCCCTGGGGGTTAGCCCAGGGGGGCAAGTAGGCAGGGACAGGGGTTGCGGGATATATCAGGGACCCCCATATCCCGGACACTGTCCTGACATATTAGTCCTTTTAGGACCACTGTTACTATCCAAATTAGGTGTTTAGCGCCCGGCTTAAGGCTGGTTTACACGTGCTGATGATCGCTCAAAGATCGCTCAAATGACAGCTTGAGTGACAGCTTTGAGCGATCATTTTGCATAAAGTATTAAGTAGCTACTCAGCTACTTAATACCAATTAGGCATGCAAATGAAGCCTTCCCTGTCGGAATCAAGCATGAGCCGTAGAAGAGCCTTCATTGGGTCCTAAATAGAGATGAGCGAACGTACTCGGTAAGGGCGATTTCGCAATCGAGCACCGCGATTTTCGAGTACTTCACTACTCGGGTGAAAAGTACTCGGGTGCGTTGTGGGTGAGCAGGGGGTTGCAGCGGGGAGTGGGGGGAGAGGGAGAGAGAGAGGGCTCCCCCCTGTTCCCCGCTGCTACCCCCCACTCCCCTCTGCAACCCCCCGCCCCACAGCGCACCCGAGTACTTTTCACCCGAGTAGTGAAGTACTCGAAAATCACGGTGCTCAATTGCGAAATCGCCCTTACCGAGTACGTTCGCTCATCTCTAGTCCTAAACTTTCTGTGGCTCGTTGAGCGACCTTTGTATTGGGCTGGCTGGTGGTGTCATCTGTGGGTGGACCGGTGCTGGAGAGCCTTGGAGTTGGACATACTAAGCCACCGCATACTGCATCTTTGGAGCTGAATAATTTTCAGATCCACATCACATTGTGCAGTTCAACAGGTTTATTAACAATAAGTATTTGGCAGAACTCATGATAGTGCTGATAGTGCTGAAGAACCTTAGTGCTTAAAGTGCTTTAAAAAACATATACTTAAATAGATTGTCCAGTTGCAAACTATTGATAGGCCTGTCCACCGCCCAGGACCATCACCAATCAAATGTTTTCCAGACCAGTGTGTTCATGCACTGAACTGATTTCTACAGGAAGCAGACAGCTCCATTCCCACTACAGTGGCCAAGCTTGGTATTACAATCAAAGTTCCAATTCACTTGGCTTGCAATACCAAACCTGGCCATTGCAGTGAGAACGGATCCGTATGCTTCCTGCAGAAATCGGCTCAGTGCAAAAGCACACTGGTCTGGAAAACAGCTAATCAGCAGGGATTCTGGGCGGTGGACTCCCACTGATCTACTATTAATGGACAATCTTGCGGATATGCCTGTCAGTAGTTCGCAATTAGACAAACATGAGAACTAAAAAATCCAGGGGTATCACCCCTCTACATTGACATGAATGGAAAAGACTCATTCGAAGACTCCCAGCTTGACAACCTTGTGGGGGTCCCAGCCGTTGGACTCTATTGGTCTTTCAGTTTTTACCTATCTAATGGATGGGTGAAAACTTGAAAGAACATCAAGCAACTGGCATACCCCTTTAAAAGCAGCCCATAGTGCCCTGTTCATGAGAGTTCACCCAAAAAGTAAACCCCCATTGAAAAGTTTTGCCAGTTTTCACCAATGGACATTGTCTGGAAATCCCAACTATGGCCCCTAATTACCAATAATCCAAACAACTGATCAACTTAGGGCGAGATACCCGTCTGGTGTTGGTCTCGATAATGGCCATTTGTGTAGATAGTTCAGTCGATAGTTGTCCGAAACTGTCTCGATCGCTTGTTACGGCAGACGTTTAGTTGTCTAGTGGAAAAACAAGGATTATTTTCCAGCAGGGGGGACTGCCACTTTTAATGAGTCACATACTCCTCTTCCTTCTCGCTGCCTCTCTCTCTCGTTCTTTAGTTCTTGGCAGGCGAGTCTATGACTGGAGACATTAATTACTAGCACAGTGAGCTGTTTATTCTCCTTATTAACACACCTGTGCTGCTGCTTGTGTGTTAGGCGTCGTTGTCTCGCCTCACGTGTGCCTCCGTCCTGTCACAAAGGCACCGTTGCCTCCGCTGAAAAAAAATACGGGGATTCGTGATTAACCCCTTGAGGGCAATATACTCAATGCACCGTCATTGATTTCCAATACGTTATATAGCTGCAGGTTTCAAGGACTGAAGAGCCAAGGGTCCGTCTGCCTCGGAGACAATGCGCAAAAAAATATTGGCTTTCTGATGTACAAAGTGGAATCAGATTTCTCTGTCTCGCTGCATTTTTAAGGTTATTTTGATGGATTTTTGTAAGATTAAAGGACGCGGTAATTACATCTTGTGATTTCATCTAATTAGTTTATTATTTTCTGATTTTATTTTATTTTTTTTTAACCAAACCCTGCATTTCCTTTTACCCTTGTTGACAAATAAAGAAGACCCACTAATTGCTCTTCTTCTCTCACTCCATTCGTAATGCACAACCACAGAAAATGAAACAGCCAAGAAAATCTACAGGAATTATAAGTATATTGCAATTAGCTCAGATCCGTGCGGCTTATCTCCACCTAAATGTCTGAAGATATGCAGCTTTCCTCTGAACTAATTGTGGATAATTTAAAAGCATTTCTTGGAACCTAATCTTTAAAGGGGGTTTTCTGTGACTTTAACATTGTTGGCTTATTCTAATGATAGGGCATCAATATTTGATGAGTGAGGATCAGCAGAATACAGGGGTCGAGTCACAGTCACAGCTGTTTGTACTGTACAAAAGTGCTGTTTTGGCCATTGGTGGGGATCCCAGGAATCGTAAACCTGAGTGTCACCTCTGCTCAGACCTGTTGGCGCAAAAGACAGCAAAAAAAAAAACAGGGCGCAAGACACCACTGAGTAGCTTGTACACCAAAACACAAATCAGACATGGGGGACAAAAAACTGACAAAAGTAAAAGATAGGAAATATCACTACTTTTTGAACTGCTCTGACTGCACCCAAAACAAAGTGGAGTAGTCACCCTAAAAAGGGCAACCCCACTGCTGGGAAAAAGCAAAGTCCAAGTCAGAGAGGAACAAGGGCACTTAATCATAGATAACTGATACAAGTTGACTGAGTACAACACAAAAAGTATAACCAACGTCCTCAGCAAAAATAAGTCAGTTTAAATACCTGCAAGAGACTCCTGATAGGCTGAATAACTTGACTGACTGCTCAGTCAGCCTATCAGTAAAGTGACAGAAGGAAGATGACTCACCCTCAGTGGAAAGCGCAAAGTGGCATTGCACATATGCCAAAAGATATATTACATGGTCCGGGATTGGCCTACAGATGCCAGCCTGTGCACATGCCTGTGTCCAGCCCCTATCGGCGTCAGCGGCACCGTGACACTTAAGATTTCCTGAGGGTAAGTCATCCATGTTCACGGATTTGTTCTGGACGTTTGGTGTGGATATGCCGCAGTTTTCTTCTGGGGTTTTGATGAAGATTTTAGGCTTGGCAGATTTTACATACGGCCATATATGTGGTGGAAATTTTAGCTGTGTCTGAAGATGTTCTTTCACTATCTTGATGGTAGTTCTTTAGTATTTAATTATAGGCACCGACATATTCCAAAGTGCTGTACAAGAGGGGCCTTGGAATACGTGCGGGCACCAGGGCCCAGGTGCCAATGCAACTTCAGCTCCCAGCTACCCCTTTAGCTTTGCTATTTTTCTTGTGCCATTTTAGTACCCTAGCGGACCCAGTGCAAAGGTGTTCAGATGAGCCTGGTGGACAATTCAGACCAATTACTGGTTATGTTAAACCTCAAGCTACATTGCTGGTGTCAGAAATCCTCCTGGAGGTCCTTAGGGTGCCTTCAAGAAACTGATCCAAAGATCAAAAGTGACAACTTCCAGTGGTGCTGCTCCGATGCCCCAAAAGGAAGCTCAAATATCCAGATGAAGTATAAATTTCAAAAAGAGCTTTATCATCTACACTGTACAATATGTTTCAACCCCCGAAAGGGCTCTTTGTCTACCCAAGTACCTGATGAAGATCCCACTGCATGTTTGAAGCCTTTGAATTATTTACTAGGACTTGATTTTTGAGCATACTTTTGTGCATCAAAGCAATGTCACCTGAAGTTCTCCATGTGCTTTTCTTTGAATGGATCTCCTTAAAGGATTGTAAGCATTTGCTTCATGCAAAGCAGGGTTTTCTTCTTAGGTGTCTGGCAGAGAGTTGCAAAACTTTTCAGATATTGTTAGCATTCTCAAAAAATGCCTGATGTTTACCCAATATGCAGCAAGTCCCTTTTGACCTTCTAAGGGGCTTTTTCGATTGCTTTTAACCCTTTCCAATCCAATTTTGGAGTCAGGGTTTCCTAAAAGGCTTTCTCTTTTTGTTGGTATTTAACAGTGCCATCTACTGGCTAAAGCCAGTGTGTGTGTGCCAGAGAGGCTCCGACAGCAGAGTGGCTGGCAACAGATGGTAAGAATACCCTGTCGGATGTCTTTTGACATTGGAGCTGTACAAGCTTGAATCAGAATGTAGGAAGACATCAGACAGTGGATTGGAAAGGGTTAACTTAGGGCCTGATAACTCTGAAGCTTTATGTCTTTTGAAAAAAGCCATTTTTGAAGTATGAAACCAAGGCATCTATTGTGATGTGGTCAGCAGTAGATGAATATCTTGTGGCCTAAGCTCTTGCTCACTGCCTGAAGATTGCAAGTTCAATCCCCCCATGGTTCAGGTAGCCATCCCAAATTCACAGAGGGAGCAGCGTAAGTCAAACAAAATTATATAGAAAGCCCTATTCACAGACGTGACTTGAAATAAATAGTAAATTTTATTAGGATTATTTAAAACTACACAACACACAGTGGGCACAACACAAACACAAAACTCATCCGAATTGTGGATTTATTCCCACCGTTTTGGATTTTTGACACTCAATATGTTTTTATGATGTTACCTATTGTATATAACACTTCCAAGGAGAGTACTTCATATAAGAGACTTTGAAGATGTGACTGGTTCACGAGTGTCGAGAGAAATTGCTTTCTTGTTGTCTCTAATCAGTGATAGTTCATTCTGTTCAAGATGAATTTTAGAACAGGACATCACACAGAATCTGAAGTGTTATCTCTCAGGTGTGGGGAAATAGTCCACCCCCTAATTTGATGGGTACTTCTGGTTGTACTCCATATGCTTCAAGCTGGGGATGTCATGTCCAGCTTGGAGCAATACTCCTGCTACTCTGTATTTCACACAGAATCTGAAGTGTTATCTCTCAGGTGTGGAGAAATAGTCCACCCCCTAATTTGATGGGTACTTCTGGTTGTACTCCGTATGCTTCAAGCTGGGGATGTCATGTCCAGCTTGGAGCAATACTCCTGCTACTCTGTATTTATGTTCTCTTATGTTCTCTATGCATTTTACCACTCGATATATGTGGATCTTCAGGAGAATCTATACTTGAGATTTAAATGGAGATGAGCATATATAAAATTGAGTATCAAAAAATAATGAACACCTCTAGGAGAGAGCAAGAATAACCTCTCAGCATTGGTTTGAGACGGATAATAGACTCCTCTAGGAGAGAGCAAAAATAACCTCTCAGCATTAGTTTGAGATGGCTGACTTAGATATCGATGTGAAATAATTTATTTCAGACATCAAAAATGAGTGTCCTATAGATGTCAGACCCTCATTTTCATCAATCTCTAAGAACCAGTATAGAATGACTGGACTCCTTTCATAGGGAAAGGGGGCAACTTGAACGCATGGTTTCTACGCTTGGTTTAGTATACCAGTCGTAGACCTTAGTCAGCCTTAATCCAATACAGATCCAGATTTTTGGTCTTTTTTGGAGAGATTCCAACGCTACTAAATGCAATTTTTGGAATAAGCTGATTTGTCGAGGAGAAAAGATTTTCCCAAAAATATCCTCTTAAATGGATTCTCTATCGGGAAAAGTTTCCCTAGTCTCTATAGGCGTCAATTTGATTAGTGCACCCCTAATACCCTCCTAGAGAGAAGATAGCTTAGAGAAGAAAGTATAGTTCCCTTCGCCTCTCCTTGGAAGTGTTATATACAATAAGTAACATCATAAAAACATATTGAGTGTCAAAAATCCAAAACTGTGGGAATAAATCCACAATTCGGATGAGTTTTGTGTTTGTGTTGTGCCCACTGTGTGTTGTGTAGTTTTAAATAATCCTAATAAAATTTACTACTTTAATTCAAGTCACGTCTGTGAATAAGGTAGCCATCCCAAGGTCAACTGAGCCTTCTATCCTTCCGAGGTCAGTAAAATGAGTACCCAACTTGGTGGGGGGTAATAAATAAATTACTTGAAAGCGCTGCGGAATAAGTTGGTTCTATACGAATAGCAAGATTTTATTTTTATCTAACTAGACATTTTCACATGACATTCATCCCATTCTACAGAACCCCAGTCAACAATGTCCTCCTTTTTTCGAGTCTACCCAGTCATTCAGAGATCAATATAATCACGACACGACTTTGTGTTTTCAAATCCTGCCCAAAAGTAGAACAATCCAATAATTTCTCTACCTTTAAAATTATCTGTTTTTCATCTTCTTTTGTTATTCTTTTCTAGGTTCGGGCCAGCGCCATTGCTCAAGATGCAGATCAAAATTACGACTATGCCAGCAACAGCGTGATCCTTCATCTGGATGCTGGGGATGAAGTCTACATTAAGTTGGATGGTGGAAAAGCTCATGGAGGCAATAACAACAAATACAGTACCTTCTCCGGCTTTATCATTTATTCAGACTGAGAAAAAAATGTTCTTTGGACTACCCCTACCTTCACTGCCGGGGAGCAAGGAGCCCAAAAGAGAAGCTTGGGACGGCTGCATGGAACACTTAAATCCCCTCCATTGCACATGGTGCACTTGGGATCATGTAGCTGCTCCTCATTGCTTATCCAACACCTCACTTGTGTCCTCGACCACTCATGTGCCATCTCCCATGCTTCACTGTGTAGCTGTTCAATAAAGCCTCACTATTGTACTCCTGGCCTAACGTCACTCATGCCTCTAGAGTTCATTTGAGGCCACTTTCCCATTCAAAGCTCAATCCCATACTGGACGATTCAATTTTATGAACCTCAATTCATATTTTTTATACCTCTTACATCTGTCTTGTTCTTTTCAGTATTGGATCATATCACTGAAAACTGTCTTGCAGATTTAATTTCCTAATCCAGATATAACTCCTGTGCCAAACGCTCATTTCTCATTAGGGATTATTTCAATAAGCCTCAGTCTAGCTCATGGATAGATAGATAGAGTAGTTCCATTGCGTGAAAAATGCAGGGCAATATTCTTGTTATATAACCACCTCATAATCTGATTCACTTCCCTTTGCCTTGCCATGACTATATACCTCCATCTATTCAGATGCCTATATATCTCCAGCAAGCTTAATGCCTTTAACACTTCCTGTTCCGAAACTCTACATAACTTTCCATCAATGCATGCATGTATTCCTTTGGCAAATACTGTACATCATCCATATATCATATGCTTCCACTATTCTCTTCTAAACAACCATACTCTTTCCGCTGAACCTCCTGCCTCAACCAAGCCTAGCCTTTGCACCTGTAGAAATTCACCAAAATGCATCTCTATACCAACAGTCTTTACCCCTTATCCATTATCCATGTATCCATTACCTCTGCAACTCCTATTCTCAACATCCCTAACTTCATCATTTGCCTCATGTATCCTTCAAGCTTCATTCTTCTGCGTTGATCCATTATCAGTCAGACTCTAAACAGCCTGATGCTCAACTTTCCATTTGACCTTCTCAAAGACCATTTTCCTTCAGTTACATGTCTATATTTTCCTCCTACCCTTACTACCTAATCCCTCCAACAACTTTCCTCACCAGCCTCATACTCAACTCTCCATTTTCCTTCGCGGACATCATTCTTCTTCAATTCCAGCTCAATTCCATCTTTTCCTCCAACACATCTAATTGAATCTTGCAGAAATCCACCAAGAGCTCCGCATGCATCTCTCTACCAAGGCTCAAGGTTCCTTTACCCCTCATCCATGGTCCTTGTACGCAATACCTCTGCAACTTCTATTTTCAACATCCCTAAGCTCATCCCTCTTTCAGGCTTCTGCTTTTGCCAGCCAAAATCCGTTCGCCAGCCTCATGATCAACTTTCCACTTTCCTTTCCGAAGACCATTCTTCCTCAATTCCATAACTATATTTTCCTCTGACCCTTACAACCGAATCCCTCCTCCAACCTTCATGCCATATTTATGTCTACTCCATCACATTAGTAGCCACCTTGAAAACTTCATCTCCACATTCCCATATTGAAACATGTTTTTCATCTAAATAGCTAAATGAGTTCCCTGGGCCTCTAGTAAGCTTGTATTAGTCATGATGCTGTTACTCAACTGCCGTACCTAATAATTATATCCTAGTTGCAAACGTCAACATCTTACTCTATTTCCAATCCTTGCTCCGTTTTCTTTTATCAGCCCCATATTTGTTTCTCGTGCCTAAATAAATCCCAATAGCCCCCAGCGTTATTTCTCCCTTCTACCTCAATCTGTGTATTTCTAGAACTCCCAAATAAATCTTGTAATTATATAGAGAGAGTGTTAAAGAAAGACATGAGAATGAGTCACAGAATATCTTCCTCCACAGACTAAAATATATATATATATTGTGTACAGGACAATCTATCCATGCGCTCTGTGTTCTTCACCTTAGGCTTGTCATATTGTGATTTTTCCATTTGAAGACTGAATCAATCAGATTTAGCAGCAGCATCCTAAAAGCGTACCTAGAGACTTGCTAATTAAAAAAAGTAACACTTTAATGCTAAAATAATGTTTTTTCAGCACTTTATGCCCACATTTTGAAAACTTCAATTAATTTAGATCTGTGAAGTTTGACAACCTGTCTGTACTTACATTTGCCACCCTGCTGGGCATTAGATTGACCTGCACAAAACTATTCATTAGTAGATACAGCCCTCGAATAATCTCCATTGAAGAGCCCATGGTGGCTCTAGACTGCTCTGCTTACCAGCCCGCCAGTTACTTCGTTGGTTCTATCCAATGACTGGCATGGACGTGCCATCAGAATCTAGCCAACATCGTGGTTATTTAGGAAGTTTCACATGTTTGTTGGTCATGTTTTAGATTATATCTACAGTACATGGGGAATGGAGTAATACCTAATCTTACATTAAGATATAAGACTTATGTGCCCTGTTTATTGAGATCCTACAAGTTATCCCTGCTTGACATTTCATAGGGGTTGCCTATGTCAAAAGCTTTGTCCTTTTTTGTCCTGTAATGTTTCTGTGGGATATCTAAGAAATTTCTTGTAAATATAAAATCCTTCTAGGAATTGTAAAAAAAAATATTGTGTATTTTTTGTGCCATCTTAACGAGAAGATGTTATGGGAAGGTTGTGTTTGTGAATATAATGGGGGCAGCACAGTAGCCCAGAGGGTGAAGGGGACATGCAACTGAGTGGGCTGTCGCACCACTGACTCTCCACTAGGCTCCTACCCTGAAACTCTGACGAGCAGTAAAACCATCTACAAGTCACACCATGTGCTCCATTTAGAGTATAACCTGTCTTCCCAACTCCCACCTCCTCCCTCCATCAAACATAGCAGATGGTTTTACTGCTGGCCAGAGTTCTGGGAGTGGGAGGGGCACAGAGGGTGCCCAATAAGTTTGGAACAGCATGGAAGACACTATGTACAGTATTTGGAGGGGCACACAGAGAGGGTACTATAAGTTTGTATGGACACAGAAGTGGTACTATACATTGGGATAGGTATAGAGAGAGCACTATACAGTATAGAAGGGCACAAAGGGGATACTATAGGTTTGGACGGGCACAGAAGTGGTACTATAAGTTAGGATAGGCATAGAGAGAGTACTCTACATTATGGAGGGGCACAGAAAGATGCTGTAACTTTGTGGAGACACTAAGCATGTGCTAGTACTATGGGGGGAACTGATAGGTTTATTGGGATAGTGGCTGGACAGGGATAGTGTGCAGAGACAAGTCTTGGTTAGAAGAGGTTGTTATGGTGGTCTGGGCCTAGATAGGGAAAGCTAAAGCAGATGACAACAGTCAGAGAAGATCTTGTCTGTGATCACGGGAGGTAACTGCACTGTAATTACTATCACTGTGTAGAACTGGTATCTGACAAGTATCTGGTAACTGCATTATTTAGCAGTGTGCTAGAATGAGTCTGGCATCCGCCCCATAATATATAAATATTAATATATATATTTTGTGATGGGATCAGTTTTGGATCACTTTTATTGAGGCCAAAGGTCATTTATCTTCTCCAAACACATGCAGTCAGTAGTCAGGGATGTGGTTTAACTCAGTGTTCCCCAACTTGAGTCCTCAGGGACCGCAAGCAGGTCATGTTTTGAGGATTTCCTTAGTGTTGCACAGGTGATGTAATTATTGTCGGTGCCTCAGACATTACCACAGGTGTTCTTACCGTAGAATATCCTGAAAACATGACCTGTTGGTGGTCCCTGAGGACTGGAGTTGGGGACCACTGGTTTAACTGATACTTTGTCAGACTTTGGTTTATCACAGTTACACAACAAAATAAACAGAAATGAAGGTTTGATCTCTAAAACTTCACAAAACCAGAGGCTTTTGAGCAACTGTACCTACAGTCCAAAGATTGTGGTAAAACTTCCACAGAGCATAAGTACGCTTTGTTCTCAGGAAATCTCCACTTGGGCGGGTTCAATCCCCGCTTGGTACAGATAGCCGGCTCAAGGTTGACTCAGGTTCCTATCCTTCCAAGGTCAGCAAAATAAGTACCCAGCTTGCCAGGGGGTAAAAGATAGCTGGGAAAGGCAATGGCAAACCACCCCGCAAAATCAGTCTGCCCAGAAAACGTTACAATGTGACGTTACCCTAGGAGTCAGTCATGACTCGCTGCCACCAGTGGACTTTACCTTTACCTAAGGACAGTACACTGACCTGCTGCCTGCTCCTTAAGTATCCAACTAACTGGCTTGCCTGATTAATTAGTCAGGTTGGTTGATTACCTGATTAATTTCTCCTCTTGCATACAGCAACATGCGAGAGGAAACATATCTCCCCTCTATAACCACACCTTTGTCTTTATCACAATATATACACTCATTGTCAAAAAAATCCTTCCCCTAGAAGCTGTGATTGCAACATTGATAGAAGTAAGTGATTACAATATCAGAGCAAAAGGGTAATTTATTGTGGAGAACTGCCTCCTTGTAGGGAGGCTCTAGTACCCTGTTGTACCACCTCTAGCTTGGATACAAGATATGATACTAGCAGGCATGGAGGCTCTAGTACCCTGTTGTACCGCCTCTAGCTTGGATACAAGATATGATACTAGCAGGCATGGAGGCTCTAGTACCCTGTTGTACCACCTCTAGCTTGGACACAAGATGTGATACAGGCAGCATGGAGGCTCTAGTACCCTGTTGTGCCGCCTCTGGCTTGGATATAAGATGTGATACAGGCAGCATGGAGGCTCTAGTACCCTGTTGTACCACCTCTAGCTTGGATACAAGATATGATACTAGCAGGCATGGAGGTTCTAGTACCCTGTTGTACCACCTCTGACTTGGATACAAGATGTGATACAGGCAGGCATGAAGGCTCTTGTACCCTGTTGTACTGCCTCTATTTTGGATACAAGATGTGATACGGGCAGGCATGGAGGCTCTAGTACCCTGCTGTACCACCTCTATCATGGATTCAAGATGTGATATGGGCAGGTATGAAGGCTCTAGTACCCTGTTGTACCACCTCTAGCTTGGATACAAGATGTGATATGGGCAGGTATGAAGGCTCTAGTACCCTGTTGTACCACCTCTAGCTTGGATACAAGATGTGATACAGGCGGGAATGGAGGCTCTAGTACCCTGCTGTACTGCCTCTAGCTTGGACACAAGATGTGATATGGGTGGGTATGGAGGCTCTAGTACCCTGTTGTATCACCTTTAGCTTGCATGTAAGATGTTATACGGGTGGACATGGAGGCCCTAGTACCCTGTTGTATCACCTCTAGCTTGGATACAAGATGTGATATGGGCAGGCATGGAGGCTCTAGTACCATGTTGTACTGCTTGTATCTTGGATACAAGATGTGATAAGGGTGGGCATGGAGGTTTTAGTACCCTGTTGGGCTGCCTCTAGTTTGGATACAAGATGTGATACGGACTGGCATGGAGGCATGCAGGTTCTGTAGGATTTCCTGTGGCATATCGCTCCATATTTGCTGTTACCGAGCCTCTAGACCATGCAAATTCATAGGCCGTCAAAGTTGGTGTCCCAGATAGTCCCATACATGTTCTATTAGCGATACATCTGGCAACCGGGCAGGTCACGAAGTATGACAATGTTGT
Source organism: Eleutherodactylus coqui (assembly GCF_035609145.1). Lineage (NCBI taxonomy): Eukaryota > Metazoa > Chordata > Amphibia > Anura > Eleutherodactylidae > Eleutherodactylus > Eleutherodactylus coqui. The sequence goes on from NC_089849.1 coordinate 29,912,733, forward strand.
GGAAGCATTCTTGTGATACCCTTGCTGTGTGCGGCCGAGCATTACTCTGCTGGAAAATGGCTCTTGGAAGCCGCCATGAGAAGAACACATGTGGCTGCAGGATGTCCTGAACTTATCGCTGAGCTGTCATTGTCCCTCATACCACTACTAGGGGGGACTGACTATTGTATGCAATGGTCCCCCAGACCATCACATTAGCAGTGGGGGCAGTGTGCCGCTCCACAGAAAAGGCAGGATTGGGGCGCTCACTCCTAGGTCTCCAGACATGAACATGACCATAGTCAGTGCCCAGACTAAACCCGAAATCGTCGCTGAAGACAAACCAGTTCCACTCCATAGCGTCCAGCTTCATTGCTCACAAAACCATTGCAAATGAAGGTGACGGTGGGCGTCAAAGGCAATACACATAATGGGTGGTGCGAGACCCAATGTCCTTCAGCTATGTGGTCTGTCGAGGACGTTCTGGGCCCTGTCACCTTGTGTGCCTTCACACAACTGTAGTGGCCCGAAGTGCATATATCTGGCCCCTATATAATTGTCAACAACTTCTGTAAGTGTCATGTCTTTAGTGTTGATGTTCTGTGCAAATTGTCTTGTCACTAGTTATGTGTATTGCACATCTGCAGCATGTAAGAGGTTATTGTCTGGGATATGTCTGGAAATTGTAATGAGTTATGTTGTCACGTGAGTATGCAAGGTATATATGTGAGTGAAAGGTAAGAAAGGGGAATTGTCCATTGTTTCAACGGTTGAGTGTGGAGGGAGAGTGCCGGTCACATGGGGGTATCTTCAACCCTCATGTGGTGAAGAATGGAAGAGGAAGAGAGGTACCTGATGACGTAATTCCGGGATCCCTATTATAGGAGAGAAAGAGTACGCCATGCAGTGTCCAGAAAGCCATCTGCAAGTGAGTGTCAGTGGAGTGTTGTGTCTCCTCCAGTGTGTGTGTCCAGGAGGAAAGTTATACAGATAACTTGGACTGTAGGCCTGGTGTCATCCTGTGTCCTGGAATGTGTGTGTCCAGTAGCGGAGTCACGCAGATAACTATGACTTTAGGGCTGGTATCATCCTGTGTTCTCCTCCCTGACATCCGTAATTTGTTCTTCCTGCACTGGTGTGTGAGCTTATTAAATCTCAAAGCAAAGTTCCAGTTACTGACCATTCCCAGCGACTGAAGTTATCAAGTTAACTGTGTGTGGACTCTCTTACTTTTCCAGTCAGACATCCTACAGAGTAAGGAACAGTGGCGTCACCCGTGACATATTCCTTCAAGTCCACCACACCACCTATTCAGGTAACCGCTGCTGCAGTGTTGCCTGGAAGAGGCCTTGGCCGAGGTTCTCAGACGAGAAGTTGGTAGTGCTACCGTAACATCCCTAACAACTACCCCCACCATCTCCTCAGTGGTGTGCCTCGTGTCTATTCATTTGTATATCTCCCTACATCTCCCTATATCTCCCTGAGAAATGTATATATATATGAGTATATATACATTTACACACAATTAGTGTCTTATAAATGTACAAAGAATTAGAAGCAATTGCTGATGCCAAGTTATTTTCTTACGAGGTTGGATTGGCTTCTGATTTGAGGCCAAGTGGCTAATTCAAGGCAAGGAGGATCCCCTCTCCATGCACTTCTGATTAAGGAAATAGAGGTGACCTCCATGGGCACACGGCATGGCCATGAAGGGGTTGGCATATTGTAGCCTCTGGGACTATTATTCATAGTAGAGATATGTAGTATGATTCATGACAGTCCCGCTACCATTTGTTTTGAATGCATAAGTTTTTGTAAAATCGTTACAAATTTTCAGTCGTGTTATCCAAAATTTATATTTTCTCAAAAGATAATTAATCCTCTATAGAATACAAATTTCAGAATTCAAAAATATATTTGGAAAAAAATTAAATAAGTTCTTCTTCAAACTGTATTTTTATAAATTTTACGAAAAGTTTAGTAACTGCCACTCAAATATGTTGTACTCTATACTTCGCCTGGCTTAAACAGGATGCCAAAGTATGAAGTTATTCAAATTAATTAGCTTTATTAACCAATCCATAAACAATAGTTGGACAGTTCAGATAGTTAACGGGGATAGATAGACTATTATGCAACATAGGCTGATGTGGGAAAACTTGTGTAACTTTTCTGTAGATCACCATAAAAGAATCACTGAGACAGAACATCCAAAAACGTGACCAGTTTATTCACCCATTTGAACCTTTCTCAAGCAACCAAGTGTGCAAGTGCAATCAACCACAAAGATATATCAAAACGATCAAAAATATCAATTATAACATTATTACAACATTCATAATAATTCATAATATCAAAATAAAGTACATATGGGCATCATTCAAACTGTCCTAATATTCCATGTAAGGGATATTGTATATACGCTTCAACATCCATAAAAGTGATAATAAAGTAGTAACCCACATCTATACAATGTATCATTATAACAATAAAAGATTACTTAGAATTAGTGGATCCCGCTTCCTCCCGCCTTGATCTTGGCATCCTCAAAACTTTTTGCGCTTGTCCATGCTCCTCCGTTTCCCAACTTCATAATGCCAGAAGCTCAGCACCTAGCAAGCATGCAAATGCATGTTCATCGGCTCATTGCGTAGTTTAGGTGAGTATAAGGCCTTAGTCACGCAAACGTTTTATCGTGCATATTTCGCTATGATAAAACTGCGGCCAAAAACCACGGCCATCTGAAGCAATGGATTGCAATTTTTTTTTCCAAAAGCTTTGCCCTATCTTTTGGCTGCAATCAGCCGGCTGCTCCCATAGAAGCCTATGGGAGCTGCCAGCAAAGGGAGGAGGAGGGAGTTTAGTAGGACTAGCGCTGCTAAACTCCCTCCTCCTCTCTTTGCTTGGCAATTCCAGTAGGCTTCTATGGGAGCTTCTATTGCCACGATCAGCAAGCAAAGGGAGGGGGAGAGAGTTTAGTATTGCTAAACTCTTCCCTGGTCAACGGAATTCTCGGCTGCGGCGCATATACACCACACCCAGCCATGTAAATAGGCAAGAAAACGCGAGATTTAGCCACGACTTTCTCTCATTCATGCAATTTTGGGCTGAAAATCGCAATGCCAGAGTGAATAAAGCCAAATAATCTCACTAGTTGGCTGCACATCTTCCCATGTAAATGGGCAGCTGTGCAGCCAATTAATGACAGCTGTATCAGGATGAATGATCAAGTTAATGATCGGTCATCCCCGTAGGGCAGATAATCTGCCTGTGTACACATAGGGGATGAGCGCGGCCTGACATGCTCATTGTCAGTCAGTAGTCGTTAGTATGAGCAGATTATGTACCCGTGTAAGGGCTCATTCACACAGGCATATGCTATTGTAGTCTGTGAAAGATGGAGCATTTTCATTTTTGGTGCATGTGCGCTCTTTTTACATCCATTTTGCAACTCTGTGTCAGCCGTTTTTCACAAGCGCAAAAAAAATGGAAGACGGTTCAAGTAATGCCAGTTTTGTCACAACTCACAGAAAACAGAGTGCACAAAAAAAAAAGTGTGAATATAGCGGCTAATATGTATTCGCTGTGTGCTTTTATGTACCCGTAGACTTTAATGGGTGCTTTTGGTCCAGAAATATAGACTAAGGCCTCATGCCCACAGCCGAGTCGGATTCCAACTGCGAATAGCGCAGCAGAATCAAACCCAGCGCCCCCAGAGACCCTATACTCACCTCTCCGGATCCGCTGCGAGTGTCTCGCCAGGCGAGTCGGCCTGCACCGACGCTGGGCTGTGACACGGATTCTCGCAGTACTTCTGCGGTGCTCACAGCGGAAGTATCGCGGGACAGACGGCTTCCATTGACTGCAATGGAAGCCGTCTGTGCGATTCTCCACACAGAATAGAACATGCTGCGATTTCACATGGGTGTGACGATTTTCGGCCGGCTGTGTCACAGGCACAGCGAAGGCTGAAAATCGCGTGAACGAGAGACAGCTGTCACCAAGTCACAGCTGCAACCTCCATTTATACGCCCGTTGAGACGGCCGAGGCTGCGGCGTATATATGCCGCAGCCTTAGAATACTGTTGGCCAGAGCTAAACTCCCACCCTCTCTCCGCCCTTACCAGCTTATGACAAAGGGAGGGGGCAGGAGTTTAGCTGAGCTAGTCCTTCCTCCTCTCCCCTCTAGCCTTTGGGAGCTGACGGCAAGAGGGAGGGGGCGGGACTTTAGCACACTAGTTCCCGCCCCGCCCCCTGCCATTGCAGAAATACGGCAAAGGGGCAGAGAGGGGGAGGGAGTTAAGCAGTCACGCTGCTAAACTTCCTCCCACCTCAATACTCCGGCAGCTGTCATTGGAGTGTATGGCAACGGCCGTATTACAGCTGGAAAAAATAGTTCCAAAACTATCTTTCCCGGCCAGTGTTAGAACGTCCAACCGGAATGTGCACCATACTCACTATCTTTGCCGGACGACCGTTTTTACGCATCGGGAATATGCCCATCTGATCTCAGAGGGGCAGCATATATTGGCCGGTCGTGAAAACGGGGCTGATACACGCTCATGTGAAAGAGCACTAAGGACGCCTGAACGGAACGTATATCCGCATGAATGAAGTTAGCAGATGGCAAGAAACAGGCCGATACGTCCGTGCCAGCAGATAGATCGTTTATTTTTTGCAATTAAAATGAAAGTTCACCCGCTCGCACTACACCCTTCTTGTGGAATAGAGTGACAATTAAATGCCTAATTAGGGTCTTCTTTTCCAAGGTAACTCCCTCCCCTTCCTTTTTTCTTAGCTGTCATAGAAGTCTATGGCAGCTTTCCGTATAACACGGACAAAGATAGAGCAGGTACTACCTTTCATCGGACTAAAATTTTGCGCGAAAAAAACACGTTTGCCTGAACGAATCTAGTAAAATTCAAGGCATCGCTTCGTCGCGTTGTAGGGGCGAGCTTTTCATGTGCAGAAACGCCTTTGCAAATACGTTCATCTGAAACCGCCCTAAAATAAGACATGATGCGATTCTTTTTATGTGCAACATCAGTCCGCGTAAAAATACGGGCTGGATACTGAAAGAAAACACGTACGTGTGACTAGGCCCTAAAAGGCACTTGGCGGCAAACACACATGACAAAAACCCGCACCTGCGCTGTGTCCTGCAAACTAAGGCTTTATTCACGCGAGCGTTATTATGCGTTTTCATGCCAGACGAAAATCCCGACCATCTGAGGCATTGGATTCCAATACACTTTTGCGGCGCGGAAAAATGTTGCAGCAGAAAAAAATAGAACATATGCAGCCGAAATCGGCGAGCGAAATTATACGCTGTCGGAAAAGATTGGTCTTGCTCTTTCCTTTGACCGATATACACTGGCGGCTCCCATAGACTCCTATGGGAGCTGGAAAAACAGGGAGGGAGTTTAGCAGCGGCCAACGCAGGGAAAAGCTTACAGGTGCCTCGATTTAGGCATTAGAAGTCATTCCGTGGATTTATGCCAAGCGGGGGATTTCTGGGCATATTTTTTCAAATGGACGAGAAAATGCTAATTATGCTCGTCTTTTCTTCATTCACACAAATGCGGGCGACTGTCAAAACGCATACGCTCGTGTGAAGGAGCCCTGATTCCGTGAAAGCACCCTTATAGCTAAGAATCATAGTATAGGGTTTTTAATGTTATTTCAATCGCTTGCTTTTTCTCTTTGTGTCTCTGCAACAGAATAGCAGATATAACGCCGACAGACGATCATTTTTAGGTCATCATAGAACTTTCATTTAACCCCTAACGAGCAAAATTCTGGCTGATCATACAATCACGCTCGGAAACATTTGCCCTATCATGATTTTTCTTACTCGCTTCGTCTAAAAGTCGTCTTCGTGTTCCTTTAAGAACATGATATCATGTACTCCTTATTACATAAAGTCTAATGTCCTTGTCACATAGTGTGCGATGTGGTGAGCAGGGCAGACTCTGATTAGATGTTGGGCGTTCACAACCAGCTCATTGTCTGCCCGGGATGGGAAGAAGTGGACATTTGATGTGAAAGGACTGTGAGGGTTGTTTGTTGGTCTCAGAACCAAAGGCTGAAGTCTGGGGCTCAGCTGTTTCACTGGCGACTGAATGCAGACACTGGAGAGGGCACTCCAGGGCTCCGAAGAAAGGACAGGACAAGAGTGATCTCTCCGACATTGCATGTAGCCTTCTTCAAGTGTTATTTCATTTTAACTCTTCAATGACTAGTGTGGATTTGCACTAAATATTTATTGAAGCAAGTCGGTCAGGGGTGACTTTAAAGTGGTAAAAGGATAATACACTATTCTATCAAAAGTAATTAGACAGCTGAGCAAGAATTAAAAGTAGTATTGATTTCCATATGTTAGTACTTAGTTGGCCTCATTTGGCCCTAATGACATCAGCTATTCTCCGTGGTATATTTTCTACTAATGTCTGATACACTTCAGCTGGTATTTCTCTCCATTCGTGGAAGGTAATCCCATTGGGGAGGGTCCCCTAAGGTGCACTGGGGCCCTGAGACCTAGTGGACAACCCGAAAGACCATAATGTGCCGACAGAAGTGATAGGCTAAGGGCAATGTCTCTGCTTGGTTTGTCATGCCCTAGGAAATGGCCTCTATTGCATCCGTGCAGCATGAGAGACAATGGCCGGCGGTGGGAGCCGGAATATCCACCAGCCATAATGCAGGTGAAACAGAGAACAATTTAGTGAACAGTTGATCTCTTCCGGAATCTGGAGGCAAATAAAACTTGAACTGTTTCAAATTGGTAAAAAAGAATCAGTTCAGTTCTTTAACTTCAGGCAGTGGAATATAGGCGCATAGCGAAATTGCTATCTCTATATACCGGAGATGAAGTTAAAAGGAGCAGTCTCTGAAGGAAAGACTAAAAGAAATGGGATCAAATTGAAAGGGAGCGGACACAGATTAGATATTAGAAAAAACTTTCTGAGAGTGAGGTTGATTAATGAGTGGAACAGGTTGCCATGGGAGGTGGTGAGTTCTCCTTCAATGGAAGTATTCAAACAGAGGCTGGACAGACATCTGTCTGGGATGATTTAATGATCCTACATGGGGTTAGATCAGATGACCCTAGTGGTCCCTTCCAACTCTTCCATTCTATGATTCCATAATTTAATCTGGTATCTGGGGAATGATCAGGCAATTGCAGGCGTGCTGGTACTCACTATTCATCATAGAAGCTATAGTTGGTCGAGGGGACTTTGGTAGGCAGTGGAGAGCATGTGGCAGGCCGAGTGGGGGAAGGAATGTTGCGTCTTCCACTATAAGTGATGCTACGTCCCTAATCTCTGCACTGAGTCCAGAGATTTTCAGAGAACTCTCTCAAAAACAAGACTCTTCTTGTTCATGAACCTGCCAATTGTGTTTTCTCAGAAGGCCAATTTCCACTGCTCTGAGGCCATCTAGTCTCACTTGCTCCTCGCTCAGTATTCTACGTGTTCTCCTCCGCCAATAGAAAAATGGCCTTACAAAGTTGCATCATATCTGTATTTATAGACAGTAACCAGAGGATGGCGTTACGAGCTTATTGGTACAGGTACGTACATCAGCAGAAATTAGACGGAGCGCAACCAATTTATCACGAACCCCCACATATCAACAAAGAATAGGGCTAACTACCGTTACTCTTCTATACATTCATCCTGCAAATGTCTGGTGAGTTCTCTCAGAGAAGATGGAAGCTGTTTATGTTTACTGACCTGATGTTCCAACTTGTCCCAATGATGTTCAGTTGGGCTCAGGTCAGTCCAGTCGTGAAACATCCATATCACCAACATAAAACAGCGTTGGATTTGTGATGAGGCTCATTGTCTTGTTGGAAGTATGGCCGACCATTCCCAGAGTAATACCACATTGTCAGCAGCACATTATTGTCTAGTATGTCAGGGTACACCTCCATGTTCACGGTTCTTGTCACTACAACGACCATGCCACGTAAAACATCCCCAGACCATAATGGAACCTCCACCGTACTTGCCTGTTGGCACAACACACTCAGGTAAGAGGTGTTCCCAAGGACCCCCCACACCCAGGTACATCCATCTGATGTAAAGATAGAGTAGCATGATTCTTCACTCCATAGAACGTTCTTCCATTGCTCAACTGTCCAATGACAACACTTCTTACATCATCATAGACAGGCGAATGCATTCATGCGCTTCGTGATGGATGGCTTGTGTGCAGCGGCATAAGCGGTATATCCAATAGAGTGCAGTTCCCATCACAACCTATGGTTGATACCTCCAAGGGTTTGCATCCTATGGTTTAGGACATGTGAAATGCTAATAAAACACAACCCATTCTACTGATAGGTGTTCAAATACAGAGTTACGGTGGTTGTACATGGCTCCATATAAGCCAGATGATGAGCACCGAACAATAAGATTGATGCTCATTTATATGGCCTTCGCGCTGGCCAAATTAAAACTTATGGGGATGAATGATCATTCATGCAGTTGTTCATCTCCCATTCACTTTCACTATTGTCGACAGCACAGTCCCCTTTCATATGGGGGGATGTGCTCCCAACAGCAATGATTCTTCCAGCAACACAAATGAGCTAATCAGGCCATAAACAAGTGCTTGCTCATTTGTTAGCTGATCAAAAATCGGGTGAAAGACTGATCATTAATCTCAGGTCCGTTCAGTCCTGTTGACAAAACTGACAAACAGAATTGAGTGCAGAGACAAACTGAATGATATGTAAAGTACAGGGGATAACAGAGATGAAAAATAATATAATGGACAGTAGCAGTAATGGAAATCAGGTGTATTTCTTGCCGTATGTCTGGCCTAACTGGACCTGCCCAGATTGCAGTGCATCCTCCCTGAAAAAGGGCGACCGCCATGGTTGGAACCTAGCTAGAATCCCTGACCATTTTCTCAATGTGATATTGTGCCGGCACTCCATTCAATTTCCACGTCACTGCAGGTGGGTGCAGTGAGCCCTCACTGATGAGAATAGGGGAACACAGGACCCCCGTTCCTGGGATCTGTGGGGGAGACCCCAACACAACCAGACGTTTATCTCCTATCCTGTGTATCAGTGGTAAAACTCGATTTTATAATAACCCCTTCAAGAATATGAGACTTAACAGGTACAAGACAAACCTCACTACTCCCTCAAATGCGGAAGTGTAAGGCCGTTTTCACATGAGGGTAGTTTTCATTTATGATCCTTTGTTCTTTTTACATCTGTAACATAGAGCTAATATTAGGGCCCTTTTACAGGGATGGCTTGTCAGGTGCAGATGCCCGACAGGTCGTTCTCCCAGGATCGAGCATCGCAGAATAGCTGGGGATCGTTCCAGCCTACCCACCCCCATTCACAGTAAACAGGTAGTCATTCAAAAGTGAACAACTGCCTGTTTACACCTACCGATCCGTGTTCGGTTTTCTGCATGCAGAATTCTCGTTCCTTATTTAGTCGAGGCATGCATTTACACCGAACCATAATCGTTCAGATTCCCGCTCTGGGAATTAGCATTAGCTACTAATTAGCCAATTAGTAGCTAACTAACTTCAGTTGCATGAATTCAGAGAACAGCGCGTGGTCTGTTCTCTAAATACATCGCTATTGTTCTCCAGCGGGACAGCTGCTGAAATAATGTTATCAGTGCTGCCCGCGGAGAATTCATCGTGCGGTCCGTCTTATCAGGGAAGATGGATTTTAAGCTGAGCTGAACTCAGCAATGGATGAAAAGTGCACGGTAAGTGCACCATGGGCACACATTTACAAGCAACGAATATCGCTCAAAAAATGGCTTTTGAGCAAATTCTGAGCGATAATCATTGTGTGTAAAAGGGCCTTAACACTTGTAGCTCATAGACCTACATACCGTGTTTCCCCGAAAATAAGACAGTGTCTTATATTAATTTTTGCTCCAATAGATTGTACTTTTTTATTAACTGTAAATAGGGCTCAATTTTGGAGTAGGGCTTATACTTCAAGCATCCTCAAAAATCCTGAAAAAGCATTCTGCATCCTCAAAAAAAACAAAAAAAAACTGCTAGGTCTTATTTTCAGGGTATGTCTTATTTTCAGGGAAACAGGGTACAAGTTATACATGCAGCTATCAGATTGGTCACCCTATTGAAGATGTGTTTGACTGAAGGTCATGTACAGATAAGTATACGCCCTCAGGCAATTTTTATTTCGATCTCAGAAAAATCGCTTTAATAGACCTATAACATAATCTACAAAAAGTTGATCTGAGAAATGTGGAATTTGCTGCTTTCAAAATTTACAATCTTTAAATAATAAGCCTATATTAACTCCTTAAGGACCACCCAACATAAATATACGGCAGATGGTGGTGTATAGAGTGGGCTCAGTATCCAAGCCCACTCCATACCTGGCGGGTGACAGCTATGTCTGACAACTGCCATCCATCTACAACTGCAGCAATTGGAGATACCGGTAACTACACTCACTACCGTTTACTGCTCAGATGCTGCTGTTAAAGTTGACAGGGCTTCTAAGCAGCTAGCCGGAGGGGGAGGTGGCCCTTTGGTGCCCCATTACCTCCCACAACACAATTACTTGCCGATGGGTTCATCTGGCATAAGGAAGGCTCCCAGGTTGGCCATATATTGTAGTGTATTAAGCTCTACCAAAAGCCTGTGGCAGAATTGAATAGACTATAGTTAAACATTAGAGATGAGCGAACGTACTCGGTAAGGGCGATTTCGCAATCGAGCACCGCGATTTTCGAGTACTTCACTACTCGGGTGAAAAGTACTCAGGTGCCCTGTGGGTGAGCAGGGGGTTGCAGCGGGGAGTGGGGGGGAGAGGGAGAGAGAGAGGGCTCCCCCCTGTTCCCCGCTGCTACCCCCCACTCCCCTCTGCAACCCCCCGACCCACAGCGCACCCGAGTACTTTTCACCCGAGTAGTGAAGTACTCGAAAATCGCGGTGCTCGATTGCGAAATCGCCCTTAGGGCGCCCACCCACTGGCGTTTGCGATTTTCGTGCGTGAAAAACGCCGCGTTTTCGCGGCGTTTTTTGCCGCGTTTTCGCGGCGTTTTCGCGGCTTTTCCATTGACTTTCATGGGTGCATTAGGAGAAAAATAAGGACACATATGCAACTGACAGTTCCTATGTTAAAAAACGCAACGCAACGCAAAACGCCAGTGGACAGGAGTACATGTTATCTCTATGCCTGTGCAGGAAAAACGCAAAACGCAAACGCAGGTAAAAAAACGCAAGTGGGTGGGCGCCCTTACCGAGTACGTTCGCTCATCTCTATTAAACATACAATACACTTCAATACTGAAGTACTGCAGGATATTGTAAAAACAATCAAACTATTGCACGCTCAAGCCCTTTATGGGGACTAAAAAAAATGTATACATTTAAAAAAATGCTTTTTTAAAAATGAAATTCAAAACACTCTGCTTTTCCATTTAGCATGGGAAAAAAGACAGAAAGAAAAAGAAAAGAAAGCATAATTGGTACTGCGTCCTTAAAAGTCCAAACTATTGAAGTATATAATTATTTGTCCTACATGGTGAAGGTCATAAGAAAAAAAAGAAAAAAATCTGATGTATCCCAAAATTGTACCAATAGAAACTACAAGTTGCCCTGCAAAAAACAAGCCCTCAGGCAGCTAAACTACATTGATGGAAAAATTAAAAGAATATGGCAACAGAAACAATATTTTTTTTAAAGGTTCTTTGTGTTTTTTTCTATTTCACAACATTTAAAAATGTTTCAACGTTTTTAATACATTATATGGTATATTAAAGGGGTTGTCTCGCGGCAGCAAGTGGGGTTATACACTTCTGTATGGCCATATTAATGCACTTTGTAATGTACATTGTGCATTAAATATGAGCCATACAGAAGTTATTCACTTACCTGCTCCGTTGCTGGCGTCCTCGTCTCCATGGCTCCGTCTAATTCTGCTGTCTTCTGGCGTTTTTAGACGCGCTTGCGCAGAAGGGTCTTCTGGCTTCTCTTCGGTCCGGCACGAGCGGCGTTCTGGCTCCGCCCCCTTCTACGCGTCATCGCGTAGCTCCGCCCCGTCACGTGTGCCGATTCCAGCCAATCAGGAGGCTGGAATCGGCAATGGAACGCACAGAGCCCATGGTGCACCATGGGAGAAGACCCGCGGTGCACCATGGGAGAAAACCGCAGTGTATCCCTGGGAAAGGACCGGTGGCCATCTTGGGGAGAAGATCCTTTAAAGTTCATATTTCGTCGGATCGGTGAGTAGCAAGCGGCTTAAAAACCGCTTTAAATTGCTATTTTATACCAGGGGGGGTGACAGGGGGAATGGGGTAATGTAAAATTTTGATGTTTGCCACGAGACAACCCCATTAAATAGAACTATTAAAAATACCACTTCCCTCACAAAAAACAAGCCCTCATGCAAGCATATTGATAGAAAAATGAAAAAATTAAAACTCCTGAAAAGTGGAGATGTGAAAAAGCAAAAAGAAAATTTCAGAAACTCAGAAACTGAATTCACTGGTGTGGGTTGGAAAGTGCTGCGTAACTATGTTAGTGCATTACGAATATCCATCATGGTGTCCGACAGCTTGTGACTGTCAGTGCATGCTGTCGGACATGAAGTTTTTCAACAACTAGAGAGCAACAGATTAGGATCACTGGTCTAAATGGGCCAGGTCGGATGCTTCAAGATGTGGTTCTAAGAGGTTATGTCTAAATGGTTGTCCATTTGGAGACTAGCTATAGAATAAATGCTATATATATATATACACACATATATATATATATATATATATATATATATATATATATATATATATAGTTAGATCTACGTATTTCTCAAGCACAAGGAATGCAAAGTTTTACAATTCTATAAGGGATCTAAGTACATGGAAGATGCAGAAGTTCGGTAGATTAGGTAGACAGACAGATAGATAGTACATTGCCACACCATGAAGAATTGCTCGAAATGAGGCAAAACTCAACACACAGACAGAGGATTATGTTCTGAACAATACATTTTAATTTCAAACAATTGCACATCTCCTGTGGCCCCATAAACAGGATGATCAAAAAGTAGCAAAGCCACCATGTTGAATGATACAATCATTAATGAGACATGGCATTGATTCCATGAGTGCTGGAATCCTGCCCTGGGTGGTGCAGACCATAGTCCACAGTTTACCTTCATTACAAGGCTGTGGAAGAGCATTCATTTCACATCCAATCATGTCCTCCAGATTCTCGATTGGAGAGAGCTCTTTGGATTGCTCTGTGTTGGGGGGTGCATTATCCCGTTGGAAAATAGTGTTGGCAATGCCGTGACGATATGGCAGTAAAATGGGCTGCAGCACCCCATCAACATAACAGTGTGCCATCAATATGCCTCTGAGGCGTACAGGAGGTGATCAATTGTTGATGCTGATGACACCCCAAACCATGACTCCATGTTGACGAGCTGTATACTGCTTCAAAATGGCAGAAGAATCAGACCAGTTGCCATGTTGTCCTCAGAGCCTGACTCAGTGATGAATCTACATCAGTGCTTTAGACTACACCATGTCATTGATCGTGCCAAGTAGCTTAGGATCAACACCACTGCAAGCATTCATGATGAGCCATCCGTTGCGGTATAAGGGGCAGTCTTTGCAATGGATAGCTTGACCGCAAACCTACCTCTTGGAGAAACTGTCATCGTTGACATTGAAGCATCTAAATCTGTCTGCACCCACCACAGAATATCACCAGCTGTACATTGTGTAGCCGCTACTACATGACACTGGATGCATTGATCTATATACTGGGTCAAGAGGGGTGTCGTCTCTCCTTAAGGAGAGCACCCAAAAAGTGTGTGAAGACACCTAGAGGGTGAGTGGGTCACGGGATGGCATCATCTTTTCCCAGAGACTATGGTATCCCCTAACCAACTCACCCCTATGTGTCTCCACACACTTTCTGGGTGCTCTCCTTAAGGAGAGATGATAACCTTCTTACAGGCCTCTCACCAGCAAAGGCAGAAACCTACTGCACACTGATGAGGGGCAAGCACCCCGAAACAGCTGTCTGTGTATGGTTTTCAGGCTTGGTTTCCTATTCCCAATCATTGTTTTACAGATTTGTTAAAAAGTCGTACATTGATTTGAAGGAATGCGTCCTCCAATAGGTGGCGCTGCAGAGGTATTGTTCCCTCTTCCTTATTTGTGATCTATATACTATGACGTTCATCTCAGTGCCCTAGTCCCATTACAACAATGCACGTTTTGTCCTAGCGACCACTCTCTCCAAATTCAACTCAAAGTTGTGGCCCCTTTGTTGTAGCCCTATGATGAAACCTTTAGTAAACTCATTCATTTGATGAAAAGGCTCTTGACGACTTCTTACAGACATCTTCACTCCTTAATCTTTATCCAGACACAAAAAGCAACAGCACAAAGCACTTTCCATGGGCGTGATGTCGCCAAAGACTGTTTTTCACCTTTGATCATATTCCCAGATTATGTGACTTGCCCGAAGCTGCAACAATGTGCAGAACATGATTGTCTGAACATACCCTGAAATTTGCATAATGCTGCAACAAAATCTTGCAAGTTTAGGAGACCTTGGTACCGATTTCTCATTGGGACCTAAAAGTCTCAGAGGAGAAAACTCTGAGGGCACAAGATTTGCTCTCACATACTGTCAAAAACTAAAATCCAAAGATGACATAATTTGAGACACAGAAAATAATACGGCAATTACTAGACGTTTTCGGAGGTGAGAGAGATTTGCAAATGTTCGCTGTGTCAGAAGCACCATATGTCTAGGATTCTTCTCATTTAAGAACAAAATAGGCTCATCTTGCAGCCGTACGTTCACATCTTCCCATTCTTTTTAATTATTCTATTTTTTTTTTTTAATCATTTTGTTGCTGGGACTTAATACCAATGTGTCGTATATGAGGAGCAATTTCTGGATTCCATGTGGGAAGACTTTGTTCTGCTGGCTGTGTTAGTGCAAACCAATACTTTCTATACGATTTGCTATTGGGATTCAAATTCAATGTTAAAGGTAAGCTGAGCTCAGGAGAATGACTATCACCACATCAACTCTTAGGGCTCTTTCCCATGAACGGATATACGGCGACAGCGTTTTTACGTTTTCACGCCTGCTCCGTATAAGCGAGTGAATGGGCGTTTTTCCACGATCATGGACAGCGTTTTCTCGTTCATTCACACGGCTGCAAGTGTCATTTTTAGCGAAAAAATACGTCACACCCCGGAAAACCCTCACTCTGCCAAAATCCTCGGGATGCCTTCCAGTGCCTTTGCAGAGGCACCTGTAAGCTTTTTGCAGCATTGGATGCTGCAAAAATGCCTTCCCCTCTCTTCTCTTTCCCTGCTCCCATAGGAGTCTATAGGACCCGCCGGCGTATATTGGCCAAAACATAGTCCAGAACTATGTCTTGGCTGAGCGTATATGTGCTGGCCATGTATATGTTGTTTTCTCACGCTGCCGTCATTTTTATGTGCCGTATAATCGCCCATGTGAATGAATGCATTGCGAACGAATGCGTATATACGCCGGGGCGTGATAACATGCCGTATATGCACTTGTGGAAATAAAGCCTTAGCGTGATCAAAGTTATCTGTTTATTGATTGACAAACCACTGCTTTTATAATTAACCACTGCTTCTAATTACAATAATTCAAATCTATTACAATTATTTATTACCATTGGTCAAAGAAACATAAACATGCAAGATAAGGAATTTAACATCCAAACTGCTGAAGGAAAAGCAGGGCAGAAGCAGTAGAATCCTTCTCAGAATACAAAGGTACTTTAATTATAAACACGATTATCGCTCAAAAGCCATTTTTTGAGCGATAATTGTTCTGTCTAAATGCGCTGCCATTGTGCACTGTTCATTCACTATTCGTTCATCTCTGTTTTCTAGGAAGCGAGAAATTAGCGATGAGCCTTATCAGCGCCGCATGCTGATTTTCTCAGCGGGCAGCACTGATAGCATTCTTTCAGCTGGTATCCTGCTGGGAATTCCCAGTGGGATACCAGCTGAAATTCCGAGAACAAAGGAGCTGTCAGCGCTCCTGCTGTTTCTCAGAGCTAGCAGCTCAGTGGGACACCGTGAGAACAAAGCAGCAGTTTCCATATACGAAACAGCTGCTTTGTTCTCCGAGTTATTGCACTCCTAGGTATCCTGCTCCGCCTGCATAACTCTTAAGTAGCTAATTAGCTACCTAAGAGTTATGCAAAGATGATCGCTCAAAACTGTCACTCAAACTGTAGCTTGAACAATATTTGAGTGATCATCGCTCCTTGTAAATGGGCCTTAATTGTTTATAGAGAGATAGGAGAACAGGGCACAATGACCAGAGACATTCAATCTAGGGCCTTGGAATGTTGTAATGATCAAGGTCCCTTCTTATTCTTCAATATATTTTAGGAAATCTTGTAAAAAGAAAAAGTACAAAATAATTGACACAGGAGATGGCTACTTGCTCACAAAATGGGTATGCATAGGATAGAACCTGGAGTCATATTTATTTCACTAACAGCCTGCCAAACAGTTGTAGCAAGCGGATCTGCAAAAGTAGATGTTCTTCTCTTCTGATATCTGCAGTATTGTCACACCTATGTCAAAGCTTGTGAAACACCACCAGGTGTATGTACCACCTCCGAAACAGAGAATTATCAAGCAACCTGTACCCCTCCGAATACTCATAGACGACAAAACCTACATAATGTGTTGTCTGCCAGCTCTCCGAAATTAGTCGTTAGTAGATGCATGGATACAACTAAAGATTTCCAACCGATATCATGAACATCCTATAATAACACCCTATGCACAAAGATATTTCACTACTATTGGAATTGTTTGTATCATAGCAACAATTGTCAAGCGTTGCATTGAACTTTTGCATTGACCCACATGGGAGACTTTTAATTAATTGGTAGTGTCCTAGAGTTATTTTTAAGGAAGTCCAAAAATTGAAGCAGTAGCATCTTTACCACGGCTAAAGCATGAATCGATAGGTCAAATTTGTGTCATGGCTTTTAGGCTCCACGAATATAGACAGTTATGGGCTCATATTGGACTCTATGTATGTCCACACCCCAATTGACAGACACATTTGAGAAATGCCACTGGATGTATGAGCCAATGGATTCAACTAAATGCCTGTATGTTGGCTCTTTGCTTGGCACTGTTGCCTTCAAATGCTGTCATTCTAGGCTTGAATCTGACCTTGATGGGGATTTGTACCCGGGACCTCACCACTGCAGGATAGCAGTGCTAACCACTGGGCCACCACTGCTGTTCAAGGAGGTAAGTTAGAGAATCCAACTTTTACTTCTATTGATTTTAATTGAAGTCGGAATCGGGAGTCCGGATTCACAATTATTTTATAAAATTGGGTTAGTCACTCCTGATCTGACCATTTTAATAATCACTCAACACTAGCCAGGAAGCATTCTGTCCACATGGGCCAATATTCCTGCAGAATGATTTCAACACCCTATGGTCCAACAAGCTACTAGATGGGGTAACTAATAAAATAGCCATTCAATGTATATACAGATAATTCCATAATTCTGATATTTGGGTGCATATTAGCACAATTCTTCACCACTTAGCAACCAATTAAATTACATTTATTTTTATTGGTGCTATAGCCAATAAAGGAGAGAATGTGAAATTGAGTTGCAACTATCTATTTATTAGGCAATACCTAATTAGCTCATATTTCATTCATTTTTTTAAAACCGGAATTCCCAAAAAAGGTATTCAATATAGGATGCAAGAGATGGATTTCATGGGTCAGATTGCCAACAGGGAAGGTAAGGATAAATGTGATGCTAACTAGCAAAATAAGCAGGATACCAGTTCTCGGAAACAGGTAAAGATCAATAAGTGCAGATTGCTGTGTGCTCTTATTTTGTCATGCTCGGGCGAAACGCTCTGCATGGCAGCCATGAAAGAGTTAAAACAAAACAACTCAATTACAGATGGTTTTAATGCAGCAAATGTAGCTCCCCTCCCCCGGCTTGGGTCAGTTACTCAGATAAAATCACTGAATCTACAGATCTAGAGTCCCAATTAAGAGGATAGGTAGAAATCAGATGGGGGGAGATACGAGCACTGGTGAGATGAGATGTCAGCCGGAAAATCCGATGGGAAGACAGCAATTACTGACTCAAATCAAGCGTCCTCCATACACCCTGAACCTGCCCAAAGTGTGCCGAGTCAGACTGTGTGTTCTGCGGGGTGGGGGTGCGATGCACATTTGGTATATATAATAGATACCGTATGATCATTTACTTTAAGGGCCAAGCTTAATGGAAAAATAATGGAAATGCTAAGCTTCCACTTTTCTTGGGGTCAGTAACATAACAGACTACACTATTTTGGGTGTAGAAAAAAAATGCAGACATAAAGGAGTGAAGGTTACCTGATGCCATCAGAAAAATCCCATAGAAATAAATGGGACTGTTTAAGGACATCTGTCAACAAATTTTCTACTACTAAGGCTCCCGCCCACTATTGTGAGGAAGAGGTCCTGGGATTTCTTAATTTTGCAATCCTCAATGGTTCTTGATTGGCCCCTAGTGTCATAATTTAGAGAAATAACAACATGACAACACCTAATTCTAAAATGCTAGTGCTTCTTAAGTCTTTCCATAATCTATCCCTGACACTGACCCTAACACCAGACACCACTGATGCTATAACACTAAGGCTATGTTCATACAGAATCAATCCAATCCAGATTTCAATGAAAATCCATCTTGGAAATCCACATGGTTGCTGTGGATTTTTGATGTGGATTTTCATTTGTTTAAGCCAAGAATCGACCCGTGAATTTAGCCCAGTCAAATGAATTTTTCCAGCTCAGAGTTCGCTTTAAGAGTTTTTTTTCTGATGTGTGGCTTCACAGTCTGTATGCAGAAAAAATCTGCGCCATGTACACTACGGCACAGATTCCCATTACAACTGATGGGAGACTTCAGATGTAGATTTCACTGTGGATTTGATGCAGAAATTGTGTAAAATCTGCAAGGATTCAACATCAAATCCTCAGTGAAAAACGCCCAGTAAACATGGCCATATGCATCTCTGTGGAAACCCTACCTGTAACACTATCCCTGCAAACAATGAAAGGCACTAGGACCCAGAGACAAGGAAACTAAACTGAGGCGAACTAAACCAGAAGCAAGATGAGACTGATACAAACAGGGAAGCAAACACGTCACAAAGTTAAAAGCAAGGACTGGGCTAGAAAAAACACTTACTGCCAAAAAAGTAATGCACCAAGAAGGAGTTGTTGGATTCGGATAAAACGTCTTTGTGGGTGAATGTAATGATGATATATACCGTATAAGGGATTACAATATTAGAGTGAAAGGTTAAGTTTATTGAGGAAAAATGTGCAATTCAGAGGAGACTCTACTACCCTGTTGAGCTGCCTGTAGCCTGGATACATGATGAGATACGAGAGGGCATGGAGGCATACAGGGTCTATATCAGAGGCGTAACTTGAAGCTCCCGGACCCCAATGCAAAACCTGTAACAGGGCCCCAACTATAATGCTTTATTCATAGTACAGGGCTCCCTATATGAAGAAGAGAGGTCTTATGGGCCCCCTAACACTACTGGGCCTGGGTGCAACTGCATCCCTTATAGTTACGCCAGTGATGATGGGCCAACTCCTTTAAAAAGATGGACCATAATGGAATTCACAGATAAAGGGGGTTAGGATGTTTGCTACTGTCTGGTGTTTTGTCCCATTACCAAGCTCCAACTTTTGGGATGATTGACGTCTACAATTCCCCTTTCTAATCCAGGCCACATAGAGGTGTCATGGCCTGGTAGTTACACATACACAATTGCCTTTTATGTAATGGTAGATGTTTCAGTCTATATATTCATTTTATAATGTGAGTCATTCCTTTTGTTTCATAGTGTATTAAGCTCTATTCACATCTGTGTCATGTAATGGCCACTGACTTGTAGTTAGCTGTTGTGGTAGCTGTCCCACAGCTGATCCATTAGAATGGGTCAACTGACCTCTCTGTTGCATCTTTTGCTTATTTGGAAGAGGAGTTCCTGTTGGGTAGCATCTATTTAAATATTCTTGGCTTCTGTAGTGTGTTGTTGATTATAGTGTAAACTATGTGCATTTTAATCAAGTATGCTTTATTTGCTTCTTGCATTTTGTTCCTATCCTTGTGATTCCTTGAATGCTTATTATGTCTTCTTCCTAGTCTAGCTTTTTTATCCTGTCACTATAGTTTGCTCCTGTGTTTTTTTTACATTCATTGACAAATAAAATAATGCACTTTGATAGAAATGTCAGATTGCAGCAAAACTCAGCATGCAGATATGTAAATGATTACAGGTGTGGTCTGATTAGACACTAGGTCTTGCCACCAGAGGCTGTAAAAGTGCTTCCCCCCTTACACTATAAAAAGCTGCCCAGAGGTTATTTTTGTTTAGTGGACCTCTTGTTGAGAGATCTTTGATTGGTAGACATCTGCTATGACGCACTTGAAGACATTTTGGCCAGTTAACAGACTTTGAGAGAGGGAATGAGAAAAGCAGAATGGTTGTTTCAATGAATTGCTCATTATCTAGGTCATTCTGACCAAACTGTGACTATATGAGGATACGCACATACGACGAACAGGCTCTTGTCGGACCAGACAGATCACCAGTAGAGAAGAGTGTATGATCCACCGGCAAGCACGAGCAGATCCAACAGTTTTGTTGTCCACCATCTAGAGACAGATGTTATCTTCTTTCTAGAACCCTCTATTTCCAGGCACTTAGCAGAAGGAGATTTGGCCATAACGCCCATTATGTGTCTTGTCATTAACACACCAACACCATCGTCTTCGTTTGCAGTGATGTAATAAACAAGAACCATGGACTTCTAAGGACTGGAACCATATGGTATATTGTGACAAATCCAGGTTCTGTCTAGAGCTGACAGCGGTCGTGTTTGAGTTTGGAGGCCTTGTCTTGAGTGCTTCAATCCTGCCTTATCTGTCACACTACCCCAACTCCTTGTGTGATGAGCTAGGAAAACATTGCATACGATAGTTGGTCACCCCTAGTAATGATCGAGGGACACTAACAGCTTAGCGATATGTGCCAGAAATCTTTTGTCCACATGTTTTGCTTCGCATGGCAGGGCTTCCAATGGGCAGTTTTCATCAGAATAATAATGCATAGCAAGGGTTTTACAGGATTGCCTCTACCAGGTTGCCGCACTTCCTTGGCCTGCCTAGTCGACAGACCTATTGCCGATCGAGCATTTATGGGACCCGCTGGGACGCCAATTTCGTCAGCCTACAAAGGTGCGGGAGCTAGAGGCCCAGTTGCATTATCTGTTGGCAAATGTGCTGCAGAATAACATATAGACCACTGGCGTAATTATAGGGGATGCGGTTGCACCTGAGCCCAGGAGCGTTAAGGGGGCCCATTAGGCCTCTCTTTTTTATATAGGGAGCCCAGTACTATGAATAAAGCATTATAGTTGGGGGCCCTGGGGGCCATGTTGCATTGGGGCCCAGCAGCTTCAACCTCTGCCCATCACTTAAACTTGCGTTACAACTGGTGTAACGTCGGTTCAGGAAATATGAACAGCGTCCATATTCTTTGAGAACTCCCCAGATATTTGTAGGATGAATGGAGGGAAATATCAGCTGAAGTGTATCAGAGGTTAGTAGAAAGCATGCCACAGAGAGTATCCGATGTCATTAGAGCCAATGGAGCCCCACTAAACATATGGAAATAAATATTCATTTTGACTCTTGCTCAGGTGTCCAATTACTTTTAGCAAGTTAGTTTAGAAAAATTCCGAGATTTCTGTGCACTCCTTCCCTTTAAATCTGTTTGTGTTAGCGCCTATATTGTTGTGTATTCGCTGCTACAGTTTCTGTTACTTCTGCTCTTAAGAACTAATTCAGTAACATTCAGTGCCCTGTCACATACTTGTTCTAGGAGTACTTGCCAGCGAAAAAAAATCTGTCACAATGATGGAAACTCCGGGACACTTGTCATTTATATTAGTATATGCAGAGCAGACATCGGCAAATTTTAGTCCAATTACAAGCAAAAGCAGTCAGTCACATCTAAAGCAAAGGAGTACATATGGATTTAGAAGCTCATAACCGCATGCACATTGCACATGTACGTCTGCAGCAGACATAGTGACACTACGCTGCAATAAGCTTGTTGTATCATATGTCACCCCAGCAAAAAATTGTGTCTTTTTTGGGAAGAGGTAAAAGGAACAATAGGTTAGAAAAGAGGCAAGAGATGGAAATTGTACTGAGAAAATGTAGTAAAAGACTATTAATTGTTTAAGATTTATGACAATACTCCTACATAAACTACCATACAGTGCGCAAATAATAGAGCCACAAAGTACAAATAATAGAGCCATGCAGTGCCCAAATAACACAAAGACAGTGCACATATACCACCATACAGTGGACAAATAATGTCACCACTGTATACTGCACAAAAAAATACCATCATCTGATGCGCAAAAACTACCACCATATGGGGCACAAATAATACCAATACCACCATACAGTGCACAAATAATATCACCATATGGTGCACAAACAATGCCACCACAAATATTACCACCGTACACTGCACAAAAAATACCATCATCTGATGAACAAATAATACCACCATCTGATGCACAAATAATACCACCACACAGTGCATTAATAATGCACCAAAAATATTACCACCGTACAGTGCACAGAAAATACCACCACCTGATGCACAAATAATACAACCATATGATGCACAAACTATACCACCATACAGCACACGAATATTACCACCATACGATGCAAAAAGAATATCATCAAAGGGTGCAAAAATGATGCAACCTTAGGGCTTATTCACACACCCCATGCCACCCTTTCTCATTGCAAATAGTGGCGAGGGGCAGAGAGGGATTGGGAGCTCAGTGCAGGCTCCCAGCCTGGCCCACCTCCTCCCCCTGCAGTAAGGGACACCGTATATCGGCGGGCATGAAAACTGGGCCAATATACGGATGTGTGAATAAGCCCTTATGGTGCACAAATAATACAATTGTTCAACGCACACACATCACTTTACGATGCACAAATAATACCACCATACAGTGCAAAAATATCACCATGCAGTGTAAAAATAGTACCATCACACGATGCACAAATAATAGCAGCATGTGGTGCACAATTAATATCACCATTATACAGTGTACAAATAATAATACCTTATGGTGCATAATTAATATCACTGTATGATGCACGAATAATACCACCACATGTGGTGTACAAATAATGACATCATATAGTGCACAAATATTAGCACCATGCATTACATAATCACCGTAGATAAGGGAGAAATTTGTTTTCAAACTGTTTTTTAAACATTTGCAATGTTTCCATCTCACTACCTACAGTATATTTAAAAAACCTCCTGCAACTTCATGCTGTAAAATGAGTCATATTAGGCTGACACTTCCTGCTCTATAATGATGATTTCTCAGCAGTCATCTCATTATCGTCACAGGCACGATTACAATCAAAGGTAACACCTCTATTATAAAGCTGAAGGCAGATAGCAGAGAACACTCCATGAATGATAAGATGATGGATACAGTTTTGCCTCCTCCTCCCTCCTCCCTCTCACTGTACAGTGGAGCATGCCCACAGCACTTTCCCAATGAAAATATTCGACTGAGGACGTTCAGCTGTCTGCTTTAAATAAATATTCTGGGCTTACTGTTTGTAGCTCAGACCAAAGGCTCTGCCAAGATGGCTGCCACCATAACAATGTATAGAATACAAAAATAAAATTTTAAAAAAATATAAATATATATAGGTTTTAGTATAGATTTTCAATGGATAAATAACTAATAATGATAATTTCTTTTAACCCATTTCCAATGTGCGCCGTACATGTAGTTGGGTTTCATTATATGGAGCAGGATTGGGAGTTGAGCCTGCTACTCTGTGTACACGGTGGGTGTTGGCTGACGCCCAACGACAACAGCTGCAATCAGAGATAACTCTGATTGTGGCAGTCAACTTGTCAAATGCACTATCAATTCGGACAGCAGGATTTAAATGTGCTGAAAGGCATTTAAATGCCCCAAATGGTTTGCCTGCAATTAGAGTGACCAATGGGGTGTCATGGCAGCCTGGTACCTTCTGGAGGCCCCGAGGGTTGCCAATGATGTTTGCCTATTAAGTTGTGCCTGTGGCAAAGGTAAATAGAATGCCTGTCAAAATACAGTAAAATGCAATACTGAAGTATTTCAGTGTATTGTATAAGTGATCAAACAATAGCAAGTTTACGTTTTCGATCAGTAAATTACTTATTACAAAGAAATTTTAAAAAAAATTAAAACTTAAAAATCCCTTTTCTCAGCCATCGCATCCAAAAATTTTAAAAAATGTAAAGAAATTTAAAAATTGCTATCGTTGTGCCCATAAAAGTCCAATGTATTTTTTAAAAATCACATTATTTATCTCGCATGGTGAAGAGAAGACATAAAAAAAAAATTATGCAATGCCAAAATTTGCTTTTTTTAGTTCACCCTGTCCTCAAGAAAAAAAATGCATCAGTGGAAAAATAACAAAAACAGTCGTAAGGGTCAAAAATTTCGACAGAAAAAAAGGTAATACAACCTTAAAAAATAAACTATACAAATTTGTATTTCCACAATTACATGGACCCAAAGAATATGGTTAACATGTCTTTTTTATCTCATTGTGCATATCATTAAAAAAATCCCCCAAAATGGTAATTTTCATTTTTTTTCCATTGCAGCCCATTTAGAAATTTCTTAAAGTTTTCCAATACATTCAGTGGCATATTAAATAGTACTAATGAAAAATACAACTTCTGCATAAAAACAAGCCCTCATGTAGCAATGTCGTCAGAAAAATAAAATTGTTGACTTTTTTGAAAGTGGGGATGAGAAAATGAAAAAAAATGAAAAAGGGCCGCATAGGAAAGGGGTTACGGTCTGGATGACCTTGACCAGCCTCTAAAGTCACGCCATCCTACAGTCCCATTACAAGGTCGTCTTCTGCCAGTCAAGAAAATGCAGCTCACAAGACATAAAAAAAATAAAATAGGTTCATTTTCCTTTTCTCGCAGTCAGTCTGAGCTTCCTAATTTAGGAAATATCAGTCTAGAAAACAATAGCGCGGCGCTGACAGTTAACCCTTATCTATGTAGGAGGCCCGAGTACAACATTGCTGAGCACCACCGTCTCCTGACTGACAATAAGCCCTCGTGACTGGGAAAACAGGGTTATTTTAAGGTGACTCTCAAATTCTTTGCTTTGGGGTTTGAAAGACATGAGGTGACATGCTCCCAAGGGAGCAACGTGTATAACCAAATAGGGCGTTAATTGGAGCAGTTAAACATGTAATTTTTGGTGAGAGTTTTGATGCAAAGTCTGTTGGAGGTGAGGAGGTGCACATCTGTTGTGTAGCTTGCTGTATATCACGTTTCTGCCATCCGGGAGGGAGGGAGGTCAGGATACCGAACATAAGGAGGCATGAGACCTGAGGAGAGCTGTAATAATATGTCTTTATGGAGCACATAGATAAAAAGGAAATGACAGGTTACATTTCATGTCCTACAAGGGGTTGTCCTGTGTAGAAAATTCATTTTAAATAAGGGAATTCTGACTTAATAGAGAAGCTCCTCTGTTCATGATCCTCCATTCTCTTGGCCAGAATGGAGAACAATTATAAAAGTGTGTTTTTTGATGCTCTGGAGGACCTGTCTTGTACTGCATTACACAGACAGCCCATTGATATGAATAGACCATGTGTAATACTTATTTTCACCTACGGGGGTGCTGCAGAGAAATTGAACACTTACTGTCAGGTTTCTCCACGGATTTCAGATGATAACTGGGGGACATTTTGGGATCAGCTTATGGTCAAAGACCATTCTAACAAATAGTGATTGCCCAATGAGGAGAACACCTTTAAATGTGAACTTCGGATAAAAAAAAATTAGTCCCTAGATTCCTTTATACTAATACAGATTGCTTTCATACCAAGCGGGTTCATAGCAACTGCTTTAAACAATCTCTAGAGTGGTGGTCTTCATTCTCTGGCTCTCCAATTGAACTTTGGCAACACCTGGAGAGTGAGGTTGAATGACAAATTGACTTCTTGAGGGAACATAAAGCCAAGTAATTTTCAGGTGGTGAGAATAAGATCACATGACCCACCTGAGGATAAGAACCCCAGGAAGTTTCAGATACAAAGCAATTAGTAAAAAAAGGTAATACTTGCTGACAAATATACTTGTGTACTAATTACATAATGAATGAAAAAGAAATCATTGGAGTGGCCCTTTAACCCTTTAATAATCAAGCTTGAAAAATATATGGCACTTGGTCCTGGGCTTTAATCCTGGCCTATAGCATAAATACGGAGCGGGATTAAAGCCTCTGCTTCTGCAATCAAGCATGAGTAGGTCGGGTCTTCGGCTATCAGACACAGCCAAGGAGCCAGAGGACAAGGGAGAATCATTTTCTAATGGCTCCTGCCTTCTCCTTCCCAAGCTACAAAGCGCTCAATGAGCGCTATATACTACTTAATCCAATGGTAGGAGCAGCATCCGAGGTGTAATAAAGCAGTCCATATAATCAAGATAACTTTAATATCAAATGGAAATTTTCTTTATTCCATGGTCAAGAAAGCGACATTTCGACCCACCCTCTGGGTCTTTCTCAAGCGCTATATACTAAATGTGAAAGTAGAAGTATTATTTCAACTATGCAACCCGGCGATCATGTGACCGCCGGGTGCCCTCTGTAACAGCAGTGCTGCAGGGTTCTAGCAAACCCAGATGAGCTTTGTTAGTGACTATTGTCACTACAGGGGGATCTTTTCTCCTGTAACTAGGGGTCTTATGGATTCCCCAGCTACAATGGAAAAGAAAGTCTAAAATACAAATAAAAAAATACAATATGAACGACCCCCCAAAGGTCTTCTATGACATAATGAAGGATATAGAAAAAAAAAACAGAAAAAAAAGATTAAAAAAAATAAGGCAGTAAAACCACCACATGGGTGAAATCCCTAAAAAGTGTCTGGTACTTTAGATACAAAACACCCTGGCCTTTAACGGGTTAATAAGTTAGGGGTCTTCTGTTCATGCTCCTGTTCTCTTTGCAAGACTATAGAGAAATTACAAATAGTGTCCTGTCTTGTCTTGGATTACGCGCACAACCCAATGAGGTACATGTGCACCGTGCAATACTTCATTTTCCCCGTACATTCCTAGCTACTAGAGATGAGCGAGCATACTCGCTAAGGACAATTACTTGATCGAGCATTGCCCGTAGCGAATACCTGCCCGCTCGGAAGAAAAGGTTCGGCTGCCGGCGTGGGTGAGAGGTGAGTTGCGGCAGTGAGCAGGTGGGAGCGGGGGGGAGAGAGAGGGAGAGAGAGATCTCCCCTCCGTTCCTCCCCGCTCTCCCCCGCTGCTCCCTGCCCGCTGCCAGCAGCCGAATCTTTTCTTCCGAGCGGGCAGGTACTCGCTAAGGACAATGCTCGCTCGAGTAATTTTCCTTAGCGCGTATGCTCGCTCATCCTTACTAGCTACCAATGGGCATGTGGGATATCATGCGGGCAATACTTCCTACTTGAGTGTAGGGAGGCCTTAACCTTATGTGCTTGACTAAATAGACACATAAGACAATGGGCCATTGGACACAACAATGGGAGTAATGTACAGAAAATAAGGCGCTTTTAGATAGAACGATATAATTTTTAAAAATGGCCAAACGAGAAAAGTGAATGATAATTATTCGGTCTAAACATGAGTCGACGACTGAACGAAAATTGTTCACTTTCGCTCGTGGTTCTTTTTTATGCAGGCAAAGAAATCATCATTGGCTCATTCACTAATCGTTTGGCTTGAACAGCGCTCGTTCAGTCTTTAACATTTGCTTGTACAGTAAATATGAAAGATTGAATGATATTGAATGAGCCAACGATGTATCTTCCTGTCTGAACAGGCTGCACGAGAGAGAGCGAGAAAGCGATAACGTCACTCACTCATTCGCTTGTTCAGACAAGAATCTGCTCGTCAGAAAGTAGTCATAGACCGGAGGAAAGGCAGTGAAGACTCTGGGGAGGGGGTGGATTTTTCAAGCAAGTTGCACCTGTTTGATGGCAATAAAAGTAAAATATTTCGACACACACAGCATTTTTGCGATGAAATTTGTGACTTTTATCAACTTTTCACAATTCTCGCCACTGAAAAGGGGTGAGAAGGAAGGCAGGATTTAACATTAATACAAGTGTTGCAGCAGTGCTGAGATCTCTGCTGGATTGACTAAGTCCGATGCAGGTTTTAGACTTGGTACTGCACCTAGCTCAGTAGGTGTGACGTAATGTAGTCACATCTGTGGGTAATTAGCTGGGTATTTACCTGGGCTGCATACTGAGCTAAGGTGCTGTGAATTGCCAGTTGCTCGCTGTCTGAGCTGGTAGTGAGTGGCTCCCGTGGACAACATGGTCTCCGCTGTGATGTGAACAGAGGACGGCTCCTTGTGCTGCAGCTTCCCCACCAGCTAAGTTTGGTGTTTCATTTATGTTTCCTTATGGAGTTTTGCTCTTTCCTTTATTTTGTTGGCCAAGTAGGATTACTTAGATCCCAGGAACAAGTGCAGGCCCGCATCTATCAAAGCGACCAGTCCGCCATGCCAGGCCCTCTCCCTTGTTATCACGTATTTAGGGAAAGACTTCCCATTTATTTTGTGTTGTTCATTTCAGTTGCTGCACTTTGGGCTCTTATTATGCATAATCGCAGGTGCTGGTCCAGCACGTAATTTACAGATAGAATTCACAGCCGTACTTACTCGGTGGGATATCGTTTACCTTTATTAAGATGAATCCCATTGAGGTGTTAACTAGTCAGCTGAAGGCACTGGCACTGGAGGTTGTTGAAATCAAACAGCAGCAAACTGTCCTGGAGGCTTATATTAAGGAGCCTAAGATCAATATTTCAGATCATTTCTCTGGAGATAGGTAAAAATTTTATTTGTTTAAAAGAGTCCCACAAACTTTATTTCAGCCTATGCCTTAGGTGACGAGCTCCAAAGGGTGAGAATCATTATTTCCAGGTTGCAGGGTGCCCCCCAGGCATGGGCATTTTCCTTGCTCCCCTCTTCTGAAGTTTTGCGATCTGTGGATCGTTTTTTTTGAGGCCTTAGAGTTAATTTATGATGACCCTGATAGGGTCTTACTGGCAGAGGAAAAGCTCAGAGGCTTACGTCAGGGGAATTCTTCTATTGAGAAGTTCTGCGCTGAATTTCACCAGTAGTCGACTGAGACTAATTGGAACAACCCTGCATTGCGGAGTCAGTTTTATGGCAGCATAGCGGATAAGATTAAGGAACTTTTGGTGACGTATCCCGCGCCTCAAGCCTTGATGCAGCAATGTCTTTAGCCATTAGGGTAGGAAGACGCAGTAGGGGAAGACATGAGGAGCTTTCTCATATTCCTGCTTTCCTGCCTATGGATTGGGAGGAACCCATGCAACTGGGTTTATTAGTTGGCAATGCCCGTAGGTGGGAGAGGGGTCAAGGCAAAGGGCGGTGTTTCCACTACAACCAGACGGGACATTTCCTGTAAAATTCTCCTCACCGTAACTCTCAGCCAGGAAGACTAGGTAGTCTGAAGGTTAAAGGGGAGACCCCTCTAGGTCCAATGATTGCTTGGATGTCATCCCCTAGGCTGGTGCTTCCCACTGAGATACTCGCTGACCATTTGAGGCTGCAAGTACTGTCTGAAGTACACAATCCTGTGTTGGCTGAGCACCCAGGAATCAATAATACTCGGAGGCTACTGACAAGAAGGTTTTGGGGACCATCTTTGCGACAAGATGTGTTCAGTTTTGTCACATCCTGTGAGGGTTGTGCCAAGACTAAGTCGCCTCGGAATTCTCCTGCTGGGAGATTGAGTCCTTTGCCTGAATTTGTGCTAAACAATAGACCGCTAGATTTTAGGGGGACATTGGCTAAAAATTTTAAGCTGGTGATGGATAACAGACCTTCAGACTAATTTCTTGGTGGGGGACTTGGTTTGGTTGTCTACTAGGAACATAAAAATCAAACAACGGTCATTCAGGTTGGGTCCACGATTCATTTGTTCATTCAAAATCATGAAAAAGAATTGGTCTGGTGTCTTTTCATTTGGAGATTCCTAATTCATTGACAATCAATAATGTATTTCATAAATCTATCTTGAAAAAGGTTGTGGACTCAGGTAATGGTTCATCTCCACTGGCTCCGGTTGTGGTGGATGGAGATGTTCATTTTGAGGTAGGTCGCATAGTAGACTCTCACCTAGCTAGGAGATCTTTCCAGTATTTGAGGCAGTGGCGTGGCTATGGTCCTGAGGAGAGGATGTGAGTGCCGGCAGCAGACATCCGTGCGAACCAAGTAGTTAAAATTTTTCACAGGCTGAATCCTAAGCAACCTGGTTCTAAGGGTCCTGGCGCCCCTTCTGGAAGGGGAGAGGTACTGTTGCAGCAGTGCTGAGATCGTTGCCGGATTGACTGAGTCCAGTGCGGGTTTTAGACTTGGTTCTGCATCTTCTAGCTCAGTAGGTGTGACGTAATGTAGTCACATCTGTGGGTAATTAGCTGGGTATTTACCTGGGCTGGATACTGAGCTAAGGTGCTGTGAATTGCCAGTTGCTCGCTGCTTGAGCTGGTAGTCTGAGTGGCTCCCGTGGACAGCGTGGTTTCCGCTGTGATGTGAACAGAGGACGGCTCTGTGCTGCGGCTTCACCACCAGCTAAGTGTGGTGTTTCATTTGTGTTTCTTTTTGGGGTTTGCTTTGTCTTTTCATTTTGTTTGCCAAGTAGGGTTACTTATGTCCCAGGAACGAGTGCAGGCCTGCATCTATCGAAGAGATCAGTATGTTGTGCTAGGCAGGACCCTCTCCCTCGTCGTCATGTATTTAGGGAAAGACTTCCCGTGTATTTTGTGTTGTTTATTTCAGTTGCTGCACTTTGGGCTATTATTGTGCATAATCGCAGGTGCTGGTCCAGCCGTCATTTGTGAACGTAACAACAAGAGAGGACAATGTACGACTGAAAATGGACCTAGATAAGTTGGGGGCTTTGGTAGAAAAATGGTAAATGAAGTTCAACACTGATAAATGTAAGGTTATGCTCTAAATGGGGTACTGCTAGGGAAAAGTGATATGCAAAAAGACCTGTGGGTACTAGCGGACTGTAGATTTAACTAGAGCAATCAATGCTAGTCAGCTGCTGCAAAAGCAAATAAATTCTTGGGGTGCATTAAAAGAGGTATATGAGCGAGGGACGAGAACCTTATTCTTCCACTATATTAGGCACTTGTCAGGCCTCACATGGAGAAAAGACAGTTAAGGGGCGACCACATAACTATGTATAAATACATTAGGGGACAATACAAGGATCTCTCCCATTATCTGTTAATACCCAGGACTGTGATGGTAGTAAGAGGGCATATTCTACATCTAGAGGAAAGAAGATTTCATAAGCAACACAAAAGGGGGTTCCTTACTGTAAGAGCAGTGAGACTACCTGAGGACGAGGTGATGGTGTGGTGACTTGGAGGGTCCTACAGGGTAGGCAGAGACATCCCTCCAGGAAAAAAGATTGTATTACCTGAATACCGGGGCAAATATAATCTGCCTGGCAACAGCATGCCTGTTGATTGGCTGTGGTCAGCCAATTATCTGACGGGGTAGGTTTTAAGGGATTGGAGAAAGGCTGGCCATGTGACCCGAGGGGGAGAAGCTGAGAGAAGCCTGGGAAAAGAGTTGGAGTGTGGCAGAAGAAGAGTGTCAGCGGGAAGAAGAGGAAGCAAAGGGCACGGTGGAGTGTGTGGAAAGCTAGAGAAAGCGGGGAGAGGAACGGGAGTATGTGGGGGAAGGGCGGGAGCATGGCGACTTGACCTGACAGTGTCCGCATCAGGAGCGGAGTCTTTTTTAACCCTGCCAGAAGGAATCGGAGCCAGGGCAGACCCCACGAGTTTGACTCACAGTTGCGCCAGCAGACCCCAGGGCAGAGGGTAGCTGGCGCAACTGTGAGTCAAACTCGTCCCCCCCCCCCCCCCCCACCGTTGGTAGTCAGTGAGCCCTGTAGAGCCTGCACCATTCTCCCCATATCTCCACAAATAATGTCTTACTATCCCAAGTATCTAGCTTAGTTTGGCAGCCAAATTTTTCAAGAGAGAGACAGTTATGGAGGCACTGTATATTATTGCATAAGCACGAAAAGTTATTAACGTTCCTATTGTTAATTAAACCGTAAAGTGTGAACATTGTCATTGATCTGCAAGTATTAAGTAAACTGTGTACCTTCGGTTTTACTGCTACCTATTTGGATTCATCTTTTCATTTCATGATCCTAACTCGCTCAAAGGCACTGGCGTCACATCTGACATTATACCAATTGCTAGTAGTTGTCACCAAGAACCCTGTTGCAATCCACCTGCTGCTTGAGCCACCATTCCAGGCAGAATAGCAACCACCGCGACAAAGTTAGAATTGGTGCAACCGCTTGAGCCACTCTCCTGCCAACTTCTGCTCACTGCAATGGCAAAATTGATATAGGAGTTTAATAGTGGACTAGACGTTACAGTATATAGACATTAAATAGTCAGAAGGGTTGTTGATAGGGGGGTCTTCTGACTACCGGACTTGCAGTCAGGAAAAAAATTCTCTGAACAGTGTTGATCCAGGGACTGCCATTATGGAGTTGAGAAGGATGTTTTTTCCTCCAGGGTGGGGTAAATTGGCTTCTGCCTCAGTGTTTTTTTTCCCCCCTCTCTCTGGATCAACAAGGGGGTGGAGGGTGGAAACAGGCTGAACTAGATGGACATTGTCTTTTTTCAGCCTAGCATACTATGTTACTATGAGGGTGTGACCACCATCAAACATGCAGGTTTATTAAGTAGTAATAGTTATATTCTGCATGCAGTCCACATTGAACAAAAGTGTGTTTTCACATAGCACAGATTTTGAATTTAAATGTGTAAAAATCTGTATTTTATAAACTGCAATATGAATACCTGTTGAATGCGATAGGATAGTAAAAAGAAGCTTCCAAAGCTGATTTCACTATGAAATCCACACAAAGACAAAATCTTTGTAAATGGGGCCTTAAGGTACATTCACATAGGACGACTGTCACTCTTGTACTTTCAAACTGGAGTGATAGTCATTCACTAAATGGTGGATTTCAGTGGTTTCATTGTCACTAGCTCTTTTTTTGCCTGTTAATTGTACTGTCAGAGAAAATTCTAAGTACAGCACCAATCAGGCCCACCCCACTTGCCCCGCTGCCGGCGGTAAAGAAGAAACACCACATGGAGGTCTGGTATAGTTCCTCACACGGGGACATGACTGCGCCCTTTATTACAGATTACATGGGATCTTATACCCTTTGGTCTCATCACTAGAAATGAGTAATAGTCTCATTGGCTCAAATCCACCGAATAACCATATATGGGAAGTCCGGATTTCCGGCCTGAGACAGTGAAAGTTCAGATGCATAGTTGAACGGTCTTCATCTAGATATGGCGCTTCTGGGAAAACGGCCAAGTACACGGCCTTGTGTCTGGTTCTTCTTTGCTGGGTTTGATACATTTTGTCTTCGCCTTGCAAGGCCTTTGGAATATCTGATGTAAGGCGACATATAAGTTTTTCTCATTTTAGCATTGAATAGAACTTGCATACAGGTATAAAAGCATAAAGAACATATGGCAATATATACATATACCCTCACAGTACGGCCGAGAAAAGATAGGACTTGCCCTAGTATTAACTACAGGCAGGAAAGATAGGGACCTATTTTCACGTGTTTTTTTTTTTAAACTCCTGCGCTATGGCACCGAGTTTGAACGGCTGGTTCAGCGTAGTTGCGCCTATGGCCGTCTGAAGCCGCCCTTAAGGCAAAACCAGCAAAGTCGTTTGTGGAAGAAGAAAAATCTCACTAGCAGCAATATGGCATATTCTAGGGTTAATCCCTATTTACCGAGACATAGAAAACGAAAAATATTCATTACATGTTGGTATTTTTGTCTATCTGTGCGACTGTTCAAAGGGCAAGTCCTACTCATCAAGTAATGGGAATTGAAACTGATGAACATCACATAAATGACAGTAGATGCTAATTAGTGTATTCATTAAATAATACCTATGCACTATGTAATAAGCATATAGCACAAAGAATCATCTAGACTAGAGATGAGCGAGCACCCAAATGCTCGGGTCCGCATTATTCAAGTCGAGCTTTTCGTAAAATTCGATGGGAGACTCAAGCATTTTTGTATGTGAAACGCCGGGTGCCGAGCTTTTTTTTTGGTCTTTCTCTCTCTCCCCCCTCCCCCTCCCCCTCCTTCTCCTTCCCTTTCCCCTTCCTGCCAGACTAAAAATTTTCAAATGACGTGCGCTGCATCGCGGTGGGGAGGGGCCAAAACAGGCATGTCACAGCGGGGAGGAGCCAAAAGCTGGGGCGGGGTCAAACACGATTTGATGCTCGTTCGAGTAACGAGCACCATCGAGTAGCTAATGCTCGAACGAGCATCAAGCTCGACAGAGTACGTTCGCTCAACTCTAATCTAGACCCTTCCCCTTGTGGTTCTCCTCAACCCATACCCCTTCCTTAAAGAGACAGGTCATGTTCTACTCCGCATGACAGACACGGAAATTTTGTCTGTAATATGTTTATGTGAAATTGGCCTTGAAGGGGTTGCACCACAATTGCAAGTTATCCCCTATTCATATAATAGGGTATAACCTGCTGATTGTTGGTGGTCTCATCGCTAAGACCCCCGTTGTCCCGCTGTCCACCTCACTACACCCTTCAGTGAAGAGGAGATTGAATGGAGCGCTGGTCACACAAGCGTACTAATGCTTCATTCACTTTCAGTGGGACTGCAGAAATACCCAACGGCACCTGTGATGTACACTATCCTACCAAAAGTTATTGCACCCCTGAGCAAGAATCAGGAGCAGCATTTATTTCCATATGGTAATACTTAGTGCAGCTCCTTTTCCGTAATGACATTGGATACTCTCCGTGACACACTTTCTACTAACGTCTGATACACTTCAGTTGGTATTTCGAATTCACTGAGGCAGAGGAATCAATTAAATTTTTAACAATTTTCACCGGACTGATTCCTAAAACGGAACTTTTATTAGTACAATGAATAAAATGCTTACATGGGCTTCACATGAATAACTAAAACAGATTCAACTTAAACCCACCAGCTTTGTGTAAATCTTTTTATTAAATACTAGCTGATTATCAGCGTTGCCCGTGTATTTTATTTGTAGACACTAAAAAAATTTA
The DNA here is from genome assembly GCF_035609145.1 of Eleutherodactylus coqui. Lineage (NCBI taxonomy): Eukaryota > Metazoa > Chordata > Amphibia > Anura > Eleutherodactylidae > Eleutherodactylus > Eleutherodactylus coqui. The sequence goes on from NC_089849.1 coordinate 29,948,107, forward strand.
AATATGCGTGTGTGTATATATATATATATATATATATATATATACATATATATGTGTGTGTGTGTGCGTGTGTGTACTGATTTAACCCTTTCCAATCCACTGTCTGACGTCTGAAGACATTCTGATTGAAGGCTGTACAGCTCAGATGTCAGAAGACGTCCGGCAGGGTATTCTTACTGTAGATTACTGGCTGCTCTGTTGTCGGGTGCCTCTCCATAATGTCCCATACCGCAGTACTGGCTCTAGCCAGCAGATGGCACCATTGTATAATGGCAGACAGAGAAAGCCCCCTAGGAAACCCCGAATCCAAAATTGGATTGCAAAGGGTTAATATATTACTATATGAGAAGTAAGAGATCATCTGTGTAATATATTAGTATATGAGAAGGAGGTGGTCTGTGTAAAATATTGGCATATCAGGAGGTGGTGGTCTGTGTAATATATTGGGTATGAGGAGGAAGTGGTCTGTGTAATATATTAGCATATGAGGAGGAGGTGGTCTGTGTAATAAATTGGCATATGAGGAGGAGGTGGTCTGTGTAATATATTGGTATATGAGGAGGAGGTGGTCTGTGTCATATATTGGCATATGAGGAGGAGGTGGTCTGTGTAATAAATTGGCATATGAGGAGGAGGTAGTCTGTGTAATATATTGGCATATGAGGAGGAGGTGGTCTGTGTAATATATTGGTATATGAGGAGGAGGTGGTCTGTGTAATATATTGGCATATAAGGAGGAGGTGGTCTGTGTCATATATTGGCATAGGAGGAGGTCGTCTGTGTAATATACTGGCATATAAGGAGGAGGTCGTCTGTGTAATATTAGTATTTGAGGAGGAGGAAGATATCTGTAAGATATTATCTGAGGAGCAGAAGGTCTGTGTAATACTGGCGTAATTAAAAATCAAAACCTCACCGACTTTCCTTGTAATTTTTGTTGCCAATAGCAACCAATCACAGCTCAGCTTTCACTTGTTATACTGCTGAGATAAAATGAAAGCTGCGCTGTGATTGGTTGCTATGGGCTACACAGATTTCCTTTTAGACAGCTTTCGTAAGAGTGGTTGCTGGGCTCATTTCTGTGTGGTACATAGTGGCTCAGTGGGAAGCTGTGTGGTAGTTGGAGCAGAGGAGGAGGTTGAAATTGCTCCAGGTGTTCATGAGTTACGATGGCACATACATACATACATACATCCTATTTTATATATATAGATGATAAAATTCAATCCATTCTAGATATATAGTAGATTGGCTGTCTTTCTATCCATAGAATAAGTCAATAAACCAAAAGGACGAAGGGGCTGAAAACTAGTGTGCCTATGGTGTAATCAGCGGGTAAAATGTTCCAAACCGGGATGAAAACAAAGGTCCCAGCTACATTGGTATAAATCTTAGCTATGGGAGAGATTCTAAAAGGAGCCCCAATGATTCTTATGAATCGGTTTGAGTGAAGGAATTAAAACCTTATAAGCCCTATTAAAAAGGAGTATGTTTGAGTGGAGTGTGTAAGTAGTCCTTCTTTTTATTTGTCTGTACACTGTTACATGGTTACAAACTGATATTTCACATACAGATCCTACATATCTTCTGGTACATGAGGAACCTCAGATGAAATAAAGTCTCATATCGAGAGGTCATGTAACCAGAGAGATTCGGTCTGTTGTGAAATAGGAGGTCACTAGATTGATTCCAGAGATTTAATTATTTCTGGAACATTAATTATGACTAGGGTCATTAGCAGCTGCCCCCTAAACATCTGAATGGCGGCCACTCTGTACCGGGTACAATGATGTTTAAATATTACATCAAAGTACTCTAGAACCTTAGTGAATCCGTGAATCCTCCCTCCGCCTTTCCATAGGAAATCAACCAATCTCAGATATACAGGCGATTTCGGGAACGTTTCTAGAAGAAGATATTTTGGTTCTTAGTTTTCAGTTCTTACTAAGATTTCCTTTCCCTTATACCAGTTTAGTTCACTGGTTCAACGCCTTTCTGTTGACTGTTTAACCCATCAGGAACCAACTTACTGCAGAAAAAGCTGTCGCCAGCAGTATGTAAACAGGCGACTGGATTCTACATCAGCCCCTGCGTCCTTTTGGTCTATGGACCTATTCAATGGATAGAAAGGCAGCCAATCCACTATATATCTAGAATGGATTGAATCTTATATCTAATAAAAAGACAGATTGTTTACACAAAGGTGGTGGGTTTAAGTTAACCTTGTTTTTGTTTAGTTATTCTTGTGAAGCCCATGTAAGCATTTTATTCATTGTACTAGTAAAAGTTATGTTTTAGGAATCAGTCCAGTGAAAATCAGTTGGTATTTCCCTCCATTCATCCTGCAAACATTCTGTGAGTTCTTTTAAATAGGATGGATACTGTTCATATTTCCTGATTTGATGTCCCAGTTCATTACAAAGATGTTCAGTAGGTTCAGGTCGGGACTCTGTGCAGTCGGTCCAATCGTGGAACATCCATATCCTCAAAACAGTGTAAAACAACGTTGGATTTGGTACAAGGCACGTTGTCTTGTTGGAAGTATGGCTGACCATTCCCAGAGTAATACCACATTGTTAGCAGCACATTATTGTCTAGAATGTCAGGGTCCACCTCCGTGTTCATGGTTCTTGTCACTACAACCAACGGACTGAGACCATGCCATGTAACACATTCCCAGACCATAAAGGAACCTCTGGCATACTTAACTGTTGGTACAACACACTCAGGAAAAAGGTGTTCCCCAGGATCCCCCACACCCAGGTACATCCATTTGACCTGAAGAGTCTAGACATTCCATACAACGTTCTTCCACTGATCAACTATCCAATGACGATGCTCCTTGCACCGTATACCCAATAGCGTGCAGTTCCCATCACAAACTATGGCTGACACCTCCTAGGCTCTGCATCTTATGTAGCATGATTTAGGACATATGACATACTAATAAGATGCAATCCATTCTACTGATAGGGCTGTCAAAATACTTTTGGTAGGATAGTGTATGGCTAATGGAAACTTCAGCTCCTATGGTTGTGGTTGATGCCATTAGAGAAGGGGTTGTCTTCATGACGCAATTGCACCTGAAAGACCCCATTGACTTACAATGGGGTCCATTGGGTTCCAATGGGAAAACTGCTGCATGCAGTATTATTCTCCCTATTATATCTGACAAGACTGCCAATGGAAGCTCTGAATTGAGCTTCTCATGACAGTGTGAACAGAGCCAAATGCTGTCACATACGCAGAACATCACTGTGTGCATGAGATACGAAAATCATATTGTTCTCTATCATCCTTCTCCACCAAACCTCCTAAGACTATTATTTTTGGAGAGAAATAAAAAAACGCTGCTCCAAATCACTTCCAAAAAGAGGTTATTTTAAACAAAACCAATAGCGATTGACTTCACCACGTCCAAGGCTATCAGACAATAAACACAAAACCCAATTGCCACATCCCTCCAGGACTGGAAGGGTTAATGCGGCTCACCCCCTGGCTGAGAGTGACCCATTTACTGTAGCGGAGTGTGGATATAACCCTGAGCTGAGCCGGACCTGCAGAGTGTGAGATCCTGAGATTAGGGCAAATCTCTCAGCCTCGTTACAGAGCGAAGCTGGATCTCGGCAATGAGACGCGTATACCGGCAGAAGAAGAAGAGGGGGCTGCTGCTGTCACAAGTGACATGCCATAGATATGTGTGTACGGATACTTAACCCACACAAACATATTCATCTGTCTGCGTCGCTCACATATATGTCTATTTAGGAATATTCTCAAATTTTGAATGGTAAGAAAAAAGTCACGTCAAATGAAAGCCCAAAAAGTTAGAAATAACTGCGAGCGAGAAGATTTTTTTATTTTGAATGTCATTCAATATTAAAGGGGAAAGTCGCTTAAAGTCAACTTGTGGGATATTGTATGTTCAGAAGATGACATCATCAGGATTCTGGGTCACTGGAAAGGTATGACACAATGGAGTCCCATCTATTTCAGTGGTCACAGCCGCTCTCGTGTCTTAAGGCCCCTTTACAGTTGTCAATGATTATTCCCAATCATCTATTTAGTAATGTGTCGGCCCCCCTTCTGCTTGTATTACATCGGAACGTTGAGGCATACTTTCCACAAGTTCTCTGTAAGTCTGGGCAGGAATAGCTCGCCATTCCTCATGCCAGGCCGTGAGAAGAGATTGTTATGAAGATGGGCATGGGTGGCGGTGTCGTACCCATTGCTCCAGTTCGTCCCACAAGTGCTCAATCGGATGAATGAATAGTTATTACAAAACGATCAGCTTTTTGTTTTACCCATGCCTTCCCAGCATACCGTTCGGCAAACTCAGTGTTTGCTGATTTTCTGCAATGTCCAACTACTTTTGTCCATATAGTGTAGGTGAAAATCCAAACTTGCAAATCCCCACTAATGATGTCAAAAGATGGGAGTTATAGGGGGTTGGCTTACAAAAAATTATCATGACTGTCATACAGTGGAATCGCCCTTAGTACTCCCTCTATTAAAGCATAGGTCATCAATAGCTGATCGGCAAGGATCCGCTACTTGGATACCCACCGATCAACTGATGAAAGTGACAATGGCGCATGGGTGAGCATGGCAGTCCTTTCACCTCGCAGCCAGCACAGCACCATACATCGTATAGCAGCTGTACCTGTTATTGCAGCTCAATCCCATTTACTTGAAAAGGATTGTGCTGCTCTCAGTCCATGTGACTGATAAACCGTAATGTCACATACCTGAGAAGAGGCAGCAACTCTCACCCAAGCGCCATGACCTCCACAATTAGCTGATCGGCGGGGATCCTGAGCAGCAGGTCACTACCAATCAAATATTGATGACCTAGAATGTGTGCAGCGACCGGGTACCAGGCCGTGTGCCGGGGAGACAATGGGGTACAAGATGACAGTGGTTCACGGTGGCTCTACCGTCTCCCTTCCAAAAAGCTGAAGTATAGCCCAGCTCAGTCACTTGCAAGGGAGATAAGATTTTAGCAGACTTGATTACCACAGATCAGTCCTACATTATTGTCGTGACGCCAGTGTCCACAGCAGAGGCGTAACTTGAAGCTTCCGGGCCCCGATGCAAAACCTGGAACAAGGCCCTGAACTATAATGCTTTACTTATAGTACTGGGTTCCCTATATGGAGAAGAGAGGCCTTATGGGCCCCCCAAGGCTCCTGGGCCCGGGTCCAACTGCATCCCCTATAGTTACGCCCCTGGTCCCTAGCTAAGCAATAAGTTACTTGTGATGAATAAATGAATCAACAATCAAAAATGATTTTCAAAACCAGGGACACGCAGTTTCGTGTTACTCATGATCCAACTTTGATTTTCCATCACAGGCAAATTACTTGTACTTCTCAACATGAAGATATGGGCTTCTGAACAGATTCTTGAGCTCTACCTTTCTGAACACACTTGAAAACAGAAAGTTATTTTTCGCAACACACACATCCTCAATCGCTGTTATCTGAAGGACACTTTCTTGTGTTATACGGCCTTTCAAATTACTTTTACTTTAGCTTTTAGCTGCAATGGGCCAATCACAGTCATTCATTGAATGGCTTAGCCAATCAGAGCAATCTATTGCTGGAGGCGTGGCCTTCAACCCAAGTTACCAGCAAAAGATGGTCTGCCAGGGATTACAGGTGCCGGAAAGCCTGCATACAGCTTTGCAAAAGCAGCGGCAGGGACCCTCCGGCGTCTAGTAGGTGAGTATTGCTTTTTTCAGCTTCCTTGGCTGCGTTTTCAGCTGTGCCAAGACGCTGGCAAAATGCATCCCAGCGCTGCTGACAATGCAGTAAATGCAGCTTTGAAAAACACAGGATTTCTGCAAATGCCTGTGTGAGGGAGGCCTAAGTGTAAGGCTGGTGGTAGCTTCCCTCAGTGATAACTCATGGCAACCAACCGAGGTAGCTTTTCCCGGTGATAACAATAGACTCTCAGCCACAAACCAATTAAAGGGGGGGGGGGGAGCTTCAATTCAAAAATTAGGTGTTTTGGTTAAATAGTCCCTTTAAAGGGCTTGTCCAGTTGCCAGACAACATCCCTCTAATAGGGCTACCTGTGGTAAAATAATGAACTGAGCTGTACTTACCCCTCTGCTGCACTGGGAGCCAGCACTGCCATCCTATTGTGATCCCAACGTTTGTTGCTCCATATCACTATATACAGTAGATGTATAACTTATACCAGCTATCCATATATAATTATATACAGGACATACTCAGGATATATCAGCATGTTCCATATCACTATATACAGGGGATGTATAACTTATACAAGCTGTACATATATAATTATATACAGGAGATACCCTGGTTATACCAGCATGGTCCATCAGAGAACTAATGATCACTTGTCCATAAGTGACTGAGTGAGTTACATGCTCCGCCCCTGATCACATGTTGGTGACATCATTACAGGTCTTATGTTCAGTGAGTGAGTTACATGCCCCGCCTCTGATCGAATGACAGTGACATCATCACAGGCCCTTCATCCCAGCCACGATTTCACCTCAGTAAGCTGTTGAATCACCAGAGCTCTGAGCTCTGCCTCTGATCACATGATGGTGACATTATCACAGGACTTTCAGTGAGTTACATGTGATGATGACATTCACTCTATTATATTATAAGTACCACATTGTGTCACCAGAAGTACTGGTACTATAAATAATACTAATAACTAGTCAAAATACTAACGACCCCCTGTCTGTCCCTGTGTGCATGAGTTACATGCTCTGCCCCTGATCACATGACAGTGACATCATCACATGTCCTTCATCCCGAGTGAATGAGTTACATGCTTCGCCCCTGATCACATGACGGTGACGTCATCACAGGTCCTGTCCGGCTAGGTGTTCGTTAGTTTTCCATAACAACGGAGGCCGTGGGGGTTTGTAGGGGATTGCATACTAACGAACACCTACAGCAGCTGTGTACTTACAGGACCTGTGATCAGTCCCCTCCGTGGGAGGAGTCCGGGGTCACCTGACCAGGGGGTGATCAGTGTATGCAGGACTCTGCTGTGCTGCTTTTGATCTCTGTTGTATGAAGAATGTATGTAGCAGAGCTGTGTGCGTGTGACATGCATGTAGCAGAGCTGTGTGCATGATGCACATGTAGCAGAGCTGTGTGTGACATGCATGTAGCAGAGCTGTGCGTGTGACGCGCATGTAGCAGAGCTGTGTGGCGCATTGCCCCACAAAAAACACTAGTGATGCTAGTAATTATTAGGAAATTATAGTACCATATACAGAAGATGTATAGCGTATAGCAGCTGTACATATATAATTATATACAGAAAATGTGCAGGTTATACTAGCATGGACAATATCACTATATCCAGGGGGATGTATAACGTATACCAGCTATACATATATAATCATATACAGGAGATACCTGGGTTATACCAGCATGGTGCATATCACTATATACAGGGGAATGTATAACTTATACCAGCTTTACATGTATAATCATATAGAAAAGAGACCTAGGTTATACCATCATGGTACTTATCACTCTCCCATTCTTTCTGTAGTAAAGGGCTTCCTAACCCTCTCCCTTGTTTGCATACCTTGCAGGACTTATGGAGGGAAGGACTTTGCCAACAGTGACTGACAACCTGGTGCTGCTGCCCCTCTCTTTAGCCATACAGCAATCATGGAGCCAGCCTGGTGCATAGACACATCTGACTAAAAGAAGATTTCCCACATCAATTGCATCAAAAGAATATTTAGTAAATTGTTATTCAGTTATTGTTTTAATGGTGAAAGTAAAATGATGAGGATGATCTGCAGAGAGAAAAAAGTATTAAACTCGTCCAATGAATTGTGCAACATACTCCAATCAGCAAAATGAGCTTTTTGCTAGAATTAGTTCATAATCCCTTTTGTAAAGGATGTTTGCTCAGTGTCTTCTAGAATTGTGTCTCACTAGTAACACATGCATGTCATACTATAATATACACTACAGGACTTCCTATTGGTCTGGGACACCCACTGAAACAATTGGAAACCCACAAGATAACGGTGCCAGGGTATTCCTACTTTAATGCTGGAGTTCTCTCTCCTAATAAAAGTACAAGCGGCATGATTATGGGGGTATCATCCACTGAGTGCCACTTTATTAGGGACCCCGATCCTTTTATACTTGGATGCTTACCTGTATGGAAATTTAAAGCCGTGACCCCGGAGTGCAGCATCAAATCATGTGACAAGTTTTCAGTGGATTAATTTCAGTGTCATTAGATGGAAACCTCAGCGATCTGAGTGACTTCCAACAAGGCGGGGTCATCGGTGTTAGACTTGCCGGAGCCGGGATCTCACTGCCAACCGCGTGGGGTTTTCTCGTGAATGGTGTAGAGAGTATACAGAGAATGGTATGATTTAGGAAAAACATCCAGTGATAGGGGATCCTGTACATGTAAACAAGTCATTGCCGAAAGGGGTCAGAGGAGGATGTCAAAAATCCTTTTTAAACAGGTATTGCACAGTCAATCAAATTGCAACCAAATGCAACACTGGTGCTCCAGCTTACATGTCCAAGCACACAACTCATTGTTTCTTATCACAGACATTGCAGTCTAAGGGCTCTTTCACACGAGCGTATATCAGCAGCCATTTTCACAACCGGCCAATATACGCTATGATCTGGTGCATTGAATTTCAATGCATCAGATCACATGGCCATATTCCCGTGGCGTAAAAGCGCCCACCTGGGCCAATGTAGCGCCAGGGTCTTCCACGCCGGGCCGAAAAGATAGTCCTGAAACTATCTTTCCGGCCGGCTGCATGGGCTCGTATGGAAGCGGCGGGAGATGGGAGGGAGTTTAGCAGCGTGACTGCTAAACTCCTTCCCTCTTCTCTCCTCCTCTCTCCTCCCCTCCCATTGCTGGCTGTTGACAAGGGGGGGGAAGGGGTGCTTAGCTCCGCCCCAGTCCTGCCCCACACCCATTCATTGCAAATAGGTGGAGGGAAGGAAAGAGGAGGTGAGCTGGTGAGGGGCACGTATATGCTCGTATATGCGCCAGGGCCCATGCCGTCTGAACATTACATTTGTGCACCTGTTCACACATTTTTACAGCGCTGGCAGGCGCATGTAAAAACGCCTACGGTCGTGTGAAGGAGGAGTCAGAGGAACAAAAAGTGAGACTCCAGGGGCTGAAAGAGCACAAAAATTGAATCACTGACCAATAAAAAAACATTACCTGGTTAGAAGAATCTAGATTTCTGTTCTAACATGCTGATAGGAGGATCAGAATTTGGTGTAAGCAACATGAATTGATGAACCCTTCCTGTTAGGTGTTCAGTACCATGCAATGTACCATAGAATGTACCGAGAAACTTAAAAACTATTTTTTTAAAATTTATGTGGGATAATAACCACAATTGCGATAATTTTGTGGGATTAGTTTTAATAGCATTCATAAAGCATTATAAATAACAGGTTCACCTTCTGTAGGTCAGTATGATTACAGTGATGCCAGATTTATGTCATTTACATGTTGTACTACTTGTCTTTTCTTATCATATTGTGACCCTCATAACTTTTTTGTTTTCCCATGACTTAGGTTGTGTGAGGGCTTATTATTTTGGAGGGTGAGTGGTAGTTTTAATAGTACCAATTTGGGGCACATACAACTTAATGATCACTTTTTATTCAATATTTTTTAAAGAGGTGGGGTGCTCAACAAAGTGTGAGATAAATAGTGCTATATTTTAGTACTTCATGGATACAACAATACCAATTATATTTTTTTTACATTTACTTTTTTTAAAGGAAGAATAGGAAAAGTTTTTTCTTACTTTTAATTTTTTTTATTTTGTTTTAACACTTTTAAACCATTTTTTATCAAACCTTTTCAGACAGTTTCTTTTAGCCCCCATAGGAGAATTGAACTGGCGATTGTCCAACTGCTTTTACCATTTACTGCCATACTTCTGTATTGCGGTACACAGTACTTTTTATTGTTGTCTTTTAAAGCAGGATATCCGGCCTTTAAAAATTGATGGCCATCAATATCTAATCAGCGGGGGAGGGGGTGGGGGCACTTCAGATCCCCGATGATTAGCAGATTGTATGCTTAGTGAAAAATGTGCATGAAAATCGCAAGTATATGGATGCAATGCATTTTTTAAGTAAAAAGGCATTGTGCTCGGAATCAAAATCCCAAATTTAAGATTACGATATCGGCCCGAATTCCTCGAACCGATATTGTACTCGCCCGTGTGAATACACCCTTATACTAAGCATGTTTGCTTGACTGATCTAAGGAAGTACATTTAGGCCGGTTTCACATGGGCGATAATATCGTGGGATTTTCCGGGGATGCGATAATGCGAGAAAACGCATGTTTGTGAAACCCAAGCTTTGCAATGGTTTCCTTCTCATTAGCAATGTTTTCACTGATGTGATGTTGCAAGACAAAAAAATCGCGGCATGCTCTATCTTTGGATGGACACCCACTTGCTATACGATATCCTTGCAATGCGAGAGTGAGTGAAAACGCATGATAATCCATAGAGGGGTTTGGGGGGGGGGATTAGATGTCTTTCTCGAGTGGAAGGATATTAAAGGATATAGATATTAGGTGACCAGCGGGTTTGTAGTTCCGGGTCTTATATTTACATAGGAACTATCAGAGGTTGATCCAGGGATTATTCTGATTGTCATTACAGAGTTGTGAAGGAATTTTCCCGCAAATGGGCTAATTGGCTTCTGCCTCTTGGGGTTCTGCCCTCCTCTGGATCAACTGGATCAACTAGAAACAGGCTGAACTAGATCCAGCCTAATATACTATGAGTATTAGTGTATCTTGACACCACCAGGAAGTTCTGGTGGAGTCAAGATTGACAGGGGGTGACGTCCTCTGTACGTGCTTGGCTGCATATGTGGTTGGGCTGTAGGTCCTGGCAGCCTACTAAGGAAGTTTTCTTTAGACAAGCATAGAGCGGCCGCTGCAGCAGACACACTGCTCCAGCTTAAAGGCTGTTCCCCGGCGGCAGGACACCAGAAAGCTCCAGCCCCCCACTCCCCGCGATGTAATTGTAAAATTGCAGCCGGGAAGCAGAGGCAAGGCAGCCCACCTCCCCAATGTAATGTTGTGCTCGCGGCCGGCAGCAGGGAGCCCACAGTGGCGGGGGAAGAAAACAGTGTTGGTCGCCGGCGGCAGACTACGGCAGCAGCACTGCAGGGATGGTAGATAGCCGCATACCATCTGGAGTGTCAGCGGCAGCGGGACATGGGCAGCAAGTGTGCACGTGATGGAAGTTAGCCGCGGCACAACATCTGGAGCATCAGTAGCGGTTGTACATGAGCAGCAAGTGTGCACGGGGGACCGTCCATGACAGAACTCACAGCTGCAGAGCTGCTGGGAGCAGCAACCTGGTCTCCGCGACAAAACAATCCAGCGGTGGCCGGGACTGAGGCCTCATCCGCCTCTGGGCAGGGAGGCATCCCAGGGAAGTGGTGCTGGAACGATCGGTGAGTCACATGTGCAGCGTCTCCATTTCTTTTACGTGGCCCTGCAGGCTTAGGGTGACGGCTCCTTTTCTTTTTATCCTAAGCCCAAGTGGAAAAGGAACCCTCAACCTAAACCAGCAAGGCAGGCTAAAAGCAATGGAGATGCTGCCTTCATGTCTTTACACTATCGGGTTCCTCCTGTCACACCCCTAGTTTCTGGTGGCGTCAAGATACACTAATACCTATACTTTGTTACTATGTTTGTAAAGGGGATGAACCGGGGCGGAGAAGCTTTTTAGTACCTCAGAAGACAATTTGCACAGCTCGGTGATGCTAAAGTTAGAGAAGGCATCTTCATTGGCCTTCAGATTCGTCATCTTCTTAAAGATAAAAACTTTGAGCAAGTTCTTCAGGGTCATGAGAAAGCAGCATGGGAGGCATTTAAAGACGTTGTCCATGGCTTCCTGGGAGTTGACAACTACGTTGCGATTGTAAATACATTTCTAGAAAAGTACCATCAATTAGGTTGCAACATGTCACTCAGAATCCATCTCCTACATTCTCACCTGGACTTCTTCCCTGACACTGCGGTGCCGTGAGTGACGAACACGGAGAGCGATTCCATCAGGATATACCAAAAATGGAACAAAGATATCATGGAAAATGGAAGCTTCTCTGCTTGCGGACTACTGGTGGACAGTGACAAGAGACGCCCCAGAGAAGGAGTACAAGTTAGTGTATCTATAAAACCAGAGTTAGGCCTGGTAAACAAGACATAATGTCACATTTATTTTCCTCAACCCAAAATTAGAGTAGTTCAGTTATTTTGAGAAAAGAAAGAACTTCAAAGCGTATTTTTAGTATTTTGATTTGAGATTAGCATATCTTAAAAACCAGACCTAATAAACAAAATATAATGTGATATGTTTCTCGACCCCAAATTAGGGTAGGTTAACTATTCTGAGAAAGGAAAAAAAGTTGAAAGTGCATTTTTGTTGTCCAGTGCTATCCTGAGTATAGGTCATCAATAGTATTCTCCCTGGGAAAACCCCTTTAAGCAATCAACAGTTGTCCCATGTAAAAGTATCCATAGTGGTGAGAGTGAAAACTGCAGGATTTCAGGATTTTTTTATTATGGAGATTTAAAAAAAAAAAACTCCTGAAATTCTTTAAAAAAAATGTTTAACATAAAAACGTGATGCAAACCATAACTCAATTTCTGATTACACATTTCCTTTAAGGTCGGAGATAGTCCGAACCCTACCAAAAACATTTTTCTCATATATCCAATCGACAGGTCATAAATGTTTTGGTAGAAAACCTGTTTAAACCCCCAGGTATATATGTTGCAGAGTTCTTCTCTTTCTCTTCTTCATCCGTTTCCCCTCTCCCCATGTTACACCGTCTGCACATAAACCTTATTTACATTTTCTGTCTTTGTTCAAAACCTTTCTCCTTCTCCGAGGCGGGAGCATTGTTTGCAGTGCGAGATTGTACCGAGCTCAGTAAACCTCCTGGATTTTCTCCTGTTCTCTCCTAAACAGCCACACAATCCACGGTAATCTGTGTTTGTATAGAAACAACATCTCTTTGAAATTGAGAGACATGTGATGAACTCCGTTTAGTCGCCGCGGTAAAGCATACAGATATTTTGAGGCACAGCGGTGAACGGACAATTACATGCATAGAATGTGTTGGAAAGATACTTAATAATTGGTATCATTGATAATGTATAATTTCTCGTAGTACAATTGCATAAACTCCACTATACGTCCATGAAAGTGCGTGTGTCAATGACCTCCATGTGTCCTAATCTGAGGTAGAGTCCCTCGTGACCTTGTTGGAAAATTAATAAGGACTCATTAAATGCAAAAAACTGCTGGAAGTCATACCTAAAAAGTAAATGTCCAACTTTTCATATTGCGACATTTTTGGTCCAACATTAGGGTGTGGTAGGTCATCCTGAAGGTCTACGTACCATTGCAGCCTCTGCACCATTATGGATGGCTACATGCTACCCTTTCCCTATGGACGGTGTGAGCATTTGTTGTCTGCTCCCTTTCCAAAGGCAATGTGTGCAAGCAAGATAGATGTAACTTACCTTGCAGTCATATCCGCTTGTTCTTCTACGTCAAGTAGACCTGCTGGTCCATTGGCCACCATTGGTTTGGCGTCTCAAACTCTGCCAAATCAAGTGAACATGATGGAATCCACTGTAAGTCAGAGTAGCAAGGTTCTACAAAGAGGGGGGTACAAAGCAATAGAAGCCTTCTATGATGTCTATATGCCCCAATTAGGGCACCACTATTATTATTGCTATCCGAGTTGAGCTGTAAAATCCCTATATTGCATTCCTACTACAAAGTGGGCCATGTACAGTTGGCCATATACACTGAATGGCCACTTTGTTAGCAACACTTTCATGCTTGGAGCTTCCCTGTATGGAAATTAGAGCTGTGATCCCCCGGGTGCAGAATAAAATCAAGTTTCAATGGGAACCCACATAAGGGCTTATGTCCATGGGTGCATCGGTAAAATGCTGCAGGTGTCCCACAGCGTTGTAACGGTGTATTTGAGCTGGCAGAGACCACGAATGGGCAGCGAGTGTACTGCACATGCCCACACGCTTGCAGTTATGCACAGTGTGACTGTTTTTTTGGCGTATGAAAATGCCGCCCATACGTAATATATTACATATGGACAGCATTGCATACACTGCCCATACAACAGTATAGGGCTCACGCTGCATGGTACGCTGAGAAAAAGAGCATGCTGCGATCTATTGCTCGTGCCTATCTACGCGCAGTGTCTACACGCTCATGCGAATGGTTCAATGAAAGATCATTTACTTTCATTGACTCCATTCACTGCATATTACGCAGCCGAACATCATACGTGTCAATACGCAGTGAAATAACGCCCATGGACATGAGGCCTTAAAATCAGAAAATCCATCGATTTGAGCGACTTCCAATGAGGCCTGGCGATCAATGCTAGACTGACCAGCGCCAGGATTTTCAATAAATAAATTACCTGAAACCTGGAATAATCTACAACAACTACAAGAAGCTTCCTGTCCGCAGGGGCCAATATGTCTACAGAATGGTTTCAACACCTAGTGGAAAGTATGCCACAATGAATTACTGCAGTTCTGAAGACCAAAGGAGGTTCAACACTACTAGATGGGAAGGGGGGGGGGTAATAATAAAGTGACCATTCGGTGTATATTACAGAAGAGTCTGTGTGGTCACGAACAATGCCTATTCCTCTAACATCACAGATTGTATCACCCACTGAAGTCACCCAGCGGCACTCTATAGTTTATCTGAAAAGTAATCTCCAGTTCTGAAGTTTTGACAAAAGTTTGTTTGTCATCAGCTGGTGAGACCAAAAAGGATAGTAAGTGACATCTGGCCAAAACGTCCGAGTGGCCTTATCCTTCTCTAACAGACCCTTGCCGTGACATAAATATTTCAGCACTCTCTGATATCAGTATTACCCAGTGCTTCCAAGTTTCCCTATCAAATAACCAACTACAGAAGTACGAAATCTCCGGCAATTCTAGGCCAAAGTCATTATTTCATATTTCAAAACAAAACCAAGAAAACCGAAGTACGAAGAGACATAAATATGCATTATGTATGGAACAGCCAACACCCACAAAATCCACATGCATTAAATATTATGTAGATGAGAACGAGCAGCGGGGTATGAGTCAGGTCTCAGGAGAACCTTGACATCTCGCTAAACACCTCCTGCTCGATATTCAACAAGAGACAACGTCCAAGATCTACCCAACGTCTCGTCTCCTTACATCCGCATGTCATAAAGCTTCACCTTGATTCTAGTTCCTCTCTTGCACTTCCTGTGACTCCAAAGAACAGAACTTCAGTACAAGTACGAGTCAACGATGGCATAAAGTGAGGCTCTAAATTTTTACTTCTTTCATCTCCATAATCAGCGGATGTAAAATCGATCATTGTGAAATCTCGGCGCTACATAGAGACCATCAACAAATTGATTGTGACTGATCTGTTAATCTCATTGTGTGTCTGTAGTGCTGAGAAAGTAGGTGTCATATTAGTTATACCTGTCACAAACTTGGCAGGAGGTATAGGATTTCTTTTAGCCAATTTAGAGTTAGCATAAGGCGTCGTCATGGGCTCTAATAGGCTCCCAGGTCTTCAGAAGGGACTGGCTTTCTAATGGGGCAACCGGGAGATAAATAGATGATTGTATGTAGATTTATGAGGTTGTCCGGTTTCAAGCTGTTTTGCTACAGTCTACATACAATCATTAGGAGGGCAGTTAATGGGCCATACCCTGTACGATCCCTATTAGGTAAGTCCATATACAGTACTACCTTGTGGTGGTCCCTTCTGAAGACCTGGGGGCCTATTAGAGTCCGTGCTTTGACCACTCCTTGTGCTAACCCTAAATTGGTCAAAACAGCTAGAATTGGGACAATCCCTTTAAGACCACTGGTGCATGCGCAGTATATGCAAATGAAAAGGACAGCACCCAAGACCGACGTAGTTGCTGATGTACATGGAACCGCAAAAGCTCATAGGGTCTGTGCAATGTCAGTGGAACTAGTTTAAGGTTCGAGCCCACGGATGGGTTTTTGCTGCAGAATCCTGAGCGATTGTCCGCCTCCGGATTCCGCGGCAATAACCCTCCATAGCATGCTATGTTAAAATGATTCTTCATGCGCAGGAGTGGAAACCAACTGCGTTTTCCACTTGCAGATAAAAAATCACAGCATGCTCCATTTAACTGTGGTTCCCGCACAGATGGCTTCCATTGAAGTCAATGGAAGCTGGCCGACCCGCAGCCCGTCCGCAGTTAGCACTGCGGATGGGCAGTGGATTCCGCAGGAAGAGCAGAAGATTTAGAAAAAAAATCTGTACTGCGCATGTGCACCGGCATGTCTGCACACATCTGCAGTATAGAAGAAAGAAGATGCGGACAGGTATGCAGGGCCGCCGGCACGGGTAGATTCCGTGCTGAATCCGCGCGTGCCGTGGACATGAGACCTTAAGGAAGTCTGTCACCACTAATTGGCTGCTGAACTACTCCCAACTGTGCATTTGCGCTCTGGTCATAAGCAGTATCGTACCTCCTCTTTTTGTGCTGTAGAAATACAGCCTTCTGAAAGTTAGGAGCGTTTCCAGGTTTGCCGAACTCTATGCAAATTTCAGTCTGGGCAGTCTGTCGCTGGGTCCTCCTCAAGCCCTCCCCTTGGCTAATGACTGGAGCTGTAGACAAGGGGAGGGGCTAAGGAAGACTCAGCGGCAGACAGCTTGGACCGGAAAGAGCTGCAAGTCCGCTGCCAGGATGGATTGCAGCTAATTTGCATAGAGCGCAGGGAACCTGTAAATGCTTCTAACTCCCGGATGGCTGCGCTTCTGCAAAAAGAGGAGGTACGATACTGCTTATGACCAGAGCGCCAATGCAAAGTTGGGACTAGTCCAGCAGCGATTTTCTGGTGACAGACCTCCTATCAGAGCAGGATCATTAGAAGAAAATAATACAATAATAATCATCTTTATTTGTATAGCGCCAACATATTCCACAGCGCTTTAGTAATTGGGAAAAACATGCACAAAATAAGTCATGACATATGGTATTAAACTGATGCGAGGCTTGAACAATAGGAGTGAGGGCCCTGCTCACAAGAGCTTACAGACTATACATCAAAGTGCTAAGAACCACTTGTCCGTGAGTGTGTGTGTGAGTACTTCACATGATCTGCCCCCTGATCACATGACGGTAACGTTATCACAGGTCCTAAAGCATATATAAAGCAAAGACCCTGACAGCAGGCACATTAACATCTTCTTCCCCACTTTTGGAACAATCAGCAATTCAAGCAACCTGATTGGTTGTTTGGGTTGGCTTTCAGCAACCTGATTGGTTGTTTTCACAATTCCAGCAACCTGATTGTTTGTTTGGGGTGGCTGATTCTCACAGGACCTGTGAGGACAAGACCAGGCATGTGCTCACAGGACCTGTGATGATGTCACCATCATGTGATCAGTCACATTGTCTCTGAGCTCCACCCCTGATCACATGATGTCATCGCAGCTCCTGTGAGCACATGCCTGGTCCTGTCCTTCACCTTATTAAAAACCTGCAGAGCGCATATATCTATATTACTCCCCGAATCCGTACCATTTGCAACCTGATTGGTTGTTTGGGTTTACTCATTACCGGTGATTGGTTATTTGAGTTAGCTGATTCACGGTGATTGGTTATTTAAGTTGGCTGATTCATGGTGATTGGTTATTTGGTTTGTCTTGTGTAGAAGTGGGGAGTAAAAGGCTAATATGCCTGCAGAGCTGGACGTTTGCCATGTGCTGACAGGATCTGTGATGATGTCACCATCATGTGATCACTCACATGGTATCTGAGCCCCGCCCCTGATCACATGATGGTGACGTTATCACAGATCCTAAACCTGAGCCTGATCACATGACAGTGACATCATTGCAGGCCCTTCATCCTTGTGCACTGAATGAGGGATTATGGGCGGACTACATTTTTTCACAAACCCCTGCAGCCTCAGTTGCTATGGATACACCAGTACTCAGTCTGGTAGTTTGTAGCTGGATGTGAGACAGCTGGACACCTGTGTGGAGACTCCAATAAATGATACCTCACAAAGCAGTGCGTATTAACCAACAACAACATTGAAGCATAGTCCTTCACCGCTATCTTCACATCTCCTAAACGTGATATCATGTCATCTCAAGTGCTAATGCCGCCAACACCAGTCCAGCCTTCATCTAATCGTGAACTGTTGTCCAGTGTTGAAACAAACTGTTAATGTCATGTAAACATGTCACCGAAGAGGGTTCAATGACGCCGTGAAGCTAATGCAGCTTACATGACACAGCGACAAGCCACGATGTCACCTGAGCGAGCTGCTGAAGTTTGTAAATCTTGTGCAGCAGATATGCAAAAGCTACAAGCGAACATGTCTCCTCAGCGAGCTGCTGAAGTTCATAAAGCACTGTTTGTAATGTTCTGTAAATAATGCCAATAGCTTACTATTTACATGGAAATATTTTGACCAACCCAAACCCTTTGCGCCACCAGAAACACTGGGACTGTAAATAATACTAATAATTAGTAAAGCTGTGTGAGTGGATCACCAGTGGTGTTTGTGAATAGGCAGATAAGAAGTGCAGTGGGGTGTGTAGGGGATGCAGTGGGAGGAAGGTGGTCGGGTTTCCAAGGGGAAGTGTAAAAGCAGGGTAGATGGAAAAGATCCAACGATGTGGCCTATGGTCCCCTGAACTTTTTTATGGATTGGCTACACCTGACCGCTGTAGCCAATCAGAGGCTGCAGTGATCAGGTGCCATTCTTCTGGCATCAATACTCAGATGCTGGGTGTCCATAGTTCACAGTATCTGCGGGGTTATGTTCTCGGCCAATCTCCTTCACTCTCTCCAGCTCTCTACTGGTCAACACTCCCGTTTGGTAGACAGGCACTCCACGCTGCATGACGGCTCCTCTCTCACAGTGTTTAGGGGTAACATTGATATCTCCTGGGTAAGGTAGGCCCAGGGTAGGCTGATGGATACCTTTCAGCCTCTTCCATTCTGGGCAACACAGAGCAGATGGTGTCGGTGTGGCTCACTTGCAGAACATGACTCTCCTCTCTCTTGCAAGTCCAGAACAGAACACTCTTCCAGACACCTTGCACAAACATATATACAAAGCACAATCACATGACATACAACATGATACATTTTTCAGACATAGCCCAGACGTTAACCCATTCAGTGCTGCAGAGATGCAATACACATCAAATTCATGCACATAGAAGACACTGACAACACATAGGCACAAGACAAATGCATTCATACTTATGGAGGGGCCCCGTTAACTCTGGACCACTATATAAGGATGCTGAAGCACAGGTTTGTTACTGTATTTCTTGCAGCCGTGGCTTATTGTGCACCTTCACACTTAATTTATTTGCTGGATGTACAGACTTTTTTTTTCTAGATGCTATTCTAACATTAGTCCTGGGATATCCTGGGTTGGAAACAGCAGATGGCGCTATTTTAACATCAAACTTGGAATATCCAAGGATATTAAACAGCAGGGGGCACTATTCTAACATTAGTCCTGGACTATATCTGGGGATATTTAAAAAATATGTATAAATATGGGCTGGTTCTAGCTCTAAACAATATTTTCCGTGAGACAACGCATTTAATAGAGTATCGGACTGATGTGCCAGGTTCCTCCTGCATGAGAGATGCTCTTTGTAGCCACTTTCTGCTCTAGTTAATAGTAGAGATTCCTTGTGGGGGTCATTATGTGTGTGCCAAGCCCTGAAACAAAAGGCTCAGAATATGGACAATGGATTACACTGAGTACTCGAGTTTTGGCTGGTCCTCCCTACCAAGGTCATTTGTTATACAAAGGCATCGTCTTCTGCTATTTGGTCCATCCTAGTTCGATGGAGAATGTAGGGAATCCAAATTAGATTGGCTGATATCCCTACCCCATGAGTGAAGGGAAGCTGCCCAACGCTGCTGAAGTAACCAAAGAAGTGAACCAAACTGTCACGGGAGTGAAGAAGAGAACTGAAGAAAACGGTAAAGGGGTTGGACCACAGTTGCAAGTTATCCCCTATCTCACAGCTGAGACCCCATCCGATCCTGAGTCCCTTTTTCTTCTCATTGCGGGGTTACTGCACCCCTGCAGTCACGGGGAGACTAAATGGCGCACGGATCGTGCAAGTGAACTAGTGCTTTATTTACTTTCAATGGGACTGCAGAGCGGCACCTGCTCGCTATTTCCATCAGCCCCATTGAAATGAATGGAGCACTGACCATGCATACTTGGCTAGTGCTCCCCTGTAGTGACAAGCAGAATAGGACACAGGAGTCCCATATTTGAAATTGGCAAGGGTCACAGTAGTGAGACCCACACCGATCAGTGAGTTATCCTCTATCCTTTGGATAGATAATAACTTGAAGCCTTAGCACAGCCCCTTTAAGTTACTTACGAAGGATCGGGTCACTGCAGCTAAAGAAAATAAGGACAGACATTGCACTCATCTATAGTTGTTGTGCCAATTTATGCACCCATCTTCTTCAGCTGATCGGGCCTTACAAAATCCACTCATGTGCTCCCGAAACAACCCCATTCAGAAAAACGGAACGGATCTCAGAAAATCGCTGCAACAAATCGGCCGCATGTGGATTCACCCTCGGGGTTAAGTGGCTTATGATGAATGCTTTGAAATACAAAAAAACGGAATCTAAACAGCCGACAGGTTATAAGATTGTGTTTGTACTAAGCCTATGAGTTGTAGCTCACTGCTGCCACCTGCTGGCGGACAAAATTTTACATCACTGAGCAGAAATCAATAACAAGGGGTTAAAAGTCAAGAAATTAAATACAGTTTCATAAAGTTGTAATTTTATTTTGAAGACCAACAGAGTAATATACGCCTGAGCGATTAATATGGAAGTCCTTTTACTTCCTCAGGTATTGTATTAGACGAATTGTCGCGCTACGAGGATTTCACAGCCAGGAAGCAGCACTTAACGAAATGTATCAAGAGGAAAAAAACAAGGAAAAATACAAAACTTATCCCGATAATCTTCATGGCAAATATGGCTTCCGGATCATTGAAGTGACGTTTCGTTACAGGATCTCTTTCCACGGCCAACCGGAAGCCGGCCACCATCTTTCCCTGCAGCCAACAATAGTATATTCCCTTATCTCTGTACTCAACGGAGCGAAAGTTCAGATGGTTTCCGTGATCTATAAAGACTCTCATAGACTTATTAGTCCCAATTAGATAGTCTGTGCGATAAAGCCTTTGATCGCCTTTGTCCCAAGCCACGGCATGTTCCGGTTTGCCTCCCGGGCAGGCGATAGTCAGTCTGGTGCCTATTGTGTGAGTATGTATCTGTGTTGGTACCTTGGTGAGCCAAGGGATATAATCTTTAAGCTTCGATAAAGTATGGATGAAACTGTTGAATTTACCCAGAATGCCCTTCTTTTTCTCATAGCACGGAGTTGTGCAGCTCCTGATTAGAACCTCTGGTCTTCGAGTGGCTATTAACTTCTTAAACTTGGGTGGAACAGCGTCAGAGCCGCAAGAAGCAACATCTCCTGGCACTGTGTGATATCTGTGGTCCAGGTAGGTAGAATTGATATAGCATAAGCCGATCCTCCTTTGTTCCCCTCTCACGTCGCATCGATCGCACATCGTCCATTCCCAAAAAGTGGTGAAGGACACAAAGTATTTGGTTATCAGGTCTGGTTGTGGGTGACCGTGTTTCTCTTCGAATGCTACGTAGACATGCTTGGAGTTCTGAATATCAACATCGTATCCATAAAAAATTTGCCCATCCTGTGAGCCGCACATATACAGTCCAGAATCTTCCAACTGTGCCTTAAATACGATGAGGGTGAACATCCGGATACTGAACCTTAAAGTGATATCGTTATGGCCCAGAACATTTTTAGTGTCGAGTTGGACAGTACCGTTGAAGTCTGTGAGCACCCGGGTCTTCTTCTTACCCGCCTTCTGCCGATAGTACCATACTACGGAACTTATTATCGATGGCTTGCAATGACAAGGAAGCTCAAAAGTCATATCTGATAAGAAAGCAGCCGTGTCAAACATTAACAATGCCGGGCATTGAAAATCGTTTAGGAGGTCATCTCTTTCGGCAATCTCGTAACTCCTTACTGGATCCAGGTGCAGCAGGAAGGTGGCAGCAATATAAGGGAGGAGAGGACAACAGAGAAGCATCTCCACTAGAAGGGAAGTGGTTGGACTACCAAAAATCTCAAAAGGTGGACAAGATAATGTGTCAAATAGGAAATAACCTGAGTGATTCAACTGTAGGGAATTGTGACCAAACATTCCTTTGTTGCCGAAGAAAAGGTTCTAAGTTCTACTGCACTTCTCCTTAACCCTTTAGTGACCAGCCTATTTATTTTGTGCTTTAAGGACCAAGCGATTTTCAGAGTTACACAGCAATAGGCACATCTTGTTGACATAGGCGTATGAGGGCTTGTTTTTTATGGACGAGTTATATTCTTTAGGCCTCATGTCCACGGGGAAAATCAGGCCCGCCGCGGATTCTTCATGTAGAATCCGTAGCGGGTCCCTCCTGCCCCGCGGACATGAGGCCTAAAAAGAAGAATAAACTCACCTGCTCCGGACGATGCGGATCTTCCTTCCTTCGCGGCCGGATCTTCTTTCTTCAGCCCGGCGGCGTGCCACGCGCATGCGCTGGGTACATCCGCCGGACCGAAGAAAGCAGATCCGGCCGCGAAGAAGGGAAGAAACGCATCGTCCGGAGCAGGTGAGTTTAATTCTGGTACGGGTCTCCCGCAGATCCGGACGGCTTCTGCGGGAGCCGTTCCCGCGGGAGACCCGCACTAAAATGGAGCATGTCCATTTTTTTTCCCGCACGCGGATCCGCGCCTGACGGGAAAAATGACATCCGCAGGTATTTAACTACCTGCAGGTTTCCAATGCATTCCTATGGGGCGCGGATCCACGTGCAGGAGAAATGCTGCGGATTTTAAGCCCGAGGACATGTCTCCACTCTGAGATACATATAATGTGTTGTATAACTTTTATTACTTTTTTTTTTGGTGGGTGCGGAAACGTCCAGAAATTCCACCCTTGTTTTCTGGGTTTTGGTTTCACGGCATCCACCATTCAGTAAAAATAACATGATAAGTTTCTTATCTGAACGGCAGGATTACTGCAATACTAAGTTTCTATAGTTTTTTTTAATTTTTACCACTTTAGAACAAATAAAGGCAATGTTTTTAATGAAACACAATTGAATCTGCATCGCTGTATTCTAAGGGCGAACACCCACTGGCGAGACGATATCCTTGGGATGTGAGAGTGAGTGAAAATGCATGATAATGAAACCAACGATTTTCAATGGTTTCATTCTCATTAGCGATGTTTTCTCTGTAACCTCGCATCGCAAAGAAGAATCTGTGATATTCCCCATTGTCTGCAACGGGGCCGGCAGGAGCAGCGTTAGCCCCCCTGAAAACATAGCACTAAGACCATCAGAGGCAGCACTCAGCTGTCATTCAATGACGCCTGGGCGCTGCCTCTGATTGGTCACAGCACTCAGTCAATCAGAGGCAGCGCTCGCTGGAGGCGGGGATTTTTCAATCCCCGGCCTCCAGAACACAGAAGTCGACTGCCGGGGCCGGAAAGGAGAGCCGGGCGGCTCTTCTGGGTGAGTTAATCTTTTTTTTATTACTTTTTTTACGGCTAGCCATGATTTTCAGGAAAGGCCTTATATTTCAACCCCTTCCCTGAAAATCATTGCCACGGTGGTAGCCTTTTTTCCATTGCTTTCAATGGGGCTGGCAGCAGCGCCGGCCCCATTGAAAGCAATGGGATAGCATTGCAGACTTCTGCCACAGCTGTGACATGGCATTCCTTCATCCCTGCGGTCCCCGCAGGGATGAAGAAATCCCCTACCATAGCTGTCACAGCTGTGTCAGGGGAGCGCAATGTATGCCCTATGTTTTCAATGGAGCTAGCGCTGCTGCCGCTGGCCCCATTGAAAGCAATAGGCGATATTGCAGATTCATCTTTGTGATGCGAGGTTACAGTGAAAACATCGCAAATGAGACTGAAACCATTGAAAATGATTGGTTTCATCATCATGCGTTTTCACTCACCCTCGCCCATCGCAAGGATATCGTATCGCAAGTGGGTGTCCACCCTAAGACCCATAACATTTTTATTTGTCCAGCAACAGAGTTCTCTGAGGGCTTATTTTTTGCATGAAGAGTTGAAGTTTTTATTGGTATCAGTTTGAGGTACATATGATTTTTTTTTTCCTTCTTTAGGAGGCAAATACAAGAAAAATAGTAATTCTGGTATTATGTTCCAAGATTATTCTTATGGCATTCACCAAGGCAGAGAAATGTCAAAATATTTTCATTGCTTTTGTCATTAGGAACGAGGTAATAGCAATTATGTGCTGCTTTTTTAAAAACATTTTTTAGTATTTTATCCATTTAAATGTTTTTTTTTTAATGGGGAAAAATGCATATTTTCTTTTTAACTGGACACAGTTTTTTAGTCCCTCAAGAGTCTTGTAGATATGATTGTTTGATACAGTGATCATTGTGCAGCGTAGGATAGTACGGGATGGTGCATTCTACAATGGCTATGACATCAGCCTAATAGACTCTGCCAGCAGCGGGGCCTAATAGGCTGAGTTACATTGCAGACGTGGAGGCCTTTGTCAGACCTCTGGCTGCCATGCGAACCCATTGGTACCTTGTGATTGCATTGCAGAGTGTCGATGGGTAAAGGAAGGAGCCTCTTCCCGTTATCTGCTTACATGCTGCAGTTGCTATTACCCGCCCGTTTTATGTAAGCAGTTAAACTGTCTGGATTGGAGGTTTCTCCGCTCCCGGTGGTTAGGGCAGGAACCTGGCTGTCAGTATCCTTCCAAGACACGGAATTAAAAAACACGTATGTGCATGTAGCGTTACTTACACTGGATAATCCCTTTTTGTTGGCAGGGCACCTCGACGATAAACTGAACTCTTCAGTTAATGGGCCATAACCTGTTAGCTAAATCCATATACAGTACTACCTTGTGGTGGTCCCTTCTGAAGACCTGGTGGCCTATTAGAGTCCGTGCCTTGACCACTCCTTGTGCTAACGCTAAATTGGTGAAAACAGCTAAGAGTTGGACAATCCCTTTAAGACCACTGGTGCATGTGCAGTATATGCAAATGAGAAGGACAGCACCCAAGAACGATGAGTTGCTGATGTACATGGAACCGCAAAACCTCATGGGGTCTGTGCATGCAATGTCAGTAGAACTACTGGGAGTTTAAGGCCTCAAGTCCATGGGTGGATTTTTCCTGTGGATTACGGAGCGGACGTCCACCTCCGGATTTCGCAGCAGTAACCCTCCATTCGACCGCAGTCCCAAAGATTATGACTGCTGTGCTTCCACTTCAGAGAGATCAGCACTCGGTGAATGGCGTTGGAGCGCACCGCAGATCTCTTCCAGCTTCCCGCCTCCATTCAGAATAAACTGCGATGTCTGAAAACCACATGCATTTTACCGTGATATGCCATGGCTCTGCAAGGCGATTTTCATCCGTGTGGCTACTGTGGTTTCAATGTGCTTTACCTGTAGATGCCACTTGGCTGAAAACTGCATTTAAAAAAATCGCAGTGTTTTGCTGTAAAGCGCATACGGTTTTCAGACAGTCGCTTTTGAGTGCAATTAACATGCACATCAAAAATGCTGTAGCAATGCCATAAAAGAGCAATAAAACTGCAGTACAAGTGTCAAATGGAAACCAGCTTAAATCCTGTTTTATGACTGTCCTCAATGAAGCTTTTACAAATCAGACAAGGTGACTACGATAATACGTGAAGAGATTCGGGAGCAGGGTACGGTCCTATGCAGCGTTTGTCACATGGCTGAAATGGCGCTGTTGTACAGAAGAACGTGACGGCTCGCTAGTGATTTAAGTGCTTATTGATTGTGTATGGTTAATGGTTGTGCGGTTTTAGACAAACCGTGCAGCCATTAAAGGGGTTGCCCAGTTGGAAACTATTGATGGCCTATCTGCAGGATAGGCCATCCATAGTAGATCAGTGAGGATCTGCTGCCCAGGACCTCTGCTGTTTAGCTGTTCACCAGGGCAGTGTGCTTGTGCACTGAGCTGATTTCTGCAAGAAGCACACAGCACTGTTCCCAATGCAGTGGCCAGGACTGGTATTGCAGGCAAAGTTACCATTAAAGTGAATGGCTGCAATGCCAAGACTGGCCACTGCAGTGGGAATAGCGCTGTCTGCTTCCTACAGAAATCAGCTCCGTACATGAGCACACTGGGCCAGTAACAGCTGATCAGAAGAGGCAAAGGCCCCCACCAGTCTACTATCCTAAGAATAGGCTATCAATAGTTTACAACTGGACAGACCCTTTGACCACACACAGTCAGTAAGTACTTATTTCATTACAAAGCCTCACCTAACCATATCTTCCTGCCACACAGCGCGGGCAGCCATTAATTAGGCACTTAAATCATTAGCCAAAAGCTTTCTGATATACAGCAGCCGCATCTTAGATACGCGACAAATTCTTCATGTGACCTTACCCTCAGAGGACTGACTAATTGCAGGTTATTGTTCATTGAAACAATAATTTCAATAATATGCAAGTTATTTACTTTACTCATCGACTTTATACAGAGTTGTTAATTGCTTTAATGCCTTTTTCAATCTGCCATCTGCTTCGTTTTCTTCATTTACTAAGATCTGCAGCTTCACAAACAGCTTCTGGCAGCATTCCATCTCGGTCTTGCTGAGGAAGGCCAAGTTGAGGTGGAAGCGCGGAGTCTTTGTTAAGCACTGCAATATCTCCGCCACTTCACCTACATGCCGGTCCTGGAGATGCTCATCTAACACAAGCAAGAACTCTCCCAGCAGACCCGAGCCCACTTCTGCATGGAAGATATGGGATAACTTCTCAGCCCCAATTTCTATGAGGAAATCATATCTTTTCTTCAGCTCTATCCTGCGCCAGTTGCGGGTAAACTCAAAGGCATTTCTGGGCTCTGACAAGGATTCCTACAATTAAAATTAAAATGGGTTTTATGGTTTTACCAAATCCGCCTCCCCTTTATAAACAATTATTATAAAAGGGTCGATAAACAATATAACCAATTTTCTCTTGTTTCATCCATGGAGCCGCAGTAGATGTGTAAGGGGGTGAAGGTTACTGTTTATGGAAACTTTATGTTATTCTGTTTTAATACTTTGGGCAGGTATGGAGGAACAGGTTAAAGCGAGAAAAAGAACAGGAAGCGAGGGAGAGCAAGCTAAGGGAGAGACGGGTGAGGCAGCAGGAGTATCTCTGAGAGCATTGTGTGAGCGTGACGGCAGTCGTCCTCTGGACCTTGACATTCCTGGCAATGAGCTCTCAAGTAGCCATTAAAAGGGTATTCCAGTCAACGGATGAATGTACAAGTTTTCACCCATCCACTGGCTAGTGGCACACGCGTGGCAGCAGCTGCATTCATCAATGCCGTGGATAGATAGCCGTTCGTCAGCCCCATTGACATGAATAGAGCAGTGCAAATCCATTAATTTCAATGTGACTGACGAATATAGCCAATCCCTGTGCTTGGCTATATCTGTCTCTTGGGATCGCTGGGAGTCTCAGCGGTGAGAGACCCACCAATGAGACCTTAATAGAAAATTCTATTTTGTTACAACCCCTCTAAACTGCAATATAATCCTGAATTTCACAAGACCAGAAGCTGAAAACTGGGTAGAGAGAACTTTTCTCTCCCTCTCACCCACCCCTGGGACCCCTACTCATCTTAAGGGAACGAAACACTAATCCAACCTATCTCTATAGACTGGGAGTTATTGCCATCTGCTATGCAGGTAACTGCACCGCATCCTCATTCACCTGGCACCGGGCTGCAGTTCCTTGCACAGCCACATGGCCGGGCGCCACTGTGCATAAAAAAATAGTAAAAATGATACAGCATTGTGGTGCCTGCATTATCAGGAGTGGCAGGGGTCTCAGTTTTCAGACCCCTACCAATTATAAAGTGATTTTATATGCTATCAGGCTGGTTAAAGGGGTTGCCTGGGGAGAGAAAAACTAACCCGATCCAGTCCCGGGCCAGCAGTGTCAGCACTTTCATTTCTGCCCCCTTTGAGCACTGGGTCATGGGGTATGAATTCCCCCTCCTGTTGGTGACATTACCATAGGGGGCTGACTGGCTGTAATCGGCCGTGAAAGAGAAGGTGGCTAGCTTTGTTATTGAAATTAGCCAGTCAGCCGAGCCCCCTGGGATGACATCACTGACAAAAGAGGGGGTAGGAAGAATTTATAGCATGTGACACAGTGTTGGTATGAGGTTGGAAATGGAGGCGCCAACACCACTGAACCCAGACTGGATTAGGCCATATGCACGCAACCGGGTCGGATTCCGCATGCGGGATTCTGCATTCAGGGTCCCGCTGTGGAATCCAAACCAGTGCCCGGACGGTGAGCCCTGGGTACTTGTCCGTATACTTCTTCTTCTTTGCTGCAGATGTTCCATCTGGCACGCCGGCGCACATACGCAGCACAGATGTGACCACACCGTCGCTAGGCGATGCCGCGGATGCTGCTGCCTTTCCGCAATGATTAGATCACCGATGGGAATCACTAACAGATTAAAATGTAACTTTTATTATGTTTATTTTAAAAAATGCGCGATCCAAACAACTAAAATTAGTGCCTCTTGTTTGATAGAACAGCACTGATATATTTTTATGCCTAAAGTATTAATAGTTGTGTCTTCATAACACCATTGGCACTGGAGATCGTCTTCCTCACACTTGAGTCCATACAGGGATCCTCTAGTGTATGGTGTAGATTAACGTTTCATTTGGTAGTCTCATATGATAGACACCTAATCTATCACCAAAAAATATATTCGTTTTGTTTGATCAGTGACCAGTGGTTTGTGAAATAATGTAATTCAAACGCACTGCAGTCAAACACAAAGACTATTCGCCCCAGGTCAGGTTTGAAATTATTGGACACTGAAATCCGGACACTATATATCCTGGAGCTGCGCTATTGTTTAAGATACGGTGCTATGTTCCCCACTTTGATATAAATGTCCAATATTTGTTCACTTAGTCCATGACGGACACATACACCCAGTTAGTCCATAAAGGACAGTAGATATAGGGTCATTGGAGATACCTCGGAGCGGTGAGAAGTGACAGGACGAGCTCATTGGAGCAGCTGGACGAGCCCCTTGCTAAGGGGGGGCGGGGTCTGTACTACTTAAAGCCCTAAAGAGCGGTGTCAGACCGTCTATGTTCATTTAACTGCAGCCCGTCATGCTGCTCACTACTTGTGGCTTTAGCTAACCTATATATGCTACCCTGATGACACAGCTAACTGAGTGTTAGCTGCAGAAACGCGTCGGTAGTGCAGTGCTGTGCTCTTAAAGGGGTTACCTTTAGCCTTGTTGGACGATAGAATCAGAGTCCAGTCTGGCCATGATTATACCCGCATCCTTGAGATGGCACAATGGCAATAATGAACAAGAGCTGAGTGCCTCCAGTTACTAACACTGGGGCCAGCTTCCATTGCATCACAGGGGTCACTTTATTAGTTACATCAGGTGACCTTAGTGACGCAGTGGAGCCAAATAAGGGGCATTGAGAAGTTTGTTTGTGGATATCTATATATCACTATAACCCACATATAAAAGTGTGGATCTCCAATGACCCTATATCTACTGTCCTTTATGGACTAACTGGGTGTATGTGTCCGTCATGGACTAAGTGCACAAATATTGGACATTTATATCAAAGTGGGGAACATAGCGCCGTATCTTAAACAATAGCGCAGCTCCAGGATATATAGTGTCCGGATTTCAGTGTCCAATAATTTCAAACCTGACCTGGGGCGAATAGTCTTTGTGTTTGACTGCAGTGCGTTTGAATTACATTATTTCACAAACCACTGGTCACTGATCAAACAAAACAAATATATTTTTTGGTGATAGATTAGGTGTCTATCATATGAGACTACCAAATGAAACGTTAATCTACACCATACACTAGAGGATCCCTGTATGGACTCAAGTGTGAGGAAGACGATCTCCAGTGCCAATGGTGTTATGAAGGCACAACTTTTAATACTTTAGGCATAAAAATATATCAGTGCTGTTCTATCAAACAAGAGGCACTTATTTTAGTTGTTTGGATCGCGCATTTTGTAAATAAACATAATAAAAGTTACATTTTAATCTGTTAGTGATTCCCATCGGTGATCTAGTTGTTCTACAATAATTGGGATATTCGCCTGTCACGGTGACTTACTTTCCGCAATGATGATTGAGGAAGGGACGGACAGCTTCTACTGACTTCAATGGAAGGCGTCCGCATAGAATCCATCTCAAAATAGATCATACTGCGAGTTTCCCCATGTGAGTGGAAAATCGCAATTGATTTTTGTTCATGGGCATGGAAACCACTTTTACATTGCATGCTATGGCAGGTATTTGCTGCGGAATCCGGAGGCGGACACTCACTCCGGATTCTGCAATGCAAATTCGGCCATGTGCATTGGGCCTTAGGTAGGTTTTTCTCTCCCTGGACAACCCCTTTAAATATAAAAAGGCATAGCATATCATTATTAAAGGACCTATTAAAGGGGTTCTGAAGGCATTTACTATTGAAGACCAATCTTCAGGATAGGTCATCAATAGTTGATGGGCTGGGTTCCACTGTTTAGGATCCATGCAGAACAGATGATCCTTTGACCTCTGTCAATGCAGTCGAGTTGGACGTCCACACCGGTGCTCAGAGCCAGAACTGTAATAGAAAGATTTTGCTCTTACTGATTTGAATAGGAGTGTAGTCTTCTATTACACTTAGGGCGCTGACCACCGATGCAACCGTCCAGCCCTGTGGCACTGAAATAAGCTCTAGGATCAGCTGAGCGGTGGGAATCTTGAGTGGCGGACCCTTGCCAATCAACTATCGATGACGTATCCTGACGATAGGTCATCAATAGTAAATGCCTGAAAAAACACTTTACAGGGGTTTTCAGGGCAAAAGTATTGATGACCTGTCCGCAGGATAGGTAATGAATAGTTATCACCAAGGACCTGACACTCGGGATTCCTGACAATCACCTGACTGCCAAGCCTGCTGTCAGTGCTGCGGGCAAGATCGGGGATGGGAGAGGAAGTTCCCTAGCTGGCTTCACTCCTATGGAAATCAATGGGAGCTCAAGCGGTTATTGCACTTCCAGCTCTTCTGCCTCAGACACTGGGGACGAATGTGGAAGTGTAAATTATGGAAAGGAGTCGCCTAATTTGGACTCAACCCTATGCTTCGACTCTATGGCCCTCAGTAGTTTGCTCACGTTACATTGTTGCCTTTAGGGCTCGGGAATGCAAAGAAGCAAGCCAGAAGTAGTAGGAGCCCCCTCCTATACACTTTTCCTTCTAGCGATGTCATTTCCATTGAATTGACAGATGACACAATATGGCAGTGTCTGCATTATAGAGGAGTACTTTAAATGTATATAACAGGCTAATCTTCTCATAAAAGGAGCGAGCCTTCACTGTCACAATTTGCTAATCAAGCAAAGGTAAACCCACAGTAAGGGAAGCGAGAATTGCTAGAGGTAATCAAATGGATACGTCTGGATTACTAGAGAAGATGGAGTTTCAAATAGTGTCATACAGAAAAGAGGCAAGCGGCCGGGACGACCAGATGTAATCAATTTCTGTTTCCGCCTCACCTGTAACACGGCACAAGCTGGCTCTTTGGACGAGCTGCTTGTTGTGGCGGTCGGGTTCCATGGCTGCTTCCTATCACCTCCAATCTTATCCTTCCGCTCCAAGGGCTTCAGGTTAGAAGCTGCTACAATGTCTCTGCAGAGAACAAATGGAATTTATTGTAGAAATGAAAAGTTTAATCTAGCAAAAAGGACATCAAACTTTTCTGGCGTTTCCACCTGAAATTAGAAATCTTAATCCCGTAACGTAGAAAACAAGAAAAGGAAATAAATAAACGTTCCAGTAAATGTCCAGCTGTTTTGCAGCAATTAGCCCGGGTCTTGCTTGCGTATAGAATTTTGTGCCACCAAGGTGATACAACAAGGTGAGTTCCCGATTAGAACACTTGCTGTTTTTGCCAAGGCTACTGTAGGATGCCCAGCGAGTAATATGAACAGGTGCGATACAGGGTTATTATATATGATTAGATATGTATATTACACTATGCAGAAGAGAGCTCCGATATCTGACCTCTCCTCTGCATAGGGTAATATACACCAGACATCGGAGCTGTCTTCTGCATAGGGTAATATACACCGGACATCAGAACTCTCTTCTGCATAGGGTAATATACACCGGACATCAGAACTCTCTTCTGCATAGGGTAATATACACCAGACATCGGAGCTCTCTTGTGCATAGGGTAATATACACCGGACATCAGAGCTCTCTTCTGCATAGGGTAATATACACCAGACATCGGAGCTCTCTTGTGCATAGGGTAATATACACCGGACATCGGAGCTCTCTTGTGCATAGGGTAATATACACCGGACATCAGAGCTCTCTTGTGCATAGGGTAATATACACCAGACATCGGAGCTCTCTTGTGCATAGGGTAATATACACCGGACATCAGAGCTCTCTTGTGCATAGGGTAATATACACCGGACATCGGAGCTCTCTTGTGCATAGGATAATATAGACCGGACATCTGATCTCTCTTCTGCATAGGGTAATATAGACCGGACATCGGAGCTCTCTTCTGCATAGGGTAATATACACCGGACATCGGAGCTCTCTTCTGCATAGGGTAATATACACCAGACATCGGAGCTCTCTTGTGCATAGGGTAATATACACCGGACATCGGAGCTCTCTTCTGCATAGGGTAATATACACCGGACATCGGAGCTCTCTTGTGCATAGGGTAATATACACCGGACATCAGAGCTCTCTTGTGCATAGGGTAATATACACCGGACATCAGAGCTCTCTTGTGCATAGGGTAATATACACCAGACATCGGAGCTCTCTTGTGCATAGGGTAATATACACCGGACATCAGAGCTCTCTTGTGCATAGGGTAATATACACCGGACATCAGAGCTCTCTTGTGCATAGGGTAATATACACCAGACATCGGAGCTCTCTTGTGCATAGGGTAATATACACCGGACATCGGAGCTCTCTTGTGCATAGGGTAATATACACCGGACATCGGAGCTCTCTTGTGCATAGGATAATATACACCGGACATCTGATCTCTCTTCTGCATAGGGTAATATAGACCGGACATCGGAGCTCTCTTCTGCATAGGGTAATATACACCGGACATCGGAGCTCTCTTCTGCATAGGGTAATATACACCAGACATCGGAGCTCTCTTGTGCATAGGGTAATATACACCGGACATCGGAGCTCTCTTGTGCATAGGGTAATATACACCGTACATCGGAGCTCTCTTGTGCATAGGCTAATATACAGCAGACATCAGAGCTCTCTTGTGCATAGGGTAATATACACCGTACATCAGAGCTCTCTTCTGCATAGGGTAATATACACCAGACATCGGAGCTCTCTTGTGCATAGGCTAATATACAGCAGACATCAGAGCTCTCTTGTGCATAGGGTAATATACACCGGACATCGGAGCTCTCTTGTGCATAGGATAATATACACCGGACATCGGAGCACTCTTGTGCATAGGGTAATATAGACCGGACATCTGATCTCTCTTCTGCATAAGGTAATATACACAGGACATCGGAGCTCTCTTCTGCATAGGGTAATATACACCGGACATCGGAGCTCTCTTGTGCATAGGGTAATATACACCGGACATCAGAGCTCTCTTGTGCATAGGGTAATATACACCGTACATCGGAGCTCTCTTGTGCATAGGCTAATATACAGCAGACATCAGAGCTCTCTTGTGCATAGGGTAATATACACCGTACATCAGAGCTCTCTTCTGCATAGGGTAATATACACCGGACATCGGAGCTCTCTTCTGCATAGGGTAATATACACCGGACATCGGAGCTCTCTTGTGCATAGGCTAATATACAGCAGACATCAGAGCTCTCTTGTGCATAGGGTAATATACACCGTACATCAGAGCTCTCTTCTGCATAGGGTAATATACACCGGACATCGGAGCTCTCTTCTGCATAGGGTAATATACACCGGACATCGGAGCTCTCTTCTGCATAGGGTAATATACACCGGACATCGGAGCTCTCTTCTGCATAGGGTAATATACACCGGACATCGGAGCTCTCTTGTGCATAGGGTAATATACACCGTACATCGGAGCTCTCTTGTGCATAGGCTAATATACAGCAGACATCAGAGCTCTCTTGTGCATAGGGTAATATACACCGTACATCAGAGCTCTCTTCTGCATAGGGTAATATACACCAGACATCGGAGCTCTCTTGTGCATAGGCTAATATACAGCAGACATCAGAGCTCTCTTGTGCATAGGGTAATATACACCGGACATCGGAGCTCTCTTGTGCATAGGATAATATACACCGGACATCGGAGCTCTCTTCTGCATAGGGTAATATACACCGGACATCGGAGCTCTCTTGTGCATAGGCTAATATACAGCAGACATCAGAGCTCTCTTGTGCATAGGGTAATATACACCGTACATCAGAGCTCTCTTCTGCATAGGGTAATATACACCGGACATCGGAGCTCTCTTCTGCATAGGGTAATATACACCGTACATCGGAGCTCTCTTGTGCATAGGCTAATATACAGCAGACATCAGAGCTCTCTTGTGCATAGGGTAATATACACCGTACATCAGAGCTCTCTTCTGCATAGGGTAATATACACCAGACATCGGAGCTCTCTTGTGCATAGGCTAATATACAGCA
Source organism: Eleutherodactylus coqui (assembly GCF_035609145.1). Lineage (NCBI taxonomy): Eukaryota > Metazoa > Chordata > Amphibia > Anura > Eleutherodactylidae > Eleutherodactylus > Eleutherodactylus coqui. Next base: position 29,983,074 of record NC_089849.1, read on the forward strand.
GACATCAGAGCTCTCTTGTGCATAGGGTAATATACACCGGACATCTGATCTCTCTTCTGCATAAGGTAATATACACAGGACATCGGAGCTCTCTTCTGCATAGGGTAATATACACCGGACATCGGAGCTCTCTTGTGCATAGGCTAATATACAGCAGACATCAGAGCTCTCTTGTGCATAGGGTAATATACACCGTACATCAGAGCTCTCTTCTGCATAGGGTAATATACACCGGACATCGGAGCTCTCTTCTGCATAGGGTAATATACACCGGACATCGGAGCTCTCTTGTGCATAGGCTAATATACAGCAGACATCAGAGCTCTCTTGTGCATAGGGTAATATACACCGTACATCAGAGCTCTCTTCTGCATAGGGTAATATACACCGGACATCGGAGCTCTCTTCTGCATAGGGTAATATACACCGGACATCGGAGCTCTCTTCTGCATAGGGTAATATACACCGGACATCGGAGCTCTCTTCTGCATAGGGTAATATACACCGGACATCGGAGCTCTCTTCTGCATAGGGTAATATACACCGGACATCGGAGCTCTCTTCTGCATAGGGTAATATACACCAGACATCGGAGCTCTCTTGTGCATAGGGTAATATACACCAGACATCGGAGCTCTCTTGTGCATAGGGTAATATACACCGGACATCGGAGCTCTCTTCTGCATAGGGTAATATACACCAGACATCGGAGCTCTCTTGTGCATAGGGTAATATACACCGGACATCGGAGCTCTCTTGTGCATAGGGTAATATACACCGGACATCAGAGCTCTCTTGTGCATAGGGTAATATACACCGGACATCAGAGCTCTCTTGTGCATAGGGTAATATACACCAGACATCGGAGCTCTCTTGTGCATAGGGTAATATACACCGAACATCGGAGCTCTCTTGTGCATAGGGTAATATACACCGGATATTGGAGCTCTCTTGTGCATAGGATAATATACACCGGATAACGGAGCACTCTTGTGCATAGGATAATATACACCGGACATCGGAGCTCTCTTGTGCATAGGGTAATATACACCGGACATCGGAGCTCTCTTCTGCATAGGGTAATATACACCAGACATCGGAGCTCTCTTGTGCATAGGGTAATATACACCGGACATCGGAGCTCTCTTGTGCATAGGGTAATATACACCGGACATCAGAGCTCTCTTGTGCATAGGGTAATATACACCGGACATCAGAGCTCTCTTGTGCATAGGGTAATATACACCAGACATCGGAGCTCTCTTGTGCATAGGGTAATATACACCGAACATCGGAGCTCTCTTGTGCATAGGGTAATATACACCGGATATTGGAGCTCTCTTGTGCATAGGATAATATACACCGGATAACGGAGCACTCTTGTGCATAGGATAATATACACCGGACATCGGAGCTCTCTTGTGCATAGGGTAATATAGACCGGACATCTGATCTCTCTTCTGCATAAGGTAATACACACCAGACATCGGAGCTCTCTTCTGCATAGGGTAATATACACCGGACATCTGAGCTCTCTTATGCATAGGGTAATATACACCGGACATCGGAGCTCTCTTCTGCATAAGGTAATACACACCAGACATCGGAGCTCTCTTCTGCATAGGGTAATATACACCGGACATCGGAGCTCTCTTCTGCAGAGGGTAATATACACTGGACATCGGAGCTCTCTTGTGCATAGGGTAATATACACCGGACATCGGAGCTCTCTTCTGCATAGTGTCAAACCTCGCCCAACATGGGAGCTATGCAGGGAAATATCAATGTCAGATGAGGTCCGACACTGTATTGGAAAAGGTTAATGACACTCCAATACAGAAATTCGATATCAATGGAAACAGAGACTTAAAATTTTGATGCACAACATCAAAAATGTTTTCCCGGCACCGGCCCTGCGCACTGAGTGGCAGAAAGCAGGAGAAAAAAACGAAACGCTGACTCTAAGTGCTAAAGTGCCATTTTGTCATAGTCTGCAATGTTCTCTTGCATAAATGCCTGGGTTCCTGTTTGCTTTATTTTTCAGGTTCCATCACGACAAGAATTCGCTGACTAAAGTTTAAGGTCTAAAGTTACTTGCCGGTAACGCTTCACTTTACATGTTATATCTGCGTCATTGGGCCGAGGTCGCCAAGGAGTGCGGCTTCTCTATTGGTTTACCCTGACCCCCCCTTAGGGGCAATAGCTACGTGCTATATAGAAATGTGTTTTCACACGCCATACTTAGTCAAGTTAAGAGGCACTAAGCCTCACGTTTCCCCTGTTCCCCCTTTTTCTTTTGGTTTATTTTACACCTCCTCCTGGACACCTACCCTGGGGTGGGCTAGGAAGGAGCTTCCCCCTTTATGGAAAACGGTAGTCAGAGAGAAACCTTCAGCAGGCTCCACAAAGGAAGAAGTGTTGGAGCCAGATCAATGGATGCACTGTGAGACGGTCATATGTTTTGTATGTTCTATAGATCGAAAAGCATTCAAGAATGTATTCTGCCATCACTCTCTGTCACAATAAAATCCGTTTGAACTAAAATGACACATTTCGGGGTGAGACCACCAATGCTGCTTCATGAAATGCATATTTGAATGCCGTTGTCTTAATACCAATAAAAGAGAAATTAAACCTAAAAATGTTTTCCCTATCAGAGGTGATCGGTGGGACCCCCTTTGTCACTGGACACACATGGAGCCTGTAGTCAAGGTCCTACCATACATTTTGTAGAGTATCACGACTGACTGATGCAATGGCTTCTGGGATGTGTCCTCACAGACTATGGTGGGTGGCAAGGCGTACATTTTTGATATAAATTACGCCATAAATCTGTTGGTCCGCAACCCAACAAGCCCCACACAATTTTCTAAACAGTGGCAAGGCCGACACAGAAAGCTAAAAAGTCGCAAATATCTGTTTGTGCATACATTTTTGACTTTTTTTTTACGACAGAAAGTGGCATAAAAGATTGCATCAATATGCCCCCATGTTTTCATTAGAGGATCTGCAGCAGAAACCCAAAGCCGACACGCTGATTTCTGCTGTAGATACAGTCGGAGGTGCCGTGGATCTGCAAGCGGATTAGCCCCATCTAGTGGGGTGATTCAGCATGGTGCTAATCCCACAGCTTTTCTGTACAGTTTTTGTTGGAGTGTGTGAACAAGATTCCAAAACACCTTTTCTATGTAATGGTTGTTGACTGTTATTAGATTTGAAACTTGTCACCGAAAGGACCAAAAATAATAAAACTTAGCTTTTATTGATTTTTAAATAATAAAAAGGCGTCCTTATATTTTCTCATATGTGCTAAAAGTCACACAATAATTAAAAACAGTAGGGCTTAGATATATAGATGAACACTGCTCTGTCCCAACAATCTAGGTGCATTGGCCGGGAATCAAACCCGGGCCTCCCGCGTGGCAGGCAAGAATTCTACCACTTCTACCACTTTTGTATTCCCTGATGTCTTTTTCTATCCAGGGTTACTCAGATTTCTATTTGTCAATGACTTGCACCACCAGATGTTTATTAAAGTGTGGTGAAGCACTCACTGTCAGTGACCTTGAACACTTTTAGTTCTCTATCACAGGGTAGGCCTGATGTCCTCTGATTAGTCACGGTACAGTGATGTCTGTTAATCTACAGTCAGTAATATTGTACCTGACACACACATTTACTAGTACTGTCGTCCCATTTATAACAGTTGCTCATTAATATTGCTTGGGTCGTATTTGTTCTTATTATTTCTAGAACAATATCGCGGTGATTGATTTATATAGAAATCACCCCGATATGTCACCATTAGGTGTTAAGTCCGGAGTATGTTTTTGTATAACGCAGACCCAAGCTTATATTGGCTTGATACTCTATGGTATTCCCTTATGCCTATGACTGATCGCATGCGCCATTCATTTCTTATGGCTCATGTGATTATATACCAAGGTTAATTGCAACCAGACGACAGTTTCAGTGATTATCAAGGATAGAGATAAGTTGTTCCAAATAATAATGGGTTTTCAATATGTTCTCTCTCCTACTTATACATAGGCTCTATTCCGGAGAGATGATGCTCCCACTTGTATAAGTGATTATTACAGGTAGAACGTATATAAGATGAATAAAGACAGTGGCTGCATTAAATGGAACAGCTGCAGTATTCTCCTTCAGGATTTAAATAGCTGCAATAAAATGCTCTGTCCCAACAATCTAGGTGCATTGGCCGGGAATCGAACCCGGGCCTCCCACGTGGCAGGTGAGAATTCTACTGCTTCTACCACTTTTGTATTCCCTGATGTCTTTTTCTATCCAGGGTTACTCAGATTTCTATTTGTCAATATGTTCTCTCTCCTACTTATACATAGGCTCTATTCCGGAGAGATGATGCTCCCACTTGTATAAGTGATTATTACAGGTAGAACATATATAAGATGAATAAAGACAGTGGCTGCATTAAATGGAACAGCTGCAGTATTCATCTATGAGCTACTCATCCTTCAGGATTTAAATAGCTGCAATAAAATGCACATAGATAGTTTGGTGGTAGCCCAGAATGAATTCTAGGCTATCACCTATATCCAATGCCCTTTTGGATAAATCTCTGTCTCTGTATATGCAGTCTGTTGTGATGCACCAACAGCTGCTGACTAGAGTGATAATGATAGACTCTGTCTGTTATAGTTGTAGTTGTATATGTCTACGTGGGTTGCATTATGATGAACATACAACCCCCACATAGATTAGTTCTTATGGAGAGAATCGGCCCATGGAACCTATCCCTCCCTCTCCATCTACGCGTTTCCACAACCTTGGAGATGGTTGCTTCCTCAGGATGGAGCTAACCTAACATGACCAGCCTCTCAGGCTGTCAGGATGTAAAATGAGCAGAGATCTCTGCTCATTTTACATCCTGACAGCCTGAGAGGCTGGTCATGTTAGGTTAGCTCCATCCTGAGGAAGCAACCATCTCCAAGGTTGTGGAAACGCGTAGATGGAGAGGGAGGGATAGGTTCCATGGGCCGATTCTCTCCATAAGAACTAATCTATGTGGGGGTTGTATGTTCATCATAATGCAACCCACGTAGACATATACAACTACAACTATAACAGACAGAGTCTATCATTATCACTCTAGTCAGCAGCTGTTGGTGCATCACAACAGACTGCATATACAGAGACAGAGATTTATCCAAAAGGGCATTGGATATAGGTGATAGCCTAGAATTCATTCTGGGCTACCACCAAACTATCTATGTGCATTTTATTGCAGCTATTTAAATCCTGAAGGATGAGTAGCTCATAGATGAATACTGCAGCTGTTCCATTTAATGCAGCCACTGTCTTTATTCATCTTATATATGTTCTACCTGTAATAATCACTTATACAAGTGGGAGCATCATCTCTCCGGAATAGAGCCTATGTATAAGTAGGAGAGAGAACATATTGACAAATAGAAATCTGAGTAACCCTGGATAGAAAAAGACATCAGGGAATACAAAAGTGGTAGAAGCAGTAGAATTCTCACCTGCCACGTGGGAGGCCCGGGTTCGATTCCCGGCCAATGCACCTAGATTGTTGGGACAGAGCATTTTATTGCAGCTATTTAAATCCTGAAGGAGAATACTGCAGCTGTTCCATTTAATGCAGCCACTGTCTTTATTCATCTTATATACGTTCTACCTGTAATAATCACTTATACAAGTGGGAGCATCATCTCTCCGGAATAGAGCCTATGTATAAGTAGGAGAGAGAACATATTGAAAACCCATTATTATTTGGAACAACTTATCTCTATCCTTGATAATCACTGAAACTGTCGTCTGGTTGCAATTAACCTTGGTATATAATCACATGAGCCATAAGAAATGAATGGCGCATGCGATCAGTCATAGGCATAAGGGAATACCATAGAGTATCAAGCCAATATAAGCTTGGGTCTGCGTTATACAAAAACATACTCCGGACTTAACACCTAATGGTGACATATCGGGGTGATTTCTATATAAATCAATCACCGCGATATTGTTCTAGAAATAATAAGAACAAATACGACCCAAGCAATATTAATGAGCAACTGTTATAAATGGGACGACAGTACTAGTAAATGTGTGTGTCAGGTACAATATTACTGACTGTAGATTAACAGACATCACTGTACCGTGACTAATCAGAGGACATCAGGCCTACCCTGTGATAGAGAACTAAAAGTGTTCAAGGTCATTGACAGTGAGTGCTTCACCACACTTTAATAAACATCTGGCGGTGCAAGTCATTGACAAATAGAAATCTGAGTAACCCTGGATAGAAAAAGACATCAGGGAATACAAAAGTGGTAGAAGTGGTAGAATTCTTGCCTGCCACGCGGGAGGCCCGGGTTTGATTCCCGGCCAATGCACCTAGATTGTTGGGACAGAGCAGTGTTCATCTATATATCTAAGCCCTACTGTTTTTAATTATTGTGTGACTTTTAGCACATATGAGAAAATATAAGGACGCCTTTTTATTATTTAAAAATCAATAAAAGCTAAGTTTTATTATTTTTGGTCCTTTCGGTGACAAGTTTCATTAAAGTTGAAAAAGGATTTCATTGCTACGGTGACAAGTTATTAGATTTGATGAGGATTTCGGCACAGAATCCACACTAAATTTCTCACCAAATAGTGAATACATGAACTCTAGAACAGCTCTGACCATGGGCGTACGTACAGGGGGTGCAGTGGCACATGGGCTCGGGAGCCCTAGGGGGCCCATAAAGTCTTTCTTCCCCATATTGCAAATGAATACTATCAATGAAACTTTATAGTTGGGGCCCCAGTTCCAGATTTTGTACTGGGGCCCGGCAGCTTCAAATAACCCTCTGGTCCAGGAAACAAAATCTGGCCAGGAACAGGAAGGCAATGAATTATTTTACCTGGTACCCCTCCTGGGGCTGCTCTGCGGTCTTCCAAGATTGTTCATTGGTAGTCTAAGATGCCACACACTGCTCTGACTGGCCAGTGTTGCTCACATGACCAGAGCTGGCCAATTAGAAATCAGCATGCAATGTCTGAATACTGATGCCCAGTACATCACATAGTGATAGGAGTACTTCGGCCATGCAGGAGAGCATCTGCCCTCCAGTACCGGGCCAAATTTTTTCCCCTAAGACTGGACAGTCAGCATTACAGAAAGTTCTACAATGCAATGAAAGTATTTCAGGATAGGGATATAAAAATATATAAAAGTGCATTTGTTAATTATTAGAGATGAGCGAGCGTACTCGGATAAGCACTGCTCGCTCGAGTAATGTGCTTTATCCGAGTATCGCTGTGCTCGTCCCTGAAGATTTGGGTGCCGGCACGGAGCGGGGAGCTGCAGGGGAGAGCGGGGAGGAACGGAGGGGAGATCTTTCTCTCCCTCTCTCCCGCCCGCTCTCCCCTGCTCCCCGCTGCGACTCACCTGTCAGCCGCAGCGGCACCCGAATCTTCAGACCCGAGCACAGCGATACTCGGATAAAGCAAATTACTCGAGCGAGTAGTGCTTATCCGAGTACGCTCGCTCATCTCTACTAATTATGCTTTATTATTTTTACTGATCTATGATGCCATGGTGAAAACTGATTGTGCGTCTATACAGCCAGCCAGGAAGATGGAGGTGTATGTGGGGGCGCCCTTTGGCATGACCCCTACCTAGGACACAATCAATGCCAATGGGTTAGCATGGCAGCCCAGATCCTAGTGAGGTAAAATAACAGATATCGCATTATTTATCCCACTCGGTGAACACAGCAGGGAAAAAGTACAGAATACAAGAACTGCGGGGGGTTTGTTTTGTACTTTTTTTTAAGTTTTTTTTTTTTACTTCCAAAATTTTTATGAAAAGTAGTATAAGCCCCACAATAGTACAATTAAAAGTTACAGCTGCAGCCCTCCCATATGGGCAAAAAATAAAAAGTTATGTGTCTCAGAACACGGTGACAGAAAGCAATTTTTGTTTACAAAAAAGTGTATTTTAAAACTTTTTAAACATGAGAAAACATTTAAAAAACATGTACATTTGGCGCCGTTGTAATTGTACTGACCCACAGAATGCAATTTCATGTCATTTTTGATACTCGCTAAGGACAAATACTCAAGCGAATATTGTCCTTTTCGAGTACCTGCCCGCTCATGAGAAAAGATTCGGGGGTAGGGGGGGTGAGCGGTGTGTTGCAGGAGGGAGCGGGGGGGAAGATAGAGAGAGATCTCCCCCCCCCTGCTCTCCCCCACCGTTCTCCGCCGGCACCCGAATCTTTTCTCAGGAGCAGGCAGGTACTCAAAAAGGAGAATACTTGCTCGAGTATTTGTCCTTAGCGAGTATGCTCGCTCATCTCTAATTTTTAGTGTAAAAATGAAATCATCGGAAAAATGGCGCAGTTGCATTTTTTCTTTCATATCATCCCACTTAAAAAAAATTTTAACGTTTTTCAGTAGGTTTCGTGGTATATTAAATGGGACCATTAAAAATACAAGTCATCCCACAAAATACAAGCCTTCAAACAGCTACATCAATGGAAAATGTTTTTAAAAAGTTATGGATCTCGGAAGGCAAGGATGAAAAAGCGAAAATTTAAAAAAAAAAGAGAAAAATCTCTGGTCTTGAAGGGGCTACATTACATAGAACTGCGATTTCTGTTCCTCCTGTCATTCCTGGTCAGCACATCTCTCCACATGCATTTATCACTCTATTTCAGTCCTGTAACTTTAACACATTAAGGACCAATCATCCTAAATATACGGCGCTTGGTCCTGGGCGTTAGTTCCGGCCAATAGTAAATATACTGCGTGGGAATAAAGCGCTTGCAAAATAGCAGAAGCAGTTCGGGTTCTCGACTGTCAGACACAGTAGAAGACAGAAGCGGTTTTTAACGGCTTCTGTCTTCTCCCACCGATTCTTGCCAAGTACAATTTGAAAAATGTTATGTCTTAAAGTATTGCAGTTTATTACTAGACACAATACTCAAACTGGAACCCTTTTTAGATGCAACATATTACATATCTTGCGCTGTTCCTGCATTACAGCCTCTACTATAGTCCAGAGGTGTGAGGGGTAGATGATACATCATGGCGCGGCGGTGACAGACGAAAGCGGAGGCAGCACGCTTTCTTTTTTTTAAAGCAACTTTACTTAACAAGAGCATAATAAACATGTTGTCGCTCCATAGGAGGTCTCGTATGCTCCAACGTTGCGTAATAAAGTGACAGTAACCTAATACTGGAGATGTCGTCTTCTTCGTGCCATAAGTATTACATCATACTCTTGTTATAACCATATGCGATATAACACAGTGGCAAATAGATCGCCCTTCACATCTGCACATTCTTCCCCCGTGGCAGCAAGGTACATGACTATACTGCATCTCTCAACTGCGGCATATCCATAATACTACTCGTTGTCACTGGAAACAGTCAACAAGCTTGTTGACAGACACGCCCCCAGCAGTTATCCTGACATCCAATAAGGCTTCATTCACATAACATTTTGGAAGTCCATTGCAGTTTCTGTCATTCATGCAAAATACTGCATAGGGAAGCAGACCAAGCTGGAACCAGAGGGGTGAGTATGTGAGATGGAGACCTCTTTGGTCTCCGTCTCACATACTTTCCATCCCTGTCAAATTTACACTGGACAGAAAAGTGCAGAAGCCAGCGCTTTTATCACCAGTTTCCAGGCTGTATATGTCAGGCTGGGCTCACACGAACAGGTGGAATTCTGCATGCGGATTTCCGCAGCGGAAGACCTACGATCATTTACGGAAAGTAATTGCAAATGATCGTGGATGCAAGCGTTTTTCCGTGCAGATGTATGCTATGCACAGCTTATTGTCCGTACGGAAAAATTATCTCTCTCTCCCCTTCTGTAAGCATTTCCTTTGACGTTGTGAGCGTTTCCGACTCTCATATGCAATGTAAATTGCGTATGGGCGAATAAACACTCGCATCCATTGACTTCAATGGGGGCGGTCCATGCGGAATCTGCGCTGAAATACATTTTTCCTTCGCTCGTGGAATTTGCAATTCATACCCGCGAGCCTTTCAATGCCCGCTTTTAATGCGGATCTTCCACGTGGACGGTGGCTGCGGATTCCACAATTAAAATCTATTCATGTGAGACCCCCTAAGTCTTTATTCACACAGGCAAGTGCAAGTTGCGCCTGAAAATACCGGGTGCAACTCGCATCAGAGAGCACACAAACACACAACTGTGTGCTGTCCGATCTGCACAGACGCTGCACGTCTGATTGACTTTCGTGAATATGAATGAAAATAAGACATTCCATTTTTTTTCCATTCTCTCTGAGCTGGTGGGTGTAAACTGTTATGATGTCTTCTCTGCACTGTACCTGAAGAAAACTGCAGATTCTGCTCCCTAACGCTCTGTGGCTCACACACCAGCATCATGGGGAACATTAGAAGTACTGAGCAGTGTGGATGTGATTTCAGCAGTTGCAGACCAGCAAATCATTTACCATTAGTAGCAACATCTGTGTGAGTTTCTGCTTCCATCTTCCTCTTTCTCCCCATAGATTTCTAAGGCCAGCTTGAGTCATTACCCTCCTCCACTTCCCATTATCAGTCTTGGTGTCTCAGTTACTAGAGACAGACTTCACCTGACAACAGGCAGTGGATATTAAATTAGAAGGAAAGCAGACCCCTAGTGGCCAGCACTTTAGAGGGATTTTTCAACACAAAAATGTACTTTTTAGTTAAATAAACTGATTAGCACATTTGTTAGTAATCATATTGGCTATAACATAAGCACAAGATGGTGACCATTTAAGTGACATACCTGAACTCCTCATATGATGCTACTTTCTGGTGAATGGCACGAAACTTAGCAGCATTCTCCCTCTGATACTTCTCATCTGCAGCAACAGCATTCGCCAACTCCCGTTCCAACTCTCGAAAATCAAGCGTTTCCGAATCATTCATTGCTAAGTGAGTAAAACAGAAGTTTTCTAGTGGCGCCCAAAAATTAACGAACGTCTGTCACAGAAAATTAGCTGATCAACCACCTCTAACGGTACATTGGCGACACGGCCACATACACCATCGTACCGCCTCTTCTTCTGGATGTACAGCTGTCCACAGCTCCAATCACACAAGGCAAGTTGAGGAGGAGGACCCAGCGGCAGACAACCCGCACCGGAACGAGTTCCGATTGATGTCGCTGATATGCCGTTGGCGGTGGTTTATTGGCTGTCTTCCTGTGATAGACTTCCCTTAGAGGGGTGATCCTACCGAAAACATTTATCCTCTAACCATAAGCTAGGAGATAAATGATATGACAGCCAGGGGGTTGACCAATGGGACCCCCTAAGAGCACGAGAACCAGGCACACCGGGTCCCTCAGAAGAATGATGAGATTGAGAGGTGCTGTCCTGGTGTCATGGAGCTGGGGGTCTTCTGAAGACCCCTCAGATCTACCATGTAGTTCTGTCTATTAACCCTTTCCAATCCACTGTCTGAGGTCTGAAGACATTCTGATTGAAGGCTGTACAACTTCAATGTCGGAAGACATCCGGCAGGGTATTCTTACTGTAGATTACTGTTGTCGGGGGCCTCTCCAGCATGTCACATACCGCAGTTCTGGCTCTAGCCAGCAGATGGCGCCATTGTATAATGGCAAAAAGAGAAAGCCCCTAGGAAACCCTGAATCCAAAATTGGATTGCAAAGGGTTAAGATAGGCCTGCAGCATGTCTTATTAGAATTGCTGTAGAAATATCATATACTGCAATCGTGAAGTATTGCATTGTAAGGCACAAGCGATCAAAAGTTCCCTGGAAAAAAAAATAAGTAGAAGAAAAAGGATTTTTTATGATTGTAAAAAATAAAGGATAATAAACATTTACCCCTCCCCCCAACCTTTTCCCATATTTATAATAAAAAAACATTTGGTATCTCCACATCCATAAAAGTCCGATCCATCAAAATATTGGATTATGTATCCCACATGGTGAAGGTTGTCAGAATCGCTATTTTTTGGTCACCACACCTCCAAAAAAAATTCATAAAAAGCCCTGAAAAAGTTGAATATACTTCAAAATGGTATCAATAAAACCCACAGGTCGTCCTGCAAAAAAACGAGCGCTCCACAGCTCCACTGACGGAGAGAGAAAGACGTTCTGAAAATCAAAAGCGGACGGCGAAAAATATATATTTTAAGATATTTTCTTATTTAAAAGTAGCGCAGCAAATACAATGTAAAATTCTATAACTGTGGTATCGCCATAAGGCTGCTTTCATGCGGCCGTGAAATTCGCGTGTGATTTATGCGTTGTGAGACGCCCAAGTCTTGCATGAATGTGAACGCCATCCTTTTGAATGGAGTCCTATGCACGAGCGACATGTCCAATCTTTCCACGTTCATCGGAACGCCTTGCCCATTGTTTTCAACGGGCCGGAAACACATGTTGATCCTCCGATGCGGCTGAAAGCTGCGCCGGAGGACCGCTACTTCACAGAAGTGATGGGAGGCGTTTTTCACATAAAACCGTCTCGCATCGCAGTGAAAACGCACATTGGCAAGCGCAGTATCGGGCTGCGTTTCTCAGCCCGATAGTGCGCTCGCCCGTGAGTAGGTAGCCTAATTGTACTGCCATGTTTGCCACCATGTGTGCGCTGTAACAAGACCCCCTAAAATGGCACAATTGCATTTTTCCCCCATTTGATTTCACTGAGGCGAGTTCCACACGGGCGATCGCAATTTTGCCGCGAGAAAATCATGGCAAAAATCGTGATTTTTGAATGTCAGCGAGGTATTAAAAAAAAAAGTAAGAATAATCTCACTTCGCTGCCGCCCACAATTAAAACGTGCGATTTTTTTATCACAAGAGTCAAAAATCACATTGCATCGCAACGCAAGTTTGTCGCATAGCAATGTGATAAACAGCAGCTCCATAGGGAAACATGGGAAATTAAAAACAAAAAAAAACAAAAAAAACGCACGTCGCAGAAGGACAGAGCACGCCACGATTTTTTGCTCTCCCCACATCGCATCCGTGAAAACAGTGCAGATGGGAAGGAAACCATTGTAAATCATTGGTTTCATAATCTGCTTTTTACTGACTCTCGCATAAGGCGAAAATCACGCGATTTTCTCGCCTGCGTGAAACCACCCCTAGGGCTCCATCACACGAGCGTATGCTCATTTATGCGCACCGCAGCGTTGAAATTTTGCGGAACAATGCTTTTTTTTTGCGCGTTGAGCATATTTTGTACTTTTTCCACCCCCAGGACGTGTTCATTAGCAAACAAGTCGCACGGCTAATTAGTCCCAGATGTTCTGTTCCCCGGTGGAATCACGCAGCGTATTACGTATCTCCTTTCGTATTACACATGCATTTGCGCACTCTACATTGACTTCTATGGGGGCCCTTGGTGCGCAAATGTGCAGAAAAGTAGAGCATGCAGCATTTTTTTTTTGTGCATCCGAAATGCGCGCGCAAAATACGGAAATGTGAACGCCCCTATTGAAATCAATGGGTTCTATTCTCTGCGTATTGCGCGCGCAGAAATACGTCCGTGTGAAGGAGCCCTTAGAAATATATAAACGCTTCTCTGTACATTAAATGGTATCACCGAAAAACACAACTCGCCCGCACGGCCAGGACTTTCTTACCTCGCACTTTCCCATTCATTTCAGCAGCAACGCTATCACCATAGCAACAGTCTTCCCTCGTACACGCTGTAAACAACTCCACCAATCAGAAGCCGCATCGTCACGGCAGCGTCCTACAGCACTTCCGGGGTTTTATAGGTGTCTACATTACTGCCTGTAAAAAAATGTTTTATTTCAGTTCCTATTATTTTTATCTCCTCATGCGACAAGATATTTTTAAAAAGAATGCATCCTGCGGGATGTTAGGAGACGAGGAGCTCGTTATGTTTGCGCTGACACCTTGCAGTCAGGCGGCCGGGGCAGCTCTCAGTGACGTACGGGGTCCTTTCCGGCCGGCGTCGCAGGAAGTGAGTGCTAGAGAGCGGCGTGAGCGGAGACGACGTCCCAGTAACGTGTGAGCGGGAACCGGCAGGTAGAACGGGGCTGTACACCGCCATAGAGTACATAGTATTATACTAACATCACGGCTTGCTGGGACTGTTGGTTCCACAGCTGTTTTTGCATGAAAAATTCTGCAACGGTCTCCTAGATTTGCAATGATTGTCCCTGCTTGCTGTCAGTGAATGGAAACCTTCTTGTTTACATCCAGAGGCTTAAAATCCTTGTAGCCGGGTAAGAGGAGCGGCGGGCCGAAAAGTCAAAACTGCCCCCTTTGCAGATTTTGACTCTGTTTTTGATGCGGAAATGCTGCAGAGTTTCTGCTAGGGGTGACTGTACCAAAAAACAGAGTTTTATGTAGTGGGGTCATACCAGATGTTCTCTACAGGATAAGGCATAGCCTGCTGATTGGTGGGGGTCTCCCCGCTGAGCCCCCCGCCCATCTCAAGGCTCTCCTGTCCCTGCAGGCGGTGCTTCTACCCCGCAGTGACGGCACTCTGATTGCGGCGTGTGCGCGGTGAGCGCTACATATATTTCAAATGCAGCCCCACCATTCGTTATCAGGGGGTCTCAGCAGCCGGACCCCACTGATCAACACTTGTGATGTGTCCAAAGTTTGTAAAGCGTCCAGTTACTCCGATCAGTGGGCACGAGCATTCATCCTAACGACCGTTAGCCCAATCATCAGGCCGTGTCAGAGACTCCTCCTACGGCTGCGGTTTCTGATGCCGATCCGCATGACGACCGCCACAATCTGCAGCAGCGGCGCAAGTCGTAAAGTGGTTTCTCGCACGGTTCGGCTGCACCATTTCTGCTGCGTCTCAACGTACAATTCACTGCGAATCATAGTGGACCGCCGGAGCGTAGGACAAAAGTCAGCAGCCGCATACAAGTATTCCCTATATCTATAATTGTATGTAAATGTCCTAAAAAATACATTAAACCCACGTGAGAGATGTGCAGAATGCGCCGGCGCTGCAGATGTCACCACCGCAGACGCAGGAGAAGGGAACGAAAACCCCATCATTCACTGATGGCAGAGGCTATGGGATAACGTTAATATCAGGAGCGGAGTCTATAATAGATAACAGCTCTCCGCGAGTGACTGGGGCCACCGTCCTGATAAGGAGCCCCCACTTCCGGCGGCTATCACCTACCATATGCCTATTACACCCCACTGACCTAGCCGTCACTTTTGAACCTACCAACATGTTTCTTCCAGTTTGTTACTGGACTCATCGGGGGACTTAATAAAAGAGCAGGCATAAAGAAGATCACATGCCCTCCCGCTAGCATGACTTGTGAGCGCTCCCTTGGGATAATCTGGACAACTTAAACCCTATTAATTTGCTGAACACTGTGTATTTTATGGACCAAAACAAGCATACGCCTGTGTGAATAAGCCTTAAAGGGGTTGTCCCGCGAAAGCAAGTGGGGTTCAGCACTTCTGTATGGCCATATTAATGCACTTTGTAATGTACATCGTGCATTAATTATGAGCCATACAGAAGTTATTCACTTACCTGCTCCGTTGCTAGCGTCCTCGTCTCCATGGTGCCGTCTAATTTCAGCGTCTAATTGCCCGTTTAGAAGCGCTTGCGCAGTCCGGTCTTCTCCCTGGTGAATGGGGCCGCTCGTGCCGGAGAGCTGCTCCTCGTAGCTCCGCCCCGTCACGTGTGCCGATTCCAGCCAATCAGGAGGCTGGAATCGGCAATGGAACGCACAGAAGACCTGCGGTCCACCGAGGGTGAAGATTCCGGCGGCCATCTTCGCAAGGTAAGTAAGAAGTCACCGGAGCGCGGGGATTCGGGTAAGTACTATCCGTTTGTTTTTTTTTACCCCTGCATCGGGTTTGTCTCGCGCCGAACGGGGGGGCTATTGAAAAAAAAAAAAACCCGTTTCGGCACCCCTTTAAGTCACATTTATGCGCCTGCAATACAGATGTGTGTTGTGGCCTGACTGCGGGTCATCTGACCGAACTCCGAGCATCAGAGATTCTAATGAGGCCTGCTTCAGAATATGCGCATTCAGGCCGCGGCACTCATCCGTGTTACGGACGCATAAATGTGCCCGGAATATGTTGGCGTGTCGTGGGCCTAAAACTAGAAAGCCACGTTAACTGCCTCTTTATGAGAGCTGGTCAACACCCAGAAGCGGCTTACCCTAGCCCCCGTTCTAGCCTCTGCAGCCCCATGATGATAAAGTGTGGAGCGCCTTGATCCCTGGCCACTGCGTGGAGCCGGCCGTGTACAGAACAAATACTTCTTGTGAGCCGTGATCATTCAGACTACATTATTTCCACGCTCTTGCAGGATCTGCAGACATGGACGCTGACCCATATGATGAGTTTGGCAATTACATTGGCCCCGAACTGGACTCTGATGATGACGATGATGATGACGATATGGGAAGAGATGACCGGGACGTAGATGTGGTAAGACAGACGTCCTGCAGAGTTTGATCCACTTTTATAGTGTAAAGTGAGCGCTTCAGAATTTTGCAGCATCTCCAGCTCGCGCCACGTGGAGCAGGTCTGGAAAATTGCTGCACATGAAGCGGAAAATTGCTGCACTGAATCTGCAGCATTTTTGAAAAACCCGGCGAATTCTAAACCTTCCGCATGTCGCTTAATGCTGCGGTTTTCAGTCCTTGACGTACGAGGGTTAAAATCCACAGCAGGTCGGCAACAATAAGCACCGCACAATATGCACCATCTAGGTGCAGATTCTGCCACTTCAGATTTGCAGCTTATTTCCTGCAGGTTTTCCACTGCAGAAAGACTGCAGTGACTACGGCCTTTGTTAGGCCGCGCTGCACACGACCAGATTGGCATTACGGAATCCAGAGCGGGCATCTGCCTTCGGGTTCCGCAGTAAATACCTTCAATAACATGCTATGGAAAAACGCCTTTTTCTGCACACGAGTGGAAATAAAGGCGATTTTTGTGCGAATTTCGCACTGACGGTTTCCATTGCAGCAGTCCGACACGGGGCGCTTTCACAACTGATATGGGAAAAGCAGGAGTTTAGAAAAAAAAATCTGTACTGCGCATGTCCGACAGACGATATGCAGCACAGATAATGACAGGTACATGCGGTCACCGGCCGGGCACAGGGTCGGATTCCGGAAGGGGAGCTGGAATCCGACCCGTTTGTGTGTAGCCGGCCTTCGACTTACAGAGAGTCTTTTTTTCAGATGTCGTGAGATAGGATCATCCACTTACAGAGACGTTGTTGAAGATAATGGCAAGACAAATATCTGTCTGGGATGATTTAGTGAATCCTGCACTGAGCAGGTCATTGGACCCGATGACCCTGGAGGTCCCTTCCAGCTCTACCATTCTATTATAATTGCTTATTTTAGAATCCTTAGGGTACAGACACGCTGCAAATTTTTTGCCGTGGATTTGCAAATCCGCTGCATGTTACAGTCAGTAGCAACAAAATGGATGGTATTGTAACAAATCTTGAATGAATTTATTTTGAGGGTTTTCACTACGCTCCTTTCAGTGTTGCAGGTGAAATCTGTAGCGTGTAGACCCAGCCTAGTTAATCCTGGCTCACAGAAGAGTGAACGCTGCAATCTATTGCGCTGGAGGCGGCCCCAAGTGTCATATCATTCAGCTTTATTTGCCTCCATTATCATGCTGCTCTTTCTTGTCGTAGGCAGAAGATGATGACGACGATGAATACATGGGAGATCCTGATGAGGATCGTGCAGGGATGGAGGTTGTCCTCCACGAGGACAAGAAATATTACCCCACTGCAGAGGAAGTGTACGGCCCTGAGGTGGAGACTATTGTGCAGGAGGAGGACACACAACCGCTAACGGGTGAGAAGAGCATCTTATGAGAAGTGCCAAAAATCATTGGTCTTTCACTAATAGTCTTGGATTAGACTAGGACTTTCCTAAAATGCAGCCGCCCCTTGACTTTCCATAGCATTGTGTTAGCTAGTAATACCACGTGTGACCCTGCATCTTACCTGAGACTGTCGAATGAAGGTGTAGCACCACTTACCTCTGTCCGACAGTCACAGGCAGCATAACGGCTCCTTCACATCTGCGCTTTTGTTTATCTGTTCCGTCTGAGGAGCAACGAAAATCTGTTCCATTCATTTCTGTTCCGTTTTATGTCCATTTTTTAAATGGAAGTAATCGCACCGACTGCTGCGCTATTGTTTCCACGAAAAAATGGAAATCAAATGGAAAGGAAACTTTTTCTTCTGTTTTTAAATCCCGTAGTCGGTGGATGAGAAATCTGAACAGAAAGGTTTCCATTTGGTTGTGTTTTTGATGTCCGCTTAACAGATCCGGTTTGAAATGAGCGCGTGCAGAAGGTTAGGGGGACAAAGATATGGAAGCAAACTGATAGAAAGGGTCCAGTTTTTTTAACTGTTTTGTCTACTATTTCCATTAAAAAATGGAAAGTATGGTTTCCAGTTGAATTCTGTTCGGCTGTCCTTTCCATTTTTACAAAAGCAGATCCAATCAATACCCTGATGTGAACGAGCCCTAGCCCAAAATAATGTAGAGATCGCGTCATTACAGGGGTCGTCCCAAGAAAAGTGCTTATCTCGAGTCCACAGGATAGGGAACAAGTATCTGACCATTCGGGGTCCGACCATGTGATCACCTCTCTCCTCATTTAGGGACGCTCGAGACACCCGTTTTTAATCAGTGGGGGTCCAACCCCTGTGACTCCCACCTATCAGACACTTTCCACAACCAGTTAGTACCCATTCCAGTGACTGATGTGTTGCTGGGCACCATCTTTTATTAGGGCGATACAGATATGGGTGTAATGTTATATAATAACTGCTCCTTATAGCTGTACTGTAGCATTCTTCTCTATTTCACAGAACCGATTATTAAACCAGTGAAAGCAAAAAAGTTCTCAATGATGGAACAAGGGCTGCCCAGCACAGTGTATGCAATGGAGTGAGTATATAGTACATCAATGGGCATCTTCTGGGCTACCGCCTGATTGTATTCTTAGAACTTTACTCTCACTTCTTGCAGTTTTTTGGCCGATCTGATGGATAATTCGGAGCTCATTCGGAACGTGACACTTTGTGGACACCTTCATCACGGGAAGGTAAATGCCTTTCTAGAACTAAACTTTTTATAGTGTTCCAATTAACGCCCACAGTATGTAAGTTTACGTCCTGGGTGCCTGGTACTTAGCGTGACAGGGTGTTAACTTACATCCTGTGTTTAAACTGTCGCCATGGTGGCAATTGCAGCGATGCTGTACTGATGGCTACTAACATAGCAGCCAATCACTTCTTGCCCCTGGGTGGACCAATCACAACGGTCCTGCTCCAACGATCGCAGTGATTAGTCACTTGGCACTGACTGACTAATCAGAGCTTAGCAACCCGAATTTGTGCTGTTTATAGTGTGAACTCTCTCTCCAACCACCGCAGTTTTATCGGAGGTTGAAGAGAGAAATCTGAGAGAACATTATGTGAAAAAAAGGAAAATAACAGCGATCGTCATTAGTGTAGCGTGATCAGTATATTAGTGTAGTGAGTAAAGTGTGATTAGTATATTAGTATAGAGTCAGTGTGCAGTGTGCTGTGCGGTTAGCATAGGTTGGTGTGAATTAAAAAAAAAAAAATAAAGTTCTTGCTGTGTTCCCGTCTTCTGTCCCGTGGTCAGTCAGAAATCGCAAAAATTTGGGTTACTGTATTATCTATGGGGCTAGTAAAGAAGCTGAGGACTAGGGCTTAACAGAGCACAGATATTTTATATCACACCCCAATATCTTGTATGGATATGGGAAGGACGTATTTTGAAGCGATCATAAAATTCCTGCGTTATAATGACAATAT
Organism: Eleutherodactylus coqui; assembly: GCF_035609145.1. Taxonomy (NCBI): domain Eukaryota; kingdom Metazoa; phylum Chordata; class Amphibia; order Anura; family Eleutherodactylidae; genus Eleutherodactylus; species Eleutherodactylus coqui. The sequence goes on from NC_089849.1 coordinate 30,002,926, forward strand.
GCAGTGCCCACCCGGCGATGTGCCCACCTGGCGATGACCCCAATTATAATCACTTACATAGAATCAGGCCGGTTTTAATGCTAACTTTGTCCAGGCGTACACCCCTGAGAAAAACCTTTCTGTAGATGAGTCTCTGGTACATTTCAAATGGAGGCTTCAATTCCGCCACTTCCTGCCCGGTAAGAGGTCACAATATGGCATTACAATATACAAGCTGTGCGAGAGCACATCAGGGTACACCCAGAAGGTCTGGATTTATGAAGGAAAGGACATAAAAAATTGAGCCCCCAGAGTGCGCCCCTTCCTGCGAAAAAATGTATAGGAATTGGTGCCTCCGCTAATAGACCCGGGTTACCACCTGTACCTGGCACTACTAGAAAAAAACAGAAAAGCTTCCCTAAGTCGCTGCTTGGGCAAATTCTCAAAAGGGGTGAGAGCCGGGCTCTATGCAGCAACCAAGTATTGTGTGCCAAGTATAAGGACAAGACGGATATCCTTATATTGAGCACAGTACACGGCCGCAGTAGTACCCCCTGCCCAGTACGAGGTACCAGTACAGAGACCCCCAAGCCAAACTGTGTCCTTTACTCCTAATAGGTACATGGGAGGGGTTGACTTGTTCGATCAAGTACTCGGGCCGTACAATGCCATGCGGAAAACAAGGGTATGGTATAAAAAACTGCCTGACCACCTCATACAGGTGGTGTTGTATAATGCCTATGTGCCAGCCAAAGTGACACTTTTCTTGAGTTCCAGGGGGTCATCAAGGCCCTAATACTTGGGGGACCAGGAAAGAGGGGGGAGCCCAGTAATTCTGGAAGAGCAGCCACAAGTACTGTACCAGGGCAACCCTTTCCTAGTGAAATTCCCTCCACTGGGAAGATGGGAAGGACCCAAAAAAGGTGCAGAGCCTGTTACATGTGATAAGGAAGGACATCGTTTATCAAACGTGCCCCACACAACTGACCTGTGCATAAAAGATTGCTTCACAATATACCGCAGGTCCCTGGAATTTAAATCTAATTATTGCGTTGAACCGCCGTTATATGATTTCCCCTGATGTATTCCCTACAGCTTATAGATAAAGCCACATGCCGGTCCTTCCCTTCTGAGCCCTGCCATGTGACCAAAGAGAAGCTAACATCCACACATGGGGCATTTCCGAGGTCAAGAGAAACTGGGTCATACATTGTGGGGTGCTTTTTCCTCCTTTTACCGCTGGCAAAAATGTAAAACAGTGGAGCTAAACCGGCAGATTACTGGAAAAATTGGTATCTTTAATTTTCTAATCAAAATGTTAAAAAAAAAACGCTCACAACACCCTTCAATTGCTTGGGGGCCAGCACATAAAGCGTGTTTTTATTTATGGAGCAGATATTGTATTGACCGTTCTCTTTCCTTGATTGCCCCTAGACGTGTTTTGTGGACTGTCTGATTGAGCAAACGCATCCAGAGATCCGCAAACGCCATGACCAGGATGTAAGTAGATGTAATTGCCTGTTGGTGTAACACTTCTGCTACAACTACATTAATATAAGCAGTACAGCCCCAGCACCCCTCGGCTCAGTGTCGCTAGGAGCAAACATAATATGCTATTTGTTATAATAATGGTGGCATAGTCAGGGCTAACGCCCCGCTGTCAGTTTATGCTGATCCTGCCCTCCCCATCGGCCAAGTGTTTATTATAATACCGTTGAGTACAGATGTGGCTACAGAACCTCCTCCTCCATTATTAAGCTTCTTTTACTTGGCTCAGTTATGGGGCTAAACTTTCCTCCAGATGTTTGTTCGCCCAACAATCAGACTGTATAAAAGGGCCAACAATCAGCCAACAAATGAGTAAATGCTTGTTAGTGGGCTGATTGCTGCAGAATAAGTTGGCGCTATAATACGAATAAAGATTATTATGATGATCGGTGACTTTCAGCATACAAAAGCTCTGTGATCAGCTGTACGTATCCCCTTGTAAACGGACAGATGTACAGTTGGCTTATGGGGGCGCACCATCGTACTAAGGATCATTCATCCCCATAGCTACAATTGTTGGCCATTGCAAACAAAAGCAAACCAGTGCCAATCAAAATGCTTGTTGATCTGTTTTCGTTTACATCAGGCCTTGTGACCGTCCGGCCGTATTCTGGCGTAATTCTGCTTTGTCCTCCGTGTCCGCTGCTTTATGTGAATGTCTTTCTGATCTCTTTCAGCTTTGTTACACTGACATCCTCTTCACAGAACAGGAGGTAAGTGGCTACATGGTGCTTGTAAAATCATTTTACCTACAGCTTTAGGGCTTTTACCCACTAGCTTTTTTTTTTCCGCTGCGATTTCGCTGCGTTTTTTTCCAAATGTCAATGGGACTTTCTAATGTTAAACATCGCATTGCACAAAAATCGCAAGTTTGCGTTTCTGCGATTTTTGTGCAATGCGATGTTTAACATTAGAAAGTCCCATTGACATTTGGGGAAAAAACGCAGCGGGAAAAAAAACACTAGTGGGTAAAAGCCCTTAGGCCGCTTTCAGACAGGCGACAAAATATCGTGATTTTCCGCGATGCGCTACAAAACGCATGTTTGTGAAACCCATGCTTTCCTTCACAATAGCAATGTTTTCACTGATGCTATGTTGCGAGAAAAAAAACTTGCGGCATGCTCTATCTTTCTGCAATGTGCTATTTTTTTCTCTCTCCCTATGGAGCCTCCGTGTTTATCGCATCGCACAAACTTGCGATTTTCAGGCAATCCATTTTTGACATGAGAAAATCCTATTAACTTTTTTGTGATAAAATCGCGAGTTTTTATCATGGGCAGCAGCGACGCAATTTTTCACAAGAAAAAGCATCGCTGTCGCTCAAAAATCACGGGAACAAAGCTCCTATATCGATGCAATTTTCTAGCGGTGATATCGCTGTTGCCCGTGTGAAACGGGCCTTAAAAGGAATACAAAGCCGCTCCTGTTGAATGACTCTTAGGCCGCCTGCAGACGAGCGGGTCGGATCCGGCAGCGAGAATTCTCGCCGCGGGACCCGACCCGAGAGCCTGCAGAGACGAGCGTGTACTCACCTGCGCCTGGCAGCCCCGGCTCTTTCATGTGCCGGCTGCCGCGCAGCCGGCGCATGCGCAGACCAGAGCCGACAGCCGGGTGAGTGCGAGCCCCGCACAAAAATAGGACATGCCGCGGTTTGTTTGCCGCGCGAGATTTTGCGCGGCCAAACCGCGGCCGTCTGCATAGGAGTGCGTATTGTAATGCACTCCTATGCAAACTTTCAGTGGCGGAAATCCCGCGGCGGGATTTCCGCCCGTGTGCAGGCGGCCTTAGCTGCCTGTAACTTGTATTCTTCTTTGTTTCCAGAGAGGCGTTGGTATGAAAAGTACACCGGTGACCATCGTTCTCCCCGACACCAAGGAAAAATCCTATCTGTTTAATATAATGGATACTCCAGGTATGGAACTCTTGGAGGAGGAGATTATATTGTTTAGTTGGGGTAGGGGTGATGGGCAGCTGATATACCTGTTAACAGAGCATAGCATGCAGGCATCAATAGCCTTTATTTAAAGGGGTTTAAAATAATGATGATTGATCCTTAGGATCCTTTAAAGGGGTTCTCACCCCCCCCCCCCCCCCCTTCTCCTTTCTCTCCACTCCCTCTTTATTGTTTTCATGCATGCGACACATCTTTGTCATTTTACTTTGCAGGTCATGTGAACTTTTCTGATGAGGTGACAGCTGGTTTTCGGATATCGGATGGTATCGTGTTGTTCATCGATGCAGCGGAGGGGGTAAGAATCTCAGTCTGCATTAATAGATTTGTGCTGAAATATGTTGCTAATTGACCATATGCAAGGTTTAAAAATGGGGAAAAATGCCATCTAGAGCCATGTTCCTACTGCTGATTCTGTCTTTGCTTTTTTCTTCACTCAATGCAGAATAACCCTTTCCAATCCACTGTCTGACGTCTTCCTACATTCTGATTAAAGCTTGTACAGCTCCAATGTCAGAAGACGTCCAACAGGGTATTCTTACCGTCTATTGCCAACCACTCTGCTCTCGGAGCCTCTCTGGCGCACACACACTGGCTTTAGCCAGCTGATAGCACCGTTGTATAACAGCAAAAAGAGAAAGCCTTTTAGGAAACCCCGAATCCAAAATTGGATTGGAAAGGGTTAATTTAATTGCATTCTCATTAGAGATGAGCGAGCATACTCGATAAGGCAAACTACTTGAGCGAGTAGTGCCTTATTCGAGTACCTGCCCGCTCGTCTCTAAAGATTCGGGTGCCGGCGGGGAGGAACGAAGGGGAGATTTCTCTCCCCCCACCGCCTCCTGCTCACCGTCGCAACTCATCTGTCACCTGCGCCGGAAGCCGAATCTTTAGAGACGAGCGGGCAGATACTCTAATAAGGCACTACTCGCTCGAGTAGTTTGCCTTATCGAGTATGCTTGCTCATCTCTAATTATCTTAAATTATCAGGTTTCTCATTTTGCTCTCACCCCTTCCCCCCCAACAGGTGATGCTGAACACCGAGCGTCTGATCAAACACGCCGTTCAGGAACGCTTAGCTGTCACAGTTTGCATTAACAAAATAGATCGCCTAATCCTGGAGCTGAAGCTGCCGCCTACAGACGCCTATTACAAGCTGCGACACATTGTGGACGAGGTGAACGGATTGCTCAGGTACGGGAGACTTTGTTTCCTTTAGTAGGACATAGTGACTTGATGCAGAGTGTATTAATTATGGTCTGTCCCCCTGCAGCATGTACTCTACAGATGAGAACCTGGTTTTATCCCCACTCCTCGGGAATGTCTGCTTTGCAAGTTCACAGTATAGCATCTGCTTCACACTGGGCTCATTTGCCAAGATCTACGCAGATACATACGGTATGTTAAGGTTTAGTTACTACGGAGGTAGAGTCCAATTGGGCATCCAATAGAGATGCATGCAGCATTAGAGCACAGACGTGCCTGCTGCTCCCATCTTGTGAGCAGACTCAAGACCCACATTCTTCATTGATAAGACACTTGTAGTTAACCCCGCCCTTACAAGGGCTTTCTGTAACATATTGATGACCTGTCCTCAGGATAAAACAGCAGTATCAGATCTATGTGGGTTCCACCACTCGGGATCTTTGCTGATCAGCAGTCTGAAGTTGCCATGAGGCTCGGGTGTGCGAATTGGACTGAGCTGCTCTTAGGCTGTGTGACTAATGAATGTGACACCACTGACCTGAAAAGAGGCTTAGCTGATCTTTGGAGCTCACCTCTTCAGTCAGCAATATCTTGGTCCTGGAAAACTCTTTTAACCCGTTAAGGACACGGTAAATGCCTTCCATAGCATGCTCTGGAAAAGTGATACTTCCTGCACATGAGCAGAAACCAGTTGCAGTTTACGCTCGCGGAGGAAAAATCGCAGCATGCTCGATTTTTGTGCGGTCTCCGCACAGACGGCTTCCATTGAAGTCAATAGAAGCTGTCTGATCCGTGGCCCACCTGTAATTGCCATTGCGGAAAAGTCACAGATTCCGCACCATCGCTAGGCGATGACACGGGAAAAGCAGGAGTTTTAAAAAAAACTGTACTGTGCATGTTCGACGGCAAGCCGTGCAGACCGTCCGCAGTACAAAAGAAAGCAGGTACGTGCCGACGCCGCTGCTGCCCGGGCCGGATCCCGTGTGCAGGCAGCCGAAGTTAGATGGAACTGATTTTCAGTCTTAGATATTTCTGCAACAAATCTGTTGCGTGTGAATTCACCCTTTTAAAGCTTTTGGAGGTTTGATTATGGTGGACTGTCTGCATTTCTGGATTAAAACTGAATTTGGTCTCAACCTGACTAATTGTTTTTGTTTTTTTTCAACTATCAGACCCCCTAATAAAGGAGTTTAACTGCTAAAAGCATAAATGTAAAACCACTGCTTGGGGGAACATCAAAGATAAAGATTAGAGATGAGCAAGTATACTCTCTAAAGGCAATTGCTCGAGCGAGCATTGCCTTTAGCGAGTATCTCCCCCGCTCGAGACTGAATGTTCGGGTGCCGGCGCGGGGGAGTGGTGAGTAGCGGCTGTCAGCAGGAGGGATCGGGGGGGAGAGAGGGAGAGAGAGATCTCCCCTTCGTTCCGCCCCGCTCTCCCCCGCAGCTCCGTGCCCGCTGCCGGCACCTGAACCTTCCGTCTCGAGCGGGGGAGATACTCGCTAAAGGCAATGCTCGCTCGAGCAACTGCCTTTAGCGAGTATACTCGCTCATCTATAATGAAGATAATAAAATGTATTTCCTTCTGATATTCGGGCAGATGCTTTATATTTCATGTCTTCAGGATTAAATTCAGCTTCTGAAAAGTTTTACTTCTAGTAGTAGTGGGGATCTCTGCTGGAGAGCAGAAGTAGTGCAGAAAAAAAACTGCACTCCCACTGTGTGGGAGCGTTACTGAAGGTAGATGTTTTACAGTCCTTGCATTCTGTGATTTGCAGGCGATATCAACTTTCAGGAATTTTCCAAGCGGTTGTGGGGCGATATCTATTTCAACCCTAAAACGTAAGTACTTACACATTATATATTGCCTCTATGAGCCAGAGCACTATGGCTAGTATCGCCTTAGCTCTGCGGAGCCCTTCCACACTCAAAGCTTATTGAAAAGGGGCGGCTAAAATAAGGTTTAAAGCGGAAAAATCTTAACTCTGTTTCTTCTTCCAGACGCAAATTTACTAAGAAAGCCCCAACAAGCAACTCCCAGCGAAGTTTTGTGGAATTTGTTCTGGAACCTCTGTACAAGATCTTGGCTCAGGTCAGTGCTATTTTTGGGGGTTGGGGGTGTTGTCCCTGTTTTATAACATAGTTTGGCTATTTTTGCTGGAGGCTTGTGTGGTGATAATCATGTTGTTTTCTAGGTGGTTGGGGATGTAGACACTACACTGCCCCAGACACTGGAAGAGTTAGGAATCCATCTAACAAAGGAGGAACTGAAGCTTAACATCCGTCCACTACTGAGGCTTGTATGCAATCGCTTCTTTGGGGAATTCACAGGTAAATAAAAATGTAACGGTGTCTGAACTGCCAGTCTGTATACTGTACATGGATGCTAATCGCATTGTAGCATGTCCGAGAACAGAGCTGCTTGGCTTACAATGCTCCTGACATGTATTTTGGGATGTAAGCATTGCACAGGATCACAGACACATGGCTGCTTTCCTTCTTTCAAAAGCCGTGCCGCATCTGTTAGCAAGTTGTATGCGGTACGGTAGCTTAGTCCCGTTGACAAGCATGGTGCCCTTTCTGAAAGAAAGCAGCTATGTTCTAATCCTGGACATCCTTTTTTAATAGAATTGTGTGTAATCCCTTCCTCTTCCTTCTCTCATTTTGCAGGTTTTGTGGATATGTGTGTTCAGCACATTCCATCTCCCAAGGCTGGTGCAAGAGCCAAAATTGAACACACATATACTGGGGGCATCGATTCGGAGCTAGGAGAGGAGATGAGCCAGTGTGATTCTGAAGTATGTACAGCTTCACTCTGTTAACTGACATTAAAAGGGTTATCCAGGTAAAAAGTATGTGTGATGTATCCTCAGGATAGGTCATCAATAACTGATCATCTGGCATCCGCCGCTCAGGATCATGGCCAATCAGCTGAGCGGGCTCCCGCTGTCAATACTGCTATCCAGAGTTGGGTGACACCATCGTTACACCCCTGTGTCTGTCAGAACCATTTCCAGGCTCTTGGCTGGAAAGACATTTGGTCTCACCACGCCAATTACATATACTGTTTTTGACACCCATCAGCGCCTCTATCATTTGCAGTAGCGTCGTGAATGACGAAACTGAACTGCTAAATTTAGGTTTAGTGTGCGCATTGACGGCGGCTATCTTCATGTCTGCTTTTCTGTGGAGCGGCACACTGTATCTAAGCTAGAGGCGGTATAACAGGGTACAAGAGCCTCCATGCTTGCAATTTCTCATGTTTGTAGAACTGCTTGTTCCAGCGTTAAAATAACCAAAGGGAATCAATTTAAGACGGATTAGCAGAACAATGCATTCACTTAATGGTGGTACATAAAAAAAAATAAATGCCAACATCAACACTAAAGGCATTTTGTTCTGGGGTGGAAATTGGGGTTAGCAGCTCTTTGGTATCTTTTTTTTTTTATATTGTTGTTACCCTGAATGGTAACCGATACCTGAGCATTCCAAACTCAGCGGTGGATGAATGGCTTGATGACTTGATGCAACGTCAACTGCTTTGGTACCAGCACTTGGGCTTTCCATCTCATTCTGTGAGAGATGTGTGTCAGTAACTTGCAGCTCTGTTTTGTTCTTCTAATTCGTCTTAAACTGATTCCCTTCGGTTGTTTTAGCGCTGGTACAAATGCGCCATAGTAGGTTCCTTTCTTAGTGCAATGGTCTTTGTACTGCTTTATAGCCCTGATATCAGTAGAGGGACTTAGAGATCTATATCATATGGTTATAGCAGCTGTCTTAGAGAAGGTAATATTGTTGGTGGTTGTCTTTTTTTATAAGGGCCCGCTGATGTGTCACACAACCAAGATGTACAGCACAGATGATGGGGTGCAGTTCCACGCCTTCGGTCGTGTGCTGAGTGGCACTATTCACGCCGGGCAGCCAGTTAAGGTGCTGGGAGAGAATTACACCTTGGAAGATGAGGAGGACTCCCAGGTCTGCACAGTAGGAAGACTGTGGGTGTCTGTGGCCAGGTAAGTGGTGCTATAGAAAATATGTCACCAGCTGGTGAGTGATAATTGTCCCTTTTTGTTCTGATCATCTTGGTTCTCTGTTATGTTCAGGTATCACATTGAAGTGAACAGAGTGCCAGCCGGGAACTGGGTTCTAATTGAGGGTGTGGATCAGCCTATAGTGAAGACGGCCACCATCACGGAGCCGAGGGGCAACGAGGAGGTAAAGAGATGATCGCAAATAATCCATTACCTAATAACATTTTGGGGAATAGACTTTGGAGAGGGGGGGGGGCTTACTTTTTACAGTTAATAATTGGAAACCTACTGATGATGAATGCAGTACAAATGTGTGTATATATATATATATATATATATATATTTGTTTTCTTTTTAGGCTCAGATCTTCCGGCCATTAAAGTTCAACACCACGTCAGTCATTAAAATTGCTGTGGAACCCGTTAACCCTTCAGAACTGCCAAAGATGTTAGATGGACTTAGGAAGGTCAACAAAAGCTATCCTTCTCTCACCACCAAGGTATCGTATCCATCCGTTTAATGTATCATATGGTATACTGTAAATCGTTTTAAAATTTCAAAGTGGAGTGAAATACACAACCCTCACAATCCCGTCTTCTTTGGATCTTGTTTTTATGGTGTATGCACTGTGGCAAAAATGACCTAACTTAATTCTGTGGGTCAGTACGATCATGACAGTACTGAGACCTCTCTCACACATGCTTTGCGAAAAAGCAGCGCTTTGCCACGTTTTACTAAAATAAAACAGACGCTGCTCGAAAATCGCCGTGCATTTCAGCTGCTGCCTCCGGCTGTGTGAGGCTCCATTGAAAACAATGGGAGCTCCTGACAGCGTTGAGCGCTGCGCTGAAAAACCTGTCTGTGAGGGGTGACCTAAAAGTATATACGTATTGACTGACTGATTTTTTTTTTTTTTTGCTGTGGTGCTTTCAGAAAAAGAAAATATCTTCAAGAAAAAATTAATTACTTTCTGCTGCCATCTTCTCACAGGCTTTAACTTTTTTTAAATTTTCCATCAACCTAGTTGTGTGAGGACTCGTTTTTTGTTTTTTTTTGCAGCACGCCCTTTAGTTTCAATTTGGTTCTATTTTGATCACTTGTTATTAAATTTTTTAAATCTTTTTTTGAGACTGGGTGACTAAAAACTACAATTTTGACGTGTATTTTTTTTCTGATGTTCACTGTGCGGGACAAATAGTGCATTACTTTAATAAATTGGGCTTTTACGGTTGCAGTTATATCTGAAGGCCACAGGCTGCTATGGCAACCAATCGTTTTGCAGAGAAGCCATTCGGAGCCCTCAAATTTCAATCTGGGTTTAAATGCAGCTGTGATCTGCCTTCACCCTGTTCGTGGCTGTTGCCGACAGCTGTCATCCGTAAGAAACAGCTGGCCACCCGTATTGTATGGAGCGGAAACGGCTCCCAATCCCCCTCATACAAACCCTGAACACACAGGACGTAGATTTATGTCCTTTGTTATTAAAGGGTTTTCCACGGAGATACTACCGATGTCTGGTCCGGAGGATGGGTAATCCATAAATGATCATCTGGGGTTCACTGCTCGGGATCCAGGCCAATTTCTCTTATCAGGCACCCGCTGATGGCACCAAAACACAGGGGTACGGAGCAGAAGCTGATGGTCTGACCCTTGTGTAGCGCCCAATGCTGGTAATTGCAGGTGTAGCTTTCATTGATTTTAATGGGAGCTGTTTCTGCAACTACCAGCCACAACACAAGGGGTCAAAGATTTAGCTTCTGCTCATTATCCAGCTGACAGTTGTGGCCGATCGGTGGACCCAGCCTATCAACCATTTAAGTGTCACGTAGACATGACTAATATATGTGATATTCGCCCAACCAGAGTTTTTCCCTGAAGATGGTGTCTTTGCCTTCTGGGGAAGACTGGCTTGGTTTATATCCTTAGTCAGGTTGTCAAAGTCTGTTGAAAGGTCTAGCATCGACTTGCAGAGTAGTCACCTTTCCATCCCCTATTTGCATACTTGTTACCCAGGGAGCATTGCCTGACCTATATAAGACTCTCTGTTCCAACTTTGCACTCTCCTCAAGTAGACACGTTCTCTTCCCCCAGGCCCTGGTGTTATGTATGAGATTGGCTGTGGGTCACCTGTGTAGTAATTGTCTGCATTTCTGTAGGTTGAGGAGTCTGGGGAACATGTGATTCTTGGCACTGGAGAGCTCTACCTTGACTGCGTCATGCACGACCTCCGCAAAATGTATTCCGAGATTGATATTAAGGTGAGTTTTTGAACGTAGTTGATGGTATTGTTTGTGAGCTGAACAAGTATACTTGAAGAAGAAAGGAAGATGATCTTCTGATCTCCAGATCACTTTTTAAGTGCATTTTTTTCTTAAAGAAGAGCCTCCTTATAAATTCCCTAGGAACCAATTACATCACTTAGGTGAACGCACACGAAGTGTTAATGTTGTTAGTGATCTGCTGTATATGCCTCAAAATTGGATGGAAAAATTTCCGGTGTGGTTTCATTTAATGTATTCCTTATAGGATTATATTTAGAGGGGCTGTCCAGTTGTAAACTATTGATGGCATGGCCTATTTTCAGGATAGTAGATTGATACTTTCCGTCACCCAAGACCCCCGATAATCAGCTATTCTTTGGGCTAGTGCGCTTATACGCTGAGGTGATTTCTGCAGGAAGTAGACAGCACTGTTCCTACTGCAGTGGCCAGTTTTGGTATTGCAGGCTTAGGTCCCATTCATTTCAGTGCCTCTAATACCAAGCCTGGCCACTGTAGTGGGAACAGTTTTGTCTGATTCCTGCAGATATCAGCTCAGTGGAAAAGCGAACCAGCCCAGAAAACAGCTAATTAGTGGGGGTCCCAGCTGACGGACCCTGATAATCTGTTATTGATGACTGATCATGTGAATGTGACCTCAGTAGTAAACGTAACTCCTCCTCTTTCTTCAGGTTGCAGATCCCGTGGTGACGTTTTGTGAAACTGTTGTGGAAACCTCATCACTGAAATGTTTTGCTGAAACGCCAAATAAGAAGTAAGTTGAAAAGTTAAACTCTGTAATCAGTAATCTTATAAAAGGTCTGGGAAAAACTTTTGGGAACAACTTGCTTTTGTCACTTAAACACATGTATTTTTGGAATAGTGTTTTATTAAAGTTTATGCACTATTTTTCTTCTGCAGCTTCTATATATAACGGCAGATACTGCAATCTGAGTCTTAATAGGAAATCCGTCAGTAAGATTGGACTGACGGCTTAAGGCCCATTTACACATAACGATTATCGCTCAAAATTCGTCCAAACAACCGAAAATGAGTGCTAATCGTAACATGTAAATGTGGGCATCGCGACCTTTTCGTTTGAACGATGATTTTAAGGTGAACTTAAAATCCATTGTTCAGCTACTGAGAGGTAAAGCAAACAGATTTACCTCTCAATAGACCACACGCTGTTATTTCCATAGGAGTCAGCAGATACCAATGTAATCTGCAGTCAGCCGCGAGCAGAACAGTGCAGCTGTTTGTACAGCTGGGCATGTGATCACACGCTGGGCTCTGCAAACAACTCCTGGAGGCCCTTTTGCATGCAAATGAAGATGATAAAATGTTAATGGACATTTACACTTTATGCAAAAAGATCGCTAAATCTTTCAGTCGTTTGAAAGACTATCTTTGCGTGTAAATGGGCCTTTAGTTTTTAGTGCTTTCGTGCAGCTATTTTATGACTGCAATAAAAAAAAAACTTTGTTGTGGCCGTAAATTAGGTAATGATGAGGTGCAGCAGAGAGCAGAGGGAAACGAAGCCGTCAGTGCAGCCTCACTGACAGATCTCCTACCAAGATGTAGACTGCAGTTTCTGTATACAGTGATATCTAGAAGCTGCAGAGAACAGTGCAAAATTTTTAGTGAGACCCAATTGCAAAAATAATTGTCAGCCCAAAATACATGCATTTAGGTGAAAAATGTGCCCTTTTCAAAGGTCTCCATAGCTTTTAATGTTTTCATTACATGGTAATATTGTTCTAGCCACACTGTTTCACCATTCTTACTCTTACCTTCTTGTCTGCAGAAATAAAATCACAATGATTGCTGAGCCTCTGGAAAAGGGTCTGGCTGAAGATATTGAAAACGAGGTGGTGCAGATTTCCTGGAACAGGTAGGTCTATAAATCTTGTATTGAAATTGCAGAATTGCTTCCATAAAGCTCCATATATAATAAAACATGCACTGGTGCAGTAGGTCTTACAAGCTCCACAGATGGGCCTGGTGCCCCTTTTTAGGCTGGTTCTTTGTACAGTATCCTCTCTGAACCGTAGTTTGTGTTATTAATTCACAGGAAGAAACTCGGAGAGTTCTTCCAGACAAAATATGATTGGGATCTCTTGGCTGCCCGTTCTATCTGGGCTTTTGGGCCTGACACTACTGGTCCTAACATCTTGGTAGATGACACATTGCCTTCCGAGGTAAGTGCCTGGTCTTTTTTATTGGAATTCACTGCTTTTACCATTGTCTATTACATGTTACAGTGTTCGTGTGGTAGAAGGGGGTCTTGTCATGTCTACTGCATATGCTACTCATTTATATTGCTAATACATATGGGGCTCTTAAACTTAAAGGGGTTATGCCAAGATAGAAGGTTTCTGATCTGTGGGGATCTGACTGCTGGGACCCCTACCCATCCTGAGAACCAGAGTCCTGAAATGAATGGATTGGTGGTTGTGTATGTGTGCATCAGCTCTCTTAATTTTTGTGGTAGCATGCGGGAAAAGCTGAATTAAGATTTCTGGTCAGTGTGGGACTCCACCTATGCTGAGAACAGGGGTCCCAAAGGTTCCCGTGTGAATGGAGTGGTGGGCATCCACGTTTGACACCATTCTGTTCCTGCAGTTTCTTCGGTGCCCCCCATTCTCAGTATAAGTGGGGACTGAGCAGTCACACCCCAACGGGTCAGTAAGTTCTCACGTATCCTGTTTCTAACGTTGGCATAACCCCTTTTAAGAGTGTTTTCTTCAAGGCAGCAGTCAGGTATTAAAGGGGTGCTGTAGACAAAACGTATACACCATGTTCTGCCTGCTGCAGGGCCTGAAGTGGAGAAACGTGACATGGGGCTCGTTGGCCATCCTCCGTCCCTCAGGACCTGCACTAGGGATAATACAGTGTAGTAGTTTAGCCTGGAGTGGTCCATTCACTTATGCTATAGACAAACCACATAAACGTTACACACACAAAACCCCCACAAGTCTGTTCTGGGGTCTAATAACAGATCTTCCATTTCCAACCTTTTGTGTGTTGCTACAGGTGGATAAAGCGTTGCTGAGCTCCGTGAAGGACAGCATTGTACAGGGATTCCAGTGGGGAACCAGGGAGGGCCCTCTGTGTGATGAGTGTGAGTTTATTACACTTTATCATGGTAATAACAAACGTCGTCGTCTTTGTAATGCTTTATGACGGGTCTCATATTTTTTTTTTTTTCAATTTAGTGATAAGAAATGTGAAGTTTAAGATCCTGGATGCTGTCATTGCTCAGGAGCCATTGCATCGCGGAGGTGGCCAGATCATTCCAACTGCCCGCAGAGTAGTGTACTCTGCCTTCCTGATGGTAAGGGTATTTCCTATCGGCTTGGACACATAGGTTAGGCCGTGTTCACGTCCCGCCATGTAAATATGTTCAGCTTTCAGGAAGTTTTCCTTGTGCCTACACCAAATGTAGCCATAGGCCTCCATTGAACCAACGGAGGCTGAAGGTAGTGGTGGTGAGGGGGGGGGGGGGGGGCTTTGTTGTCTTCCTTTTTTTAGGCATATGAAAGTACAACAGACAACCCACTGTGTGGGAAAACGCAATCTGAAAAGTATACCACACTGTATACGTTTTTAACATTGTGACCAATGGGCAACATATACCACTGCATGTCAGAGGTCTACATTGAAGAAAATCCGGATATATCCCTTCAGTCCATACAAATATTGTGATGTGAACAGACGTTTACTAGTATCAGTCATTACGAGCATTCTCTCTCATCTTATTTTTTTAAAGGGGTTGGGACTTTGGCCATTTTTATTATTGATGACTTATCCTGGGGACAGGTCATCAATGGATGATTTGGGAATCGGCTGATCAGTGGGGGTCCCAGGCTGCAGACCCCTGACGATCATCTATTGATAAGCTATCCTGGGTATAGGTCATCAGTAGAAGAAATGCCCAAAATCGTGAACAACCCCTTCAATAACTTTTGCTAGAAAACTGTCCCAAGCTTTCCCTGTGAATCACATTCATAATGTTGGTATTGTAGAAGCATTCCAGGCTTTTCAGTTGTGCGTGTCCTGCAGCACAGCAGGCTGGAGCTAGACTCATTCACTGGAAATGAGCCAAAACTCAGCAAATTAATGAGGATCTTGTCCACATTCTCACACAAAAATGACAATTAACAAGTAATGTCTGCATAGGCTTTGCTGATTATCATCTATTTGTGATATCAACCAACTTATAGCATCTTTTGATTTAGAAATACAGTAGTTACTGATCAGTTTGCTTACTCATGCCCCGTATGTTCTGTTACGCCTTCCATAAAAATCTGTCGTGCTTTGCCGGATATATGGCCATATACCAGCACTGTACTGTTAGGCAGATATAAGCTTAGTTCCTTTAATACATGGTCTAGTAAAGGGGATGTCCAGTTGTAAACTATTGATGGCTTATTCTCCCAATAGGTCATCAATAGCAGATTGATGGGGGTCTATTACACAGGGCCCCTTCGATCAACTCCTCTCTGGGCCGGCGTGTGTGTGCACTGAGCTTATTTCTGCAGGAAGCGGGGAGCTTCGTTCCACTGCAGTGGCCTGGCTTGGTATTGAAGTGAATGGGAACTTTGCCTGCAATAGTCTGTAGAAATCCGCTCAGTGCCTGAGCACACTGGCTTGGTGAACAGCTGATCAGCTGGGGTCCCAGGTGACAGACCACTGTCAATCTACCATTGATGACCTAGGCCATCAATAGCTTACAACTGGACAACCCCTTTTAATGACCCTATTTTTCTAGTGGCCCCTTTCATTTTGTTACTTTTTATCTCCTTACAGGCCACACCACGTCTAATGGAACCTTATTACTTTGTGGAAGTGCAAGCTCCTGCGGACTGTGTGTCTGCGGTGTATACTGTTCTGGCCAGACGAAGGTTAGTGATCATACATGACTTGGTACGTATATCAGGTCTGTTCTATAATAGTAACATGCTTCCTTCTGTCCCGCAGAGGTCACGTCACACAAGATGCTCCTATTCCCGGTTCACCTCTCTATACCATCAAAGCGTTCATCCCAGCAATAGACTCATTTGGTTTTGAGACAGATCTGCGCACTCACACACAAGGACAAGCCTTCTCCTTATCAGTCTTTCATCACTGGCAGGTAATATGGAAGCACAAGGTGTATCCAGCATTATCAGTAAGAGACATGAGTGCCAGTCAGTGACTGAATATTCCCTTGTTTCTTGCAGATTGTACCAGGAGACCCCTTGGATAAAAGCATCATTATAAGGCCACTGGAACCTCAACCAGCACCTCACCTTGCCAGAGAATTTATGATCAAAACAAGACGTAGGAAGGTATGTAAGACCTTAATTAGAAAAAAGTAATTCCTTAAATGTAGGTTTTAGAATCGGCAATCCCAAAAAGAGTATTTTTGCAGTAGCAAGTGGCTGCATACCGCTAGATATACTGTAACTTACAGATAAGTGTGTGGTCTGAACGCAGGCCGAGACATTCATAGCACCTGCGTGGCCATAGCAATGTGCAGGAAAAAGCTCTTCAGAATATCACTGCCTCGTCAGCGGTTGGACCTCCGCTGATCAACAAGTAACCACATAGGATAGTAGCATGCCAACACTTGCTATGACTGATATACAGATCTACAGATATATATACACCCCTTTGAATTCCTCTATCTTTGTTAGGCCGATCTCTGTGGAAATCTTACGACAGATTTAAAGAATCTATCACGGGGCATTAGCATCATAACCCCAATCTAATATAAAAAAGCCTACAGACTTTTTCTTGCACCGCACTTTGCCCCTCTTTGCATGACCTTTGGTGGCTGATTTTGGTGTCATTAGATTTGGTGCATCCGAAAGTCTAGCGGCAGTGTTGCACTTCAGCCAACAGCACCACTAGGGAGAGTCAAGCGTTGGTAAGCGACGTTCATATCAAGTGCTTAACAGTTTGACTGTTGCCATGTCCCCAAAACATGGAAGACCAAGCTGTGGACGGCGAACAATTCAAACCAAATCCTCGGCTCGACAGTTCTTAAAACATTTAGAGTGTTAACGGCCTCCATCAGCGCTGATTGTGGCTGTTGCGTGTGGATGTTTATCACAGACCGCCGGCACCTGCCTTGTATGAAATAGGATTGCCTCATGATTCCGCTCCATATAAACACTGCATACCCAGGATGTAGCAGAACGTCCTGTGGTGGTAAGGGGTTAATTTTCAGTAACAGACTTCCTTCAAAAAGCATCTGTCGGCAAACACACAAAACTATCCATAGAGCGGCACGTCACTGAAGAATAACAATAACTTTTCATATCTCCCAAAATAGCTAATGTTTTCTGTTAGTGTAATTAGCCATCTCTTCGTTACAGGGTCTCAGCGAAGACGTGAGCATCAGCAAGTTTTTCGACGACCCTATGTTGTTGGAATTGGCCAAACAGGATGTGGTGCTGAACTATCCCATGTGAAGGCGATGGGTGTCCAGGACCCTGAGGGCTTTCAGTTATCTGCAATGGTCATCTTGCTACCTGTATGGTATGGGGCCGGGTCTTCACATTTCTGTGTAGCGCGACATTGTCTCTGGCCCAGCATAAATTTATTTCATCACCTTCAATGTCCTCTAGACCTTGAGTCCTTTGACGTAGAACAGAATATTTGACTATTTGCCCAGGAACCTTGTGATGTGTACATAATGTTTATTTTTTTTAATAAACTCTTTCTTCTATATTTTCTGTTCCTTCTTTAATTTTTTTCTCTGTGGCGTGTTATAGCAGCAGGGAGGGAGTTGGACTCATTCCCCCTCCTGCCTGCATGCTACAAAAAAGAACAGGAGCCTTATCTATGAACATTGTAAAGGCAAATGGCCTGTAATTGTCCTCATGTTATACCGGACTATCTCACTATGGAGTACTTGTTATTGACACTGCTCATCAATCCTTATACACTCATTGATAACAAAATAATGCAGCAGGAAGGAGTCGTCGGAGTCAAATGAAACTTTCTATGTGTGATTTGTAATGATAGGTGTGTGTGTGTGTGTGTGTGTGTATGTGTGTGTATATATATATATATATATATATATATATATTAGGGAGTTACAACAATAAAGCAAAAGGGTATGTTTGCGGGAAAAAAACTACAATACAAAAGAAGGCCCAATCACATAGGCAGAGTTTTGCGGCACCTCTGTATTTCGCAGTAATAATCCTCCATAGCATTCAATGCAAAAAAGATTCTTTGTGCACAGCAGTGGAAACCAATTGAAGTTTCCACTTGCGGACTTGAAGTCAATGAAAGCCGTCCGACCCACGGCCCGTCCACAATTCACATTGTGGACGGGCCACTGATTCCGCAGGAAAAGCAGGAGTTTAAAAAAAAGTTAAAAATCTGTACTGCACATGTTCGACGGTGAACCATGTGGACCATCCGCAGTATAGAGCAGCTGGAAGAAGAGAGGTCCACGCAAACGCCGCCTGCACACACAGGTACGCAGGGTCACGAGTCGCGTTCAAGGCCAGATTCAGTGTGGGATTCCAAATGCAGAATCAGTGCTTGCTGTGTGCATTCGCCTGAATTTCTAGTACCCTGTTGGGCCGCCTCTAGCCTCGATGTATGATGAGATATGGGTGGGCATGGAGGCATACAGGCTGTGTATGTTATCCTGCAGCACATTTGCCCACAGATGGTACAATTGGGCCTTTAGAATCATGCACACTTGTAGGCGTCTGAAGGCGGCATCCCATATGGTCCCATAAATGCATAATCGGGGATTAAATCTGCTGATCGGGCAGGCCATGGAAGTGTGGCAAGGTTGTGAAAAGCCTTGCTTTGTGCGGCCGAGCTTTATCTTGCTGGAAATGCCTGTTGCAAGCCACCATGAGAGGCAACAGATGTGGGCACAGGATTTGCGGCACATATTAAGCTGTTTGTGTCCCTCAATCACTACTAGGGGTGATCAACTGATGACTTTCCAGATCATCACACCAGTAACTGGGGCAGTGTCTCTCTCCACAGCAGAGGCAGGATTAAAGCGCTCACTACGAGGCATCGAACTAGTCGAACACAAGCACTATCTGCTCCAAAATAGAACCAGGAATCGTTGCTAAACATACAGTTCCAGGCCACAGCAGTCTAGGTTGCTTGTTTACAACACCACTGAAAACGAAGGCGACCGTGTTGGGTTGTTAATGGCAGGACACGTAATGGGTGCCGTGACACCAAAATTTCCTTCTGCTAAGTGCCCAAGAATGATCTGAGCAGAAATAGGGTTCTGTAATGAAGATGCCACCTCTGTCTGGATGGTGGACAAGGAACCTGTTGGGTCTGCTCATGCTTATCGGCAGATGAAATGATCCTATCTACTGGTGGTCTGTCTGGACCGTCAGGAAACTTCACAATGTATGCATGCCCTCACATAACCACTGCTCCCAATACCACCTAACCGCTTGTAGGGCAACGGTGGAAGCACTTTTACGGCCTCTGGGGGCAAGACCCAGTGTCTAATCAGACCACACCTGTAATCCTTTACATATCTGCCTGAGACATGACTGCGCAGAGTTTGGCAGCAATCAGACATTGCTATCTGGGTGCATTATTGTTTGTCAGTGAGTGTAGTCTGATCTAATCATCTACTGCTAACAAAAATAATTGCTTTTTCAGTGTTTTGGTACATAAATTGTATTTTTTCTTCATATTTTGGTACAGTTCGACTCTGCATTTACATTATTTTGTACTACACTGCTTAGTCAGCAGGGTCCGGCTGCTCTAAGAACTAGAAGTCCTCTGTCATTACAGTTTGGTGGTAAATGGACGGGTAAGACAATATACATAACCTAGATGTAAGGGAAGTCAAGCTAGAATATACTACATATAGGCAGGTTGGATGATTACTAGACCGTTACGTTACTCCTCGGTAGAATGTCTTGCATTTTGCCTTAAAGCTTCTCTCTCTGTTGCCTTTTTCTCCCTGTATTCCTTGAACATGGCATATGTAGTCCCTGCAATAGAAAGGAGGAGGGTAAATAACATACATAGAATTATAATACACCCTATTGGTAAACTCTGAATTAAGGATCCTTATTTCTGGCTACAGAGGACAGCAGCTCTGGAGGACTGTCCTGTATCGCACACACAACCCATTGATTTGAATGGATATTCTGTAATGCGCATTTTCCCCTGTTGGGGCGCTGTCCTTTTCTGATCACTTATTGGCAAGGAACTTTTTTTACTAGACAGGATTGTCCAAAGCGGAGAATATCTTTAACCTCTTCCCACTTAATGATGTACAAGGACTATCCTAGTCGATAAACAGTTGGTGCAACATGACATACAAGTACAGCATGTAGATTATGCGGGCTCCGGAGCAGAGACTGTGGCATGCTCAGCGGGAGGCGGCTGTAACTGACTGAGGCCCAAGCTTAACGGCAGTGATCAGAGAGGACTCTGATCGCCACCGTTAAACCTTGACATGCCATGATCAACATTAATAGTGACATGTAAGTGGTTAACTCTGTGATGTCATCTGCCCTCTGTCATGCATTCGCGAAGGGCCAATGTGTTGCCCTGGTAACCAGATGCCAGAAAACGTTTTTTGGGTTTGCCATGGCTTGTGATAGCAAAGATAAGAGATATAATGCACTGCAGTACAGATTGTATTATCTGAATGATCATGGCATCACAATTTCAAGTCCCTATAGGTGAGAGAAAAAAAAAACGAACGCTCAAATATCTTTTTTGCACTTTTTTTTTTCTGCAAAAACAAATGAAAAAAAAAGGAAAACACATTTTATAAATTTTTAATCCACGGTAGATGCTTTTTTTTTTTTTTTTTTTTTTTTTTTTTTTTAAGGAGCCTAAAAGCTTTTTTTGTGTTCATTTTGCTTCTCAAAAAGATACAATAAAAAGTGATAAAAAAAAGTAATATGTAACCCAAAATTGTACCATTAAAAACTACGGCACATCACCCACAAGAAAGCTCTTGCCTAGCTCCCTTCATGGGAAAATAAAAAAATACTGGGTCTTAAAATGCAGCAATGCAAAAAGTCAAAAATAGTTTTATTCTGCAAAAGTGGAAAAACCTAAAAATATCATATTAGGATCGCAGAAATAAATTGTCATTTATACCACACAGTGAATGTCATTTAACCCCTTAACGACCAGCCCATAGTGTTTTTACGTCCTCCTGAAGTGGGCTTTATTCTCTGAGGACGTAAAAACATGCGTCCTACAGAGAATAAAGCCCCTCGGGCTGTGGACGTGACAGCTCCATGCTGTCGGTGTCCGCAGGTAGCCGACAGCATGGAGCTGTCATCCCGGGCTGCACGGACACCCCCCCCCCCGGAAATGCGATCGGCGCTATCCAGTGGATAGCGCCGATCGTAAAAAAGTAAAAGTGCAAAAAAAGTTAGAGATTCAGCTGCCCTGATGGATCGGATCCATCAGGGCAGCCGAAATTACTCACCGAGGTCCGCCACACTGCTCCCCGCTCTCCTGGTCCTCCGGGTCCCGAAGCCGGCGTTCTGGGCACGCGCGCCAGGCGGCATTACGTCAGCCGCATACGCAGAAGGCCTGGCGGCCCGGGAATTTTAGAATCTCCTGGCTCCTGTAGGTAGCCGGGAGGCAGGAGATGTCAGCGGGGACCGCGGTGAGCGGTCCCCGATACCGCGATCACCGTTATCCAATGGATAACGGCGATCGCAGAAAAGGTAAGAAAAGTGAAAAAAAGAAAAGTTTCACCTCCCCTCATGGATCGGATCCATGAGGGAAGGTGAAAATACTCACCCCGCTTCCTCCATGTCCTCCGGCCGGTCTCCGGACCCCCCGCTGGCTTTTGCGCATGCACCGATGTGGCCGGCGAGCCCGGCAAATTCAAAATCTCCCTGCACCCGGCTGTCACAGATAGCCGAGTGCAGGGAGATATGACTGGGGGGACCACTGTATGCGGTTTCCAGTGATATGATCACCGTTATACATCGGATAACGGTGATCATATAAAGTTAAAAAGTTAAATAAAAAGGTAAAAGTTAAAAAAAAGTTTAAAAAGTTAGTTTCATTCCCCCCTTACGGATCGTATCCATAAGGGGGGATGAAATTACGTACCCAAGGTCCCGGATTTGTTCCCTGGTGGGATGTTGATCCGTGGACCTTACCACAGCTTCTACGCATGCGCCCGTCAGCATGATGGCGGACGCATGCGCAAAAGTGAAAGATTGCCCAAGGAATTTAAAATCTCCCTGCTGCTGGCTGCCAAAGGTAGCCAAGAGCCTGAAGATGTCACGGGGAGCCGCATGTATACGGTTACTGGTCACGTGATCGCCATTATCCAATGCATAATGGCGATCACGTAAAAATTCTTTTAAAAGTGGCATCTTCTCGGAGGCTTCCGCATTTGAATCCAGATGCGATTATCCTCCATGGACCCCTCCGGCTGCTGCGCATGCGCCCGCCGGCAAAACGCCGGACACATTCGCAGGAGCCGGGGAGCCAAGGAAATTTTAAATCTCCTTGCTCCCAGCGACCAACGGTCGCTGAGTGCTTGGAGCAGTGACCGGTGGCCTCGCTGAGCGGTCCCCGGTCACGTGATAAAGTAGTGATCTAACATTAGGCCGGTCACACATGACTGGAGAGGAATTACGGGTTCTGCATGCGCTTGATCAGCGGTAATCCACGGATCAATCGCATGCATTGGATTACACAATTCCCCCCAATTAGCGGGTCGGAATTACAGAATCCACTCGCAGAAAACAGAACACAGCATGTTATATTTTACCGCGGGTATCCACGACCTAGAGCCCATTGTGCTCTATGACCGCGGATATACCCGCAGCCCATATACAAACACATTGTGTACGGGCTGCGGGTACCCAGGTCATCTCTAAGCGACGGCACGGGAAATATAAACAAACAACGGTGTACTGCGCATGACCGCCTGTGTGAGTAGGCAGTTAGGCGCAGTACATTACACAGCGTCACAGCCGGGCTCACAGCTGGAATCCGTTGCGGGCCTCTGTAAGCGGATTCTGCATATGGCCATGAGAGCCCGGATTGGTGTAGGAAAACAAAGTGTTCCTCAAAATGCTGAAAAGTAATGTTACATTTGTACGTCTCCTAAATGGTTAAAAAAAACGAAAGTTTTTCCAATGTGCGCCCAAAATAAAGTAAATGGATGGAAATATAAATCTTAGCAAAAATTTCTATATTATGTTTGCACATATTTGAGATATTGCAGTTGGAAATGTGAAAAAATTATGATTTTTTCAAAATGTTCCCAATTTTGGCGCTTTTAATAAATAAACACAAATTCTATCGGTCTTTTTTTTCCGCCTAAATGAAGTACAACATGTGGCGATAAAACAATGTCAGAATCGCTTGGATATGCAAAACCTTTCTGGTCTTTTTCCATGTTAAAGTGACACATGTCAGATTTGCAAAATTTAGCCTGGTGATTAAGGCGCAAACAGGCTTGGTCACTAAGGGGTTAAAAAAAACAACAAATATGACGGAACTTATGTATTATTTCACTCGATTCCCTCAACTAATTTGCAGTATAAATGTTATGCAATACATCACATGTAGCCCAAAAAGGTACCAGTAAAAACCACAGCTGAGAAGTGAAGATGAAAATCCAACAAAATTTCTGTGTGCTTGAGAACCAAACTAGGCCGTGTTCTTAAGGGGTTAAGTAAACGATGTATATGTGTTTATATGCATGTATATTCAGCGGGGTACCCAAAATAAACAGGAATTTTGTAGTGGGAGGGGCGTTACTAGTACAGTACAAGTTAAGGACCATTTACACAGGATGAATGTCGGGCAAACAATGATCGACACTCGTCCCCGCACATACTAGCTGTTGTGCTGCTGCACTGGAGTTAGTATCGCTGGCTCACAGCGGGGCGGCTGGAGAAGATTTCTCTCCTCGCGCTTCCCCGCCCCTCTCCATTGACTTAACATAGCGGCCATTCAGTACTGAAGGCTGCTATTTACACTGAACAATCAGCGATCTGCTCATCGTCCATCGTTTATGCAGCATAAACGATGTACGATGGGCAAATCGCTGATCGTTCGGTGTAAATAGCAGCCGTTCAGTACTGAACATCCGCTATGTTAAGTCAATGGAGAGGGGTGGGGGAGAGCAAGGAGTGAATTCTCCTGCAGCCTCCCCGCACCCCTGCTGGCCGCTCTGTAAACAAGCCAGCGATACTAGCTCTTGTGCAACAGCACGTGAGCGAGTGTATGCGGGGACGAGTGTCGGGCATCATTTGCCCGACATTCGTCCTGTCTAAATCCACATTAAATTGTTGAGGAAGGTTGCGCTCAGCGCCCTATGGGAAGGCATGTAACTGGTTCTTCTATCATTACAACGCACCTGGCATACCACATCAGAAGGATTCCGCAGACATTCACCTAGTGACAGAAGTTGGTTCTACCCCATTTCCATGAAAATAAGACCTAGTACGATTTTTGAGGATGCTCAAAATGTAAGCCCTATTAACAGTTAAAAAAAAATGTATATTTAAATAGTGTCCAGGCAGCTCAAATGAATATAAGACCCTGTCTTACTTTGGGTGGAAACAGGGTAGTAACGCCCTGCCCCCGGAGAATTCCTATTTATTTTGGGTACCCTCTTGTATGACAATCCTATATCATGAAGGACCCGAATAAAGAGACGGTACCACTTGCTGAATAATTCCATAAGGCTAATCTCTGAAGATTAGTAAAGTTCTGATGGAACACTGATTGGGTTGGACATGAAACCCTTCTACAAAATATTACTGTATACATTGTTCCTTCAGCCTGGTGCAGGATAGTTACATTCTGTTTCTGAGCGCTACATGATGCCTTATGATGATCCTGATGCTCGGCTGACACGTGCTTCTCCTATGTCCTTGCTCCAGGCTCTCTAATCCCTAGATGCGTATTCTGGAATTTCCCCCTTCCTGGGATCATCGTGCTTTTTACATTTCCTGAAAATGAACTCTTGAACTTTGAACGTCCCGAAGCGTGGAGAATAGTCACATAGACAAGTGTGCATGTAGACGCTCCGCTGCAGGGTCAGGACCAAGACATCTATCCTACAAGGCTCTATAATACTCTACTGCCCACATTGTTTTAAGGATGTGTTGCACAATGCTGACGTGCTGCTGATGTTGTTGTGGATTTGCAGCAGATTTCATCTATTCAATTTAAATGCAATTGAAAGGGTGAAATCTGTTGCAGATCTGCAGCCAAATTTCTAAAAAAAAATCCGCAGCAAATCAGCAACGCGTGAACGTACCCTTGTGGTACCTTCACACACGATATGGAAAATCTGCTGTGGAATGTATGTTGTGTTTCTGCAGATGGGCGGAGTTAACGAGTCTTGTGGAATTGGTTGTGTTTTTTTTTCTTGCGAAATTCGTATATTTGATTGCGTTTTAATGTGCGGACTCTCTGTTGCGGATCCGGTGTATTGCGTTTTTGCGATAGGGTAATGGTAGTTTCTGCTTCTGAAGTCACACTGGCAAACTTTATTAACAAACACGGAATTTCAAGTAGATTCAAAGCGTTTCTGCAGTGGAAAATCCCCCCCAAAAAACGTGTTACTCTATTTGCAGATTATGGTGCAGCTTTTAAGTTAGCCATTGTTTGCTGTGGCGAAAATACACTGAAGATATGCGCAGTTTTCACAACAAATAGACAAACTGCGGAAATGTAAACAGCGTTTTTCTAATTTGATGTGAATTTGTTGCAGAAGATTTGGAAACTGTCATTCACTTGCCTTGGACTGTAGACGCTGCGGGACTTTCTGCAGCCATTCCACCAGTGCAAATTCTGCAGCATTTACTACCTGTTGGAGGCGGCCTAAGAGTTGCTTTACAGCTGACTGCCCATATACCGCTCTGTCTTGGGCAAGACCACCACATTACCTGACATTGCAGGTCTTATGCCATCAGCTGCTGGGGGTGTCCATTCTCTATTATTAACCCTTTAGTGACCAGTCACATGGGTTGTTATGGCAGTCACTAAGAGGCTTGCGGCTAGGCTGCCGTGTTTTTATAGTGGCCTAATCTAAGGCCTGCATGGGAATCCCCAGGACCCTTTGGGGCTGGGACCCTACACTAATGACTGGGAGTAGAGAAATTTTCGTTTCCAATAGTTTAGCCTCTTACATGCCACGCTCAATAGCGATCATGGCATGAAAGCAGATGACAGCGGGGGTGAGCTCCTCCTGTCATCCATTAGCACCCCGCAATGAGATTGCAGGGTGCCGATGTGTAGTGGCCCAGCACATCATCCTGGTCCCCTCCATAAATGTCATACATGTTTGTCTCATGTAGATGCGCTGTGCAAGCCGGTCTTGTTAATTCCAGTATGTGTTTCACCGCTGCGGCGCTTGAGAGGTTAAGTTCAATAAAATCATTGCCTGAGCGTCTGCCTTTTGCGGACCATTACCGGGGTCTCCTAATTTCCTAGAATACCCCATGTTGACCACATCATGCACCTTACTACCATTACACAAGCTGGCCTTGTCTGTCTGGTGCATTGCCAAAAATATTCAACATTTTACTGATGTACTGTTTCCCCCCGAAAGTAAGCCCCAGCCCGGTTTGCAGAGACGGCTTGAAATATAAGCTTCCCCTTGAAAATAAGCCCTAGCTAAAGTACATGGAAAAAAATATCATCACTCACCTAGCCAGCGGAATCTGAGTCCTTCGCGATGGTCCCAGCGCTGCAGCAAGCTGCTGTGTCCTCTGCACTGGGAAATCCTCTTCTTCCTGGTGACAGGGCTTTGAATGGGCCTCTAGCAAAGCGAGTTCTGTGATCGGATCGAGTGCCGGCTTTGATTGGCTGGCTTGAATGACATCACTGAATGGCTGTGATTGGCTCATCGAGCGCCGTCTGTGATTGGCTGGCGCTCGATCCAATAACAGCACTCGCTTTGCAGGAGGCGGGGTATTCAAAGCCCTGTCACCATAAAGAAGAGGATATCTCAGCGCGGAGGACACTGCAGACTTCTGCATTGCCGCCGGAGACCAGCAGCACGAGGCACCGGGACACCGCAGACCAGGTGAGCATAAGCCCCAGCCCCCCACTCCCCGAAAATAAGATATTGTGCATCTTTTGGGGCAAAAATTATTATAAGACAGTGTCGAATTTTTGGGGAAACACGGTAGCATCAGATCTGCAGTTATGGTACAATCCTGCTATACACTACTTACAATTTATGCCAGACTGCAAGTACTGGATCACGTTAGGTATAAATACATTGGGAGATGTGTAAGAAAATAATGTACTAATATCATTCATTCAATTGTGTGAAAAACTGCAAACGCCTCAGGTTCAGCTATTCAGATATTTCCAACTACACCATTTTCCTCCCGCCTCAGTTAAGATATCCAATTACCCTATTATAGGAATATTAAGGTCTCAAGGACCCAAGGGTTTGATTTCTGTATTATACACATGTTTATTGTCAGCCCAACTTAGTCATAACCCCTTAGCTGTCTATGACAAATGGAAAATTCACATCCCTACGTTATCATCAGAGGAAAGGCAGGATGTGATGAACTCGCACTTCACAGTATCCCCGGCTATTAACAAAAAGCTAATACAGCTATATATTGTTCATCAGTCCTATCTAACCCCAATCAGACTTCAGAAAATGGGCAAGATTCCCACATCGGCATGTCATGGGTGTCACCAGCTGCATGCAGGATTCTGGCACTCCATGTGGGAATGCCCGCACATTGTAGATTTCTGGGAGATATATACACCTTTTTGTCCCCACTCCTACCTCTTCCCCTTACTTTGGACCCAAAGATGGCGCTGTTTGGTTTAATGGAAGAGGAAATATGGCTGTTCGTTCCATACCTAAATTTTTCTCAGCAATTGCTGTGAAGTAGATGGCTGTGGAGTCACCCTCTGTCAGGACCTGGGGGAAGCTGGTGGATGTAGCAATCCCATATGGAAAGATAATATATAAAAACAGGGGATGTCCTGACAAATTTTGGAAAATATGGGAGCCATGGCTTAACTCGCACCACACATTGTAGATGGATTAGCTGCTGAGGACCTTATGGGTACTATGCATGTGGGTGGTTAGACACACATGGAGGCCAATAAGTTTATTGTTTGTTGAAATGTTTATTGAAAATATATATTAACAAAATCAGAGTAATTTCTGTTTAAGGGTGCCTGCACACGAACGGGATTTCCAGCGCGTTATTTTAGGCACATTATCTGCCCCAGACCGCAGCCAATATACTCCTATGAGGATCCGCAGTTGTCCCCAGACGGACGGATTTGTATCGCGTTTTTTCACGCACGTGAAAAAATCTGCGACCTGTTCTAATTTGGGTCGGATTCTGCGCGTGAAGCCTCCAATACAAGTGAATGGGTGCGTTTTTTCACGCAGTACATCCGCAGTGCAGCTGCGGATGGAGTCACTGGTTGCTATGACTACAGGAAGTAGGCATGGTAGGAGACGTCCCAACACACAGCAGAGCTTCACAGGCAAATGTGTAGAGGGAGATAGGTAGTATTTCTTGCCAATACAGGATCTAAGAATGCAAAATCTGTAGTAATGAATTCGGCCACCTGCAGACGAGCGGGTCGGATCCGGCGGCGAGAATTCTCGCCGCGGGACCCGACCCGAGAGCCTGCAGTGACAAGCGCGTACTCACCCGCGCCTGGCGGCCCCGGCTCTTTCATGTGCCAGCTGCTGCACAGCCAGCGCATGCGCAGACCGTAGCCGGCGGCCGGGTGAGTGCGAGCCCCGCACAAAAATAGGACATGCCGCGGTTTGTTTGCCGCACGAGATTTTGCGCGGCCAAACCGCGGCCGTCTGCATAGGAGTGCGTATTGTAATGCACTCCTATGCAGACTTTCAGTGGCGGAAATCCCGCGGGAAATACCGCCGCGGGATTTCCGCCCGTGTGCAGGCGGCCTTCCTCTTGTGAATTTTTTTGCAGTGACTGAAATAAAGTCACGCTGGAGAAGCGCCTGAAAAAGGTTACATGGATCAACCATGCCCACAAAGACATCTGCTCACCGGGTGAAAGCATGTTGCCAGAATAATTTAACGGTGCTCGCACAAGCAAGAGGGACAAAACGGAGTCTGGGTGTTGGTTTTTAAGCCGTTTTCCAAGGAATGGGCAGTTCTCTAGGGGTTGGGTTTACAATAAGGGTGTCTGCTGGTTTTTCTGCGCGTTTTTTTCCGCAACACATCCGCGTATATCCGCGCGTGATTTTTCACGCATCCGCACCTATCCGCAAGCACATTTAGGTATCGTATGCGTGTGAAAATCCGCTAGCGGAATCCGGAACGCTCGTGTGCAGGCGGCCTATAGGAAAAAGCAGGGGAAAAAAGGGGGGGATGTGTGAAAAAATTTTGTACTTTCTTTATTTTATTGCCATATTTTTTATTGCTTTCTTTGTGTACCAAGACAGAATGAACGCTGTAAAATCTATGTACAATTATGTATCTTGTACCAACGTTGCATCTTTGAATAAAACGAAGTTAAAATAATAAAGACATTGCCTACCTGTAAATGTATCAGTTTGTCATGTCATGTGGTATGAGTGAAGGTGTAAATAGGAGTGGCTGAGACCGGGATAGGGTCTTCAGTCTGTGTTAAGAAGGGTTCCATCTTCTGAGGTTGCAAGAGTACCATCTATCACAGAACCACATAGAAGCACCTTCAGCTTCCTTGTGGTGAAGATGGAAGCTAAGGAGAGATATCCCGTAGCGACTGAATTCTGGATGTGAGTGGAGCGAGCCCCAAGTATAAGAGAGAGCATTCGTAAGTAATTCTGTAAGACAAGGCCAGTGCAGAGGTACCAATTACAGCCTTCAAGTTTTCCTACACAGCCATCCAGAGCCAGGATCCCCGTGCAAAGGTACACTTCTAAGTTACACCCACGCGTCTCCAGGACTGGGTGATAATCAATAATTACTGTCAGATTGCCTGTGGAGTTACCCCTACCCCTTTCCTCCTCTGGAGTGTTCCCCTTCCAAGAGCGGATCCAGACAGATAACGTGGACTGCAGGACCAGTGTCATCCTGTGTTTCCTACCTGACCTCAAGCCTCTTGTCTTGCCTGCACTGTATTGACTGTACCTAAACTGCCTTGTGATAATTGTTTACTGCAAGTTTATAATAGATAAGTTTTACTGGGCCATAACCGTTCCTAGGGACCCGAGGTACTAAGAAACTGTGTCCGTAATTATTCTCCGCTGAGTAGCATACTGGTGTGTAGGAACGGTGGCATCACCCGTGACAACTACTACCCGCATCATTCTGTTTATTGGCATTCCCTATCCTAGGGGTGTCTTTGGTGGCCTGCAATGTTACTCTGGCCTTGGCTGCGTTGATACCACCAAGAAGGAGTTGGTAAGTGTCACCATAACAAGTCTGCACTATACCCTCCCGGCTCCCCACATATGCCAGGTGTCCGGGGTATCCCTCTGGGATTTACCAGTGCCAGCATGGGTTTGTAACAAACAAGTCATGACAGACTAATCTAATTTCCTTCTATGATAAAATCGCCAACTGGGTTGATCAGGGAAATAGATAAAATATATATTGACTTTAGTAAAGAATTTAACAAAGTATCTCATACCATCCTTATTGAAAAAATGACCAATTATGGGATTGACAAGGCAACTAGTAGGTGGATTCACAACTGGCTGAGTGATCGTACTCAGAGAGTGGTCATAAATTGCTGTACATCCAAGTGGAAGAATGCATCAAGTGGGGTACCACAAGGCTCTGTCCTGGGCCCAGTGTTGTTCAACATTTTTATAAATGATCTGGAGGAGGGAATTGATGGGAAACTGATCAAATTTGCCGACGACACAAAGCTAGGAGGGATAGCTAACACTAGGGAAGAGAGAGAGAGGATTCAAAAATATCTAGACAAGCTTGCACAGTGGGCAGCGACTAACAGAATGGTATTTAACAAGGAGAAATTCAAGGTCTTACATCGGGGCAAGAAAAATGAAAAAAGAACATACAGACTTGTAGGAATTGGGCTAAGCAGCAGCACATGTGAAAAAGACTTGGGTACATTAATAGCTCACAGACTCAGGGCTCTTTCCCACGAGTGTAGGCGATTTACATGCGCCTGCTGGTGCTGTAAAAACGTGTGAATGGGCAGACAAATCTAATGTTTATGCTCCTATTCAGACGGCACTGGCCCGGCATGTATATACGCCAAGGCCACAATGCTGTAGCCTCCCCTTCCCTCCCCTCACCAGCTCACCTCCTCTCTCCTTCCCTCTGGATGTTTGCAATGGGAGTGGGCGGGGGAGGGCTGGAGCTAAGCACCCTCCCCTTGTCTGCAGCCAGCAATGGAAGGGGGTGGGCGGAGCTTAGCTCTGCCCCCTCCCATTGCAAACAGCAAGAGAGTCATGCTGCTAAACTCCCTCTCACCTCCCTTCTCTGACCACTGTCATCAGCTCCTATAGGAGTCTATGCAGTGGCCGATGTATTCTGGGCACAAAGATAGTTCCAGGACTATCTTTGCTGCCCGGCGTAAAAGCGCCTGGCGCTATATTTACTGTCCGGGCGCTTTTACGCTGTGGGAATACGCTTGTGTGATCTGATGCATTGGAATCCAATGTATCAGATGGGAGTGTATATCGGCCGGCCGTGAAAACGGTGGCTGATATACGCTCGTGTGAATAAGCCATGAACATGAGTCAACAGTGTGATGCAGCAGCAAAAAAGGCAAACACAATTCTGGGATGTATGGAAGAGAAGCACAGAGTCTAGATGACGTGATGTCATTATTCTCCTCTACTCTTCCTTAGTCAAACCTCATCTCAAATACTGTGTCCAGTTCTGGGCACCCCAATTAAAAAAAAAAAAGGACAAACTGAAGTTCAGAGAAGAGTTACCAAGATAGTGAGCGGTCTGCAAATCATGTCCCATGAGGAACAGTTAAAGGATCTGGAAATGTTTCGCAAAAAAGAAGGCTGAGAGGAGACTTAGTAGCTGTCTACAAATATCAGAAGGGCTGTCACAGTGTAGAGAGGTCAGCCCTATTCTTATCTGCACAAGGAAAGACCAGAAGCAATGGGATGAAACTGAAAGGGAAGAGACACAGATTAGATATTAGAAAAAACTTTCTGACAGTGAGAGTGATCAATGAGTGGAACAGGTTGCCACGGGAGGTGGTGAGTTCTCCTTCAATGGAAGTCTTCAAACAAAGGCTGGACAGACATCTGTCTGGGATGATTTAGTGATGCTGCACTGAGCAGGGGGTTGGACCTGATGACCCTGGAGGTCCCTTCCAACTCTACCATTCTATGATTCTAACTGAGGGTGGCATCCATCAGGGGCCTCTCTATGATGCCCATATACCTTCATAGGGGCTTATGGCTCGATTGCTCTATCTCTTAAGGACTTTTCACACAGGATGGGATTTGTCGGTGCAGACAATTCTGCAACCCTATGTTATCCTATCGGGTTGAAAGCTGCAGAATTTCTCATCTGCAAATCTTTTTGTCACAGCAGAAAAGGTTACCGCTGTGGAATTAATGGAGTCTTGTGGAATTGCTGTTGTGGTTTGCTAAAATACAAAAAGTAATTATGTAACAAAATCTGCAAATTCTCCAAAAAAGATACAAGAAATTCCGTAAAATATTATAAAAAATATGACACACAATTAAAAAAGCTCTGAAGACTGCCTATTTGGATGGAATCCGCAACTCAGTGTTGCCGATAAATTCCACCCATGTAAAAGATCCCTTAAAGATCTCATGTAGAGATGAGCGAGTATACTCACTAAGGCACATTGCTCGAGCGAGTAGTGCCTTAGCCGAGTATCTCCCCACTCGTCTCTAAAGATTCGGGGGCTGGCGCAGGTGACAGGTGAGTTGCGGCGGGGAGCGGGGGAGAGAGGAAGAGAGAGATCTCCCCTCCGTTCCTCCCCACTCTCCCCCGCCGCCGCCGGCCCCCGAATCTTTAGAGATGAGCGGGTAGATACTCGGCTAAGGCACTACTCGCTCGAGTAATGTGCCTTAGCGAGTATACTCGCTCATCTCTAGTCTCATGTATTTTGGCTCACACAACCTCCAAGATGTAGTTATAATATGACCCCTTCAGCACTCCAGTTGTACCTCTTTATATCTACTTTTTCATATGCAGGCATTTTCTCTGCGGGATTCTATATAAATCGCGGTATGTTCTATGGCGTGTATCAAAGAATTCCTACAGTACGTTATGCAGTGCCTGCGGACCATTAGTATAGAGCCAAGGGAGCCAAAAGCATTAGGTGCGTCGCCGTGCAGAATGAGCCGTGTTCCTTGAGCCTAAAGTCACGTGTGACCTGTACTAAAGTATGACACAACTGTGCATCGTGATGCTATGCAGGTAAACATCGCTCATGTGTATGACCCCATTCAAAAGAATCTGGTTCATATTTGTGCGTCCAAAAACGCACAAATCTCACATGATTTTCTCAGCCGTGTGAAGCCAGCCGAAGGGCTCATCGACAGTTGCTTTAATTTCTGTTTTGGATTTCTGTCTCTGTTCTGTTTTTGGAGAAAACATGGTTCTGATTTGCACCCCATTGCTTTCCATGGAGTCTTTAAAAAATTAAAATCAAATGGAAATACTTCCATTTGCTTCCGTTCCCTTCACACCATTGGTCATGTGAATAGCCTAGTTGGCAATAATGGGTGCGTGTGCTGTCTGTGAAATACACAAACAGCACACAGATGGTCAATATGGCCGCGTGAAGGCAGTTTTAGGCCATATTCAGAAGACAGTATGTGAATTGCACCTGAGTAACTTGGGCACTCGGACAGCAAGCGGACAATATTTTTGTGCTATCTGATTTTCACGGACCCCATTCACTGCATGCCCTATGTTTTTCCGTGCAAATGGCCAAGAATAGAAGATGCAGCAATATTTTCACACAGACTATTGGTCCATGTGAAAAAAACTCTTAGTGTGAAAAGTGGCTATAATGGGTCCACGTAATGCCCATGCAAAACACAGACTGGAAATATGCCCATCTGAATGGCACCCAATTAATTTCTATGAGGAAGAACAGCACAATGCAAGAAAAGATGCTACAGAATTATCATTTCAAGGAGAATACAAGTCTTAATTAAAACCGACAAGTCAGGAGACGTGACAAAATAGGTTTGTCATCCGGTTCAAGTTAGGAAGCCCTGTTCTCCAGCTGGTATCTCGCTGCAAATCCCTGGCCAAGATGTAGCAGAGCTGATACGTATGAACACAGCTGATTGTGCACGTATAACGTATTTAATAATACTGAGCACATCCAGCTATGCTGCCAGCCACCACGACTATTATACTACTTACAGGCAGGCAAACATGAGGACTGGCATATGCTTCAATATTAATATGGTTGTGACCTGTAGACTTACCCAATGCAGTGGCTCCCACAACACACGCCTGTGCGGCTACCCGTGTATGGATCAGATGAAGAGACAGATTCATATTTCCACGGTGCTTTAGCTTGTAAAGTCCATAAATGATGATCACAGTAAATCCGGCCACACCTGGGGAGAGCAGGAATGATTGAACAGCATGATGTCAGGTCTGTGCAGAAGAGCAAATCTCATGGAATACTAGTCCTATAAACAAGTGGATGGCCAGTCATTGTAAGGCCAAGTTTACACTCGCGCTTTTTGTTTCCGTCTACAGCTGTTCCATCGTTGGAGCAGCTAAACGGGAAAAAAAGCTTCAGTTTATAGACATGCATTGAAACTAAAGACCTTCAGTTTCAATCCACTAGTCAGTCTTCCGTCGCCATTGTGTTTTTATAATTGAAGCAAAAGTGCAGACTGACGCGCTTTTGCTTCCAGTTAAGAAAATAGAACCAAACCGGACTGCGATATTTCCACTTTTTTTTTGCTGTAACTGGAAAAAGGAAGTGAATGGAAAGTTATCCTTTACTTCTGTTGTTCATTTCTATCTGTTTAGTTGCTCCCACAACAGAACAGCCAGACGGAAAGAAAAAGCGCTAGTGTGAACTGGCCCTTAACTACCTTTACAGGATAATCGTCCCCCAAGTGGCACTGATACTTTGTATAGATAATATCTAATGACACTGTTACACGAGTATCACTGAGGCTTGTGTAATAGCACCAATTGCTGGGCTGCACCTGCTCTTGCAGGTACAGCCCGGCAATTGTCAGGGCTGCTAGCGCTCGTGTAATAGCAGCCTACATGCCCTTTTACACAGGACGACTGTCGTGGGCGCTTTAGTGCTTGACAGTATTCCCAGTGATAATTGCTTCCGTGCTTTCACACAGGAGTGAGGATCTGTCTCAAAAGGTGATGGTCACATCCCACCTCCTCCCGCTCCCTGCAAAGTCACAGAGCTTGCACACAACACTCTTCCATATAAGTCAATTAGTTCTCATCAACCCATGATGCTGCTGAACAGAACAGGAAGTGTCAGACTATTAAACTTAGTGACCCGAGTGAAAACCGCAGGATATTAGGATTTTTTTTTAAATTTCCATAGTCACAGGGAAACAAAAAAAAAACAACGCACTAAAAGTTGAAAAAATACGTTTAACATAAAAGCATTTTCGGTTGACAGATTCCCTTTAAAGGAATTGTACCAACATATGTATAAAGTTATCCCTTATCCGCAGGATGGGGATAACTGTCTGATCGGTGGGAGCCTAATTGCACCTGTACAACATCTGCTCCATTCACTTGGGAACCGACTGTACCCCTATTCTCAGGATCAGTGAGGGTTCCTGCAGTCGGAGCCCCACTGATTAGAGAGTAACCCACAGGGGTCATATATAACCTTATAACTGTGGAGAACGTCTTTAAATACTTGATGTATATTTGCAAACTGTTAATTACAAGTCAGTAGATTGGCTGCTCTTTACCCCAAGGTCCTATAGATAAAGCTGTGCTACTTATCCATATGATACAGGCCATTCCTATAAAATACTTCTGATCCGCTTAGACTTGAGTCTCTCGAACTCAAGCCTCTAAATAACTTATTAGAAAGGTTACTGCTTCTGTGATATTACTCACCCACTGGAATAAGGGGAGATTGCTTCAATTTACGCTGTAATCTACCGCCTGCAGATTCCTGTTCCTCAGGGACCCAGTCATCCACACCTGTGGACATCTTGCCACCTTCACGGAGTTCACAGCACTGGCTTACATTGCCAATGGTATGAGGCTGGAAATTGGGTAGTAGAAGAGATGGAAGGACATGTAAGCAAATGCAAATAGAGACAATACCTACATTAGATATCTAGCATGCATTTCCCCCAGTGAGGACAAGTTGAGAACATTCAGGTGTATGAAGACAGGTATAAGGCATGTCAGTATTGCTTGTGCCCAAATGCTAACTGTATAAAACCACACAGAAATAGCTATTCTTTCCATACTCACCTATTACCAGAGCATCTGAAGAGCATCGAGCCTTGTCCTCTTTCTGGGTCACTCACTGGGACTGAATGCTGTTCTCACAGAGGTGCTTTATGTACGAGGGAGACTGGGCTTCCTTCCATGAAGAGCCTGGGAAGGGTAGTCAGGGTCGCAGGCTGACCCTCCATCACACACATGAAAGAAAGAATCATGAATGTTGAACTTGGCAAACACCTCTTGACTTAACCCACTGGCATCTTCTAGACCTGCCACAGAGGGGTTAAAGACGTGTTGCTTACTTAATCCTAACTTCACAGTTAGTGCATGCTTCTTCCCTCGTAAGATATTTTTTGCACTAAAGACACTAATATTAGTATCCGGTAGAGCACAATTATGTCTCACGGTGTCACCTGAAGCTCCTGGGTCCAGGAAATAGAATCATAGAATGGTAGAGTTGGAAGGGTCTCCAGGGTTATCGGGTCCATCCCCCCGCTCAATGCAGGATCACTAAATCATCAAATATAGTCTAGATGTGGTGTCATATGCATTTACATGCACTGCATACACTGAATGGCCACTTTATAAGAGCACCAAAACTTTCCCTGTATGGAAATTAGACCTCTCATCCCAAAAGGCAGCACAACATTTCTTGGAAAGTTTTCTGTGGATCAGTTTCATGTGAACCCACACTAGATGGGAAATCCAGCAATCCGAG
Organism: Eleutherodactylus coqui; assembly: GCF_035609145.1. Lineage (NCBI taxonomy): Eukaryota > Metazoa > Chordata > Amphibia > Anura > Eleutherodactylidae > Eleutherodactylus > Eleutherodactylus coqui. The sequence continues at coordinate 30,039,967 of NC_089849.1, forward strand.
CGACTTCCAACGAGGCCGGGTCATCGGTGATAGACTAGCTGGGCCGGGATGTCACTGCCAACCATGTGAGGGTTTCTTGAGTAATGTGGAGAGTATACAGAAAATGGTGTGATCAAGGAAAAACATCAATGGAAATGGGATCCTGTGGATGGAAACAACTTGTGCCCGATAGGGTTCAGAGGAGGATGTAAAGAGTTGTTTTGACAAACAGGTGCTGTACAGTCAAGGGAATTGCTGCTAAATACAACGCTGATGCTCCGACTAACATGTCCGACCGTACAACCCATTATTCCTTAGCACGGATGGGCTATTTCAGCAGAGGACCAGTTCCAGCACGATTGCTATCTAAAAGAAACAGAAAGGCGATACTCCTGTGGTCAAAAGAGCGCAAAAATGGAATCACTGAGCAGTGGAAAAATATCAGCTGGTCAGATGAATGCAGAATTATGTTGCACCGTGCTGAGGGTCAGAATTTGGCTCAAGCACCAAGAGTCAATGACCCCTTCCTGTCAGCTGGTCAGAACATCTCAGTACTGCCATCTAGTTTGCAGTGCTATAAAAAGCTTCCTGTCCGCATGGGGATTTGACCACCTAATAGAATGCATGGAGCATAAACTCAAAACAACAAATCTATACATTCTCTTCATTTTATGACCCTTGTGTGTTAATTATGACAAATTATGATTAAACAGGACATGCACTTGTTTTGCATAGCTGCAGGTCACCAGAATACTCTCTATTTATAATAATAATAACCTTTATATAGCGCCAGCATATTTCACTGCACTTTACAAATCAAAGAGAATATGCAGTATATAGAGAAAATCAGACATTACATACAGGATTACATTAGTAAACAATTTGAACAGTAGGGGTGAAGGTCCTGCTCACAAGAGCTTACAATCTATAAAGAAATAAGAGTGAGGGTCTTGCTCACAAGAGTTTGCAGTCTATGAGGAAATAGGAGTGAAGGTCGTGCTGACAAGAGCTTGCTATCTATGAGGAAATAGGAGTAAGGGTCTTGCTCAGAAGAGCTTACAATCTATGTAAGCAATGGGCTGCAGGTAGTGATTTTCAGGGAAGGGCTTTAAATATAAGCCCTTCACTGAAAATCATCCCTAGCTTGTGTAAAATATAAATATATAAATATATATATATATATACATACACTCACCTCTCTGCCGCTGTCAGGGCTCGGCACGTCTACTCGTTTGGCTCATTGCACTGTACTGAAGCTCTTTCAGTAGGTGGGATTTAAAATGCCCGCCTCTTGAAAGGGCTGCGTCTGATTGGCTGAGCGCTCAGCCAATTACAGGCAGCACTCAGCTATTCATTGAATTCAATGAATGGCTGAGCGCTGCCTGTGATTGGCTGAGCGCTGTGACCAATCACAGGCAGCACTCAGCTGTCATTCAATGAATGGCTGAGTGCTGCCTGTGATTGGCTGAGCGCTCAGCCAATCAGACGCAGACCTTTCAGGAGGTGGGGATTTTAAATCCCCGCCTACTGAAAAAGCTTCAGTATAGTGCCAGCGAGCCTAGCGGCTAGACGCGCCGAGCCCCGACAGCGGCGGAGAGGTGAGCAAATATATATATATTTTTTTTACACAAGCTAGGGATCATTGCAAGGGTTGCCGGCATCCCATTGAACACAATGGGGAGAGTGGAGTATAAACCTATTCATTATTTTACTGCATGCAAAAGGGGTTGTACCAATAATCTATAACTCGGACGACCCCTTTAATACTGTAGCAAATGAGATGCTCAGTACTGTACAGCTCAGCATAATGTCAGTATATGTGCCCTTGGAACTATCAGACCCTCAGGAACTCTTTACCTGAGGACGTGGTGATGGCAAAATCGATAGAGCAGTTTAAGAGGGGACTAGATGTCTTTCTAGAGCGATAAGACAATACAGGATATAGACATTAAATAACCAGAATGGGTTGTTGATCTGGGGATCTTCCGACTGCTGGACTTGGAGTCAGGAAGGGACTTTTCTTTGGTGAGTGTTGATCCAGGGATTATTCTGGCTGCCATTAAAGAGTTGGGAAGGAATTTTCTCCCCCAAAATGAGATAAATTGGCTTCTACGTCATTTGTTTTTTTTGAATCAACATGGGGGGGGGGGGGACACTGAACTGGATGAGCATTTGTGTTTTTTCAGCCACGCATACTATGTTACTTGTTTCCAGACAGGTTGCATCACTGACTAGTCAGTATAACTGCATGGGACTATCACAGCTACTGTCCCACAAAGACCCGGCAGCAGCACAGGTTATTCTTCGGAGCATGGGAAAGGTATGGTGTAATGTTACTATGATACATGACACTGTAGGACGACACACGTTGTAACTGTTATTATAATGGCTAGCAGGGTGATTTCTGGGCTGGAATTATACATACAAGCTGTATCCTCTGCGATGGTCTCTTGCGGTTCAGTAATTTTCTTAGGATGGGTTCACATCAGCGGTTTGTTTTCGCTTTTCATGTTCCGCCCTAAGAGTAGAAGAGCGGGGAGAAAAAGGATCCAGTAAAATCCCCATTGACTTCAACGGGACCTATTTAGTTTAAGTTGGCTTTCATCCCATCTAGTTTCCATTTTTTGGACAAAGAAAAAAAGACTGACCTGACTGACTTTTTTTTCCAACTAGAAATTGACTTTTCTCTTTTTTTCCTCTAACATCGGGGGACGGACACAAATGGAAACTATTGTGCTTGTATTCTGTTTAATGGATCTGTTTAATATAACTGCACATGAGCTACATTTCAAACAGACAAAAGATTTGTTAAAAGCTGATCATGATGGGTGTCTAACTGATGCAAACGGATACTAACTATCTGTTTTATAGGGATTCACTGGCTTCAGTTTGCATTAACCCCTTGAGTGGCGGGTTTCTTACCACCCTGTCAGGCCCACCAGGGCAGGTTTTTTAAATGGGCCAATCATTTAATTGCAACTAATTTTCCATTCGCGTTCCAAGAGCCATAACTTTTTCATTTTTCCACTGACACAGCCATATGAGGGCTTGGTTTTTGCGGGACAAGTTGTACTTTTTGATGGCATCTAAAGATGAGCGAGCGTATTCGCTATGGGCAAATACTCGAGCGAGTATTGCCTTTTGCGAGTACCTGCCCGCTCGTCTAAAAAGATTTGGGTGCCAGCGGGGGTGAGCGGTGAGTTTCGGGAGTGAGCAGGCGGGAGCAGGGGGAGAGAGAGAGAGATCTCCCTCCCGAATCTTTTTTGAGACGAGCGGGCAGGTACTTGCAAAAGGCAATACTCGCTTGAGTATTTGCCCTTAGCGAGTACGCTCGCTTATCTCTAATGGCATCATTTTTGGGTATATATAATGTATTGCATAACTTTTGTAAAAAAATTGCAGGGAGATTGGGGGAAAAAAAGAAATTCTGTCATTTGTTTTTTGAATTTCATTTTTACAGCGTTCAGCGTGCAGAATAAATAATGCGATAACATTTTTTATGTCTTGCTATTTTTGTACATTTTGCGCGATCGCGATTTTAACATAACAAGTCCCATAGACCCCTGCAGAGAAAAAAATGCTGCGAATTTCGCAGGGGAAAAAAACGCCAGTGGGTGGGCACCCTAAATGTTATTTTCCATTGCCAGAGCTCTAGAAGGCCGTGTTTTTTGCCGAATGAACTCTAGTCTTCATTTATCTAATTTTTAGGAACATGTACAATTTTGACCGTTTTTTATTCCATTTTTTCTAGGGGCAAGATTAACAAAATCTGTAATTCTGGCATGTTTTTTATTTTTATTTTTCACTGCATTCTCTGAGCAGTAAAAATAATATATTAAAGTAATTCTACAGGCCAGTACGGTTATGACAATACCAAATTGTAATAGTTTTTTTTCTTTTTCATGACTTTTTCACAGTTTAAAGAAAAAAAAAAGTTCTAAAAGTTTAAAGGAGATGTCCCGCGCCGAAACGGGTTTTTTTTTTTTTAAACCCCCCCCCCGTTCGGCGCGAGACAACCCCGATGCAGGGGTTAAAAAAACCACCCGCACAGCGCTTACCTGAATCCCGGCGGTCCGGTGACTTCAATACTTACCGCTGAAGATGGCCGCCGGGATCCTCTATCTTCGTGGACCGCAGCTCTTCTGTGCGGTCCACTGCCGATTCCAGCCTCCTGATTGGCTGGAATCGGCACGTGACGGGGCGGAGCTACACGGAGCTACACGGAGCCCCATAGAGAACAGCAGAAGACCCGGACTGCGCAAGCGCGGCTAATTTGGCCATCGGAGGCCAAAAATTAGTCGGCACCATGGAGACCAGGACGCTAGCAACGGAGCAGGTAAGTATAAAACTTTTTATAACTTCTGTATGGCTCATAATTAATGCACAATGTATATTACAAAGTGCATTATTATGGCCATACAGAAGTGTATAGACCCACTTGCTGCCTCGGGACATCTCCTTTAAATCACCCCCCTTTTGTCATATCTATAATAAAAAAATCTATATTATAAAAGAAAAATACATATTTGGTATCACCGCGTCCATAAAAGTCCGATCTATTAAAGTAGCACATTATTTACCCTGCACGGTGAACGTAGTCCGAAAAAAAAATAAAGAACGCCACAAATGCACTTTTTCAGTCACCCTGTCTCCCAGGAAAAAGCAATAAAAAGCGATCAAAAAGTCATATGTATTCAGAATTGATACTAACGTAAACTACAGGACATCAAAAAATGAGCCCTTGTTCGAGTACGTCGATAGGAAAATAAAAAAGTTATTGTGCGCAGAAGATGCAGCAAAAAATAATTTTAAAAAATTAAATGTCTGAAAAAAGCAAAAAAAAACCTATACAAGTTTGGTATCGTAATAATCGTACTGACCCATAGAATAAAGTTATCAGGTCATTTTTGTTGCAGTTTGTGCGCCTTTGAAACAAAACGCACTGAAAGATGGTGGAATGTCATTTTTTTTTCATTTTACTCCACTTAGAATTTTGTAAAAGTTTTTCAGTACATTATATGGTACGTTAAATAGCACCATTGAAAACTACAACTCGTCCCGCAAAAAACAACGAGCCCTCATACAGCGACGTCGATGGATAAAGAAAGGAGTTATGATTTTTTAAACGGGGGGAGGAAAAAAAGAAAAGGGGAGAAAAACAAATGGGGACCGTGTCATTAAGGGGTTAAATAATATACTCACTTCCTTCTCTGCGTCATTACGATGCAAGGATACCACATGTGTAATTTTGTTTTTAATTTTTTACAAAGTAAAGAGAGAAAAGTGTTTTTATTTTTATAATAATTTTTTTACTTTTTAAACAATTTTTGCCCCTTCAGGGGACTTGCACAGAGACCCATTAGGACCCCCTGATCACATTCCCGGGATCCGATAGTGACAGCCCTTTACATGCACGGTCGCATAGACCGCAGCATGTAAAGGGTTAACACAGCAGAGATAGGAGGTTTTCTCCATTCTCTGCTGTGTAAGAGCTGGTGGCCGGCTATCCTCTGACAGAGGGAGCCCCCTCCCTCTGTCAGCCCTTTACATGCTGTGTTTGCATAGACCGTGGCATGTAAAGGGTTAACACAGCAAAGATCGGAGGTTTTCTCCATTCTCTGCTGTGTAAGAGCTGGTGCCTGGCTATCCTCAGACAGCCAAGCACCAGCTCTGCCTGCCACAGCCGATGATCTCCATGGCAACCTGTAAACAAAGCAGTGCAGGAGTTTGAAAATAGAAGCGGGAAGTTCGGTAATATCTTCCTGCTTCTTTTTTGAAAGTCCTGCACTGACTGCTCTTTGTGGGACTGTGCAGGCAGAGCACACTGCCACTGCTTATGGCAATGTGCTCTGCAGGTCCCATAGTGAAACATAGCCCGGAAAACTTCAGGGCTATATCACTATGGGCAGTGGAGCTTGTTCCGGAAAATTTCCGGGCGTGCCACTCAAAGGGTTAGAAAGGTATTTTGGAGACTGGGTGAAGTTTTCAAAATTTCCCTGTCTCCAATTATTGTTATTATTCCAGATGTCCATTTAAATCATCAAACTGAACTCCAGAGCCTTTTTGACGGCTTTCTCCGCTGCTGCTTTGTTGGCAGCTTCAGATTTTCATGTTGCTAGTTAAAATGGCTGCCGGGGAGCGCAAAAACTACATCTCCCACAATGCCCCACTGCCAGTTATTGACGAGTGCACATTCACAACCGTACAAACTGTGTCATCATTACAGAATGTGAAGGCACTGAGCATGCCTGACCAGTAAAGAGTGGGGTGAACAGGACATAACCAGTGGATACTAATTGGAGGACGAATCGAGATGGAGACCGCAGGTAAATTAATATCATAACAGTCATCTCTACAGCTTTGTAAAATAAGTTATAACATTATATTGCAAATTTACATGTTATCACCCTCTAAAGCATACAACATTTACCTTGAATTGCTGGAATACCCCTTTAAGACATCCCTTTTTGTTGTTTTGAAAATAAAAAATACAGATCCATTAATACCAGACAAAAGAACGCTGCTATGAACACTCCCTCAAGATTCCACTGAGTGCGGTGAGTGTTGTTGCTACCTACATAGTGTGTGCAAATATTGTCTTAATTACCTATGTTGTTGTTCAATCAACCGTGTCTTTTTCTGTAAGTTAACATTGTAATCACCCAGTACGAAGTGTGGAAAGTTTATTTCCTGTTATGTATAGCATAACAGTTATAAGTCTTAGTAGCAGTCAGGATACGGATTGGTGTCGGTAAAGTGCAACTGTTTCTAAAACTGTTTTCTAAACTGCATAATATTGTTTTCCTTCAGTATTTAGTTTAAAATAAAACTTTGCTATTTTTGTAACTCCATAGTCTGCATCGTATTCTGTGTCACATCCCATCATCCATGACAATTTTATGCTGCGCTACAGGGTCACGGCTCTAATTTCCATGCAGGGAAGCTTCAATCATGAAAGCGCTTCTTAGGTGTCATTCACGAGGGTGAATTTGCGCTCCGCATTGTGCACGTATTTTTTATGTCCATAATACACAGAGCTTAAACCTGATTGATTTGCACTGGGGTATTCAAATGCCGCCTCTGGGCAGAAAGCAGACCAATGCGGGTAAACCACGGGTAATCAAGATAGATGTCATGGGTGGCTTTGGGATCTTTCCCTACAATGGTGGCAAAATAGCCCAGCACGGTTGCGTGCAGTGGAACAGGAATAGTAGCTTAAGCGACTAAGTTAACGGCTGTGTCACGGTGATGCCAGTACCTTTGGGGGGTGAACTTCAGTAGATGGTAATGAAATAATCGAGACAAGTCCACTTTAGCTTAGTTGTAAACCGAAGGTACACAGTTTTACTCAGCAATTTGTTAAACACAACGAAATGATACAGTTTACTGCATTAAAATAACGTTCCTTCCAGTATATCAATATGACAAGCAAATTTGTTTGTTTTAAGGTTACTCAAGACAGAATCCCATCAGACTAAGTTATCTCAGGGTTGTTTCCAAAGGATTGCTACGCAGACATTTGTAGCTATGGAGAATTGGGTTACTTGTACTTTCCCTGACTTTAGATTTATCGTATCACTCACTGATGTCTAGAAAGATCCCAGCTTTTTCTTCTCCACCCAGCACTTTGCTCTGTGGTTTGTAATCTCTTACTCTCCACTCTAGAAAACGTTAGATCCTGCAGCGCTGCTGCACACCTCCTTCCCCCTAGACCTCCAGATGACTACTCCCCAAACTCCTCCTTCACTTCCTGTCTCAACTCCCGCACTTGCCCTCTAACTCCTCCTCACATCCTGTCTTGCCTTGCTCACTTTCCCGGGCTTGCATTTCCTCCACCAATCATGGATTTTTATTAACAGTAGCCAATCCGGAGCCGGCGTTACTGGGCAGAATAGGCTATCACCCATGAAGAAAGGGGAAAGACAGGGTGTTTCTCCCGTACGATACCTGTCATGTCTCCGGAGAAGTACATAGCCAGGTGTTTTAGGACCTGCGATTGTGTGACTATCCTGTAGAACCCCCCACCCCCACCCCCCCGGGCCACTACACAGACATGCGATTTTCACGTGTGACTTTAAGCACGTGAAAAAAATAGCAACTTGTCTTAATTTGGTCCATGGACGAAGCAAAAAAAAACATCAAGGTTTTGTGTATTTTTTTTTTTTTTTTTTTTACATGCATGAAAAACGCAATAAATACATGTTCAAAATAAGAACAATATGCACAGTTTCGGTCCGTGAAAACGCTGTGCATTTCATGGACCGTAACTGCAGACGCCCATGTGAATGAGCCGTTATACAGCACATTTATGTGATGAACCCAGTATATACACAGGGCGGGTGAATTAGGATTGTGTTTGGGAGCGAGAGGCGACACGCAACTTCCAAGCCGTTTGCAGCTGTGAGGATCCACAGGTTCCCATCGGATGTGACCACATGTTTCTTTCTCATGATCTTCTGTTTACACACAGAGTATTCCACAGTTGTCCCCCACTTTCCTGTAGTCTCTGAGGGTGTGCGGACAGTAGCAGGGGGAGTTCAGGGGGACAGGGACGGATGAGATAAGGGAGGCACATCCCTGATGAATGCATTCTCTGCTTGACTGGAAAAATAGCCATAAAATGTCATAATATTTTCAGGCATTAATTCCCTGAGCCGGAATGTGAGCTATTGTGTAGCTGTGTGACTATTGTTCATGACATACCCAGGAATGGGAAGTGCCGGGGTAATGAAGGAATCCTACATTATAAGACTAGCACGTATGAAAATAAAGGTTTCTAAACCACGCAGTGACAATTAGAGCATTCTTGTAAGGAAATTATCCCGGAGTGCGGCATAAGATCACGGGACAAGTTTTCCATGGATCGGTTTTGGTGTGAATCCACATTAGAGGGGAAAATGCAGCGATCTGAGCGAATTCCAACGTGGCCGGCCATTGGTGCTAGACTAGCCGGGCCAGGATATCACTGCCAAAGGCATGGGGTTTTCTCGTATAATGGTGTGGAGAGTATACAGAGAATGGTGTGATAGAGAAAAAACATCCAGCGAAAGAGGATACTGTGGACAGAAACAACTCGTTGACTAAAGGGGTTAGAGGAGGATGTCAGGAATCGTTCTGATGAATAAGCCCTGAACAGTCAAGAAATTGCAGCTAAATACAACATTGTTACTTTAATGTATCCAAATATACAATTCATCTCTCCTTAGCATGGATGGCCTATAACAGCAGACGACCAGTTCCAGAGACATTACTATCTAAGGGAAAGAGAAAGACGAGACTCCAAAGGTAAAAAGAGAGCAAAAATGGGATCACTGAGCATTAGAAAATTATCGCCTGGTCAGATGAATCCATGTTTCTATTGCCCTGTGCTGATGGGAGGTCAGAATTTGGCACAAGCGGCATGAATTGATGAACCTTTCCTGTCAGCTGGTCAGAACATTCTAATTTGCGGCAATTACAAGAAGCTTCCTGTCCACATGGACCAGTATTCCTATGAACGATTTCAGCACCTAGTGGAATTTACGCCACGATGAATTGTTATGTTCTGAATCGCCACCTTATCAGAGACACCCATCTACTAGCACGTTGGCCAAAGAAAGTCCAACGTACTACTAGATGGGTGTCTCTAGTAAGGCGGCGATTCAGTGTGTATATGTACAGCCTACTTTAATAATGTTCCTCTAGTATCTTAAAGGGGTTCTTGGCTTTAAACAATTCCATTTTATTAGAAGGATACCCTGCATGTAATCGGATCACAAGGTTTTCTACTCCTAAGATCACCTTGATCACCAGAGGAACTGGGCTGCAAGCATTCAATTATCCTAAAGTGCCATCACAGGGAAAATTCAGTATTAAACGTTTTACATTAAAATCATGGACATGTCCTTGTAATGCCCTTGTAAGTGTGCTAGGTGCTGCATAGGCCGCTTGCACACGGGCGAATTTGCACTGTGAAATCCAGAGGAGGCATACTCCTTCGGATTGCGCAGCAAATACCGCCCATAGCATGCTATGGCAAAACGCGATTTCCTCTACATGAGTGGAAATCGATTGCGATTCTGTGCAGCTTCTGTGCGAACGGCTTCCATTGAATCATCATTGCGGAAGGGTCGCGGGTCCGCGTCATCACTGGCGCAGCATAATCTGTACTGCGCATGTGCGCCGGCTGGCACATCAGCAGCACAGATTATGAAGACTGCGGACAGGTACGCGGGGGTGACTTCCGCTGCAGGATCCCGGATGCGGAATCCGACTGGCCAAGGGCAGGCGGCTACAAAAGGTGAGAAACTCTGTGTAGCCACTCTGTAATTGCACAAACTGTGTACATTTATCTCTATATAGGATGTTTCAGTGACTTGTCTATATAGTGGAAGATGATGTATGTGCAACTATTCAATCATACGTCCGGAAGGGTATCATCCCTCCTTAGGTAGAGCACCTTGAAGGTGAGTGAGGAGGCTTATAAGGCCATCCAAGCTCCCCTGGGTAATATACAAATAAGGTAGATGGAACATATACACACACTGCCTATACAGTGTCAATTCCTGACATCGCTTGGAGAGCAAATAAGATGAATTATGTAATTGTGAACACTAGATTTTGAAGCCATTGAACCCTCTTAAGCGATACTAGAACATGGGTGGTGCACAGTAACATCTGCAGCTGCCAACAACCAGTGGCTCCCCTTAATATCCTGTCTGCTCCTTGTTGTCTAGCATTGCCATGCACAGTCACTTGAGGCTACACCCAATGTCACAATAACATCTGCAGCACAACACAGACACAAGACTTGAGGTTAAAGGTTAGTTCCTCGCCATGGGAATCTTGAAAAGTTTCATAAAACTACAGTAAGTAGCATTTCCTGCCATGAGTACGCTATTCAGATAGATTTGAGGCATGAGACTAGAAATTGAAGTGGCCATACTACGAAAAAGCCTTATAAGTGACAGGCACTGTGGTAAGGGACAGTGTCTGTTTGGGGTACTTCATATGTAATGGGTTATTATGGCATATGTAGTTGCTATGGGGTCACTTAAAGCGACTCTCAAGTTTTGGGACGGGAAGGGGGTGTATATTACCTGCAACTGTTTATCTCTGTTGTCCCTGCAATCCATTAGTTCCAGGTCCCATTTTCAGCAATCCAAGATGACCGATGCAATATTTAGATTACCTAATCCCCATGCACTATTCTACCCTCTGATTGGCCAGAGCTGCTCACGTGATCATCAGTGACCAATCAAAGAGCAGTGCACAGTGTGCATTAGATACATAGAAAATTACCATCTTGGATGGCTGAAAATACGGTGCAGATTGGAGGAGTGGCAGAGAAGTACTGCAGGTACTGAACCCTCTTCTCCCGAAACAGAAACAGGAGGGTCGCTTTAAGTTGTGATTGGCACACTGTGGCTGAAATGTGTCAAAATAGCTGGTATGTGTACACTGTGGCTGTGACAGAGGTACTGTAGCTATAATAAATCACAGCAGCTAATGTACGATTGGACACTTCATTAGAGACCCCCATCTAGTAGAGTGTTGGACCTTCTTTGACATTCGTAACTGCACCAATTCATTCTGGCATCTATCCATAAGTATCAGAGAACCCAGAGTGTGCCCAGAAAATATTTGCCACACCATTACTCCACCTCCACCAGTCTGAACTGTTGTTAGCTGACAAAGGGTTCATTGATTCATGCTGCTTGCGCAAAATTGTAACCCTCCCATCAGCACAGTGCGACAGAAATCTAAAATTTATCTGACCAGGTGAAGTTTTTCAAGTGTCCAGTGATCCAATTGGTCATCTGCTGTTATATTCCATCTGTTCTAAGGAACGTAAGGGTTGTGCATTTGGACACATTATTTGGAACACCAGCATTGTATTCAGCTGCAATTTCTACGACTATGCACTACCTGTTCATCAGAATGATTCTTTACAAATTCATCTGACCCCTTTCGTTTCCGTCCATAGGGTCCCCTTTCGCTGGATGTTTTCCTTGATCACACCATTCTCAGTATATTTTCCACACTCATGTATAAGAAAACCCCATGAGGTTGGCAATGAAATCCTGCTAGTCTAGCACCGATGACCAAGCCTTGTCAAAAGTCACTCTGATTGCAGAATTTCCCCATCTAAAGGGGCTGGAAGGAGGACTGCAGAGCCATGGGAGAAGGCCCAATTGACAGGCTTAGCAGGAATTGAAGGAGTTAAGGATGACGTGAGGGTGGTTAGCGGGCGGGACTAGATCAGGCGAACCCCATCTCCGGGCCTGGGAAAGCCATTTTGCAAAGGAGAAAGGAGCAGTAAATCAACCTGCATGTCTTCCATCGAGGAATTCCTTGGGCAGTTTCACGCTGCTGCTCATTCCTATGGTCCAGCCTGGTTACAGGTAGCGGAAGAGCTGCATGGAAGTCATCCTGGAAGCACTCCGTTGGTGGGGAGAAAGAGGCCTCCACAAAAAGCTAGGCCGCCCATACGCTTAGACTTTGAGGAAGCCTCAAGGGCTTTGAGGAGCTCTATTAGGGACCCTTTGGGCTGGGTCTTCCTTGCTACCCCAAAGAGGAGGGAGAGTTACTCCATGAGGAATCCAAGTAGGTTGTCTGGTCCAGCCATGTCAGGTAGGCCACGGGCTGATTTGTGGGCGGGGCATACCCCACCAGATAGCAGGAGTGATGTTAGCCCCATGGTGAGCTCTCTCGGCAGAGTACCAGTCATGGAGCACATCAGTGCACAGGGAGCTGGAGGCAAGAGAGGAAGGAGGTTTGCAGCGAATGTGGTCAACTCTATAGCATGTGTGGCGTCTGGTAGGAGTTCTGTGAGGTCCAAAGCGATGCCTGCAACCATATCATCCATCTCCATTGTGCAGCAACATCAGCAACGACCTATGGAGTAATAGGAGGAGGGTCTAGCAGTCGCAAGTGCATATCATCTGTAGTCTAATGTCTGTTGGGCTCACAGCTCCCGCACAGCCTGGGGAGTTTGTGTCCATGTTTAATCAGTCACACAATTCAGTTTCGTTAGCTGTAATGGGGAAAGGGGCAGGTCAGGGGTGTTTGGGGTCTCTACTGGGATCTGACATTCGCCAGGGTGGGGGAGACCTTAGGATATTGTTGAGCATCATTAGGGAATTGTTAACTCGGTGTGAGAGGCCAGGTTATCCTTCACTGGTGTCGGCATGGACAACCCCTTCAACTTTATTTGCTATTCCGGATAAGGGACCTATTTCGGGTAGCCAGTTGGTGGCAGGCGATCAGTAGGCAGCTGGGTGACGGTAGCAGTGCAGATAGAGGACAGTGACGCCATACATTTGGACGATACAGCAAATGCAAGGTATATCTTTGCTTAGAGGGTCCGTTGGGAGCACATTTAAAAAAGGAAGTAAGGAGAAAAATATGGCATGATGAGTACGTGGAGATTTTGTATCTCTTCCTTTTGGAGAAATTTAATTTAGATAAAGAAAAGTGTTCTGATTCAAAAAAAAAAAAAGAGGAATAAAAAAATATGGCACCTGATTCCGCAGACATTTACTAACTAGCTGCTGGCTTTTGCTATTTTAGCTAGTGTGGTTGGAGATAAGGCGCTGGACAACTGTTTGGTTTTGTTTTGCTATATGGATTCAATAGGGAAGGAGTATCGCATTTATGGGGGTCCGACATGGCTTCAACACAACGAACAGTTTAGACAGCGTAAAGCAGTTCTGCCTAACATTTGATGGGACACTAAGAACATTGGCTTATGGTTACGGGCCATGGCGCCATCATGCTATGGGCAATTCTTTAAAGGGGAAGCCGAATCTTCGGGCACAGCCAGTAATGCCAGTGGTACCAGTCAAATGAGCCAGTCCACAGGACAGAAATCAGGCCTGTCTTGGCAGTTTAATAAGTGACAGTGTAAATTTGGAACTGGCTGTAAATGTAAACACATCTGCTCACACTGCAATGGCGCCTCGCATGGGTAATCCTGCTGTTTTAAAAGGGGGAAGAAAAAAGGCACAACTGATGCTGGACAACGGGAGGACTCCGGTAAGGCTTCCAGAGATGGTCCCCTATCTAAAGAGGTTTCTGGATAGGGCTAAAGCTGAAGTTCTATATTCGTGTTTTAAAGAGAATTTCAGAATTCTGTCCCCATCTCATCAGGTTCTCTTCACAGTTAAAAGTTTACGGTTCGCTACAGAACACTCAGACGCGGTGTGAGACAAGGTATGCAAGGAGTTGCTGTTGGGACGCAAGTTGGACCCCTTTAGCACACCTCTTTTTCCGAATTTGGTTGTTTCCCCATTGGGCATAGTCCCAAAAGAGGAGCCAAACAAGTTTTGGCTAATTCATCATCTCTCTTACCCTAACGTGGCACTGGTCAATAATGGTATAGACCTTGAGCTCTCTTCGGTGGTTTATACATTCTTTGATGAGGCTGTTAAATGGGTGCGTAGTTATGGAAAAGGGGCGCTTTAGGCAATAATGAATGTTGAGTCGGATTCTTTCGAAGGAGGTTTGCAGCAAATGCGGTCAACTGTATAGCTTCTCTCGATATACCCTAAGAGTGTTCATCTATTGGATGTTATTAGGATGGAACGTATTTTACAGATCAATGTTTGCCCATAAGATGTTCAATTTCCTGTGCGTATTTTGAGGCCTTTAGTTCTTTTCTTCTTACTCACTTTTTTGGTGTTCTTCCTAAGGAGTGATGAAACCTCTCTCGACCCACGTCATAGGCCTCTCACTAGCAAAGCCAGGATCCTACTGCACACCAATAAAGAGCAAAAACCCAAAATCAGATGTCTGCGTATGGATTTTGGCTTGGTTCTCAATTCCAAATCATTGTTCTACAGATCTGTACAAAGGGTCAAGCATTGATTTGAAGGAATGCTGCCATCCAATACGTGGTGCTGCAGAGGTATTGTGCAATGTAATGGCAGGTTATTATAATGTCAAAAGTGGTTGATCATTTTGATTGCGAGCTGTTTACTGATGCGGCGGTGAGTGCAGGATTTGGTGCGTTTTGTCAAGCGCAGTGATGTATTGCTCCATGGTCTGAGTCTTGGTTGGAAGCTAGCCTTGTTAAAAACTTGGTGTTGTTGGAACTCTTTCCTATTGCATTGTCAGTGGTGTTATAGAAGTGATTTCTTATTGAAAACTTTCATTGTGACACCTTAGAGGTAGTTCAAGCTATTAACAGCACAATAGTGTCCTCTTCCCCAGTTGTCTGTCTGTTACGGCATCTGGTGTTGCCTTGTTTATCCTTGAATGCGTGGTTGGTTTTCTGAGGCATGTTGTGGAACCGAGTTTTGCCAAAGGTATATCGATTTGTGTGGTTTGTTTGGGCTCCAGATATTTTGGCTTTACACGTCTGTGAAAATGACCTGAGTATGTGCCGTTTCAGGATTTAATGCAGGACATACGTTATGACATATTGCGTTTCTGAACTTTGCTTCCTGGGATGATAATATTGTGGTCGGAAATTGTTGTGTAAAACATGGATGGTGATACGATCAGTGGATAAATTAAATAAGATCTGGGTTAAGGTTAATAGAGACATATCTGTCTTTATGGCAAGGAGTGCGGGTGTGGGTGTTCGACATGTTGATAAAGTCAGGACATGGCAATTTATGACGGAATGACGGTGTTCATTTGAACGCGGTGGGCATTGACATGTGGGCGCTGCCCATTCAGGAAGGAATTGAGCGAGCACTATTATTGTGGGGCGCTTTGCAGACTTAAGGTATTAAGTCATGCTAGCTGTGGCGGGAGGGGGGGTCCTTGGAGTTGGTTAAAAATTGGTTGCGTGGGTATGGCCTCAACTTCACTATTTCCTTTGATCCTTAGATCATCGTAGTTGGGTCTGGTGATAGAATTGAATGTTTGAATTGTTTAATGTCGTTAAATAAAATGGCTGCATTTGAAAAATGTTGAATTCTAGTCCAATTTTCATCCGAGAATAGTACGTGTAATATACAGTGTCCCGCACATCAGACAGCACGTGGATGGGGTGTCGGGTGCCCGTGTTCTAGCCGAAGCTACTTGCGTCTGAAAATGCAGACTTGGGGCAGACTCACACAAGCGTGTTTCTGCACTTATTTGTGTGCGCAAAATCTGCACGCACAGTATGCAGAGAATAGAACCCATTGATTTCAATAGGTTGATTCTCATCACTCGTTTATGCGCAAAGCATTCTGCACATGTAAAAAAACAGTAGCACGCTCTATTTTTGTGCGCGTATGCGCACCAATGGCCCCATAGAGGTCTATGGGAGGTGCATAAATGCACACACAATATCCACGTAAAGGCTCTAACCCACTGGCGATAGATTTTATTGCGATGTGAGAGTGTGAAAACGCATGATTATGAAACCAATGATTTTCAATGGTTTCATTCTCAATAGCCATGTCTGAACTCAAGGCTCGAAGTGCTAAGAAAAATCTGTGCTATCGCCCATTGACTTCAATGGGGCCGGCGGCAGCAGCGCCAGCGCCATCGACAACATCGGGAATGCATAGCGCTCCCCTAACAGCTGTGACAACTATGGCAGGGGATTTCTTCATCCCCGCAAGGAACGCGAGCATGAAGGAATTCCCTGCCAGCTGTGGCAGAGGTCCACGATTCTATTCCATTGCTTTTAATGGGGCTGGCGCTGCTGCAGCCCCATTGAAAGCAATGAGATGAAAGCATCCGCTGTAGCGATGATTTTGGGGGGGGAGGGGGATGGGTGGCTTGAAATATAAGCCCTACCCCAAAAATCATCCCTAGCTGTAAAAAAGGGGGAAAAAATTAACTCACCTAGAAGAGCTGTCCAGCTCTTCTCTCCGTCTCCGGTAGTCTTCATCTGTCTTCTGGTGGCTGGGGATTGAAAAATTCTGGTGGCTGGTCATTGAACGACAGCTGAGCGCTGCCTGTGATTGGTCACAGCGCTCAGCCAATCAGAGGCAGCGCTCAGCCATTCATTGAATTCAGTGAATGACTGAGTGCTGCCTTTTGATTGGTCACAGCAATCAGCAATGTGCAGAGTTCATCACGTCGGAAAGCACATGGACTGGGTGTCCGAGTGCTGCCTCATACGAGTTGTGCCCGAGAATCTCGAACACAGCTTTTAAATTGCCTCTGTGCAAATAGTGTTAGGGGCCTTCCACACGGGACAGAATATTCTGCAACTGTGTTGCGAAATATACCCCCCCAGAATTCCCCACCAAAAAGCCGCACTGATTTTGATGTGAAAGTGCCATCTGGATTCTGCTATTTTCAATTCTGCAGTGTGGATTTTGGTGCTGAATATTGCACAGGAGGGCCTATTCTGCAATGCTGTTCCCTCCAGTGTAAAAGGCCCCTTAGGCTGGATTCACAGTCATATTTTGTTCGTTCACATATGTGCATTTTGCTCGCATTTGGTTTGCACAAAGAATATCCAGCATGTTTGATTTTCCTGCGCATTTCGATATTTTTCTGCAGCAGAAAAATCTGCACCAAAAATGTTTCCTGCACGTAGTTAAACTACTTGCGGGGAAGATTGGGCAGCATGCAAATGTATGGCTGTGGATTTCTAATTGTATTAAAAATGCACAAAAGTACAACATTCACTGTGCAAATATGTTGCGCTATCGCGTGTGATTTTGCCAATACGCCTGTGTGAGTCTGGCCTGATGGATAGATCTGCATGTGGAATTCCTAAAGCAGATTTTACACGGATATATTGCGGAATTCGTGTCAAGAAGCGATGCCTTTTTTATGCACATGGATTTGAAGTCCACCATTTAGACACTCCTGTTATATGTATGCATTGTATATTTTATTGCATCAGATTACATTTTATACTTCATCCACAAGCCTTATGCATTTTGGTGTGTAATGATATGTTCGGCATGAGTGATGAGCTCCGCCACTAAAAGTACTGCGCTTACTCAGGCCTTGACATTTTCTATTGTGCAGTCATTGTAGGTTAGTGGTCCAGAGGGTGGTGACTATCTGTCGCACCTCATTAGGCTAATTGGATTTCTGGGTCCCAGGCCACCCGCTGTGCACCCATGTTGCATCTCTAAATTTCCTCTGGGGCATTAACTTTTTCACAACTAGCGAAGCTTAAATATCAAGAGTATAGTGGAAAATCCCTACAGTCCAGTAATCCATGAAACGTACAGATTTATCTGCATCACTTCCAGCTGTTTCCTATTCCTGTGACATCTGCAGTGAGTAACAATATGCTACTTTATACTAAGTCACGTCACATTTCAGAGTATACACCCCACCAGCTTGGCATAGTACCAAGGGGGGTATTTTGTGATTGATGGTGACCTTTCTTTTTGCTTATTCTAGTTTGCCCAAAGTTCCATGCTTTTCAGCTCCATATCCCCTGCCTACTTTCACTTAAAGTGCTTGTGAACGGAGCGATTATTGTTCAAAAAATTGTTCAAATGAGCAAAAGTGAACGATTACATTTAAGTCTAAACGAGAACAAATGACTGAATGACGAACGAGAATAATTCGCAGCCATATTCTTTGAGAGAACTTGGCAGATGTTTGCAGGATGAATTGAGGAAATACCAGACGAAGTGTATCTGATGTTAGTAAAAAGTATGTCATTGAGACTATCTGATGTTAGTAGGGACAACGGAGCCCCACTAAGTATTAACACATGGAAATAAATACCATTTTTGATTCTTGCTCAGGTGTCCAATTACTTCTGGTAGGATAGTGTGAGTCTCTGACTACATACAGCCTCCACTAGGAAGTGCATTATCCTGCTGAACGATGGCACTTCTATTATGGAATATCGCTGCGAAGACAAGAGGGTACTCGATCTCTATAATGGTTAGGTAGGAGGTACCATATCTGTCTAAGGTGACCAGATGATCCGATTTAGGCGGGACAGTCCCGCTTCGGGACCCTGTGTCCCGCCTTCTACCGGGACCCTTAGCAGGACAGGCATTTGTGGTGACGTCTGGCCACCATTAAAGTGATTACCAGCTTGGGTGTTGCAGCTCCCCATCCAGTAATCACTCTGCAGCGCAGTGGGTGCATCCGGATTCTTCCTTCCCCTCACCTCTCCTCTTTGGTTCTGCAAGAGAGGAGAGGGGAGGAGGCGCTACTGCGGGCGCACACACTTCAAACTATGTGGTGCTCCCTCTCACCCCCTCCAAAGGCTTCCTGCTGTCAGCGCTCCCCGGCTTCCAGTTTCCTGCATCCTGGTCAGGTGCGGAGCCGCTGGTTAGGTCAGGCTGGGAACCGGAAGCCGGGGAGCGCTGACAGCGGGGAGCCTATGCAAGAGGTGAGGGGGAGCGCCGCATCTAATATAAATAAGCCTCCATGCTTTGTCTTGCACCACACTTTGACCCCTTTGCTGTAACTTTGGTGTATAATGTTGGTGTCATTAGATGACACACAGGCTCACCGGTACCATAAAATCATCAAATGTGAGTTTAATACATTCAGGGACCTGTCAGGCGGGTTGAAAGTTACAAAGTTAAGTCTATAGGTGGCGCTGCTGTGCTTCAGGCATGTGCTGGAATGAGTGAAGCGTTGCTAAGCAACACAGCATACACTGCTAAACTGCACCATACACTGCCCAACCAACAGCGAGAGAGACAGAGAGAGCAATAGAGAGACAGAGTGAGAGTGCAATAGAGACAGTGAGAGAAAGAGCAATAGAGAGACAGAGAGAGAGCGATAGAGACAGAGTGATAGAGAGAGTCAGTGAGAGAAAGAGCGATAGAGACAGAGAGACAGACAGAGAGCAATAGAGAGACAGAGTGAGAGAGCAATAGAGACAGTGAGATAAAGAGTAATAGAGAGAGAAAACAGCAATAGAGACAGAGTGATAGAGAGACAGTGAGAGAAACAGCGATAGACAGTGAGAAAGAGCAATAGAGAGAGAAACAGCGATAGAGAGACAAAGAGAGAGCAATAGAGAGACAGAGTGAGAGAGTGATAGAGACAGTGAGATGAAGAGTTATAGAGAGAGAAAACAGCAATAGAGACAGAGTGATAGAGAGAGGGACAGTGAGAGAAACAGCGATAGACAGTGAGAAAGAGCAATAGAGAGAGAAACAGCGATAGAGACAAAGAGAGTGATAGAGAAACAGTGACAGAAAGAGTGATAGAGATAGACAGAGAGAGATAGCAATAGAGAGACAGTGAGAGAAAGAGCGATAGAAACACAGAGAGAAAGCGATAGACAGAAAGAGATAGATAGCGAGACAGAAAGAGAGAAAGCAATAGAGAGACAGAGAGAGCGATAGAGAGACAGACAGATAGAGAGCAATAGAGACACAGAGAGAGTGATTGGATAACAGAGAGATAAAGCAATAGAGAGACAGACAGAAAGAGAGAATGATAGATAGACAGAGATACTGATAGAGAGACTGAGAGAAACAGAACGAGAGTGATAGACAGAATGAGAGCAATAGACAGACAGAACAAGAGCGATAGACAGATAGAATGAGAGCAATAGACAGAGACAGAGAGCGATAAAGAGACCCAGAGAAAACGATAAAGAGACTCAGAGAAAGCGATAGAGAGACATAGAGAGAGTGATAGAGAGAGAGAGCGAGAGACAAACAGAGGGACAGACAGAAAGAGCGATACCGAGACAGAAAGAGAGAGACAGAGATAGACAGACAGAAACAGAGAGAGACAGACAACATGAGAGACAGATAGAGAGATAGAGGCAGACAGAGACAAACAGAGAGAGACAGACAAACAGAGAAAGAGACAGAGTGAGAGAAAGAGACAGAGAGAAAGACAAAAAAAGACAGACAGACAAACAGAGAGAGACCTGTAGGCTTTTTATATTAGATATCTGCTCCAAGTACAAAGTGACGCTCTAAATAATCACCCAACCAGATTATGGAGTTCACAACCAGCACTGTGGAAACCTTTTATGTTCGCGTAGCGCACATGGGGTCAGTCTAGTAGTATGACTGCGGATACAGCTGCGGATACAGCTGCGGATACACGGCTTGTTTCTTGTCATACTCTGCAGCAGTGGTACGGATTTTGACAGATTTTTGGATGCAGAAATGGCAGAAATAATAATGGGCGATGAGGTGCGCTAAAAAGTGCTGAAACACCTGAATATAGAGCAGACCGCTCTCGAAAACCGCGTTGCTATAAAACGCCGAATTCGAACGCTAGTCTGCAAAGCCCCATTGAAATCAATGGAGGCGTTGTACAGCGCTTACGGTAGTGTTTGAGACGTCGCGGTAAACGCTGTACAGAGAGTTGTGTGTGAGAGCGGCCCAGGGGTACGTTCCCAAATACGGGAAATGGTGCAGATTGTCCACAGCGGACAATTAGTACCAAGCTCCACATCAAAACCACAATGGAAAAAAAATGTCCAAATCCGCGCCATTGAAGGTTTTGACGCAGGTTTTCATGCGTATTCGCTGAAATTTTTACCCTTCCAATTTTCAGTTGTGGTTTTGATGCGGAATTTTGCGCAGATCGTCCGCTGCAAACAACAAGAGCTGTCCCCACTACTTGGACACTCACGTGCGATAAAATCGTGCAATGCGAGAGCGTGTAAAAATGCAGAATTACGAAAACTCATGCTTCTCAATGGTTTCCTTCACACTTGCGATGTTTTCACTCATGCGATGTTGCGTGGGTAAAACCTGCGGCACGTCCTATCTTTCCGCGTTTTGCTCTTTTTATCGCCCGTGTTTCCCAATGGAGCCAAACCACATCGAACTTTATTTTTGCGTGATGCAATTTTAACATTAGAAACGCCTATTGTCTTTCTCGTGAGAAAACCGCAAACGGTAGTGTTGCGTTTATGAAAAAAAAGCATCGCTGGTGCTCAGACATCTCATGCGCAAAATTGCGATATTGCCACAATTTCCTCGCGGCGATATCGCGATTACCCATGTAAGCTAGCCTAAGAGTCAGGGGGATGGGGGCCATGAGCCTCTAGCTACGCCCCTGTATGTACACCATTAATATTATACCATTCAGCCATCTCATTAGTACACATCCTCTCTGCATAGTGTGCTAACAGGGGGGTCGCTGAACACTCTGATCGCTGACATATTCACCTCATGATAGCGGCGTCGAGTGACAAGACCACACGGGCCGCGCGCCGCCTTCTGATTGGCGGAGAAGATAAAGGGCGGGAAACGTCGGCCGCGCGCAGCCAGCAGGAGGCAATGAGGAGGCGCGTGCCGTGAGGCGGGGGCCGGCGGAGGAGGACCGGGATGACAGAGGGCGCCGCCTAGGTCTCCGCTGCTGGAGCCGAGGAAAGCTTCAGCGCTGGAGTTCGGACATTCTCCGGGACTCGAGGTCCCATGGACACCGCCGGTGACCGGAGCCAGTCCGAGTGAGTAACGGGAGCTTCATGGAGAACTTTACAGAGTTGTTACACAAGTTCCCAGCTACAGCCCCCTGCCTGCAGGCTGCCTGTGGGACGGGGACCCTCCTAACACTCGTCGTCTAAGCTCTGATAGTCTATATATCCTCTATATATGCAGATGGTCTAAGTGGTTTATTACATAGCAATTACTCTTAGTTATTATATATGCAGTAGGATGCTATATGGCACTGATATCACCTGTATATACTGTTACATGCCATAGGGATGGGGGGGTAACCGGAGCAGCGTCCTATATAGTGTGATATGCCATATCACACACACACATATATATATTATAGTGATATTTGGTGTTGTGTTTTATACATTGTGATATTCTTCATTATAGCATTGTGATGAAATATTCTATATTTGATATTTAGTATACCCTTCCATGTATATTGCAGTTACGGTCTTGTATATTGTTACATCATATGTGATATTTCCTACGTACCTTTTTTATTATAGTTATTATAGCCTCTTCTATTTTGTGTCGTATGTTATATAAAGTGATATTGTATATGGCAGATATAACCTACAATATAAGCTGAGGGCGCCTTCACGCTGGTGATACAACCGCGCGTTTTTGGTTGTTTTTTTTTTGTGTGATGCGAGTGAAAACGCAGAATTATGAAACCAGTGATTTTTAATTGTTTCCTGCCAATTTTTCACTCATGCGATATTGTGAGAAAAAACCCTTGCTGTATCTTTCTGTTTTTTTGTTTTTATCCCCCGTGTTTCCCTCTGGAACCTCCTTTTTATCGCATCGCACCAACTTGTGTTTTTTTATTAACTTTTTGAAGTCCCATTGACTTGAAAATGGCGAGCGGCAGCGAAGTTCTTACAAGACAAGCCATCGCTGACGCCCAAACGTCTTATGAGCAAAATTGCGCTATTTTTTTTTTGTCGTGATTTTCTCGCAGCGGTATGGTGATCGGCAGTGTGATGGAGCCCTGGCCGGCTCTGACGGCCGTGTGTGATGGAGCCCTGGCCGGCTCTGACGGCCGTGTGTGATGGAGCCCTGGCCGGCTCTGACGGCCGTGTGTGATGGAGCCCTGGCCGGCTCTGACGGCCGTGTGTGATGGAGCCCTGGCCGGCTCTGACGGCCGTGTGTGATGGAGCCCTGGCCGGCTCTGACGGCCGTGTGTGATGGAGCCCTGGCCGGCTCTGACGGCCGTGTCATGTGACAATGGATGCCGGTTTTTGCAAACGACTTGCGTGGGGGGAAAAAAATTGTATGCGCTATTTTGGCTCAATTTGTGGAGAAAACCCGTTCCTTCAGGTAAATGGGACACAAAGTGCGGACGTGTTTAACGGATCTCTTATCGCATAAAGGCGCGTGCACCGCTGTATGCAAGTTGTGACAGATATTCTCGGACGTGACTCATCAGCACACAGATGGACGTCCGTGGCCCGAGGGGAGTGGATATTGCGTGGATGGGCAGGGATTTTTTTTTTTCCCCACACTTTTTTTTTCTCTGCGCTAGGCCGCCTGCACACGGGCGGAAATTCCGAGGCAGGATTTCCGCCGCTGGAAGCCTACATAGGATTGCGTTAACAAACGCAATTATCTGCAGACGGCCGCGGTTTGGCCGTGCAAAATTTCGAGCGGCAAACAAACTGCGGCATGTCCTATTTCTGTGCGGGGCTCACGGATCCGACCCACCCGTCTGCAGGCGGCCTTAAAGAACACCGGTCTGTATAGCCTAATTGTCTATAATGGGGCAATGCGCCATTCGTGAAATACACGGATCGAATATACGTTCGTGTGCGTAAGCCCTTAAACCACTTTCTCTCACGTGCTTATTTTGCTGCGTATTACACTCGCATGCGAAATACGCAGAACTAAACCTCCATGTATTTCAATGGGGCCTCTCACATGAGTGTTTTCGCGGCGTGTATTTTACGCATGCGAAATCCCCACGCAGCATGTCCTATTTTCAGCGTTTAGGTGCATTTTTCATACATAAATCGCCCGTTGAAATGAATGGGGTGTTTTAAAAAAACAAATGAACGCAGTAAATACACAATTGCACGTGTAATACATTTTTTGCGCAGGTTGCTATGCCACCATGAGAGGGGGGGGGGGAGCTTGTGACATCAAAAAATACACAGTTAAATCACAGGCAGACGCGCACAATAACGCAGCCCTGCGTGCAGTAAAATGCTGCGTACAATCCAAGCAGCGTTTTTACGTACGGTCCTGTGAGCCGGCCTTGGGGTATGTCTGGACTTGGGAGAATGTGTTGTTGAATGTCGGCAGTGGACAGTCCGTAGGTCAAAATCTGCACCACTTGATGCTGTGCTGACCCCCTCATTTGACGAGGTGGATTCTGCACCACTAATCCGTTGCAGCTAATCGACATGCTGCGAATTTAAATTTCGTACCGCATGTCAATTTCTGCGCAGTTTTTGGTTGGACTTTCTCCACAGCGTGACTTTGAAAATCTCGTTCAGATTTCTGCTACTGTAATGCTGCAGGTATTTCTTGTGTAAAGTCGGGAAATCTGCAGTAAATCCGCCGCATGTAGACATACCCTTAGGAGTTTATGTACGTGTAATGTATACGTTGGATGTACATGAAAAAACGTATAGAAACGTATGCCATTTTAAGAACACGTGTACATTTAAAAAATAATATACATTAATAGAATAGCCATACATTTGCATTTGTTTTGGTCTTTTTACATTAAAAAAGTATATATTTTTTTCTGTAAACCCTTTTTTCTTAATAAGGGGAGGAACCAGGCCTTAACCTCTGCCTTAACCACTTCTTCACTTAGCGAACGACTGCAAAACCACACTGTTCTTGGAAAGTAGCTTAACCCCTTCCCTCCCCATGACGTAACGGTACGTCATGGGAGCGGACAAAGATGGTGTAAAAAAAAAATCAAAATGTACAAAAATTAAAAAGGAAAAACACCCTTTTTTATGCTTTTTCACATATTGGCATGAAAAAAAATGCATATTTGGTATCGTGTCTGTAAAGACCCGTACAATAAATCGAACACGCTTTTTATCCTGCGCGGCAAAAAGCTTACAAAAAACGCTAAAAACTGAGGCAAAATGCTAATTTTTAGCATTTTGCCTCCAAAAAACGCAATAGAAGTGATAAACGTATGTACCCCAAAATAATACCAATAAAAGCTACAGCTCGTCTCGCAAAAAATAAGCCCTCACAGAGCTCCGTCCAATGAAAAAATAAGTTATAGGACTTTGAATGCAGCGATTTAGAAAATAAAATTTCCAAAAAAGGGTTTTTATTACAGAAAAGTGGAAAAACCAAAAAAAATTTCGAATTTTGGTATTTTTTGTAACCTTAGCGACCCGCAGAAAAAAATGTAGTGTGTCATTTATGCTGCATAATTAACACTTTAAAAAAAATCTCTGGCAGAATTGAGGCGTTTTCTTTCCCTACTATCATAAAAAAATAATAAGTTTTACAATATAGTCTAGGTACAAAAAAATTGCCGTGATAAAAACTACAGTTCGCCACGCAAACAACAAGCCCTCATACGGCCGCGTCGACGGAAAAATAAAAAAGGTACGGCTTTTGAAAAATGGAGATGAAAATTTACCAAAAATCGTTTGGTCCCCAAAATAGGCCATATCCTTAAAGGGTTAAAGGGGTTGTCCCGCGCCGAAACGGGTTTTTTTTTTTTTAAACCCCCCCCCCCCCCCGGTCGGCGCGAGACAACCCCGATGCAGGGAGGTAAAGAAAGCTTACCGGAGCGCTTACCTTAATCCCCGCGCTCCGGTGACTTCAATACTTACCGCTGAAGATGGCCGCCGGGATCCTCTGTCTCCGTGGACCGCAGCTCTTCTGTGCGGTCCATTGCCGATTCCAGCCTCCTGATTGGCTGGAATCGGCACGTGACGGGGCGGAGCTACACGGAGCCTGCATTCTGCACGAGCGGCTCCATAGAAGACAGGAGAAGACCCGGACTGCGCAAGCGCGGCTAATTTGGCCATCGGAGGGCGAAAATTAGTCGGCACCATGGAGACGAGGACGCCAGCAACGGAGCAGGTAAGTATAAAACTTTTTATAACTTCTGTATGGCTCATAATTAATGCACAATGTATATTACAAAGTGCATTAATATGGCCATACAGAAGTGTATAGACCCACTTGCTGCCGCGGGACAACCCCTTTAAGTCTCCTTCACACTGGTGAGAAAAATGTGATTCCTCTCTAACCAAGAGAGGGGGCAGGGCGAGAAGGATCCACCCTCTAGCCCTGCCCCCTCTCTTGGCTAGAGAGGAATCACTATGAGAACCCCCTCTAGCACTGCTCTTGGGGATGCCCCAGGGGAGATCTCTAGGAGATTCCTGTGGCTTTGCCTCCCCCTCTCCTCGCTATGGTGGATTCCTTCAACCTAACAGGGATGTGAGGCTGTTTCCATGCGAAATCTCCTCGCATTCAGGGGTTTTCAGAAGGATTGCGAGGGCCGTAATGCCACGCCTTATTTATAGGGAATACGTTGGGAGCCTGATGCCAATCACGGCACTGTCACCTTCCACGGCCTCCAACTTTTATTCCCCAAGGACGGGCTTGCCCACTTTTTACTTATTCACCTGCTGCACACAAAGCATTATAAACTTGTAGCCCCGGCCCCTGGGCTTGCTACCTGAGCCATCTTGGCTCCCTTGCTGTTCTCACTGCAGGCATGATACCTTACACTAAACCAATCCTGACCTGACTTTCTCCCCAAGTCTGCTTCATCCATGTGTCTGCACTGGCTCCACTTATGGCAGTCTTGTTGCTAGATCTTCCCATCTACCGCACTTCATCACTCTTAACGTTTTGTGGTTGAGCGCTTTTTTTCCCTTTTAAGACTTTTATCAGCAAGTTGTTAAATGTTTATAAACCTACAGCCATACTTTTCCAAGTTTTTCATTGACTCTAATATAAAAAGTAAAGTACACATTTCCATCCTTTTTATATTTTTTTATTATGTAAGGCAGAAAAGCATGGTATGATGCATCATTTGGTATGATGTCATTCACTGAGTGGCTGTGATTGGCTCATCGAGCGCTGGCTGTGATTGGCTGGCACTCGATCCAATCACAGCGTTCCCTTTGTTGGAGGCGGGGTATTCAAAGGCCCGTCACCAGGAATAAGCTGAGATGTCAGAGCGGAGGACACCGCAGCGCCGCCGGAGACCATCGCGAGGCATCGGGACACCGTGGACCAGGTGAGTATAAGTCGTGTACCGTCACCCCCTCCCCCAAAAATAAGACACAGTGCATCTTTTGGGGCAAAAATATGAGTCTTATTTTCAGGGAAACACTGTAGGTCCATTTTCCGCATGATCACTTTTGCATATAGGTTATACAAGAAGGGTGAGAGGATGCAGCCCTGTCGGACGCCTTTGCCAATCCCAAACCATCTGTGTCCCCATACTTTGTTCTCACAGCGGCTTCTTGATTTGTATAAAGTGATTTTATCAGCTTGACTAGATGTGCCGATACGCCCGGCTCTTGCAGGGGGCGCCATAGCTTGTCATAGTTGACGCAGTCAAAGGTCTTGATGTAGTCAATGAAGCACATGAAGATATTCTTTTGATATTCTAGAGTTTTTTTCCATGGTCCATCGCAGGTTTGCAATAAGGTTGCGGGTGCCGTGTCCTCAACGATTCCTGCCTGCGCATCAGGGGGCGCCGCAGCAACTACTGATCTCAGTCTTTCCTGTATAATATTAAGAAGGATCTTGCTTGAATGCGGTATGCGGGTTATTGTTCAGTAGTTGGAAAAATTCTGGGAGTCGCCTTTCTTTGGTAGAGGGATGAAGATCTTTTCCAGTCCTGTGGCCATTGTGTGGATGCCTATACTGCCCGGCACAGCTCTGTGAAGGTTTTCACTGGTACTGGCAGCACTAGCTCTAGTGCTTCGTTTTGGGTTAGTTTCATTGTCATAACCACTTCAGACTCAATAAACAATGACATACTAAAGTAAAAAATGGACATTTGGACCACGTATGAGCGTCATACATGGATGGAAAAGCACTCCTCTCTTTTTTGCAGACGCAACAGGGACGAGCTTTGGTACTCATGTGAATTTGGCCTTAGAATATCCCTAATTGTAGTGTAAACACTGCAACATTTTATTGTACAATTTATATAAATTAGATTCAAGAAATCTCATCTGCATGCTTTGGAAAAAAACTGCAGCGTGAATTGAATCTCAGTACAGATTTTTAAGTTCTATGGCAAATGCACTTTAAAATTTGCACAAAATGTACAGATTTTTTAGTTTCAACGTTTTTTCCATAAAGTTCTGGCGTACAACCTTCTTAACTCCCCGTGTAGGGGGCCACTTATTACCTTGAACTACTGTAAATTTTAATATAGCATCGTACTCTTGTAGAGTACTGGGAAGGGGTAACAAACAGCGGGTATAGAACGTGGGGTTGTCAAGGATCTATATCAGGTCTCTAATATTTGTGTAATAACTAGGGCTGGTTTTTGGCAGGCTGGTTAGATTGATGTGTGCACAGAGATTCTGCTGTGGATGCGCTGCAGGTTTTCCACTATGGACAATAAATCTCTTGTGGACATACCCTTATACATGTTGCCAAGATCATGATGGGCCATTCGTTACGATTAGCAGTTGAAGACAGTTTAAAGCTATGCCAGATTAGATTCGCCAATTATCACTGTACATCAGTATTCTGTTCAGAATCCTGAATCATTGTGAGCCAAAAACGAGGAGTGGGCCTAAAACATGGGAGATGTGCAAATCTTTACAGTATAGTTTTTCTTTGTATAGATTCCACTCCTAGATTTGGCTTATAAACACTGATTAATACTGGCCCAAATGCTGCTGTGTGAAAGTAACCCGGTATAAAGTTGAACTTGGTTTTGTTAAATACAAATCTCTTCTTAAAGGGGTTGTCTCGTGAAATCAAGTGGGGTTATACACTTCTGTATGGCCATATTAATGCACTTTGTAATATACATCGTGCATTAAATATGAGCCATACAGAAGTTATTCACTTACCTGCTCCGTTGCTAGCGTCCCCGTCGCCATGGATCCGTCTAAATTCGCTGTCTTCTGACGTTTTTAGACGTGCTTGCGCAGTCCGGTCTTCTCCCTGGTGAATGGGGCCGCTCGTGCCGGAGAGCTGGTCCTCGTAGCTCCGCCCCGTCACGTGTCCCGATTCCAGCCAATCAGGAGGCTGGAATCGGCAATGGACCGCACAGAGCCCATGGTGCATCATGGGTGAAGATCCCGGCGGTCATCTTGGTAAAGGAAGAAAGAAGTCGCCGCAGCGCGGGGATTCGGGTAAGTAATAAACTTTTTTTTTTTTTTAACCCATCCCTTGGGTTTGTCTCGCGCCGAACGGGGGGCCTATTGAATAAAAAAAAAAAGTTTCGGCGTGAGACAACCCCTTTAAATATAGTTGTGGCTTAAAAGAACAGACTGAATGTATCATCTTCTCTGCTGACAATGTTTCAGCTTTTACAACATTTTTTTATACTATAACCGAAAGGGGTTTCCCAGGATTTGCAACGTGTATGTTCAATCACTGAAAACTTGTGATTTGGTCTGTCAGGTGAATTTTTCTCAAATCTGGTGTAAGTAGAAATAGAGGATTTGTAAATAGCAACTGATTTAGCTATCATTGTTCAGAAGCCTTTTTAAAAATGCGATCAGGAACCTGAGTGATTGCTATAAGCATATCCTTCATTTTTTAGCATTAGGTTTGGTAAGTTTTCCCATTAGTATGGTCTGAGACGCATTAGATTGAACATTTTGACCAGCTGTCATTTGAATCATTTGAATCTTCTTCATTATCACAGTAGGGGCAGCGAAACATTTTGTGGAACCTCGTGGAAATCCGTAGGCCATCTGTTTTTACATGCAGGTGTACTGGTCTCTGCAGAGGTAGTCACTCTTTGCAGTCTCTTAAAGGGGTTGCCTTTGTTAGTCAACTTTTTTTTCTTTTTTTCATTTGCTCTTAGACTCGGACCTATATAGTTATCTAAACACAGGTCGTTTCAGCCACTGAAGATCTACTGTGGTATTTGTTGCGTTTCTGGAGATGGATCAAGTTAGCCACTCTCATACAAACGTTCAGTTAAACAAAGCTCGGAACCGCAGAATTTTACTATGATTTCGAGCAGTATTTTTGAATGCATGTCACAGCACTGTGATGGGTGATGGGGTGCATTAAACATGAACACGGGGAAAAATAGAACAGGCAGTGTTTTAAAATCACGGCGTTACAAACACCACATTTGAGTGCATGTCCGAGAAGCCCCATTAAAATCCATGGAAGAGTTTTACCACGGTTAGCTCGGCGCTCGAGACACCGTGGTAAAAAGTGGTGTGTGTGAGTGGCTTTAGGCCGCCTGCAGACGGCTGGGTCGGATCCGGCTGCGAGAATTCTCACAATGGGACCCGACCAGAGCGTCTGCAGAGAGCAGCGTGACACCTGGTGCCACGGCCCCGGCTCTTTCATGTGCCGGCAGCTGGTGCATGCGCAGAGCGGAGCCGGCGGCCGGTGAGTGACATTTCTGTTTCTGTGCACAGAAATAGAGCATGCTGTGATTTGTTTACCGTGCGAGATTTCGCACGCCCGTCTACATAGCATTGCGTTAACGCAATCCTATGGCAGCTTCCAGGGGCGGGAATTCCGCGGGAAATCCCGCCGCGGAATTTCCGCCCGTCCGCAGGCGGCCTTGGGGTATGTTTACATGGGGTGGAAATGCTGTGGAATGCCTGCAGCAGAAATTGCACGTCAAATTCCGCTGCATTTCCACATCCAAAACAGTTAAAAATCTGCGGCG
Organism: Eleutherodactylus coqui; assembly: GCF_035609145.1. NCBI lineage: Eukaryota > Metazoa > Chordata > Amphibia > Anura > Eleutherodactylidae > Eleutherodactylus > Eleutherodactylus coqui. Next base: position 30,071,059 of record NC_089849.1, read on the forward strand.
TTGATGTGGATTTTGGTTCAAAATCAGCTTGCATACAAGTAGCTGAATTCAGAAGACAGCACTTACCCCGGAAGTCTTCCGCTGTCAGCGTACTTCGCCCAGCACCGCTGGTCAGGTGATGTGGAAGTGGCATCACTTGACCATTGGTGCTGCGCTTACTAGAGGCTGCCAAATATTCCACAGCATTTCCGTCCCTTGTAAACATAACCTTATGTCACTCTAACGCATACATTTTCCCCAGCCTTTAACGCTGCGTTTTTAGCGCATCGCTAAACACTGTCAAATGCTGCCATTGATTTTAATGGGGCTTCTCAGACGTGCTAAAATGCAGCGTTTTTAACTCTGCGTTTTTCAAGTGCTGTCTGTTCTATTTTCATACTGTTCTGTTTTTATAACTGTGCTGAAAACTCAGTCAAACGCTGTCAAAAACGCATGTCAACGCAGCTGAAAACTCAGTAAACGCTGTGCTAAACGCAACATTTTTACAAGCGCCTGTGCGAGAGTGACCTTAACGAGATGTGCAGGATTTGTATACATAGCGCACTTGCCTGTCGGTGGCGTATTTGGCCAAGAAACTTGACCCGATATCACGCTTGCCAGTGTGTATTTTCATGCTGATGTGAGTCGTTTTTCTGGCCAAAATGCCTCCCATCAGTTCTGTGAGGTAGTGATGCTCTCGAACGAGAATCGGCATGTGTTTCCCATTGTTTTCAATGGGAAACCTTACATCGCAGTCGTGTGCACGGTGTGCAATGTATTTTACTGTCCCATTGAAAACTATGGGCAATGCGTCCTGAGGAACACGAAAAGATAGGACATGCAGAAATGTTTTTTTAAGTGTTCCCCCTGCATCGCTCATATATATGACTCCACTCAAAAGAATCGGGATCATGTTCACGGGAGATTTGCGCGCCTCGCAACACACAAATCTCATGCAAGTTTCTCGCCCGTGTGAAACCAGCCATAGTTGTGTTTTTATGTGCTAATTTTCAACTGCAGAGTGTGTTGTTTTTGTGACATGGTAGTAGTGGCTGCTGCTTCTGAGGTCACACTAGTAAACTTTATTAATAAACCCAGATTTTTAAGCTGATTCAAAGCGCTTCCACTGCAAAAAAGCTTTATAAACTGAAACAAAACTCTATTTGCGGATTATGGTGTGGACTTTATTTTACGTTTAACCATTGAACTCTTAGGCTGCGTTCACACAGGGTGGATTTCCAGTGGCATTCTTGAGGATTGGCCACACCGAAAATCTGCGAGAATTTTGCAGGCAAATCGCAGCTGCGGGTTTTGGAGGGGCTTCGCAGCCTGCATTTCTGCTGCGGGGAAAAAAAAATTTGACATGCTGCGTATGTAATATCCGCGCCGCATGGCCATTTCGGCACAGTTAGGTCGGATTTGTAGACGAGATTTTTGCAAAATCTCATCCACTTTGCTGTCTAATCCCGGGATTAGGAGCCGCATGTGGAATTTACGTGCGGACAATCCGCACGGAAATTCTGCAGCAAATCTGTCCCGTGTGAACCCAGCCTCATGGCAAAAAATCCGCAGAAGACGCAGTTTCCACAACATAAATGGACATGTTCCAGATTTCTAAACCGCAGGGCTTCAAATTTCATGCTTTACCGCAGCAGAAAAAAAGTGCAATATGTGAAGATTTATCACATTTCATTCACTTGCGTTCTACTGGAGATTCTGCAGCATTGACTGTTTGTGTGAAGGCAGCCTACCACGGTATATGCTTAGAATTTGTCGGCCACAGACTTATAGCTAAAGAAAAAACAAAAATAAGGGTTCGTTCACATCAGTGTCAGAGGCTCGGTTCAGCCCTGATTTCCACTAGGAAATGTTCTGCGTTTTTGTTTAATACAAATTTTGTCAGTGTGTAACACAGACTGCATTGGGTGTGATCATACAGAGGAGTGTGTGCATTCATGACAAACTAGCATAGGCAATGTGAATTTGGGATGGATGGACCGACCAATCTTGCATCCCCTTTGGTAAGATGTCACTCATTTCCATCAATGCATCTGTGTGCATATTTTCTCATAGGTGATTGAAGCCAAGTTTATTCAAGATTGACCTCGATGTTGGTCAGTTGCATACAGTCTGCTGGAGAACTACATGTCTGTAGACCAGTCTTTCTTAACTCCACTCATCAAGACATCCCAACAGGTGTGGCAGCGTCTGAGGCACTGTGACAATAAGTACATCATTTGTGAAATACTGAGGAAATCCAGATAACCTGACCTGTTGGGGGATGCCTCGGAGACTGGAGTTGGGAATGCTGCTCTAGACCAAAGTTTTTGGCTGATGGGAGCATGAGCTCTCAAGTCATGGGAAGATGAATTAGGGAATTGCCGCAGAGTTTCCTGTGACGAATTCCAACTAAAAAAAGCTTCAAAATCCGCTGCTTTCAGCCATTGTTTTTAGCGTGGATTAGGGCACAGAATTTGCCCTGTCGATGGGTAAAATCCGCTTGTGGAATCCCAACGCAGAAACGAAGGACAAATTCCATGCCAAAAACCTCAGACAGCAGAATTCAACTTGGAATTTTCAGTGTGAAGTTCGCCTCTAAAAACTGCTTCAAAACACAAGGCTTTTTGCTGCTGCTTTTTTTTGCACATTTGGCCTTTCAATGGGTAAAATCTGAATGTGGATTCTGTCTTGGAAAATCACATTTCTACATAAAGGGCTCCTTCACAAAGGAGATTGGGATATTGCCGTGATTTGTGAGCATCAGCGCTGCTTTTTCTCGCAAAATCACTGCCACTTGTGATTTTTTTTCTCTTATATGTTTTGTTTGCAAGAACTGGGTTCACACGGGACGGATTTCCAGCGGCATTCTCGAGGATTGGCCGTTTCGAAAATCCGTGAGAACTCTGCTGGAAAATCGTAGCTGCGGGTTTTGGAGGGGCTTCGCAAGTGTCAGTTTCCTTAAAAAAAAAAAAAAAACACATCGCACAAAAATTGTAAGTTTATGCTTTGTGATGCATTGAAACCATTGAAAATCATTGGTTTCATAGTTCTGCATTTTCACTACTCTCGCATCGCTAAAAAAACATGGTTTTTCTCACATGTGTGAAGACCTTAGGAAGTGACATACCACTTCTTTACATGGAAACTCGCAGAAAATGAGATTCTCCTCATCAGAATTCCAGCTTGGTTTTTAGAAGTGAAATTCAGCTGTGAATTCCACCCTCAGGGCTTATTCCGGTGTGCGTATATCGGCCGGGTTTTCATGCCCGGTCGATATACGCTCTCTCTCTGCACGGGGAGAAGGCAGGCCAGGCTAGGAGCAGTGCACTGAGCTTCCCTCCCCCCCCCCCCCCCCTCCACTGTTTGCAATGAGAGGGGGTGGAATTAAGGCCCACCCTGCCCCCTAACATTGCAAATAACGGGGAGGGGGTGGAAGCTTAGTGCACTGCTCCCAGTCTGGCCCACCGCCTCGCCCTGCAGAGAGACAGCGTAGATCGGCCGGGCGTGAAAACCTGGCCGTTAAATGCACGTCAGAATAAGCCCTTACATGTAGCAGAACTGGTTCAGGTTTTGATGTAAATCCAGAGCAGACCTCACCTCTGCAACAAAAAAGATGAAATCTGTTATGGATCCTCGTCAAAATCTGCACCAAGTTGTATAGATTTTGACGTGGATTTTGGTGCAGATCCACACTAAAATCTGCTGTTACAGTACTAGTGGGATGCACAGGTACGCACGGCATGGGGCTCCCTGACATTCACCCACGCCAATGTCCCTTCCTGGAGATAGCCCGGAGGGATAAACAACTTCAAAAGGGATTTATGAAACACCCTATGTCCCCTCCAAGAACCCGGTAAATCCAACTCATGGGCTAGAGGATTAATGACTCGCGTTATGGCAAAGGGACCGATAAAACGCGGCACAAGCTTTACCGAGGGGAACTTTAATTTTAAATTATTCGTGGACAGATAGACCTTCTGTCCGACCTGAAATGGCTCCGAAGCAGTGGACATTTACAATTACGTAGTTGCATACGACCACTTGCTTCCTCCAGGTTCTTGTGTACACCATTCCAGACCTCCCGCAACTCACTAGTAACAACATCAACCACGGGACAAACTGTAGGTGCTGAAATGTGTCAGGAATCGGGGATGCCGACCGAACACACAGAAGAAAGGTGACACCCCCGTCGCAGAACTGATACAATTATTTATGGCAAATTCGGCCAAGGGTAATAACTCTACCCACCGACTGACCCTCTCGCCCCCAAAAAGACGAAAGTATTGTACTATGTTTTGATTTTTACATTCCGTTTGCCCATTCGTCTGCGAATGAAACGCTGATGAGAACGACAGAGGTTCCCAAGTTTTTACAGAAGGCCCTCCAAAATCGGGCCACGAATTGCACCCCCCCGATCCGAAACTATATTGACCGGTATTCCGTGCAATCGTATCTCTCTAATGAAAACCTTCACTAATTCAGCGGCAGACGGTAATTTTTTCAGAGCAACAAAATGGGCCATTTTCGAGAACGCTGCCTAGTGGCAGGACAGGAAGGAACCACTGTACCTATGCAGGTGACTACTCACTAGTACTGACAGGCTAGGCAGATGGAATAACCAACAGGAAAGGAAACCACAGAACACAGGCAGAGCTGGATCGGGACAGGGTAACTTCCACTGGAACAGGACCGAGGTCAAACACACAGGAAACAGAACCAATAACTGGCAACTGCTATCAGCAGCTGCCAGACTATATTCAGGAGTCCCCACCCCTTTGGCGGAGGCCAATCTAGCCGGCTGACCGGACCTCCCCGCCAGCCACTATAACTCAGAGCTAGAGCGCGCGCTCCTCTCATAGGCAGACGTGCGCGCACAGCTGCGCGTGCCACATGCCATGCCTGCACACTGGAGCACTGCGCCGCCGCTCGCCCAACCAACCTGGGATGACGTGGGCACAACGTCGTCCCAGAACACTGCGGCGAACCGCGCCACTGCCACCCAGGGTCCCTGACCGGCCTCATGGTAACATCTGCATTGTGTAAAACTTGCTACAAATCCTGCTGCAGATTTGCACCGAAATTTGTCATATATGAAAATGCTGTAAAAGAACCTCTGCTTTATTGAAAAGTACTCCTTAAAACATCATACCAGTACCATTTATCAGTATGAACAGCTGTTATATTTTTTCCTTACTACATAAAATATGGTCTTTTCTGTTTTTAATTTGTCTGTAGATGGTTAAGATATAGTGCTTTACAGACAATTGAGAGTGTAAATATTAGGGACGAGCTTTGCCTTTCCAGTAAAGGGATTCAGTAGCGACCTTCCCAACCAATGAGCCTACCATTTTTTTTGTTAATTTACGATTTGTGGTACATTTGTCTCTTGGTTTGGTAATGTTCATACAGCATTAGAGAGGGGATTTATTTAATCAACTTCTAATTCCTGGCTATTAGAATACAGTCAGTATGTCTGGCTATACAAATTATGTTTAACTATAAATTGAATAATGAAAAGCAACAGTTTCACAATTTCATACATTTTGTAAAAAGAAAGGGAAGAAAATTATGTAGTTTACATTTTATGTTTAAAGAGGTTTAACAAGCTGTGTCTGCAGTTACAGGTACTGGCCACTACACGTGGGTTGAGGCAGCAGCAGCACCTTTTAATCTGTACCCCTGTGTATAGTGACGCTGATGGTGGGCCCCAATCAGCTGATCACCAAGGGTCAGGGCCAATTTTAGACCAAGTCTGGCCTTGGGCGGAATTAAAAGTTGGGCCCCAAATTCTGGAAAAGAATTTTACAGACAGTCATGTTCAGTCAACATTCAAGTAAGCTCTTAATTTAAGTTCTTGGCCCTATTTACACTGCTATTTGCAATGGATTTGATACAGAATCTGTGTGCAATTCAAGTAGATTTTGCATAAAATCGTCATCTAATTAGTTTGAATGAGTATCCACACCTTAAATATGTCAACGTGCATATTTGAACCTCTTAGTGACTGTTCATACACCTTTTTATAGTGGGAATTATGGGCCTTATTCTGATGCATGTACTTTTTAAAAAAAAAATTTATTTTGTCACATCAGAATACCGACATGGATCTTGTATGCTGTTAGGAGCGGGGATTCATCTGATGACGACAGCCAGACTCCAGCTCTAAAATGGGTACTGGAGTTAAATGCCTGGTTCAATGCGACCGTAGCATGTAAAGGGTTGACAGAAGGAAGGGGCTCCCTTCTTTACCCATTGGACCCCCATGATGTGAACATAGGGCTGCGATGGGTTGCTATGGCACCTAGATGCTTAAAGATGTCATCTCAGCCTCTGGCTGAGTCTCATAGACCAATATAATACACTGCAATACTGAAGTATTGCAATGTACTATAAAAATGATCTAAAGTAATGCCATTTAATTCCCATAGTGGGAGAAAAATAAAATGACAAACTTCATATCGCGGCGTTTGTAAAAACCTATGTAAAAAAGTTAGCAAATTATTTAACCAGCACTATGCAGACTGTTAAAAAAAAAAAAAAAAAAAAAATATATATATATATATATAATGTAAAAATTTTTTTGGCATATTTTGTGCCTAAAAAACTGAATGAAAAGCAATCAAAAAGTTGTATGGATCATTAAACTGTACTATAACGACTACATCCACACTGATGTGTTTTCAGTCTGAAATATAGAGATGGTAGCCATTCATTTCTATGTATGAGTTTTGTGTGTTGCAAGACGCACAAAACTTGCACAAACGTGAACTCCATTCTTTTGAGTGGACTTATACACATATAGTTTTTTTATTTTTATTTTTTTTTTCATAGCTGTCATAGAAACATGTCAAAAGTGGTGGTCCGGCAGCTGAGACCTCCACGGATGGCTAGAATGAGCCAGCTGAAGTGTTCTTCCGAGCACTGTCGCTACTTGCTAAGGACAGACTCTATGGCCCTGTTTTCAGTCAGTGAACAGTGACCGTGCTTGAACCAGGTCTGCACCTGCTTTCTTCTAGTGATCGGTGGGGTTCCCAGCAGCCAGATCCCCAGTGATCAAAACTTTTGACGTGTTCCTATGATGGTTGACCTGTCACGTTTTTGGAAAGTGCAGTTACATTGTTATTAGTAAGTATACTGTAACAAAATGTAATTGAAAGGAGTATGAAAGGAAAATATGAAGCATTATTTAATGGTTAATACGTCTATCATCAAGATATAAATGTTTATGGTTAAAGTTTACGAAGGTTCTCATTTCAGTTTTACCGTATTTAACTCCAAATAGTTCTGACCTCAAGAACTTCACTAAAAACCTTGGCATCCTGATGGGTACATAGTCTGTCATTATCAGCTGTACAATTTACCTTAGCAGTTTCAGTGCATTTGATTGCAGATTGTGATTTACTGTTCATTTTTTCGGTCTTATAAATAAGACCGAATGGAAAATATGAGTCAGATGAACTGATAATTTAGTAATTTCTCTTAGCATCCTCTCTGATTTATAAACTTTGCATAAGTATGGAAATTTTGTATATGGAATTATTTATGCAGGGCTTTTCTTACGTTAGCCTTTCACCTCCATCTACTCATTGGATACAGTTTCCCACATTAAATCATTGGTCACATGCCAGCAATTTGACATTCCATGTGCTTCTTGGAAGTTGACTCGTGAAGGGTATATGGACGTCACAGTGGTCCCTCCTCTATGGATCCGAATAAGTAGCTAATTTTTGTAGACCTGGCCTGTCCATAGAAAATGTAATAGGGATTTTGTGGGCTGCTCTAATGGTGCTATAGAAAAACTTTCATATATTGGTTAAACTGTTAACTATGTATCGCTTTCTGCTGTGTTTATCACAAAGTAAAATAGGTATTACTGTATTGCTAGCAGTTTGAGACATGTTGCTAGTACCCTGGTCCAACAGAAATGTTATGGATTACTACAACTCTTAAACACGGAACTTCATGTATCCTAGTATATTTGCTCTGACAATTCCAGGGATGTGTAAGCCCTCAAAATCCAGATGGAAATGTATTTTTCTTACACGGATTTTCCGGGCAAAAACCATTGAAGACCCATCCTCAGGATAGCCCTGGACCTACCACTCGCAAACCCTGTTGATCAGCAAATCACCCAGCTCTCTGTCAGGGCTGGATATCATCAGGAATGGGAGTGGAAGTGGCATAGCTGGCTTCACTCCCATTGAAATTAGCGGGAGTTGAAGCAGGCTATTATACTTCCGGCACTTCCGCATCTGTTACTGGGGTTGGATGCAGAAGTGTATAGCTACTTTAGCTCCCGTTGATTTCACAGGGAGTGAATCGTGCTATGGCACTTCCATTCCCGTTACCTGATGACCATGTCCTGCCCCTGCTGCACTGACAACGGACTGGGAAATCCGCTTGTCGCTGGGGATCCCGAGCGGAGGATCCCTGGAGATCAACTGTTCTTGGCTTAAGGAACTGATATCATGAGAATAGGTCATCAATAGTGTTTGTTTAGGAAACACCTTCAAGGCTTGGAGCTTGCTTCTGGTGGAACTGGGTAAAACATCCCAAGGAGAAACTTCATTAAAGGGGTTGTCTCGCGAAAGCAAGTGGGGTCATACACTTCTGTATGGCCATATTAATGCACTTTGTAATATACATCGTGCATTAAATATGAGCCATACAGAAGTTATTCACTTACCTGCTCCGTTGCTGGCGTCCCCGTCTCCATGGCTCCGTCTAATTTCAGGGTCTTCTTGCTTTTTTAGACGCGCTTGCGCAGTCCGGTCTTCTCCCTTCTGGTCGTCCGCGCACGAGCGGCGTTCTGGCTCCGCCCCTTCTACGCGTCATCGCGTAGCTCCGCCCCGTCACGTGTGCCGATTCCAGCCAATCAGGAGGCTGGAATCGGCAATGGACCGCACAGAGCCCACGGTGCACCATGGGAGAAGACTCGCGGTGCATCGTGGGTGAAGATCCCGGCGGCCATCTTGGAGAAGGAAGAAGTAGGAAGAAGGAAGAAGTCGCAGAGCGGGGATTCGGGTAAGTAATATTTTTTTATTTTATTTTAACACATCCCTTGTGTTTGTCCTGCGCCGAACGGGGGGCCTATGCCAAAAAAAAAAAACCTTTTCGGCGCGAGACAACCCCTTTAAGTTGCTGACCATACATAAGTGAAACCTTTCTGATTTGGAGATTGATGCATGTTCCATTAGAAGTTGACATTTCAGTTTTGTGAAATGTCCACATCATTGCAGATTATGTTCATTCAATCATTAGAAACATTTGGCCTAGTAGTAAGTGTATAACAGGAAAATGGAGGGTCCCACAGTGCTAAAAATGTCCAAGTGAGGTCTCAGTAAGGCTGGACTCACACGACCGGGTCAGATTCCGCGTCAGATTCCGCATCCAGGAGGCCCGCACCGGATTCCGGCTGTATGCTGGTCCAGTGACCCTGCATACGGCAAGTAATTATATTGCATATGACCGTAGAGGCACGCAGGCAATCATGCGCAATACAGCTTTTTTTTTTTTGTACTGTAATTTTTATGAGATTTTCAAGTTTTACAATAACGTAATAATAAACATTTAACTGAAATGCATCACATTCACATTAATATGTAACAAAAGCAGTTTGCAGTGATACATATTGGGGGAAAGAGAGGAGAAAACACATCAGAGTAGTTTTTGAGTAGTCTTCTCTTTTAGTGTCCAGGTCCAATCTTGAAGCTAGACTGTTAATTGAGAGTAACAGAATACTAACAACCTGGCCAGGGCCAACCTGAATTTAGGGGGAAATAGGTAAGAATTAGGAAAAGCTAGGAAAGTGGGGAGGGGCGACTTCTGAGACAGGGGGAGTTTTTCCCATGGGGTGGACGCTGCAGGGGACAGTCTCTGGCTATAGGATGGCAATTTAGTAGGCATTTTATTATTAGTCTCTTTTACAGGGAGGTTAGGAATCTATTATTTTGCGAGGGACAGAATGGAGGTCAGCTCTTCATTTATTAGACACCAGTCCATCCTGTGCTTAACCTCGGTAAAGTCCAAGGAAGCTTTGCGCCACGAATGCGCAATAACTTGTTTCGTGGTCAGAAAAAGGAAGGAGATTAGTTTCCTAGAGTCAGGGGGAATATTATTTATGCATTTATTTTACAGCGCCTTCCAAGGGTTTTCGCGTATGTTGTGGCCAGTGACTGAGTATATTAAGGAGTAAACTGGAATCCATAGCCTCCTAGCCCAAGGACAGGACCACCAGATGTGGAGCATATCTCCCGAAACTAAATACCCACGGAAACAGTTGGAAAAGCGTCTGGGTATTGCGTGATCTACTTAATACAGCTTTTTTTCCCTTGCATTTCCCATCCCATCGCTTAGTAATGATGTGGGTACCCGCAGCCCATATCCAATGTAATTGCGTATGGGCTGCGGGTATATCCCCGACCATAGAGCACAATGGGCTCTATGGTCACGTATTTTACAGTAAAATAAAGCATGTTGGGATTTTTCTTCCGCTCACGGAATACACAATTCGTACCCGCAAGTGTGAAGGAAAATTCAAAACTACATGTCTTTCAATGCCCGCGTATTACAGTGGATCGTCCGTGTGGATGGTAACTGCAGAATCCTCAATTTTAAATTCTGTCGTGTGAGACCGGGACTCGCGTCGTGGACAGTCTGTTTCTTGATGGCTTCTTTGTTCAAGCAACTTTCAATTTTATTGAGCCCTTTTGGAACAAAGCTGAAAGTCAATTAAGTAATCTGAATCTGTTGCCAACTAATTTACACAGGTTATGTGAATTTAAATAAGGTTCAGTTGAAGTGTAACCAAAATTAACTTTCTTAAGCGGGTTATCCAATTTAGAAACCCAATTTGATATACCTCATTAGGTAATTCTTAGGCATTAGAGTGGTGTCCTATGTTAAAGGGGTTGTGTCAGTTTTTAAAGTTATGACCTATCCACAGTATAGGGGGTAACGTTCTGATCAGTGGGTGTGATCACTTGGGACCTCTACAGATTCTTATAATTGGAGTCCCAAAGGCAACCTTATGAATGGCGTGACTGTTGAGCATGCACAATGCTGCTCCATTAATTTCAATAGGAATGTAAATGGCAGAGTTAAAGTACATGCCCAACCACCGGCATATTCATTCAAAGACTTTTGGGATTGCTGAGGTTCCCTGTGGTCAGACCTTCCCCCACAATCTGCTAGTTATCTTCTATCTTGTTGGGCCGCCTGCCTGCGGCCGCGACGAAATATCGCTCGCGATATTCCGACAGGTGGGAGCACTGTAAGGTCCCCGCGGTGAGCCTGTCTAATTCATAGGCTCACCACAGAGAATCGCGGCATGCCGCAATTTTAATCATGCTATGATTCTCCGCTTGTGGACATCGGGCTGCGCTTTCTATAGTTATCCTATGGAAAGCGTGTCATGTGAGCTCCGCAGGCAATTTATCACTGCGGATCTCGCTATGACATCTCGCCCATGGACAGGCAGCCTAAATAGAGAATAACTTTAAAAGCTGCCCTAACTCCTTTTTACAAATCCTCACCTCTTTGTCAGAGTGGAGAGCGACTACAATGAGAATCTTTCTGTAGTAAACCTGTCCTGTATTATGCCGGCGGTACATGAACGGGTCGCATTCCGCATGCGGGAGCCCGCAGCGGAATCCGTCCCTGTGCCCGGCTGGTGTCCGCATGTAGTAGTTGAAATCTGTTTTGTGCATGGACGCGGCGAGCCACTGTCGGACATGTGCAGTACAGATTTTTAAATCTTTTTTTTTTTTTTTTTTCCCCCGCGCCGTCACTAGGCGATGATGCGGGTACCTGTTTTATTTATTTGCTCAGATCTTGATCTTTGGCTGCTTTCAGCTCAAGTCTAGTAGGATAGACCTATGATCTGGGACTGGATCCAAAAATTGATCAGTGGGGGTCCCAGCTATAAGAACCCTACTGATCCTGAGAAGAAGTATCCTATGACTCTCCTATCCTCCTCCTCACTGCTCCCCACGCAGTAAGGAGGAGCTTAAATAGAGTGGTGACTGAGCATGCTCAGTGTCTCTCAATTCATTTCCTATGAAACTGCTGAAAATGGCAGAGTATAAAGACTCAGCTACTTCCAACAGTCCCATTAAAATAAATGGAGCAGTACTGCGCCTTCTCAACCACCACTCTATTCAAGCTTTCTGTCACTATGGGGGGGTTGCAGTGGAAAGTTGCTAAAAGTCAATCTTTGGAATGCTCCTCCAAGGTATGTTCTCACACAGGTGTCCTATTTCTACCATCTTCTTCACATCTAGGTTGCTTCTGCCACCCTCACTGACATCATTGCATGAAGTGCAGGTCGCACTTGCGCAGCCGCTGCTCTATTCATTTTAATGGAGCGGACGGAAATAGCTGAATGCTTTGTACTCAGTTATCTCTGGCAGTCCCATTGAAAATAAATGGAGCAGCATTGTGCAGGAGCAATTTGCGCTCCATTCAGTCTCCTCACTGCAAGGGCTATAGCAAGGAGGGGGGGGGGGAGGGGGGTGGAAGCTGTCAGACCCCCACTGATCTATCAGTTTTCACCTAGGTTGGATGAAAACTTTAAAGAAAAAACTCTGAGTACCCCTTTAAGTTCTAATTGTGGCAAGTCTTAACAGAATGCTTGTAAATTCATGATGTACTGAAGTAATGCAGTATATTGTACAAGCAATTAGCCAATTGCTAGTGAAGTCCCTAGACTAGGAAGACGTAACTTTTTTTTTTATTGTCACATCCGTAAAAGTACGATTTATTGAAAAATCACATTATCCTGCACAGTGAACACAATCAGAAAAAAAGCAAAAATACCAAGTACCAGAATTGCATGTTTGTTTTCCCCCATCACCAAGAAAAAAAATTCAATAAGGAGTGGTTAAAAAAAATCACATGCACCCCAAAATAATACCAATAAAAATGAACGGTCACCCTGCAGAAAGAGCCCTCACATCGCTACATTGATGGAAAAATAGTTATCTGGGATCCTAAGGATTTCTGCAAAGCAATTGAAAAACATTTAATTTTTTTTTTTTTATTAATTTATATGGTTCGTAAATTATACTATTTAAAAATCCAACTTGTCCCATAAAAAAACACTGTCTAGAAAAATAGTTATGATTTCTTGAAACTGAAAGGCCTGCAGCAGGAAGGGGTTAAGTAGAATACGTGTTGTGCTCACTTTGTTAAAAAATATAAAGTGGCTAATCCTCTTGTATATGATAAAAGTTCAGCAGTTTAGATGCTGCCATCCTTTATGCCAAGTCAGCAAAGCCTTCAAAGCATGTCAGCCGTAAAAGATATTTAGCAGCGACAATTGTACAGCCTCACTATTTTATACTTTCTAGGCTAATTAAAGAGGATGATTCTGGTGTTTGCTTAGTACTTGGCTTTTGACAGGTGTCGCCTCAAATGTTTCATGTCTCTTCTCCAAACATATCGTGTTAATGTTCATATCAAGTACTTTCAAATTATAATGTAAACTATAAATATCATGCCACACCGCATCATCACACTTCGAAGGCTGAAGATTGTCTTTTACATTTTTTGTTAGCTTGCAGAAGTTTGACTTGTATGTTTTTATTTATTCATCTTTTTTTCTCTTTTGTAGACTGGCACAGATTTTGTCCTGTTTATACATTCCATTGTTCTAGCCAAGGGGCAGAAATTCATGTCTTGAAAGCTTGTCAAATATGTGGTATATTAACTTAATGCTAATTTAGTCCTAGGTTTCTTTCTAAAACTATTTTCTGTTTTTGTATAGGGATTGCGACTGTTTCCGTGCTTCTTAACCCCTTATCGCCACAGCCAGTTTTGGCCTTTGACATGACAAATTTTTCTTTTTTTTTTTTTTTTTCCCATCCCTCATCTTTATTTTTCTCTCAACCTGGTCATATGACTTTCTTTCTTTTTTTTTTTTTTTTATGGATACCTTTTTAGATTTTAACTGCACCATTTTGGAGTATGTACAGATGCAGCAAACTTTAACTTGGTATTTTAACGTTTCACATACTATGATGCATCAAACCTCAAAATAGGTCATCAGTAGCAGATTGGTGGGGGTGGCCACTCTGGACCCTTGTGAATCAACTGACTGGAAGGAACTATAGACAGCCGAAACTGTCGAAACGTCATCCTTGGCACAATGGCACTGTTTGATATTGCAGCTCTCTTAGGCCGCCTGCACACGAGCGTTCTGGATTCCGCTAGCGGATTTTCACGCGCGTATGGTACCTAAATGTGCTTGCGGATAGGTGCAGATGCGTGCAAAATCATGCGCGGATATACGCGGATGTGTTGCGGGGAAAAACGCGCAGAAAAACCAGCAGACACCCCTTATTGTAAACCCAACCCCTAGAGAACTGCCCATTCCTTGGAAAACAGCTTAAGGTCGGCTTCACACGAGCGTGACGGGCTCCGCCGCGGAATATTCCGCGAGGAAGCCCGTCACGGCGCCCCCCAGAGACCCCATACTTACCAGCAGAAGATAGCGTGAAGACGCTTCCCTACCCACCGCCGCCATGTCATGTGACACGCCCACCGCATCACATGACGCGACCGGCCGTGTCACGTGACTCGCCGACCGCGTCATATGACGCGGCGGCGGTAGGCGGGAAAGCGTTTTCACGCTAACTTCCGCTGTGTTACAGCGGGAGATAGCGTGAACGGACGGCTTCCATTGACTGCAATGGAAGCCGTCAGCGCGTACACCCGCGGCAAATAGAGCATGCCGCGGGTGAGGACGGGAGATTTCACGGTGCGAAATTCCGCGGTGGAATTCCGCATCGTGAGCATTGTGCTATTAGGTTCAATAGAACCTAATAGCAGCGGGCAACGCAGCGGATTTTCGCCGCGAATTACGCGGCGTAAATCCCTTCGTGGGAAGGAGGCCTTAAAACCAACACCCAGACTCCGTTTTGTCCCTCTTGCTTGTGCGAGCACCGTTAAATTATTGATGTCTTTGTGGGCATGGTTGATCCATGTAACTTTTTTCAGGCGCTTCTCCAGCGTGACTTTATTTCAGTCACTGCAAAAAAATTCACAAGAGGAATTCATTACTACAGATTTTGCATTCTTACATCCTGCATTGGCAAGAAATACTACCTATCTCCCTCTACAAATTTGCCTGTGAAGCTCTGCTGTGTGTTGGGACGCCTCCTACCATGCCTACTTCCTGTAGTCATAGCAACCAGTGACTCCATCTGCAGCTGCACTGCGGATGTACTGCGTGAAAAAAACGCACCCATTCACTTGTATTGGAGGCTTCACGCGCAGAATCCGACCCAAATTAGAACAGGTCGCAGATTTTTTCACGCGCGTGAAAAAACGCGATACAAATCCGTCCGTCTGGGGACAACTGCGGATCCTCATAGGAGTATATTGGCTGCGGTCTGGGGCAGATAATGTGCCTAAAATAACGCGCTGGAAATTCCGTTCGTGTGCAGGCACCCTTATTCACATCAATGGTGAGAAGGCTGCATTACCAGAACAGGCCACACTGCTTCAGACAGCGCTTTGACAGTTCTAGACATAAATAGCTCATTCTAATCAGTGGGTGTCACAACTGGCAGACCCCTGCCATTCAGCTATTAATGACGTGTCCTGAAAATACATTTAATTCAGGCAACAACACAGATTTTATGATTAAAAAAATCTTCCTGTTTGATTCACCCCATGTGAGCACGCATGGGCTGATCTCCCTGTGATAACGTGTATATAAGCCCTGAATATTGGGAGGGTGCTGCATTCGGTATTCAATTTCTGTATCTTGGTGATAAGCCACCAATAATTTTCTGCTGGAAAACACCTTTTAGAGTGATTCTTCTGTGGCCGCCGAAGCCTCTGACTGGCTTGAGCGCTCATGTGCACAATGAACAGCACATGACCTTTCGCCGCTTTTTCCAGGTCCCGTGCATTGGGCATAGGGGCTGCAAGCACTGGACAGAGAGCTGCTGGAATAGGTCAGTGTTCAGAGTTATTGCCAATCCTGATGCTTGTAAAGGGAAGCTAACAGTGTATTACAGCTGGCTTGTGCTGCGGCCGAAGTGGGCTCATCTCCTGAAACTGCTACTTCTACAAATGCTATATAACAGTTTGTGGGACGCTCCTCCTGGCAGCTCCATACATACTGTATATGGCAGATATCAGGAAGGGGTTAAATGTGAAATTGTCTATCTTATTGCAGTTCTGGCAAAAGCTTTCTTCCACATATTCTCCGCTCTTTAAGATACGGCTCAACAGGAACATTGATATTTTTTGTAAATTGTGGGGAAAACGGATGTGTGCCCAGCCACATAAGGCCTCATGCACATAGCAAGACTGGTGCACAAAGCCTGCCAACATGGGAGAATACATTTGTAATACTGCATGTGCCGCAGGTAGTTTGGGATTTAGTATTTAAAAAGAGAAAAATTAGTGTGGCAAGTAAGCTATAAGGCTACCTGCAAAATCTGGCCAAGAAACTCGGCCCAATATCGCGCTCGTTAACCTGCATTTTACCCGCGAATGTGAGGCAAGTTTCAGCCAAAATCGCCTCACGACCGTACTGTGAAATTCCAATCCTTTCACGTGAGTTTGAGGAGTGATAGCAGATCGAAAGTGTTTCCCGTTGATTTCAATGAAAAACTCTGCATTGCACTTGCATGCACCATCGCAAGGCATGTGAAAGTCATGCAATGTATTTAATCTCCTATTGAAATCAATGGGCGATGCATTCCAAGGAGAACAGAAAAAAAAATGGAGCAGGCCACGATTTTTTCCCTTGCCGCATTGCAGTGAGGAAAAACATCGCTCATGTCTGACTCCATTCAAAAGAATGGAGTTCATATTCACACAAGTTTTGTGAGTCTCGCGCAACGTAAAACTTGTGCAAGATTCTCAACAGCTTGAAGCCGGCCTCAAAGAGAATATCTGGAAGCTGGTAAATATTTTTGTACTTTTGTGTAACCATTTTAAGGGTGTCCAATTAAATGTAATGTTTAAGGAGCGACTACCAACTGTCCTCCCAACTGTACCATGTTTTAATGGGTTTGTCTTGTGATACGGTTTACAATTTAGACATTGCTTATATAAATTTTATATAAAGTGAGTGTTCCTGTATGCTTTGTGGGCATGCCTGAGTGGGGTGTGGGTTAATGTCCCATTAAGGGGACTGCAAATGTGTTGCTGAAGTGTCACATTTTTTCTGTGGAATAAACCTAGGAGAGTACGTATTATCCAAAGTCTGCTGAGGGTTCCCCTTATTTCAACTGCCAATAGAAATTGTGCTTGCCAGAGTCCCAATCATATGATCATCTAGGCTTTTTAGTTGTCCTGTGATCCTTCAAGAATAATTTTGCATTGGCAGTGCTCCAGTGTTCTTTTTAAAGCATTTTCTAAAATCAAAAGACAACTTATAGTGCATTTGTCGAACTTAAGACTCAAGGGCCAAATCCGGCCCTTGAGGAGGTCTGGACACAGAAGTATCAGCGCTCTCCTTTTCCTGGCAGACGCAGCCAGCACTTGTAAGAGGGAGTGGTACCAGCACAGGGAGCGAGTACCATCTTGGATTTTGAGCTCCGACATACCTCCACACCGCTCTGTGTAGCATCTCACAGGTGGTGGCTTAGCTCTGACAGCCCTACCCGGCACCCTAGCCACCCTCCAAGGTAGGAAGCGGAGTGCTAAAGAGGTGGAAGGGGAGAAACCCCATCATTGTACAGAGGGCTCCATAGCCATATTAAGGTGTAGTTGCATTTATGGCTCATTCCCATGCGTATACAGTTTCTGTGCGTATTCACAGAGTGTTTGAACCACCCTCTGTTTTTTTTTTGTATTCTCAGTATTTTTCACGTGCGCACAAGAAGGTCCCATAGATTTCTCCTGCTTTTAGACATAAATATGCAGTGAATACGCATTCATTATGCATATTTACGTGATCCCATTGACTTTAATGGGCAATTTCGGTCTGTAATACGGACCAAAACAGGACATGCTGCGTTTTTTAAAAATATATATTTTTTTCACATATGTAAAATACACATGAAAAACTCTTGTTTTATTACTCCAGTGCAGATCTATGGGGATTAAGCTGTCCGTATTACATGTGTAAAAAATACACACTTAATATGGAGCGCAAATACGCACATATGTATGTATGAGCCCTTATGAATGGCCCTTTGAAGGCAACAACAGTACTGATGTGGCTCTCTGTAAATGTGAGTTTGATACCCCTGCTATAGTGTTGCTCACTGGACCTCACTCTCCTTTTTCTTATTCCTTAGGCCTCATGTCCACGGGGAAAATAAGAATTAAAATCCGCAGCATTTTTCCCGCACGCGGATCAGTGCCCCATAGGAATGCATTGACCACCCGCGGGTAGATAAATACCCGCGGATGGTAATTAAAAAATTTCTGGAGCATGAAAAAAAAAATGGACATGCTCTATTTTAGTGCGGATGACGCATGTGGGAGCTCATAGAGCACATAGCTCAATTGATCTCCCGCAGGAAAAATAGAAGAAAATTACAGTGCATCCGCAGCCCAAATCCGCAGCGGATCTGATTTTCCCCGTGGACATGAGGCCTTAGGACTGGAAGTAAAACTCTGCGCAGCTAGAAGCGAGCACTACTTGCTGCTAACAGCGCTGTGAGGATCGCGTGAACGGGCGGCTTCCGCTCCGTGAAGCAGCCCATTCACATGCTCCGTGGTGCAGGCTGCAAGATTTCCAGGCTCCTAGGGAGCCTATGGAAAGCACGCAGCAAAGCTAGTAGTGCATGTTCTATCTTTCCCGCACCTTGGAGCTGACCTGCGAGTTTGCACTCGCATGTCCTATCTTTTGTTAGGAGCGCAGAGTTTCGTGCACCTAACAACCTCTATGTGAACGCTTCTATTGAAGCGCAGAATTTTACTTCCATGTGACCGAGCCCTTAGGGTGCCTACCCACTTGCGAATTTTTTTTTCCTGTGATGTTTTGCGTTTTTTCTCAAGAGCAATTAGTATAGAATGTGTTCTTGTCCATCTGGGTTTTTTTTTCCGTTTCGTGGGGTTTTTTCACATAGGAACTGTCAGTTGCATATGTCTCCTTATTTTTCTCTTAATGCACCCATGATTGTCAATGGAGGGCTGCAAAAAAACGCTGCGTTTTTCACGCGCGAAAATCGCCAACGCAAGCTGGTAGGCGCCCTTATAGGGAAGAATGTGACCGCTTCTCTTTTAATAGAAATTTTTACTTTGCATTCTGCCATTTGATTTGGTATATTACTATATATGTTCAACTTGCTGTTACCTCATGTGTACTGCACTGTAGGGCTGTTAAAAATTAAATGGTCACTAACTTTTTGAATAACTTGTGCTCATTAGATAGTTTAATAACTGCTTGTTACTTTACCTAAAATTATGTTTTTATGCTAAATAAATCTCCCTAAATTGCAGGCCACTAAGGGGTCCCCCTCCTAACTTGCTATCCACTGTGTGCTGTGAAGTGTGTTGCTAGAGTTGGCAGGACAAAAAGTGAAGAAGGGGAAATTAGTCCTACTCAAATCCAGGATGCAAGTCAAATAATGGGCAAATGTTTTTTCTTGTCCACATGGCAGCTTATTCAGAAACGTTAGGCATGCTGTAAGAAAATTCTGCCAAAACTAATAACTCATATTTAGATCCTTTTGAGAATTAGTCCATACATGATGCCAGGTCTAAAATGAAGCTTTTGCTTGGGCTGACAGTACTATGTTGAGTTCATTGGACATCCAAAATAATGTGTAAAATAATGATCTACAACTAGTATCCTCACACCACCAGTATTAGGCTGGGTTCACAGTTTTTTTTTTTTAATCCACTCCTGTACTTCAAAAATCTGCATCAAACAGCTTGTGTGCCTTCTGACGTACTCTTCCAGTCACGCGTTTTTTTAAAAGGTTTGCAAAAATACTTTTAAAAATAGGTCACATTTAGGTCACTGTTAGCATATCTAGTATAGGCAAAAAATAGCGCCAGGTTGGATCTCCTCTAGTCTTCTACTACTTTTCTAATTAGAAAGTCCTCTTCGTAAAACTTTTTATTTTTTATTTTTTGTTCTCTGCTGTAAAACGCAGGCAGAGCTCCACTAACTGTTGGCAGGTACCTAGACTCATCATGTTGCTTGAGTTATCGAGACCAGGTGCCGGCCACAATCAGCAGAACTCAGCTATTTCTACAATCTCCAAAATAAAGTGGGCCAGATCGTCTGCTTGGCTGCTAATGCCTACACTAGGAAATGCAAACCCCCCCCCCCCCCCTTTTTTTTTTTAACCTGGACTTGTTGACTTAAATATGGGGAACTACATGCATAGTGAATAATGGACTGAGACTAGGAGTGAAAAGGCCTTAGCACAATTGTGAACCTTCTACGCTGTCCGGGTCAGACCAGCGGTGGTTTGTAACATTTTGAGTGTTTGGATTATTTTTCTTCACACTTTTTTTTTTCTTTCACATGTCTGACATGTTGCTGTGATTAAGGCCTCATGTCCACGGCACGCGCTAAATTTTCATGCATATTTCCACAGTGGATGCACTGTGACTCATCATTAAATTGCTTTTTCTTATTTGTTCTGCGAGATTGCAGTTTAACTTTTTTTTTCGCGCGGCGGATCATCTGCGCAGAGAAAATCTGCGACCTCACATGCCAATCTTTTCCCCACCTCCCTAATTGATTTTAACCTTCAAATCCGCAATGAATCTGCAAATGTATTTGCGGTTACACTGCGGATCATAAGCTCCCATAGAGATGAATGGAGCACATCAGCGCATGATCCGTGGTAAAATTGAGCATGCTGTGATTTATTATCTGCGCGTGGCATCTGCACATAAAAACAAATCCGCAGGTGTTAAATAAAGTGCGGACGCCCAATGCTTCCCTGTGGACTCCTTGATCTATGGGTGCCACGCATGTATTCCGCAAATCAAATCCGCCCAAGACATTGGGCCTAAGGCCAGCTGCACACAGGTGAATTTGCATTGCGGAATCTACGGCTGGAATCCGCACGAAGGATCTGCAGCAAATGGCATGCATTAAAGGTATGTAAAAATCACTTTTTTTCCTAAACTCTCACGGGCGAGCAAAGCAATAATCTCAGCGTGCTCTATTTTGCTGCGGACTCTGTGCAGACGGACTACATTGAAGTCAGTGGAGGTTGTCCGACCCACGTTATCGCTTGGTGACGGCGCCTGAAAAATAAATATAAAAAAAAACAAACTGTAGTGCGCATGGCTGATGGCGAGCACCCCCGGTCATCCGCATTACAGGAGAAAGAAGGTAAGTGGGGTCGCTGGCCGGGGTCAGAGCCAGATAGCACTGGGAGCTTCCGCATTCGAAAACCGGATCACCCGTATGCAGGCAGCTTAAGGACAAACGCTCATATGGTGTTTCTCTGATATACCAAGGTTGTAATTGTAGAACTCGTGTGAACTACAAGGCAAATGCTGCTTATTTTTCCTTTCCTAGCTTTTAATAAAATGCAGCTTAGGCATTAAATTCCTGACATAGTTCAGTAGATCCTTTAAAGTCTTGGATGTACCTAGAATATGTTTCTGGCATTACTTGGGTCACCAGTCAATATATTTACACATGCAACAAACGAAATTGTATGCTTCATTAGCATACAGTGCATGGGTCCTTGCCAGCTTGGTGCAGGGGAGTAAGTGACTTCAGAAAAATAGTCTTCATACCTCCCATCTTATGAACATTTAAAGAGGGACAAGTGTGACACCTTTTATGTCAAGCTATGTCTTTCAAGTCCCCCTCCTAGTAATAGTGCCCCTTAGTTACTCCATTATGGTAATAATGCCTCTTATTGACCCCCTCACAGTACTAGTATACCTCTGAGTAATCAAGTCACCCTATATAATGGCAGAGTAAAGTTCATCATAGTGATAACAGTGCTGTTACCACCACAGATCACAGGTGATGTTTTCTGACAGGTGTCTTTTGTTTTTAGTTTTCTTCCCTAGCCAAGCTGGAGCTGGGCCCAGATCGCCATGACTACTTTGTCCGGCCACTACTCGTCTCTATATAATCCCCATTCTGCCTATACATTATCTGTTATTTCAGTGCTCTCCTTAACAGCTTTATTTTGAGGTAGTGACTTAAATCCCCAACCCTTTCCCGCAAGTGTTCATGAGGTGCTACAAGGGAAGCTGTTTTGACATATAGATTGCCTCCTTTGGTTATCAAAAAATGAAAGGGGTATTTTTACCAAAGACATTTATCATCTATCCTCTGGATAAATGTTGAAAGCTCCACTGCTGGGACCATACATTTATCACCTATCCACAATACTGTTTTTTTCGTGGGGCAACCCTCTTGTTATACTGGATTTAGGAGACAACATTTATACTTTTGGAAAGGATCTTGACCACCCATGATGAGGCTCATGTATCACTATATTCTGGCTGTGGATGCTCTTGTAATTAAAAAAAATATTAAGAAACTCTGATTTCACTCCTTGAGGTCTTGGCAATTTTTTGTTTTCACAATGTTGTCTTCCTCCCCACTTTCAAAAAATTATAGCTTTTTTTTCTTTGCTATGGTAGCAGTTTAAGGGATTTTCTTTTTGTATTTTTCAATTCTATTATTGATCTTGGCTGGAAGACTTAGGGTGCTAACGCAGATATTCTGCGCCACCGTGCTGGGAGGAGGGGAAAGGAAAAGCTCATAAAAAGGGTTGGGGCTGGGCAATTTATCAAATTTATTTGATTAATCGTCCTTTTGCTGAGGCACAATTATAACTTTTATTAGAATAATGCAATTGATATCAGCCCTGCCCGTTGTAGGTGGCGCTAAAATCAGGCTCAGGATAAGTGAGGTGTGCAGGATGATGAGGAGGGGGCGGTATAAGGAGGCGGTGATGGGGTGTGTGCATAGTACATGGAGGGCTGAGATGAATCTGGGTAGAGCAGTGAGATTGTGGAACTCTCTGCCTGAGGACGTTGTGATGGAAAAATCCATAGAGGAGTTTAAGAGGGACTAGATGTTTTTCTAGAGCATTATGATATTACAGGATATAGACATTAGGTGATCAGAAGGGTTGTTTATCTCAAATTTTGATCCAGGGATTACTTTGACTGCCATTATGGAGTCAGGAAGGAATTTTTCCTCCATAGGAGCGAATTGGCTCGCTGGGTTGTTTTTTCCGCCTTCCTCTGGACCAACAAGGGGGAGGTTAAAACAGGCTGAACTAGATGGACATTGTCTTCATTCAGCCTAACATACTATGTTCCTATGTAGTACATGTGAAACAGGGATGACTGTGGGGTATGGTACTCAATCCTTTGTGTATAGAAATAAACTGCATACCCCATTCTTTTACGTAATTAATTTGCATACAAAGCAATTCCTTGATGAGTACTTATCAGAACTGTCCCATTCAATTATGATAATTGGCAAATATTAAATAATTGCTGTATATGAGATTCCCTTATGTAAAAAAAAGTGTTACCTTCATATTTTTATCTTGTTTACCAAAAAAAAGAAAATTTGAGATTAAAATCGAGTAAACATTGAACAAAATAGAGATTTTAGTTTGTGGCCCAATCACCTAATCCTAGGGCAGACTAAGTGCATAAGGTGCTAAGCCTATCTGTTTAGGGCCGTAGGAGAAACTGGAAACTGGGCTGAGGAGGTAGTGAACCGGAGGTCGGAAGTCGTGACAGACGGCCCTTAGGAAGGAGGTTGCCACAGAGCGTGACCTGATCCATGAGAAGGAGGTGGCTTGCCTATCTTAGCAGGGGTGAGCTATTGTGTGGTGTGGGAGCTAACTAAGGTTCCGTACGCAATAAATATGCGCAAGTGTGAGTGGAACAATGAAAATCAATGTATTTTCATTTACGCCATTAACCATGTATTATACACGCGTAATACACAATGCAAATATGTCTGTGTGAGCCCGGCCTAAGTGTTCAATGTTCCTTGTATGTTTTCAGTGTCCAAGAAATTCTGCTACTTTGTGTACTAGAACTACAAAAATGTATATTTCTTAAAGTGATAGTATCAAGTGTTTGCCACTGTACTTACAAATGTGACTAGTAAAGTTGAACTGTAGTATTTTATTTGGACTGTGATTCTTTTTTTTAAAGAGAAACTGCAAAATGGAAAGATAACTTACGCCACATATCAAGAAATAGCTGGCAATCTCAGGACACACTGCCAGGTCTTGTAGTGAATATATAGGATTCATATTGCCATAGAAGTATTGTATCTGCATATGTCATCCACTGATGGCTTGCATTGCTATGTAGTAATTCAAATATATAAAATATTCTTCTCTGTGACAGTTACCGCAGACATCCTTCTCTTAATGAGTTTTGAAAATGTCAAAAACAAATAGCTTACAACAGCCTGAAACAACGATTAACAAAATCTACATTGTAACTGCTAACCAGGGAAAAGTAAGATGGGAGGCCTTGCTTGAACCTCATCCTGCAACCACACGCTTTGGCACAAAAAAAATAAATAAAACCTAGGCGTTGGCAGAATTGAACGAAACTTTATATGTGCAATTGTAATTTTAATATAAGTGATTACAATATCGGAGCAAAAGAATAATTTATTGTGCAAAAACCGACCCCTTAAGCGAAATCTCTAGTACCCTGTTGTACCGCCTCTAGGTTGGATACAAGATGTGATATAGGCAGGCATGGAGGTTCTAGTACCCTGTTGTACCGCCTCTAGGTTGGATACAAGATGTGATATATGGAGGCTCTAGTACCCTGTTGTACCCCCTTTAGCTTGGCTATAGGATGTGACACGGGGAGCATGGAGGCATACAGATTCCGTATGGTATCCTGCTGCAAATTTGCTGTAACTGAGCCTCTAGATCGCACAAACTCGTAGGCCATCAAAGTTGGTGTCCCAGATGATTCCATACATGTTCTGTTGGCGAAAAATCTGGTATTCCTGTGACACCCGTGTGGCCGAGCATTATCCTGCTAGAAAATCCCTCTTGTGTTACCTCTCATGGCAGGGCTTCCATGTGGCTGCAAAATGTTCTGAATATATCACTAGTTCAATTGGTGGCGAAGTCAGCACTCCAGGATTTTTTTGTAGATATAAAAAATCTCTTTATTCCTACATAAAAACGTTGCGACGTTTCGATCTATTGTAGGTCAATTATCCCTCGTACCACTACCACTACTAGAGGTGACATCACACCAGCATTGGGGGACAGTGTGTTGCTCAACCGCAAAGGTAGGATTGAGGCGCTCACCCCTAGATCTCCAGACGCAAACACAGCCGTTATCAGTACCCAAACTGAACCTAGATTCATCGCTGAAGACAACCTCGTCCCATCTGTAGTAGTCCAGTTTCGTCATTCATGGCACCACTGCAAACTGAGGCGACGATGGGTGTCAAAGGAAGTACATATAATGGGTACTGTGAGACCAAATATCCTTAAACCAAGAGCCTGGAAATCATTCCGACAGACACAGGGGCCTGTAACGATGGCGCCACCTTTCTCTGAATGGTGGAGAATGAAACAGTTGGAGCTGGTTTATGCTTGTTGGATTCTCCTCCACTGGTGGTCTCTCAAGGGTGTCCTGAGCCCAGCCGCCTTGTGTGCATGCTCTCATGCATCCATTGGTCCCAACACCACGTAACCTCAAACTCTAACTCGGTAAAATTTCTGCGATTGCATTGTTAAGGCGTCTAGAGGTCAACAAGCTCTACACCAGCGGAAAAAATAGGTCCACTGCACGCAAGTAGCCTCTGAGGGCATTTTTATAGGTCAAGGGTGGAACCATTTGGTACTTTTGTATCTTGTCTTCACCACAAGTATGGGTGGAGACCTAGTGATGGGCTGTATCCGCCCAGTGTACCCCCACAAGCTACTGATTGGCTGTCTGGAGCAATGTCCTAGCAGCGTGGGGACAAAGGTTTGCCTTGGATGGAGGGTTAGGGTTAATTTAAGTGTTAAGCTTACATTATTACGCGTAAACAGCTAATAATGTAAGCCTAACACTTAAACTTACCCTGCGTTAAAGGCGAACCGTCCCCGGCAGCCTACCATCTTGGGCGACAGCTCTGCTCTTCCTCGCCGGCGTATAAGGCATACGGAAAAATGCCTTCCTACAACAGGGGTGGCAAGTATGCTCACCTTTTCCACGCCGGCCTGTAAAGGCTGCACGACATGAACCCTGTGTAATGCCAGCTGCGCTTGTGGCGTCAGCCTCTTGAAGTGCAGCCACTCAGTCTCCCCTTTCGCCCCAGGAACTCTGCTGGGCACTGCATTGTTGGCCTCTTCTATGTGGTCTCCTTTCCCCTGCAGTGTGTTCCTGCCACGACGGTCCCAGAGAACGAGGACGCTGTTCCATAACGGCCACCTGGTCAGTCTGCCACAGCACGTACCCCTGTAAGCAGTTCCATCTCAGATCACCCGGTCACTGTCCCCTGGAGCAAGGTGCTAGCAGCGTGGGGACTCGGGTTTGCCTTGGATGGAGGGTTAAGGTTAGTTTAAGTCTTAAGCTTATATTAGCTGATAATGCTTTCATGTGAATGCCGCGCCACTCACATGGAAGCATTTATAGCTAATAATGTAAGCCTAAGACTTAAACTAACCTTAACCTACCATCCAAGGCAAACCTCAGTCCCATACGCTGCTAGTACCTTGCTCCAGGCAGCCAATCAGTAGCTTGTGGTCGCACACTAGGCAGATACAGCCCATCACTAGGTCTCCACCCATACTTGTGGTGGAGACAAGATGCAACAGTATCGAACCACTTTTAGGGCCTCAGGTGGCAAGGCCTTTCATCTAATCAAACCACAATTGTAATCATTTGCATATCTGAATGCCGAGTTTTGCAGCAAAATTACAACTTATTGTAGGGGATTGACTTTTTTTTTTAACAGGGTAACGGCTCTTTCACACGAGTGTATATCGGCCCGTCGTTTTCCCAGTCGGCCGATATGCGCCGTGGTTTGATGCATTGGATTCCAATGCATCAGATTACATGGCAACATTCCCGCGATGTAAAAGCGGCCGGCCAATACAGCGCCGGGCGTTTTTATGTCTGGCCCAAAAGATAGTCCTGGAACTATCTTTTGGGCCGGAATACGTCGGCCACTGCATGTGCTCCTATGGGGGCCTCTTCTCTCCTCCCCTCCGGCTGATTTTAATGGAAGGGGACGGAGCTAAGTGCCGCCCCATCCCGCCTCCCATTGTTGGCTGCAGGGAGGGGGTGGGAGCTTAGCTCCACCCTGTCCAACCCCTTCGCAGACAGCAATGGGAGGAGGCGTAACAGGCGGCACTTAGCTCTGCCCCCTCCCATTGCAATCAGCCGGGGGGGGGGGGGGGACAACGACATGGCAGTCTTGGCATATATGCGCGGGATCGGGGGCTCATGCAGTCTGAATGGGCGCACAAACATTAGATTTGTGTGCCCGTTCACGGGTTTTAACTCCTCAGATCGTAGCGTATATGGGCCGGCTGTGGGAACAAACAAAGCCTAAGAGAACTGGGATGTACTTAAATGTAGCACAATTCATGTATGACAACACTGATTCTTGTCCACCCTGTTTGCACTGCCTGTCGTGTCAAACTGTTTTTCCCTATTTGGGAAGTTTGTAACCAGTGCTATATCTTCTTAATTTGTTCTCTGTAAAATGACAGCTTTGTGTAAAACATGAATGCAAATAAACAATTTTGTGTTTTGTTTTTAGTGGGATTTCTGAAAGCTACAAGAGAGACTTTTATGTCTCTGGAAACATCAGCTGACAAAAAACAGCGCTGCAGGTATTTACCACTTGCTGACGTAACTATGCCTCTTACAGAGTTTGTAGTTGCTACTTTTATGTTTTAAAGGTTAATTTGCAGAATATAAAAAAAATTGTCTAATGCTACCAAATTTTTAAATAAAGGTACTGAATAAAGGTACGTGTGCAGATATCTTTGATCTTGGTGGATTTCTGCAAAATGGATTTGGGTTTATTCTTTGGCTGCTCAAGGCTTAAAGGGGGGGACAACCCTGCTTCTATAGGGCTGTATGGGTTAAAATGTAAAAACGGTTTACCCATCTGCAGGTGTCGGGATCCAGCACTGCAGCCCCACTGTGCTCCTGATTGTCGTCGTAATGGGTGACATCAGAGGAACCAGGGTGACCGCTACAGCGTCACCGCTCGTTCTCCTGGCATGATGCCAGGAGCTCAGGACCGTGACACTGCAGCCTCTTATTGGCTGCAATGGTTACCTATCTCAACAACCACTGGGACCAAAGTGGGGCTGCAGAGCTGCATTTTGGTGGCCACAGAACATGGTAACATAGTATGTTAAGCTGAATGCAGACCAATGTCCATCTAGTTCAGCCCGTTTCAACCCCCCTCCCTCTTGTTGGTACAGAGGAAGGCCAAAAAAACCCCAACAATTTAGCTCATTTGGAGGAAAAAAATTGCTGACTCCATAATGGCAGTCAGAGTAATCCCTGGATCAACATTTGAGATCAACAACCCCGCTGGCCACCTAATGTCTATATCCTGTAATATCATAGCGCTCTAAAGACGCCTAGTCCCCTCTTAAATTCCTCTATCGATTTTTGCCATTACCACGTCCTCAGGCAGAGAGTTCCACTGTCTCACTGCTCTTACAGTAAAGAACCTCCTTCTGTGTTGGTGATAAAACCTGCTTTCTTCTAGACGTAGCGGATACCCTCTTGTTACCATCGCAGTCCTGGGTATAAACAGATCATGGGCGAGATCCTTGTATTGTCCCCTCATGTATTTATACAATCGCCCCTTAACCATCTTTTTTCCAGTGTAAATAATCCCAATTTTGATAGTCCCTCTGGGTATTCCAGTCCTCCCATTAATTTAGTTGCCTTTCTTTGAACCCTCTTAAGCACTGCTACATCTTTCCTGAGCCCTGGTGTCCAGAACTGTACACAGTATTCCATGTGAGGCCTGACAAGTGCCTTGTATAGTGGAAGAATAATGTTCTCGTCCCTCGCCCCTATACCTCTTTTAATGCACCCCAAGATTTTTTATTTGCTTTTGCAGCAGCTGATTGGAATTGATTGCTCCAGTTAAGTCTACAGTCCACTAGTACGCCCAGGTCTTTTTCCATCACACTTTTCTCTAGCAGGACCCCATTTAGTGTATATTGGTGACATCCTTTTCTCCTGCCCAAGTGCATAACCTTACATTTATCAATATTGAACTTCATTTGCTATTTTTCTACCCAAGCCCCCGACTTATCTAGGTCCTTTTGTAGCCGCACATTGTCCTCGCTTGTATTAATTATTTTGTATAATTTTGTATCGTCTGCAAATATTGATATTTTAGTGTGCAGTCCCTCTATCAGGTCATTGATAAATATATTGAAGAGAATGAGGCCTCATACGGAACCCTGTGGCACCCCATTAGCGACGGTGGCCCAATCAGAGTACGAACCATTTATTACTACCCTCTGCTTTCTATCTTTGAGCCAGTTCTTTACCCAGATGCACATGTTTTCGCCCAGTCCAAACTGTCTCATTTTATCTATCAACCTATTATGTGGCATGGTGTCAAATGCCTTAGAGAAATCCAGATATGAGATCAATAGACTCTCCCAGGTCCAGCCTAGAACCTACTTCATTGTAGAAGTTCATCAAATTGATCTGACATGATTGACCCTTCATGAACCCATGCTGATGAGGGGTTATTCTGTTGCTCTCCTTGAGGTATTCTAGGATGGCATCTCTCAGAAACCCCTCGAATATTTTTCCAATTATTGAAGTGAGACTTACCGGCCTGTAGTTACCAGTCTCACTTTTGGACCCCTTTTTGTGTATTGGAACCACATTGGCAATGCGCCAATCCAGTGGTACAACCCCAGTCTCAATAGTGTCCATAGGTATAAGAAATAGCGGTCTAGCTATCACGTCACTTAGTTCCCTTAGAACCCTTGGATGTATTGCATCTGGGCCTGGCGATTAATCAATTTTAATCCTCTTTAACCAACTCTGCACTTCCTCCTGTGTTAGGCATGCAATATTCAGCGGGGGATTAGTTTTATTCCCCTGCATCTTGTGTGACATTTTCTTTTTCATTCAAGAAAACACTTGAAAAAAAAGCTAATAAATTTAAATCAAATCCGCTTTGTATACATAGAACATACTAAACTACCTGCAATTCTTGCCATATGTTTTCTGATGATCCTGTGATTTTTTTTGATTTTTTTTTTTGTGTGAAATCAAATAAACCGGAATGTTTTGTCAACATAAATGGCTATTCAGTGTTAAAGCTCCTGTTCACGGGCGATTGTGCACTGTTTCCAGCTGCGATAATCCGGACGCGGGGGAACGCAGTGAACACTTTCCATAGCGTTGCTATAGAAAGCGCAGCCCTGCTGTTCACGAGTGGAGAATTTTAGCGTTTCTTGGCTCGCGGGTGGCAGTTTGCAGCATGCTGCGATTTGCCGCGATTCTTCGCAGTCAGCTGGCAGTTATTCTTTTGTTATCCTTAATGCTGCCCTTTTTGAAGTCCTGCTGACTGGACTTGGGCTCAGGTTGCCTTGTGATAGCTGCTTATTGAACAATTGTAAAGCAAATGGGGCATCATGACTTTTCAAATTTAATAACTTTCCCCTTTTACATTCAAGCAGGAAGAAGCAACATGAGCTGGAGTTTCTTGACACGTCTGTTAGAAGAAATCCATAATCACTCAACGTTTGTGGGAAAAATCTGGCTGACTGTGCTTATAGTATTCCGCATTGTTCTGACTGTTGTGGGAGGAGAATCCATTTACTATGATGAACAGTCTAAGTTTGAGTGCAACACTGAACAGCCGGGTTGTGAGAACGTTTGCTATGATGCCTTCGCTCCCCTCTCTCACATTCGATTCTGGGTATTTCAGATTATCTTGGTGGCCACTCCACCTCTCTTGTATTTGGGCTATGCTATTCACAAGATTGCAAAGATGGAGGACCGTAACGTGTATGATCGGAAGGCAAGGGTTAGAGCTTTGTCCTTACGGTGGAAGCAGAATCGTGCTTTGGAAGAGGCAGAAGATGACAATGAAGAAGACCCTATGATGTATCCAGAGACTGAACTGGACAGTGACAGAGGGAAATCAAGCCACAATAAGATAAAACACGATGGACGAAAGCGAATAAAAGCAGATGGACTATTAAGGATTTATGTCCTACAGTTGTTGGTTAGGACCATCTTTGAGACTGGATTCTTGGCTGGCCAATATTTCTTATATGGATTTGAGGTGATTCCAAAATATCAATGCCAGAGGATACCATGCCCACATACTGTAGACTGCTTTATATCCCGGCCCACTGAGAAGACCATCTTCTTGTTAATCATGTATGGGGTAAGCTGCCTGTGCCTGCTCCTGAATGTTTGGGAGATGCTTCACCTTGGGTTTGGGACAATACGGGATGCACTTAATAACAGGGGGAAACAAGTGGATGATTCTTCCTCCTATAATTATCCTTTCTCGTGGAATACCCCTTCTGCTCCCCCTGGATATAACATAGCTGTGAAACCAGAACAGCTTCATTACACAGAACTTACAAATTCCAAAATGGCTTATAAACAGAATAGGGCCAATATTGCTCAGGAACAGCAGTACGGGGGCAGCGAAGACAATATTCCTACTGAACTAGAGCAACTTCATCGGGAAGTCCGTGTGGCTCAGGAACGTCTGGAAACTGCCATCCAAGCTTACAGTAGCCATAACAACCCGCCTTCCACCAAAGAGAAGAGGTCCAAGAAAGGCTCAAGTAAGAGTAGTGTCAGCAGCCGCTCTGGAGATGCAAAGACCTCTGTGTGGATTTAATAACGCACCAGCACAAAGTTGTGACTACTGTCTCCGGGAGGAGCAGACGCAGAGTGATAACTTCCATTCTTGTAAATATTTTTGTTCTCTTGGAGTACTGCCGACATCCATGCCTTGGACACAATGGGGGGGGGGATCATACAGTCTGTACTCTTGGCTCGTGAAACTGACTGCAACCTGCAGTCTATCACAGTACATTCCTGTCTCTAATGGTCATGATTATATTCTTGTTTATGGAATGCAGACTTTTTTTTATATTTCCATTTTGTGCCACGGTCTTTTATACAGGATATGTTTGCAAGGTTTTTTTTTGTTTGTTTTTTTTTTTTCTAGTCTGTATTCAAGGGTGGGTAATTTATCAAAGTTGGTATGCTGGCAAACTGCTCAATGATAATAATGGGAGCAAAATGCAGCTTGTGCATCAGTTTTGCAGCTGCAAATCACTTGATAAATTATTGCTTTTGCCCCTCAGGTCTCAGCTGTGGCCCTAGAAGTGCCTTGTATTCTGCAGAGTGCAGTATTATTGTCATGTATAGTTTTTCTTTGAAAGCAACATGGCCGACCTCACAGAATAGATTGTTTGACACATACCGCATTGGACAATTTATTCATCATTTTATAGTGTTTAGTGTGTCAACTCTCTGTAAGAAAGGGGAAAGGCTTTTTTTTTTTAAGATGGAAACCAGATCCCTGCTTTTCCCTTCCTACAAATTTAACAGACTTTTGTTATGGAATGAAGTATTTCCAGTTAACGGTGAAAGACATGAGTGGTATATACAGAGAAGTGTGTCTTTGTCTTTTGTTCATTTATACCTTTGAGAAAAAGTGCCTCTATTCTCTGTATCATAGTTTTTCTTAACATTTTAATTTAATTATTATTTAAATGTTTAAACTATTACTGTATGTGAAGCATTTAAAAAAAATCCCCCTTGTGGGCCTATTTATTAAGAACGGGTAAGTACATAGTCATTCTTTACTTAAGATCGCTTAGGCCTCATGGATACAACAGGATCTGTATGGCGGTAATCAGAGTCCCTATGATTTTGTAATATGGAACCGTAGGCACACTATAAGATGCAAGATTTATAAATTGGCATCTAATGGAACATGGCACTTTTTTTTTCTGGTTCTGTATAAATCCCCCAAATAACTCCATATGAAATAGAAGGTACATGGAGGTAAAGCATTAGCCTATAGAAGACTGGTCTGTTCTGTATAAATCCCCCAAATAACTCCATATGAAATAGAAGGTACATGGAGGTAAAGCATTAGCCTATAGAAGACTCTGGGTGCTAGATTTTACTTGTATGATAAGTAATGCGGTCATTTGCATGAGGCTAAAGGGATTTTTCAGGATTTTACTATTGATGACCTATCCTCAGGATCGGTCATCCAGAAGTTGATTAGCGGGCATCCTCGGCTGATCACCTGTCAGTGTAGTGGGCCGGATGTCGTCATTGAGGTCAGAGCAGGAAGTCTAATAGGTGGCTTCATTGCCATTAAAATTAATGAGAGCCAAGCTACCATTATTTAGCTCTGATTGTGGCAGGTATCTGATCAGCACGAGAGGCGGGGACCCTTCCCGTTCCCCCACAGCGTGATCGGAGGGTGCCGATGAGCTAACATGGCAGCCGGAAGTCTACTGAAGGCTCCCAGTGTTTCCATGCATAAATCACCAATGTGACCTTATAAAGGTATCCACTTGGGTAAAGCATGGGGTTCAATCTATTATCAATAACAATTGAAAGAAAAGGAAAAAAGTGACAATTGCCTAATAAAAATGTATAGTAGTGAAACCTACTATAAAAACAGGTAGAATGTGACAATCTTAAGACAATTATACAGTCACATAGAGTTCATTTCAATAGAAGGATCGGGGAAGAAAATGGAGCATCTCAGCTATTGGTTTTTCATAATCTGGGTGGGAGAAGGATCCTAGGGAGTCATGAGCTGCTATATATAATCCAGTCATCCCAAGTTTCAAGGAATTTATTTCTAGTGTGACTTATTTCTTTTATTCTCCCAACAGTATAGTTCCTCGACTCTAAGGCCGCTCCCCCACAGCCCGCTTTTTACCGCTATTTGAAATGCTATGGTACAACACCTCTATTGATTTCAATGGGGCTCCACAAACTTGTGCCCCAACGTGGCGTGTCTGCTCTATTTTTGCATGTTTTAGCTCTTTTTAACAACCTAATCACCCATTACAATGATGGGGTGCGTTGAAAAAAACGCTGTAACATGTATTCAAAATTGCGGTAAAATGTGTTTTCGAATGTGGCGTTTTGTGAACCTGTGTAAGTGACCTTAAGAGCGCTCTAACCTTCTCTTTCCATTGGGAGATCAATGACGGTTCAGAGACTCTCCAGTTTAGGCTATATTTACACAGTGAGCGCGATATTGGGCCGAGAACCTCTGCCCAATATTGCGGAATTTACTAGCCAATGTGAGGCATTTTTAATTCAAAAACAGCTCACACCGGTTCTGTGAAATTGTGATCCTCAGGCGCATGCTTCACATGCGATGTGCCATGCAATATTTTTTATAAGGTCCCATTTGAAAACAATGGACAAGGCGTTCTCAGGGAACGCCAAAAGAAAAGACGCTGCAATTTTTAATCTTGCAGCACAACTGTGAGGGAAAAAAATGCTCATGTGCAGAAGTCCATTAAAAAAATGGAGTTAATCTTGTGCGTCTCACAAGAAACAAAACTTGTGTGAGATTCTCACCTGTCTGAATGTAGCCTTAGGCCTCCTTCACATGGGCGACACCGCATCGCTGCAAGAAAATCGCAGCGATATCGCATCTCTGCAGCGTACAATATCGCAGCAATACCGCGATTTTGTAGCGCTACAAAGTCGCATGTGACGCTACAAAATCACGCGACTTTGTAGCATCTGCTACTGTTAAAGTTGCATCGCATGCAAACCGCGTTTTCGTGCGATGGAACAGAGAGGAAGGCTCCATAGAGAAACATGGGCTACAAAACGTCGCGTGTCGTGAGCATATCACTGGACCTGCGAGGTTTGTGTGTCGTTTTGTAGCATGCTACAAAACCTCTCATGCGTGAAGGAACCCATAGGAAACCATGGGCTTCACATACATGCAATTCGTAGCATCGCTACAAAATCGCGCGACTTTTGTCGCCTGTGTGAAGGAGGCCTTAGAGGGATGAGTAGCTTCACTGCATGAATTAGGCAGGTGGCCAGAGAAGGTTGGTACTTGCCTAATTTAGCCCGTCTTGTCCTCACATGGATTGTATTAAAGGTCAAGTATGTAACAAGCCGCTATCTGTTCACTACTGAATAGTTCATTATGAATTTAATTTGATACAGTCAACAGTTCTTACAAGTCGTCCATCCAGTCATGTGTTTCACATGGATCCTTTTTGTTTGGCAAATATTTTGTTTTAATGTTTGAATTCCTACTAAAGGTCCATTTAGACCCAACGATTCTCGCTCAAAGCCGTCTTTTGAGCGAGAATCGTTGGGTCTAACTGCATGGACATCATGTAGGTTTCTATGACTCGTTAATCGTTCTTTCAGCAAGCTGAAAGAGAACTATGAGCCTTATCAGTGCTGCGCACGGAGTTCTCAGCGGGATACCGCTGATACTATTGCTTCAGCTAGTATCCCGCTCGTAAAACACAGAGTATGAAGAAGACTGCGGTCCAGCTGTGTTCAGCATACCCCACTCAGAGCGCTCAGCTGTATACCAGCTGTGCGCTGCATGAACACAGCAGGAGTATGGGATGCCAGCACCCCCGCAGCGGTTTTCGGGGAAGGGCTTTTAAATATAAGCCCATCTGTGAAAATCATCCATAGCATGTGTAAAAAATAAAATTTTCAGCCAATCGCGGGCAGCGCTCAGCCATTCAATGAATGACTGCTGAGCGCTGCCTGTGATTGGTCACAGTACTCAGCCAATCAGATACAGCTGTTTCAGCAGGTGGGGATTTTAAATCCCTCCCTGATGAAAGAACTTCAGAGCAGTGCAGGGAGAAGACGGGGCTGAGCCCCGACAGTGGCAGAGAGGTGAGTATATATATTTTTTACACCAGCTAGGGATGATTTTCAGGGAAGGGCTTTTAAGTCCTTCCCCGAAAATCACTGTGGGGGTGCCGGCATCCTATATTCCTGCTG
The DNA here is from genome assembly GCF_035609145.1 of Eleutherodactylus coqui. Classification (NCBI taxonomy): domain Eukaryota; kingdom Metazoa; phylum Chordata; class Amphibia; order Anura; family Eleutherodactylidae; genus Eleutherodactylus; species Eleutherodactylus coqui. The sequence goes on from NC_089849.1 coordinate 30,106,951, forward strand.
TGTTCACGGAGCGCACAGCTGGTATACAGCTGAGTGGGGTATGCAGAACACAGCTGGACCGCTGTCGTCTTCATACTCTGACTGTGTTTTCCGAGCGGGAAACCAGCTTAAGCAATAGTATCAGTGGTATCCTGCTGAGAACTCCACACGCAGCACTGATGAGGCTCATAGTTCTCTTTCAGCTTGCTGAAAGAGAACAATGAACGACTCGTTAACGAAAACTGCATGATGTTTGTTCAGTTAGACCCAACGATTCTTGCTCAAAAGATGGCTTGGAGCAATTTTTGAGCAAGAATCATTGGGTCTAAATGGGCCTTAAAGTGTATTTCTTAAATGACAGCAGTTAAGCACATTGCAGCTATAGTGGCTTGCCTGGTGTAAAGGCTCACAATCCTATTACAATTGTGCAGGGTTATAATACAGCGTCCATATTAATCTATGGTGCCCATTTATGCATCTGCTTTCCTATGGAAGCATACAGAGGTACGAATTATGGCATGTTCCACCAGATGTCGTAATTAAAGCAGTGTAACTGTATATCGGAATCAAACGCATGCCGGCGTGTGAAGTGCATATGGTCCTGTAATACAGAACCGTAGAGTGTCTCTCCTCACACAGGCCTACAACATGTATGACACCTAAATTACACTGTTTAAAAAGAAAAAAAAAGTTCATTGTTTAAACTTCAGTCACCAAACTTTATATAACGACTTGCAGTGTCTTACAATTAAAGCTGTTCAGAGCCAAGAAATCATCAGCGGAGTCTGTGAGCTTGTACATTTGTCAATTTGCAGAATTTGCCCAAACCCCTTAAGTACCACATAAAGATTTCCACCTTTACTAATCTCAATGCCCCTTTTGTGTTTTAGAATATTGTCTTAGAGTGCGTTCACACATAGCGGGTTTGGCGTAGTTTTTTCTAAATAAAAAATTGCTCCAAAACCTGCGCCAAATTCATGCAGGTTTTGAATTGGACCCGCAGCCAACATCACCCTTTCAATTCAAAGGATTAAATCTGTGGATCAGCATCAAGATCAGTGTGAATTCTCAAAAAGTGTCAAAATACGTAGCTTTCTGTTGCAATTTTTGGTGCAGATCCGCATGCAGAATTTGTCAATGGGTAGAATTCGCAATGTGAATGGGTTAATTTACGAAAGCATAATTTACGCAAAGCGCTGCATGTCGTATTTTTATGTAATTCTAAAAGAATCACCTGTTTTCTCTGGGAGCGTTAAAATCATATGTATTGCAATTTGAATGCGATATTTGTGCGTGTGATGCATTTTTAACACTGGTTACTATGGGGACCAAATAAAAAAAAAAGCTTTTTGATTATGTTTGCCTTAGAAATTGTTGGTTATACCAGCTCACTGTAGCCATGGAATTTTCTGGTGTGTGTGTATATATGTGTGTGTGTGTATATATATATATATATGTGTGTGTATATGTGTATATACACTACCGTTCAAAAGTTTGGGGTCACCCAAACAATTTTGTGTTTTCCATGAAAAGTCACACTTATTCACCACCATGCGTTGTGAAATGAATAGAAAATAGAGTCAAGACATTGACAAGGTTAGAAATAATGATTTGTATTTGAAATAACATTGTTTTTACATCAAACTTTGCTTTCGTCAAAGGATCCTCCTTTTGCAGCAATTACAGCATTGCACACCTTTGACATTCTAGCTGTTAATTTGTTGAGGTAAGCTTGTGAAATTGCACCCCACGCTTCTAGAAGCATCTCCCACAAGTTGGATTGGTTGGATGGGCACTTCTGGCGTACCATACGGTCAAGCTGCTCCCACAACAGCTCAATGGGGTTCAGATCTGGTGACTGCGCTGGCCACTCCATTACCGATAGAATACCAGCTGCCTGCTTCTGCTGTAAATAGTTCTTGCACAATTTGGAGGTGTGTTTAGGGTCATTGTCCTGTTGTAGGATGAAATTGGTTCCAATCAAGCGCTGTCCACTGGGTATGGCATGGCGTTGCAAAATGGAGTGATAGCCTTCCTTATTCAGAATCCCTTTTACCCTGTACAAATCTCCCACCTTACCAGCACCAAAGCAACCCCAGACCATCACATTACCACCACCATGCTTAACAGATGGCGTCAGGCATTCTTCCAGCATCTTTTCATTTGTTCTGCGTCTCACAAACGTTCTTCTTTGTGATCCAAACACCTCAAACTTGGATTCATCCGTCCACAACACTTTTTTCCAGTCTTCCTCTGTCCAATGTCTGTGTTCTTTTGCCCATCTTAATCTTTTTCTTTTATTGGCCAGTCTCAGATATGGCTTTTTCTTTGCCACTCTGCCCTGAAGCCCAAAATCCCGCAGCCGCCTCTTCACTGTAGATGTTGACACTGGTGTTTTGCGGGTACTATTTAATGAAGATGCCAGTTGGGTACCTGTGAGGCGTCTGTTTCTCAAACTAGAGACTCTAATGTGCTTATCTTCTTGCTTAGTTGTGCAACGCGGCCTCCCACTTCTTTTTCTACTCTGGTTAGAGCCTGTTTGTGCTGTCCTCTGAAGGGAGTAGTACACACCGTTGTAGGAAATCTTCAATTTCTTAGCAATTTCTCGCATGGAATAGCCTTCATTTCTAAGAACAAGAATAGACTGTCGAGTTTCAGATGAAAGTTCTCTTTTTCTGGCCATTTTGAGCGTTTAATTGACCCCACAAATGTGATGCTCCAGAAACTCAATCTGTTCACAGGAAGGTCAGTTTTGTAGCTTCTGTAACGAGCTAGACTGTTTTCAGATGTGTGAACATGATTGCACAAGGGTTTTCTAATCATCAATTAGCCTTCTGAGCCAATGAGCAAACACATTGTACCATTAGAACACTGGAGTGATAGTTGCTGGAAATGGGCCTCTATTCACCTTTGTAGATTTTGCACAAAAAAACAGGCATTTGCAGCTAGAATAGTCATTTACCACATTAGCAATGTATAGAGTGCATTTGTTTAAAGTTAGGACTAGTTTAAAGTTATCTTCATTGAAAAGTACAGTGCTTTTCCTTCAAAAATAAGGACATTTCAATGTGACCCCAAACTTTTGAACGGTAGTGTGTATATATATGTGTATATATATATGTGTATATATATATATATATATATATATATATATGTGTGTGTGTGTATATATATATATATATATATACATACACACACACACACACACGGTGGTTTCACACCTATATTGGCGATTCCGCTTTCCTGCTCAGAGCAGAAAAGGGTAATCTCCGAACAGTTCTGTCTGGAAAGAAATGAATAGTGCTGGACGGCCACTATTGACTATAATAGGGTCCGCCTGCTTTCTGCCATCTTCCAAGCTTTTGGATGGAAGAAAAAGTGGGTATTAGTGTATCTTGACACTTCCAGGTATTCCTGGTGGAGCCAAGATTGACAGGGGATGAAGCCCCCTGTCCCTGATTGGGTGCACAGGGTGCTGGCTGGCAGGTCCTGCAAGGCCACTAAAGAATCGTTAATAAAAGCAAACAGCGGCCGCCTGCGCTGCAGCCATGATTTCCCCAGACCAAGTGACTTACTAGGCGGCCGTGGGAGGGGGGCAGAAAGCCGAACCTCCCCCTCACAGTAGAAACATTGCGCTGCGTCGGCAAAAGGGAGGGCAAGGGCAATGCAGCCGGCGGACCGGGGATAAGGGCCGCCGGCCGGGAAGTAGGCGCCGCTGTAAACTAATAGATGACCGGCAGCGCGCATAGCCCGTATGGCTGCACCGTCACACGGCTGTAATGCAGCCTGTGGAACGGACATTACTGCCGCCGGGAGGGAGCCAGCACAGAAAAAGGGAGAGGTGAGTGGCCACATATGCCGTCCGGCCTGAGGCACACAGGCTGCAGCATGTGCATTGATTTGCCCCTGCGCTGCAGCTTTATTCTGGCAGTTACTATAGTTATTTGCCTTACATTATGAGATGTAAATGATGGCAGGTTACAGCGGTAACCTCCAAGCATTTACACATAATATAAGGCTAGCAAGTATAGTAACAGTCAGCCTAAGGCTGCAGCACAGCCGCAAATCAATGCACACTGTGCTGATAGGACCTTGTAGTCTTGACCCAATTGGGAGCTGGGGGTGTGACGGGGGCGTTCTCCCTGTCACACCCCTAGTTTCCGGTGGCATCAAGATACACTGATACCGAAAAAGTGCTGTTGCAGGTTCCGACGCAGATGTGAAACCACCCTAATTTCCACAGAAGATCATCAATACCTGAATTCCAACTGCTTTTGAGTCATTATATAACTAATCATATCTTCCTATTTTTTGTTTATTATTATGGTTTAATTCACAAGAAGCCTGTTCGTTGCCTTAACTGTAGGAAAACTTGCATAATTCAATTTCACTTTTTGCTTTCTTTGCTTTAACTTGATGTCCCAGTGAATTCTCCAGGGTGTTACCCATGTATGTACTTGTGTTCTTGGTAACCAGGCTCCAAGTGTAGACGTTATGCAATGTTTGATCAGGTCTTGGAGTGTCATTTCTATTGTAACCTATTCATGGTACAGACAAATATGTGATCCTTATGTCGGTGTCACATTTAGGGCATGTTCACACGGCAGATTTGACAGGGCGAAAAAAATTCACGTCAAAATCCGGCTAAATAAACCACACAAAGTTCTGTTTTTAGGTGCAGTTTTTGCATTTGACACGTGTCTTGAAGTTCTATTGATTTCAATGGCAAAAACCCATGTTGAGAACGCATCAAGCAGGGACATGTCACGAGAGAAGCGTGTCATCAAGACGGGACATGGTTTTCAATAGCAAATCAATAGGATTCATATTGTAAGTTGATTTGGGCACAGAATCTGTGTCTGCATTCTATGTTCTAAATCGAATCACTGTAAAATGCCGTAACATAACAGGCATATACTCTCATCTGCCCGCTCCCACTGTGTCCTGCGCTGCTCGGTCCTCTACTGCGTTATTTGTAGGCTGCAGTCCTGCCCAATTTATGGGATTTCACAGGCGCTTCAGCCAATAACTAAGCTGAGTAATCAAAGGCTGGGCCCTGTCATTGGCTACATCACCTGTGACATCCTATAAATGGGCTCGGGAAGCCTGTAAATGTGACCTTAGAGGAGAGCCCTGGACCGTGAGACATAGCGGGTGGTGGGAAGACGTGAGTATATGCTGCTATGTTATATTACTGCATTTTACAGGGGCTTTACTGAGAACATCCACCTCGGACGACACCCTTTAATTTGTTAAATTTAAATCCATCTACCCATTTTCCCTGGGGGAAAAACAGCCTTTACTCACTCTGCTGGGTCCCTGCACCCGTATACGCTGTTCTATCATTTGGAGGTATGGGCAGGTGGACTTTTCATTGCTATGGAAAGCGCCGGCCCCGTGTCCACGAGCAGAGAATCCTTGCGATTTCCCCGCTCGCGGCGGGCAATTCGCAGCATGCCGCGAATTGCCCTGATTCTCTGCGGTCAGCCTATCTATTAGATAGGGCTCACCGGCAGAGATTCGCGGGCGGCTCCCGCGGCGGAGCTTCACCGTGGGATACCGCATTGCCTGTGGACAGCCAGCCTTACACTTAGAAAACTCGAATGTCTTATTCATGTAATCTTTGTAGTGTGTGTATAAAGCACACATGTATTTTTTTTTGTTTTACATTCTTTTCAGTTTTATGTTTTGTTTTTTTTAAATGTTTACATGCGAAGAATGGCATCTCGCCCACAAAGATCTGCCTTTCTTGAGGCTGAAATACAATTCTGAATGTCATTTATTTTTACTGGATGCAGCCTGTAGTGAAGAATCCTAAGGACTCAAAATGTCATGTCAGAGAGTCAACTTTTTTTTATATCCGTTTTGGTGATGTTCCATGCAATTTGGACCCCCCAAACAGGGGAAAGAAATAGTAGAGATTCTGTTATCTTCATGTATTTTAGTATCTGTTCAGGAATGTTTAGTGTTATAAACTTTTAGAAGGTAGAGTATTCCACTGCTCTGGCTAGAGATTTGTTTTCGAAGAATAAAACCACCTTGATACGAAATATGAAATTCCCAGTTCATCTATAGACCAGTAATAAAGCGTGAAGAAAAATACAACAGGCTCTAGAACAATGTTGGGCATTTCTTCCACCTTTAAAATTTGTGTGCTACATATGGCTCTTGATGCAGATCTATACCAAAATCCACTGTGGATTTTTAATAAGTGAGTCCTCACTAATACGCCTTGCCTTCTATGTATTAAGATAATCTGCATAAAAAGTAACTTTACAGATACTTTGTCTTTGTTACACCGCTCTTGTCCTGTGATAACTTAGCTGTTTTATACCATACCTGCCAACTTTTACTGAATTAAGAGGGATACCTTAAGCACAAATTTTTTCCCACTAAACCCCACTTCTGACCCCGCCCAATACCTACCTAAGAACACCCAATTTTTTTTTTTCATTGACTGAACATCCATGAAAAATAAAGTTTTCATAACTTCGGCTTTCATAGATTCTGGTTTCCTCTCTCATCATGGGAGCTGGAGAACAATCCTTGGCCAGAACCAGTCCTTAAAGGGGTTGTTCCGCGCCAAAACCTAAAATTTTTTTTTTGCACAGACCCCCACATAGTACACAGTAAAAGCACATCCATTTGTTATTTAAAAAAAAAAAAGATTCGCTTACCTGGATCCCCGTTCTGCAGCTTTGAAGATTCTTCTTTCAAAGATGGTGCCGCTGGTCTTCTCCCACGGTGCACCGTGGATGTTCTTCTCCAGTCTGCGTTCCACTGACGATTACAGCCACCTCATTGGCTGATCGGCACCATGTGACGGGGGCGGAGCGATGATGCTGAGAAGGGGGAGGGGCCAGGACGCAGCTCGTGAGCCCGGACCATCCATGCGAAGCGCAAGCGCGACTGTTGCGGCGACCAGAGAAGAAGTTTGTTCGTCGCCATGGAGACGGGGACGCCAAAAACCGGGAGGGGGTAAGTATATAACTTCTGTATGGCCAATATTTAATGCACGATGTATATTACAAAGTACATTAATATAGCCATACAGAAGTGCTTAACCCCTCTTGCTTTCGTGGGACAACCCCTTTAAGGTGCGTGCACACTAGTGTATTTGAATTGCGGAATCCAGAGCGGGCGTCCACCTCCAGATTCCGCAGCAAATACCCGCCCATTGCATGCGGATGAAAAATCGCTGCAAGCTTTAGTGTTGGCCGGATTCCACGCAGAAGTCTGCCATTAAAGTCAATGGAAGCTGTCCAGTCCGCGGCCCTTCTGCAAATGACAGGTCACGGATTCCGCATCATCGCTAGGCAATTAAGCGGGAAAAGCACGAGTTAAAAAAAATCTGTACAGAAATAGAGCATGCTGCGATTTGTTTATCGTTCAAGTTTTCACGCGGTCAAATCGCAACTGCGTAGGATTGCATTATCTAATGCAATCCTATGGCAGTGGGCACGAGCGGAAATTCTGCGGGAAATCCCGCCGCGGAATTTCCGCCCGTTTGCATGAGGCCTAACTCAAAGGTTTCTAGGGCATGCTGGTAGTTGAATTATTTTTTTTACTAAATTCTCAATAGATGGAGGGCCACAGGTACCTCTTATCATGGTTGGAGACCAGCAAGGATTGAGGTACAGGACTGGAAGATTTATTTACCTAGTCTTAGCCCTGACATGGTCCTCTAAGTCTGCCTGGCCTCTTCTCCCCCCAGCCTTACTGTGTTATAACAAGTCAGGATCTGGGTGGTATACAGAGCTGAGCAATAATTGTTTGACATTACAGGACCAAAGCCTGAGGTGCACTGATGAGAATCTGATAACGTGTCCCCTTCTTGAGTCCTGTCGGATGCAGTGCTGTCAAGGAGACTTGTGTGGATTCAAGTCACTGAATGCAATATCTGCATCCTACCTGGCGTGATTGGTGCAGTCATTTGTGTGCACATGGGGACATCAATGTATTTGGTAATTTTTCTTGACTTAAATTCTCCATATCAGCACTGCACCTGCCAGAAATCATTAGGAGATATGTCATCAGAATCTTGCAGTAGTGCAGCCCCAAGCTTTGGCCCTGTCACTTCTAGCCATTTTTCTACAATTGTATCTAGTCTAGGTAATCAGCTGTGAACTAAATACATCAACTCAAATTTCTTTTCTATCTTAGGGGTTTGCTATATTGTATTAGTGGTCTAGGTAGAATGTATCAGCCTAATGTTCAAATCTGATTATCTGGACTGGATACATTTTCAGTAAAATCATTTGTAGGATGTGTTAAGTTTGGGTTCACGGATTTGCAAAGAGACATCTTGAAAATGATAAGGAATTTGAAGGAACCCGTCCTATTCATATGGAATGTAGATGGTGAATAGTGCTGTACAGTAAAGCACAAGGTCAGATTTAGAGGGGCGCATGGATTTTTCTTTAGCTTGACTCTTAGCACAGCACACCGTGATATCACATTTATAACTGACAGGTCTTAAGGCCCATTTCGACTGGACGAGTGTCGGGAAAACTATGCCCAACCCTCGTCCCCGCGCATACTAGCTCCCGTGCACCTGCTTGGGAGCTAGTATCGCTGGCTCACAGTGGGGGCGGCTGCAGGAGATTTCTCTCCTTGCACTCCCCTGCCCCTCTCCATTGACATAACATAGCAGACAATCCGTACTGAACGGCTGCTATTTACACTGAACGGTGATCGTACAACTCATTGTCCATCCTTTTTGGTGCATAAATGGACAATGAGCTGATCGCTCAGTGTAAATAACAGCCATTCAGTACTGAACAGCCACTATGTTATGTTAATGGAGAGGGGAGGGGGAGAGCCAGGAGAGATCTCCTGCAGCCTCCCTGCTGTGGGGCAGTGATACTAACTCCCATGCACCTGCACGGGAGCTAATATGTGCGGGAACGAGTGTCTGGCATCGTTTGCCCGACACTCCTCCTGTCTAGCTGGGCCTTTACTGTGTTAAGCATCTTTACAATGGTTTTTGTTGTGTTAAGAGAACAATGGGTTTTAATGAGTCAAAATAAGATAACTTTCTATACTGTGGTATCGCAATCAAGGTAAAATGTGTCCCATTTGTACCTTTATAGGGCCTATTTTTTGCATAATCCGATAACTTACAATTGTTGACTATAAAAGACCATTGTGGAGTGACTCTGGGGTCATCCACAGCCTTTGTTAAGGACTTTTACCCCTTATCGACGAGACCATTTTTTGCCTTACGGACCAAGCGACTTTTCATTGTCCCATTGCAAGAGCCATAACTCGTTGATGTCGCCTTATGAGGGCTCGTTTTTTTTTGTGAGGAGTTGTATTTTTAATGGCACCACTCTGGGATACAAATGTCTTGTATAACTTTTATGTAATTTTTTTCAAGAGAGGGGGGAGATTTCACCCTCAACACCCCCAAACCCCCCTTCCCAGAAATTCCACCATAGCTTTAGCGTTTTCTTTTTACAGTGTTCACTATTTTGTAGAAGTAACATTCTTATCTGGATCTGCACGATTACTGCAATACCAAGGTTATATAGATTTACTACTTTTGCACAATGAAAACCATGTTTTTAAAGAAAAACAAGAAAATCTGCATCACCGCATTCTGAGATCCAGAATATTCACTTTTCTCACAACAGAGTTTTTATTGGTACCGTTATCGTTATGATGGTACACTGCATTACTTATGTAATGCATTCTACTAAGCTGATGACAGTAGCCTATGAGACTGTCGGAGGCTGCGTTAAGGCCCATTTAGCCTCGATTATTGCTCAAAATTCGCAGAGAAGCCGTCTTTTGAGCAATAATCGTTGTTTAAATGTGCCCATCTTTCACTGTTCAGCCAAATGACTGTTTTCTGTTCTGCTTGAAAACAGTCCTTCAGCAGAACAGCTAATAAGCAGGACCACAGGCTGTGTTCTGCCTGTAGAGAGCAGATTACAGCTGATAACATTGTCACAGCTGTCAGTCAGGCTGGCAGAACAGCTGATTAGCAGGACTGCACTCTGTCTGCTGTCCATGGTGCTCAATTCTCCATCGGGAGCCCGTGGCTGAACAATTGAGCTAATTACAGAGCTCAGACCTCATTCTGAGTTCTGTAACCGCTCCCAGAAGCTCATTTGCATGCAAATGAAGCTAATAAAGTACTAATAGCAATTAGCGCCTATTAGAACTTTATGCAAAATGAATGCTGATCTTTCAATCTTTTGAAATACATCTGTGTGTGTAAATGGGCTTTTACTTGTCATGCTACCATGGGAACCCACTGATACTTTGCAATTCTACTGTGGGGTGTCAATAGGTGACAGAAAGCCCCCTCCCATTGCAAAGAACGAGTGGAGAGGAGCGGAATGGTGAGCTTGCGATGGGGAGGGAAAAGGGGCGACGGCATGGTAGTCTCGGCACATATGTTCCAGGACCCATGCCGTCTAAACGGGTGCAAAAACGTTTGATTTGTGTGCCTGTTCACCAATTTTATCTTTTCCAACATAGCGTATAGCGGCCAGACGTAAAAATGGCCAGCTGATATACTCTAGTGGGAAAGAAGCCTTAAAAAGATATATGTGCAGGTTTAAAGCCCTAAAGTGGGGTCAGTGAAACATAATTCAAATTGAAGGGGCGAAATCTACTGCAGATCTGCACCAAAATCCGAAACGTGAACACGCCCTAAGATTTTATGGGTAGGCAATGTCCTTGTGCCGACAACAATAGGGACTGAAAGATGGCATAAGCCTACACCTCAAATCAATGGTGCAGATAGCTGAGCACAGCGCTTGGTTATCTACTTGTGCCATTCAGAGGAATGGAGCCACTGCTGGCATGTGTGACCAGCGGCTCCATTCCTCACTACATTACAGAAATGGGACAATGTATGTTGAGCTGTGAAATAGGGAGGACATGAGTCCCCCGTTCTCAGGATCAGTGGGGGTCCCAGAGGTTGGACACCCACTTACCTATTAATTTTAACCCAACCAGTGGACGGGTGAAAACTAAGAGTCTCATTGCTGGAATACCCCTTTAAGTTTACAGTTAATTAAAACCCCCAAGTCGTTTTCCATGTCAGTGTTCCCCAGTGGTTTCCCATTCAGTGTGTAATGGTGACATGGATTCCCCTGACCATGTGCAGAACCGCCCATTTATCAGTGTTAAACCTCATTTGCCACTTTTCTGCCCCAATTTATCCAGATCCTCTTGCAACCGCATTCTGTCCTCTTGTGTTACTTTACATAGTTTTGTATCATCTGCCAGTATTGATACAATTCCTCCACAATGTCATTAATAAATATATTAAAGCGAACAGGGCCCAATACTGCCCCCCTGTGGTACCCCGCCAGTAATGATAACTCAATCAGAGTATATACCATTTATAACCCCCTCTGCTTTCTATCACTGAGCCGGCTGTTTGTTACTTTGTACCGCTTGAGATTCTGCATGCACAATCCTTCTGCATCATCGTTGTATACAATTCATAAAGGATCTCGCAGGAAGACCAGGAGCCGTGTTTTACTGGTGGTTTATGCAGCGTTGGCCATGTATAGTATTCCAGAATAAGTCGGAATCACCTTTTGTACGGGCAGAATCCTTTTACATATATTTTTTCTACTTTTGGTAACTCCAACTTTTAATTCTAAAACCAGTTTTTATTCTTCTCACTGCCTTTAAAGATTTTCTCCTAATCCAGTGTCTGCTTTACATTTTCTTCTAGGCTTTAACTTAAGCCAAGACACAAAGAGAAAAATGTACTTCTTCATCCTTATATGGTAACAAGCTGAACAGACCAACGATTAATATGTGAACCAGAGCGAGTTGTGACAGCAGCGTGCTCAGAATACACCCCCACTGACATCAGTAGTATTGCTGTTCGCATGGTTCACTATAGAGAACCTTATTAATGGAGTTGGCACGCAGGTTTAACAGCTCATCTGAAATGCATCCATATACAATATAACGAAGCGTCCCGCAGACACAACACTTGTAACAATACAAACTGCTGAAGACTATTGGTTCGATCAAAGAACAGTATGTTCAGTGTGCCTAAATTACAGGGAAATCTTAATCGCCTCTCCAAAATAAAAGTGCACACCTAATCAGGGTTCATATGCGTCATGGAAAACCTGGAATTTGATGAAAGTCATGGAATACCTGGAAAGGTCATGGAATTTACTGATTTGTCGTGGAATTTTTTTGAGTAATTTCTGAGATTCTTGTGTGTTTTTAGTTGTTTGTCCGAAACAATTTCTTTCTTCCATTACGATCCAGTATTGTGTATAACACTGTGGGCCAAAGGAAGAAAGAACTAAAAACACACAGGAATCCCAATACTCAGATTTTGAAGTGCATTGAAGTTTTTGTTCTCAAGCGGCCTCTCATGGTTGGGGATTTTTTTAATAAAAAATATATAGATAGATTTAACTGGAAATAGCATGACTCAGTGGGGTGTTTCTTATTATTTTTGTATATAAAAAAAACAAAAAAAGATGCCTTCACACTTGCGAGAAAATCACGCATTTCTTGAGCGATGTGAGTGAGTGAAAGCGCAGAATTATGATTTTCAATGGTTTACTTTACATTTGCGATGTGAGAAAAAAAGCGCTCTATCTTCCTGCATTTTACGTTTTTTTTTCTCTCCCATGTTTCCCTATCGAGCCTCCTTTTTATCGCATCGCAAAGCAGGAACTTGCGATTTTCGTGCGATGCGTTTTTATCATTAGATAGTCCAATTCACTTTCGCTCCAAAAAATTGTGGCAAAATCACTCGAGAAAATCGCAAGTGGCAGCCATGTTTCTGACAAAAAGCAGTTCTGACACTCAAAAATCACGGGGAAAAAGTCATGATTTTGCTGTGAATTTTCCCGCAGCGATATTACGATTGCCAGTGTGAAGGAGCTCTAAACCTTTGATTGCGTGTATTTTATGTTCATTGGAAATATAGACTTTGTCATGGAAATGACATGGAATTTTTTTTTTGAAAGCCTGTATGAGCCCTGATGATATTGCATCCATGGCGATCTATAGGACCATATAGCCTCTATATACCTGTGATTACATAGACTTCTACCAGCACATGACTGCGCACACAGTGCCTACAGCTGATATTTGTAGCAATATACACTGCTGCCAATTCTTAGTACATACTGCTTCTCCTAAGTACCATATTTAAAATGTAGAACTTAACCCCTTAATGACGAAGCCAGTTTGCACCTTAACCAGCTAAGTTTTAAGTTTTTTGTTATCGTCTCATTCCTAGAGCCATAATTTTTTTTTTTTCGTTTTCTGTTGACAGTCATATGAGGGCTGTTTTTTAATGACTTCATTTTGGGGTACATACAGCATTCAGCATGCAAAATAATTGTGGTGATAATCTTTATATAGCGCAAACATATTCTGCAGCGCTTACAATACAGGGGAAATAACACAAGACAACAGATATATGAAGTAATCAATTGATGCAAACTGTAGGGGTGAGGGTCCTGCTCAACGAGCTTACACACTACAAATAATGGGGTGATACATAAGGTAAAGGGGCTGGAGATGTGCACAGTATGGCGAGGTGGAGAGTGAGGGATGCTATACACATAGACAATGGTCAGGCCGTATAGTGGCGGAATTGGGATGACTGCAGGTGGCAGTTGATGGCGGTTGGCAGGGATTGCAGTCAGTAGGTCAGGGAGCATGTTATCAGGCGGAGTACCGAGGGGTTTGATTTAGGGGATATGGTATGTCTCCCTGAAGAGGTGCGTTCTTAGAGCACGCCTGAAGTTTAGTGTGTCAGTGATTGCCTGGATATTTTTTGGTAGCGCGTTCCAGAGGACAGGTGCTGCTCTGGAGAAGTCTTGGAGGTGGGAATGAGAGAGAACCTTATTCTCTGGGTCAGTACAATTCCGGCAATACCAAGTTTCTACAGTTTTTTTAATGTTTTGTTATTTTTGTACACTGAAAACTTCTTTGCGTTTGTGTTGCTGCATTGCAAGAGCCATAGCCTATTTATTTTTCCATCCACCGAGCTCTGAGAGTTTGTTTTTTGCTGGATGAGCTCTAGTCTTCATTTATCCTATTTTTGCGAACATATATATTGTTGATTTGCTTTTTATTCCATTTTTTTTTTTTCTATTCTGACCGGTGACCGCCTGCGTACTAGTCTGGATTCTTATCTTCTGTGCTGCGGATGTGTCGGACGGCGTACATGCGCGCAGTACAGATTTGACCGCGACGTTGCTAGGCGATGGCGCAGATCCAGTGGCCTTTCCGCAATGATGATTGTGCAAGGGCCGCATGACGAACAGTTCCCATTGACTTCAGTGGGTTATACTAGATGGCAATACCAGGTTTTTATTTTTTTTTTACATAGTAAGGGCTTATTGACACATCTGTATATCGGCCGGGTTTTCACGCCCGGCCAATATATATTGTCCCTTTCTGCAGGAGGAGAAGGCGGACCGGGAGCAGTGAGCTCCTGTCCCTCACCACTGTTTGCAATGGGAGGGGTCAGACAGGGCAGAGCTAAGTTCCGCCCTGTCCCATTGCAAATAGTGAAGAGGGGGCTGGAGCTCAGTGCACTGCGCCTGGCCCGCCTCTTCCCCTGCAGAAAGGGGAAACTCTATTTCTGTCCCACTAGGGGACTTGAATATTACCATCTCCTGGTCCCTGCTGGCTTCCTCGACCCACCCATAGTGATGTCAACGTGAATGTGAGTAGTGGCTGCCGCTCCGTTAATGTCAATGGGGCTGACAGAATGTATATTTTTAGTAACAAGAACAGCTATTGTAAGAGTATTTCTCAACGTGTAGCAAGTGGAGACTGCCAGCAATGGAGGCTCTGTCCACTCCATGAAGGGATTGTACCAGAATCACAAGTTTTCTTCTATATACAGGGTAGGGCAGTGTTTCCCAACTCAAGGCACCCAAACAAGCCATATTTTCAGGATATCCTTTAGTAAGAACACCTGTGGCAATGCCTGAGACACCGACAATTACATCACCTGTGTAATACTGAGGAAATCCAGAAAACATGACCTGTTGAGTTTCCCTGAGGACTGAAGTTGGGAGACCCTGGGATATGGGATAATTTGCTGATCAGAGAGGTGGTCTCACCCCTGAGACCCCTGCTGGTCTTGAGAACAAAGGTCACTTCTCCCCCTGCAGTGACATCCGAATGGATAGTGCACTGGCCCAGCATGTGCGGTCGGCTGGCATTCCATTAATTTCAATGGGGCTGATGGAAATACCAGAGTGCTTGCTGCTTAGCCATCTTTGGCAATCGCATTGAAAATGAATGGAACACCAGCACTCTTACACGGCCAACACTCCATTTAGTCTCCTCCTCACTGTAGGGGGTGCAGTAAGCATGCAGTCAGGAGAACTGGTCATGGGACCCCCATTCTTAAGATCGGTGGGGATCTCAGTTGTGAGACCCCCACCAATCAGCAATGGCAGATGGCTGCTTCAGTTATCACTCTATCGCACTGCTGTCTGGTTGGCCAGCCTGATCATCAGTAATCTAACACTACCAATGCATTGTGGGTAATAGGCAGTCTAAAAACTGCACAGGCCGTCTGGATGGCCAAAAAGGAGACCTGAAAGCAGCGGCTCAGACAAATGGAAAAGAACAACAAGTGCAGGTATTCTAGCGCCCCCACCACCCCCATTAGCTCCTGGGACAAGATTGTGTGCCTTAACTGGAGGGTCACTTTAAGGGATACTGAGCCAGAGAATAGTTTTCTCATTTACTGAAAAACAAATGCAGGAAACTGTTTTGAAATTAAATGAAATACCGGCACGCCATCAAATGTAAATCAGTCTGCAGCAATTCCAGCTTATTCATTAACTGGGAGTTCACCACACAGACAGACAGCTCTCTCCCTGTCCGTGGTAACACAGAGGAGGAGATGTGAAGCTCCCCGATATAGGATTCACACCAGTATGTCACTAAACATGAAATGACACCTATAAATGTTCCTTCACCTATTCTGTTGCATCATGCCTGATGATGAGACCCAAGTAGTCTCGAAAGCTTGCTGTTACATAATTTCTTTTTATTAGCCTTCCTGATCTGTATCTCTTAACTGAAAATGGGACAGTATAAAGGCTCAGTACGGTCTGTTTAGCTGACTTATAGTTGTATGGTATTATATAGATCTACTTTTTACTGAGTACATCCCTGTATTATATATACTTATTGTCAAAAATATCCCTCCTCTAGAAGTTGTGGGAATTGAATGAAACTTTCTCTGTGTGATTGTTACAATATACTTGTAAGTGATAACAGTATCAGAGCAAAAGGATAATTTACTGCGGAAAACGGACTCCTTGTACCACCTCTAGCTTGGATAGAAGATGTGATATAGGCAGGCATGGAGGCTCTAGTACCCTGTTGTACCACCTCTAGCTTGGATACAAGATGTGATACAGGCAGGCATGGAGGCTCTAGTACCCTGTTGTACCACCTCTAGCTTGGATACAAGATGTGATACAGGCAGGCATGGAGGCTCTAGTACCCTGTTGTGCCGCCTCTAGCTTGGATACAAGATGTGATACAGGCAGGCATGGAGGCATACAGGTTCCATATGGTATCCTGCAACATATCGCTCCACATTTGCTGTAACTGAGCCTCTAGATCGGACAAACTCGTAGGCTGTCAAAGTTGGTGTCCCAAATGGTCCCACACATAATCTATTGGTGATAAATCGGATGACCGGGCAGCCACGGAAGTGTGGCAAAGTTGTGGAGACATTCCTGTGACCCCCTTGTGTGTGTGGCTGAGCATTATCCTGCTGGGAAATGCCTCTGGGAAGCCGCCATGAGAGGAACACATGTGGCTGCAGGATGTCCTGAACATGTCGCTGAGCTGTCATTGTCCCTCGTACCACTACTAGAGGTGACCGGCTCTCATATGCGATGGCCCCCCCAGACTATCATACCAGCAGTGGGGGCAGTGGGCCGCTCCACAGGAAACGCAGGATTGACGCGCTCACCCCAAGGTCTTCAGACACGAACACAGCCATTGTCAGGGCCGAACTAAGCCTGGTTTCATCGCTGAAGACAACCCGTTTTCACAGCAGCCCAGTTTCATCGTTCACAACACCACTGCAAACTGAGCCAACGGTGGGTAGGTGTCAAAGACAGCACATGTAATGGGTGCAGTGAGACCAAACGTCTTTCAACCAAGCACCTAGCAAAGGTTTAAAAAGGCACAGGAGCCTGTAACAATGGTGTCGCCTGTCTGGATGGTGGACACCAAAATTATTGGGGCTGCTTGTCAAACGATCAGACGATCCTCTCTACTGTCAAGGGCGTTTTGAGCCCGGTTACCTTGTGTGCCCTCATGCATCTACTGGTCCCAACACCTAACCGGTCAGAACGGCCCAGGTGGCAGCAATTCGTCAATACGACCATCCAACTTCTCACATTCCATTAATGCGCCCCTCTCAGACTTTCGTAAAGGGGGGGGGGGGTGTCACTCCACACAAGGAGCCTCCGAGAGCCTCTTATAGGCCAAGGGGGGAACCACTTTTAGGTACTGAGGTGGCAAGACCGTTCATCAAATCATTTGCATATCTGCCTGAGATGTAACCGCATGCCGAGTTCTGCAGCAAAACAGTAACTCCTTTAATTTTTTTTTTGTATTTGGGCAATGTGCACACTATTGTGCCTGCATTTTTTTACATTATGTCTTGATTGTCTCTGTTCAGCCAGCAGCAAGATGCTTTCTTTGTGAAAGTTGTCATGTAATTAAATTCCCTGTTCATATTCTGTTTACTGAAAAGGTTATTTAGCTTTTGTAGAGCAAGAAAGAAGGGCAGGAATTAGTTGGACAGACCTTGTTCACGCCCCACTTACTTTCTCATTTCTGTCTGTGTTGTTCTGAGGGTTGCTTGATTTGGCTGCCTTCACTGACCACCCACTACAGGCGGGGAGGTTAACGTCTACATTAGCCACTAGCATTTAATCGGAGCCACTGTTCCCCTCCCTGCAGCCAACCTCTTCCCATCTTCTCTGTCATTTTCAATTTGTCCTTTCGCTTTACTGAGTCCTTGTTGTCATAGCCTCGCTTGTAATTACTGAGAAAAAACCAGCGGCAAATGACTTTGGATCTCCCACACAGACTGTGGATTCTCCAGCTCGTGTAAAAAGTACAGCAGGTGCCAGCGGCTTCATTCTTATGTGACTTGACCCCTTATCTGTAGACACATCCAGTTGGCTTTCCTGCCCCTTGGAGATGTCTATTCTTTTAGCCCTTTCCCTGTTAACTTTCAAGAGGTATGATAAGATGTTACAAAAGATATAAAAATGAGTATCAGTGTATATCCGTCACCAAAGACAATTCTTAAAGGGGTTGTCCCACAACTCTAAAATTGCCTCACAACCACTCTGTCCTTCCTGGCTGCTGCTGACCAGGACATGTGACTGCTGCAGCCAATCACTGGCTATAGAAAATCACTGCTGTTCTCAGTGATTGGCTGCAGCAGTCACAGCCAATTTCATTTTCCTATGTGAATATGCTGGAGAGAAAACTATTTAATAGATTTGCTTTCTCCTCATCAGCATTTACAATTTCTCCTACATTATTTATTAAAGGGCCAACACTTTCAGTATTAATCTTTTTACTATTTATATAATTAAAGAACAGTTTAGGGTTAGTTTTCCACTGTTTAGCAATAAGTCTCTCTGACTCCATCTTTGCTGCTTTTATCTGATTTTTACATAATTTATGTTTTCCTTATAGGTTTTTAGCGCTTGTTCGCTGCCTTCTTTTAGTAGTTTAAGTGCTTTTATTTTTGCTGTTTTATGCCCCCTTTACATCTTTATTAACCCACATTGGTTTTCTCCTATCGCTAAGTCTTTTATTCCTGTAAGGTATGAAACTCTTACATTACGTAATTTAAGATGTTTTAAAACATTGGCCTTCCTAAAGTTCATTATTTTCGTAGCTCCCCTATAAAACACTTTTTGAAAGACAAGTTGAAATGTATTTTATTATGGTCACTATTTCCCAGGTGCCCCCCAATCTGCACCCATGTTATTCTGTCAGGTCTGTTGGTTAAAGGGGTTGTCCCGTGCCGAAACTGGGGTTTTTTTTTTGCATAGGCCCCCCGTTTAGCGCAGGACAAACCCAAGGGATGTGTTGAAATTAAAAAAAAAATTTTACTTACCCGAATCCCCTCTCTGCAACTTCTTCCTTCTTTTCCTCCAAGATCGCCGCCGGGATCTTCACCCACGATGCACCGCGGGTCTTCTCCCATGGTGCAACGTTGGCTCTGTGCGGTCCATTGCCGATTCCAGCCTCCTGATTGGCTGGAATCGGCACACGTGATGGGGCGGAGCTACGCGATGACGCGTAGAAGGGGGCGGGGCCAGAACGCAGCTCGTGCCCGGACCGACCAGAAGGGAGAAGACCCTTCTGCGCAAGCGCGTCTAATCGGGCGATTAGATGCTGAAATTAGACGGCACCATGGAGACGGGGACGCCATCGCAGGGAAGGTAAGTGAATAACTTCTGTATGGCTCATATTTAATGCACGATGTACATTACAAAGTGCATGTACAGGGTGGAGCGCAGTAATTTGCTAATTTGGGAGTGAAATAAAAAAATAATGAACTTGTAAAAACTTTATTTTATATTTTATTTACATTGAACAGTAGTGGAATTTACAGATTATTTGGTTTTAAATATTGTATCTGGCAAATGTTGACCTTCGCTATCCACACACTGCTGCATACGTTTTCTGAAGTTCTCATGCACTCTTTCAAGCATGTCGACTGGTATTCTGGCAATCTCAGCGTCAATATTGTTCCTTAGGTCTTCCAGGGTGTTGCTTTTTTGAGTTGCAGGTTGTGGCAGCGCTGTTGGTCGAAGAGAGGGGAGAGTGGGCGTTGCTTATAGTGGCTGATGGGAAGTTTGTCTGCAGCTGCTTTTCAGTTGCCATCATGCAGTGGACACGTGAGGAGCGTTCATTTTGTGTTGAAGCGTATTTTTCAAATAACCACTCGATCATTGCAATGCAACGTGCTTTTCGTTTGCGATTCGCTGTTCCCCCACGCGGACGTGTTCCTGGACGGCAATCAGTTGTAAATTGGGTAAATGCGTCCCAACACCCTGGAAGACCTAAGGAACAATATTGACACTGAGATTGCCAGAATACCAGTCGACATGCTTGAAAGAGTGCATGAGAACTTCAGAAAACGTATGCAGCGGTGTGTGGATAGTGAAGGTCAACATTTGCCAGATACAATATTTAAAACCAAATAATTTGTAAATTCCACTACTGTTCAATGTAAATAAAATATAAAATAAAGTTTTTGCAAGTTCATTATTTTTTTATTTCACTTCCAAATTAGCAAATTACCGCGCTCCACCCTGTATATGGCCATACAGAAGTGTTTAAGTTAACTTGTCATCGCGGGACAACCCCTTTAATATTAAGTCCAAAATGGCCGTCCCCCTATTCGGGTCCTGTACAAGTTGGGTAAGGTAATTATCCCTAGTAATCGACAGAAAGTTGCTATGACACCCGCAGGTTTCAGCTTCCCAGTTTATATCGGGATAGTTAAAAGTACCCCATATTAATTACTTCAGTGTGATTTGCTGCTTCAAGGTCCTTCTCTTGGGACCCCCTCTGTTCAAGAACAGAGACACAATAAGCGATTCCCATAGTGGCGGACCTTCTGCCTCCTGGTTTTGCAGAATGGGCATTGATGTGAATGTACGTGCTGTAAGATTACATTTCCCCTGTAGGTGGCCGCGGCTTCCCCTTTGCAAACGTAGTTGATCACTGGGTGTGTAAAGCTGTTCGCTCCGCGCCCTGCATTCCCAGACAGATTGTACATTTTGCCACAACCTCTATCATCTGGTGTAAACGGATAATGGTTGGCCTTTCAATAACTAGCCAATCAACTTTGCAAGGAGTTGTGCGCTTCAGCGACTGAACATGAGCTACAATCCTTCTGTGTAAAGGCACATGAACAACGGTCATTTGTCCGCTAACAACTTGCTGTAATGACTATTTCAAGAGATTATTCCATAGTTGCTCTGTGTAAAGTATACTTTTATAACACAAATTTTTGAAGGTTCAGTTTTTGTTATTTTTTGATACCTTTTCTGTGTTCCTCTCCTGATTATCTCCTATTGAGTCCATTGTAATTGTTTTATACAATATGCTTTATTTGTGTAGCACCCACTTATCCTATATATACTTGATCCTAGATTTTAAAGAGTCCCTTTCTATACTATTTACTATCACAATTACCATAACAATTATCTTCGATTCTGATTGTTTTTACTTACGTTATTATGAATGTCTTTTGGACCATTTTTAGTTACTGTGTTGTTTGTGGTGTTCAAATCCAAGTAGTTATAAAGTTTTAACACCATGGCTGCAAATTCCACCAAAACTTTAATACATTGCATTCTTGGATTACAACGGGAAACCTTTGCATCCATCTGTCCCCCACCCCTATCTCAAGTAAGTGCCTGTTTTTATAATTTTTATCCCAACTGTAGATGCCATTTGCAGACGCAGGAGTTTTTTGGGTTTTTTTGTAGTCTTGTATACATTTCTGCATTACCAAGATCTCTAGATGCTTTGTGGATCCTTCCTGCTTGCACTCTCGTCTTGCGGATGTCTCATTGACAGAGTGTTGTGCCATTTGTTGTCACATCGCCCACACCCAGTAAGTCCTCCTTAATTCATTTTCTGGCTTCTGCTGTATCCTCCTAATTCCTGAGGCGCTGTCATTCTTTAATTAAAGCCACTCAAAGTCACAGATATAGACAAATGCAATGTAACGAATAACAAAAACTCTCGTACCATTCATGTCAATCATCCACCGTGCCGTTAAAAAAAAGTAATTGAACCCTTGAATTTAATAAAATGTAGATCCCCTTTTAATAGCAATCACCTCCACCAAATGATTCCTGTAACTTCAAATAAGATTTGCACAACATTGATGAGGAGTTTTGGACCACTGTTCTCTGTAAATGTGTTTCAGTTCATTACTATTTCTAGGATGCCTTACATGCACAGCTCTCTTCAGGTCATGCTACAGCATCTCAATAAAGTTAGGCTATTTTCATACTGTAATCTGCATCAGATTTTCAACATGGGCTTTAATGGATTTCCTTGTGTGCTTTGGGTTATTGTCTTGTTGCATCACCCAACATCTCTTCAGCTTGATGGTCATGAACGGATGCCCTTAAATGTTTCTGTAAAATGTTTTGATCCACCTTATAATTCATTGTTCCCTCAGTGATCACAAGATATCCAGACTCTGATGTAGCAAAACAATCCCAAACCATGATGCTCCCTCTCCCGTACTTCACAATTGGACGAGGTTTTGGTGTTGGTGTGCGGTATTTTTTTCCTCCAAACATAATTGTGCATCTGTGCTAAAAAGTTTTACTTTTTCCATCCGGCCATAGAACATTTCCCAGAAACATCAGGGAACATACGGGTGCTTTTGGCCATAATGTTTTCTTTCTTTGGGGTAGCACAGACTTCCTTCATGGTATCCTTCTATAAACGCCATTCTTCAGTGTTTTTCTAATAGTGGACACATGAACTGTTCGTAGTGTCGTCTGCAGCTATCTTACTGTTCCCCTTGGTTTCTTTCTTGCCTCTTTCAGGATTGCTTGTGCTCTTGGAGTAATTACAATAGGGCGCCGACTCCTAAAGAGCAACATTTGTGGATAATTTATCTAATTGAGGATAAATGTATATCCAGGTCTTTATTAATGCTTTTGTGGCTTCTTCCAGCTTCACGTGTCTCTGTAACATGTTTTTTTTTTTTTTTTAATCTTCTGAAAGTCCTTTGTAGTGAGGCATGGGTCATAGTGACCAATTCTTCTTGAGAAGAACAGTGTTGTCAGGAACCAGGCTTTGTGTCTTTATTTAATTGGCAAAGCACCCATAAAACCCACACTTTTAATTTTGTATGTTTTAATTATGTTTTTGACAATTTAGTGATTGAAGTCAATAACAGAGGTTCACTTACTTTTTCTCCCTGTGGATGTGACTCAATGTGCTCAATAAAATACATGAATGATACAACTTTTTGTAGTGAGATTATGGACAATCACAGTATAACTAATAACACAAACCGCTGTACTGATCATGTCTTTTATTGAGTAATCATCCACAGTGCAAAGAGAAAAAGTAAGTGAACCATTTGGAATCATCTGGATTTCTGCATTCATGTGTTCTGAATGTATGCGTCTATAATTGACTTGGATAGCAAACAAACTACATTTTATTAGTAATCCATGCAGAAATTCAGGTGATTTTTTTAAAGGGTTCATTCACTCTTTCTTGCAACTGTGTTGCATGCTTGAGCAAGACATATACGGGGTTACTATAAACGAAATAGACACTATGTTTTATAGAAACCAAGGTATTGATATAGCCAAAATGCTTAAATGGATTTTTAATACTGTGTATGTATTAGTTTGTATGATGGTTACAAATATCTATGTACATTACCCAAGGCATGGAGATACAGAGCATAGGGTACTGAAGGAGCCGGGAAGTCTGAGAAGCAGAGCCCAGGGGTACTCGGGGCGTCGGAGGAGACGCAGAGCCCAGGGGTACTCGGGGCGTCGGAGGAGACGCAGAGCCCAGGGGTACTCGGGGCGTCGGAGGAGACGCAGAGCCCAGGGGTACTCGGGGCGTCGGAGGAGACGCAGAGCCCAGGGGTACTCGGGGCGTCGGAGGAGACGCAGAGCCCAGGGGTACTCGGGGCGTCGGAGGAGACGCAGAGCCCAGGGGTACTCGGGGCGTCGGAGGAGACGCAGAGCCCAGGGGTACTCGGGGCGTCGGAGGAGACGCAGAGCCCAGGGGTACTCGGGGCGTCGGAGGAGACGCAGAGCCCAGGGGTACTCGGGGCGTCGGGAAGTCAGAGGAGGTGTGTGTGTTTTTGTGCTCTGCAGCTAAATACGGATTTCCATAGTTATGGGTCCTCACCTGTGGAACTGACTAGGGACAGGAGCAGCCCATCCACAGACATTTTCCATTAAAAGCAGCTTGAATCAAGTAATATATTGCAAGACGTCTTTTAAATTCCTTATACTTTACATTTGATAAGTTTAAATGTGAGCACTACTATAATGGTTTTGGTTCTGCAGAACGCTGAAAGTATCCATTTCTTTCATAGTAACTGTATATTTCATGTAAATTGTTCATCTTCTCATGGTTTGCACGCTGACACTTTGGTTCCCCGGGATTATGTACTGTTATGTAGAAGCTTTGTTTAAATTAATATATTTGACAAGCTAAAATGGTGCATTAACGGTATTTAGTTTTCGCTGCCTTACTATGATTTTTTTTAAAGCTCTCCTTTACTACAGATCAGACTTGCTGGTTTTCAGCCTCCGGTGTTTTGAGGAGCAATATGGGATATATTCGCTGCAGAAAAGCAGAAACTAAAATTAGAAAGGAAAATGTAGTGTTTTGAGTCATTGCAGGAGTCTGCACAATTCAGTACATCAAACTCATGCCTGGAACATTCCCTAAAGTGGTTTTCTTCTATAGCTAAGCCTTTGAATCCATGCGTTAGCTGTTTAATAGTACACTTAAAGGGGTTGTCCAGTTACCTGACAACATAGCCCCTATACC
Source organism: Eleutherodactylus coqui (assembly GCF_035609145.1). Lineage (NCBI taxonomy): Eukaryota > Metazoa > Chordata > Amphibia > Anura > Eleutherodactylidae > Eleutherodactylus > Eleutherodactylus coqui. Next base: position 30,131,527 of record NC_089849.1, read on the forward strand.
ACCAACTGTGATAAAATAACAATAAGAGCTGTACTTGTCGGACGCTCCTTTCTACGTGTTGTCTGTCGTGAGTCCTGAGCCCGATCACCTTGTATGCCCTCACACATCCACTGGTCCCAACACCTCCTTACAGTCTGGTCAGACGCTCCTCTCTACTGGTGGTCTGTAGGGGCCATCCTGAGCCTGGTCACCTTGTGTGCCCTCACACATCCACTGGTCCCAACACCTCCTTACAGTCTGGTCAGACGCTCCTCTCTACTGGTGGTCTGTAGGGGCCATCCTGAGCCCGGTCACCTTGTGTGCCCTCACACATGCACTGGTCCCAACACCTCCTTACAGTCTGGTCAGGCACTCCTCTCTACTGGTGGTCTGTCGGGGGTCCTGAGCCCGGTCACCTTGTGTGCCCTCACACATCCACTGGTCCCAACACCTCCTTACAGTCTGGTCAGACGCTCCTCTCTACTGGTGGTCTGTAGGGGCCATCCTGAGCCCGGTCACCTTGTGTGCCCTCACACATGCACTGGTCCCCACACCTCCTAACAGTCTGGTTAGGCGCTCCTCTCTACTGGTGGTCTGTAGGGGGCGTCCTGAGCCCAGTCGCCTTGTGTGCCCCCATCCACTAGTCCCAACACCTCCTAACAGTCTGGTCAGACGCTCCTCTCTACTGGTGGTCTGTTGAGGACATCCTGAGCCCGGTCGCCTTGTGTGCCCTCACACATCCACTGGCCCCAACACCTCCTAACAGTCTGGTCAGATGCTCCTCTCTACTGGTGGTCTGTAGGGGGCGTCCTGAACCTGGTCACCTTGTGTGCCCCCATCCACTGGTCCCAACACCTCCCAAGGCCTCAGGCCCACGGCCGTGACGGACTCCGCCAGCAGAATATCACAGCAGAGTCCGACACGGCGTCCCCCAAAATCCCCATACTCACCACTTCGGCTCCGCTGTATGTGTGATGCCTGGCGGGACAGGGTGCATGCACAGTACAGCGCATGACGTGCCGGATGACACGGTGGGCGGGGACGCGTATTCACGTGATACTTCCGCTGTGCTACAGCAGAAGTACAGCGTGACGGACGGCTTCCATTGACTACAATGCAAGCCAGCCATGGGTATTCCTGCTGCAAATAGAGCATGCCGCATTTTCTTTCACTCTTCGGAATTCTGCGGTGGAATACCGCGGTGTGAACAGTGAGCTATTAGGTTCAATAGAATCTAATAGCTGCCCTAACAGTCTGGAGAGAACAGCCGGTGGGGGACAATTCATCGATATGATCATCCAGCTTCTCACATCGCAATAATGCGCCCCCCTCTGGTTACTGGGTGAAATCTCTTCTCTGCGTCGTAGAGGCGTCTAGTGGCCAACAAGCTCTACACAAGTGGGAGAAGAGGTTACTACACACAAGGAGCCTCCGAGAGCCTCTTATAGGCCAAGGGGGAGCCACTTTTAGAGCCTCCAGTGACAAGACTGTTCATCTAATCACCACAACTCTCATCATTTACAGATCTGCCTGAGATGGAACTGCAGGACGAGTTTTGCAGCAAAACGACAACTCTGTCTAGGGGCGGGACATAGTTCTTCACAAATAGTGTACATCTTTGAAGACCATGCTTTGAGGCTGTCCGCACACAGGTGGGTGTGATTTTGTTCTGAGAAACCTTTTCTGTGGGTTTTTATTTTCTTTTTTTACTGCATTTCTGTGCTTTTTAGTTCATGTGATCTCCATAGTAACATGCATTAAAAAATGCATTACACTTCCATGCAAATCAGATAGCGTGTTATTGCGATCCGTTTGGTTTACGCTACCATATAAATTAATAGAAAAACATAAAAATCCATGCTATTGGTTCGTGGTTTTGATACAGATCTGCAAGAGATTTCACCCCCTCAATCTAGATTCTAAGGGGTGCAATCTGCTGCGAATCTGCACCAATAACACGGATTTTGATACTGTTGTGAATTTGGATGCAGACTTTGGTACAGATTTTCCACTATGTTTAAGGCTCAGTCACTGATTTCCATGAAAATCCCCCACAAAATAGCACAGCATGGCTGGGAATCGATGGTGCACGCCATTGTCAGGCTGGGTTCCCAGAGGGCGGAAATCTAGTGGAATGTCCACAGCGGGACTACACGGAAATTCTGCGAGATTTCTGCAGTGGAAAGTCTGCTTCAAAGTCCGCCCATAGAGAGAAGAGAGTCCGCTGTGGGAACGGCGATACAATCGACATGTCACGGATTTGAATATTGCGCTGCAATTCCATATCTGCGCAGCTTGTCTGCAGCGTGTGAACAAGATTTTTGCAAATCTCGTCCACTTTGCTGTTTAATCTCAAGTTTAAAAATGCAGGTGGAATTTCCGTGCGGGCTTTCCGCAGCAATTCCGCCCCGTGTGGACCTAGCCTTATAGTCAACGGGTTCTGTTCGGCTTTGTCAGAAAACGGATCTGTCGGGCCAGTTGGATTCTGTTTTCAGGACAGAACCCGTAATACTGCTGTGAAGGACGCCTAGGGTTGTGTTCACACGGAGGAAATTTGCCACAGAATCTGTACGGAATTCAAATAAAATCGATGGCAAGTTGCGCCAGTAAAGTACTCCTTGATTTGTATTGGAATCCGTTCCGCAGTCTATACAGCGCATATTTTTTCTAACTGCGGATTTGAAATTTGCAAAAAATAAGTTGTAAAATGTCATTTTTTGACGTGAATTCTGCACTAAAATCAGAAATAGCAACAGATTTAGATTCAGAATCTGTGCTGAAAAATCAATACGGATTCCGCAATGTGAACAATTCCTTAAACCATATGTGGTGGGCTCCCCCTAGTGGTGGGAATTTGGAGCTCTGCAACAAAAAGGCTCCAGCTTTTATCCAGATACAGTAAGAGATTGGTCAACACTGAATTTTAGATCTAAAAAGATATGAATGAGTGAATAAAGGAAAAATGCTGTTCACAGGTGGTCGTTGACGATGTCACAGGCTTAACCACTCTAAGGTCAGACATTTTATTTTTTTCCGTCCACGCCTTCCAAGAGCCATAACTTTTTACATTTTTCAATTGACAGAGCCATATGAGGGCTTGTTTTTGGGGGGGGACGAGCTGTATTTTTTTGATGGTACCTTTTAATGTACGGAAAAACTTTTACAAATTTTTAAGTGGGGAAAAATGTACTAATTAAAGGGGTACTGTCATAAAAAAAAAAAATCAATACTTACCTATTCCTCCCCAGGAAGTCTACTTAATGCACCTTCTTCCTGCAAATCATCTTCTGGTTTCTGCTGTCCCCATGGGTCAACTGACCTCCAGTCGGCCGATTCTTCGTCTTCCAGTGACGAAGTGTCAATCAGCTGCCGTCTTCTTCCTGCAGGGCAGTGTACCCGGCCACTAGTGACATAGCATTCACTGCCTAGCAGGAAGCACCAGATACTGTGTCGGGCTAATGCCAAGACTGCGCATGTGCGCTGTCTCACCCTGAGAGTTCCTATACTAAAGCCATGAGACAGCCTGCATGCGCAGTCTCAGCAATAGTCTGGCATAGCATCCAGCGCTTTCCGCTAGACACTGACCTGCCGGAAGAAGAAAGCCGCAGCATAACAGAAGAGGAGGAGGTGACCTAGGGGACTGGAGGAGCTAGGAGAAGATAGGTGAGTAGATGATGTGGTAAGTAGATGAAATAGAGTTCTTCTTCAGGCATAATTATATATACCTCTTCGGATCTGAGTAGGTTGGAAAGCTCGCTGTAACATCATGTATTTTTGTTGGCCATTAAAAGCTATCATATCTACAAGATGACTTGGTTTCTCTCACTGAGAACAATCACACTTTAGTTGGGGAGAAATGAAAAAAATGCCAGTGCTCCCTTTTTGGTGAGTTTAGTTTCTACAGTGTTTACATTGCAGTAAAAATGACGTTTAAACTTTGTTTTTGGGTCAGTATGATTGCGGGGATAGAAAAACTTACAACATTTAGTTTTTTTATATTATTAAAATTTAAGTTTTTTATTAAATTGCTTTTCATTGCCGTATTCTGAGATTCATAACTTTATTTTCCGTCGATTGGGCTGTGTAAGGGTTCATTTTTCGGGTAGGCTGTAGTTTTTATTACCATTTTGGGAAGCTTAAATCTTTCCGATCACTTTTTATGCAAATTGTTTGGGAGCTGGGATACCAAAAAGACACAATTTTAGCCGTTTTTTTTTTTTGTTTTTTTTTTTAAACCCCCTTCATCGTGCGGCATAAATAGTGATATTTTAATAGTTTAGACTTCTGTACACAGCGATACCAAATATGTGGGTTTTTTAACGTCAGTTTTTTTCTTTTAAATGCACTTTTTGAAAGTGCATTTAAGTAAAAAAAAAGAAAAGAAAAAGATAGCCCCCCAAGGAGTCCGGACCCTCAGAACCTGCTAAATATCCAAGAACTATGAACATATTGTACACTTCACAAGTTTATATAATGAAGGCAATGGCACTTCTAGCAATATAGTGCATAGCCACCGTATAGCTATAAAAACATGGGCAGATTTATGAAACTGTCTAAAAGAAAAACTTTCTTTGTTGCCCATAGCAACCAATCAGAGCTCAGCTCTCATTTCACCAGAGCAGGATACAAAATGAGAGCTGTGATATGATTGGTTGCTAGGGCAAGACAGTCTTTCTTTTAGACAGTTTTTAGACATTTCCCCCATGGTGTTCTTGGAGCATATTGACTCCAATTTAAACGATCCCGGCATCTTGCCTATCTGCCACATGAATTCCGTATATTGTATGGTCAAACAGGACTTGCTATCATCGCACAGAAGCAAAAAAACGTCCTTTGACTGCCTTCAATGTCGTTTGTGTCTAGTAAAAAGAACCTGTCAAATGCACTATCCTACCAAAAGTTATTGAGCCCCTGAGCAACAATCTAAAGTAGTATTTATTTCCATATGTTAATACTTAGTGGGGCTCTTTTAGCCCTAATGACATTGGATGCTCTCCGTGGCATACTTTCCACTAATGTCTAATACACTTAAGCTGGTATTTCCCTCCATTTAGCGAGTTCTCTCAAGGAAGATGCATCGGTCTGAAATGGTGTAAGAAGCGTCGTGATTGGACAGTTAAGCAATGGAAGAACGTTCTATGGAGCGAAGAATTGAGGCTCTCCATCTTGGCGGTACCTGTGTGTGGAGGATCCTGGGGAAAGTCTTCTACCTGAGTGCGTTGTGCCAACAGTTAAGTACGGTGAAGGTTCTGGGGATGTGTTGCATGGCATGGTCTGTTGGTGGTAGTGACAAGAACCATGAACACAGAAGTGCACCTTGACATCCTAGATAATGTGACAATACTTCCCATAAAACAATGTGCCTTGTCACACATCCAACACTGCTTTACGTTGGTTTGAGGATATGGATGTTCCATGATTGAACTGGGTGCACAGAGTCTGACCTGAACATCACTGGGATGAACTGGAACATCTGGTGTGTATATATGAACAACATCAATCTTATTTGAGAGAATTCGACATGTTTGCAGGATGAATGGAGGGAAATACCAGCTGAAGTGTATCAGTCATTGTTAGAAAGTTTGCCACCGAGAGTATCAGATGTCCTTAGGGCCAAAGTATTAACTTCTGCAAATACTATTAATTCATGCTCAGCTATTCAATTAGTTTTGGTAGGATAGTGTATTGCCTGCAGGGCTTCTGGGGATGAAGAACAATGGTAGAAACGTGGCTGTTCAGCTCAGCTCTCCTCTATGTGAGGCGCACTGTTTTGTTAGGCTGCATCACAACAAACAGACGAATAACAGAAGAATCGGGAACACTCTTCTCCTAGTCCCGTCACTGTGAGAACATTCATTTTTATTCGTTTTGTTGTATTAAAAAAAAAAAATCATTAAGCCCCCCCCCCCCGCTTTAACTCTTTCTGCATCAAAAGTCCTGTAGGATTAAAGTTTTTAAAAGTTGTTCCAACCCCAATGACTTAACCCCTCTCGCCCAATCTTGGAAGAAAGACATTCAGCGTTGCATTAGAAAGGAGTCTTGTGGTTTTCTAGTTTGCATCCAAGTACAGTACTAGATGGCATGACTAGTTTTTTCTTCATCCATCCATGGAAAGTCAATAATCACTTGTCCATGTAAGATGACGCAATGCTCAATACTCACAGATGCCTGTAATTCCGTTTCCCCAGCTAATTCAATCACAAATCTGGGATCATTGGATGCCAGTTCTAACCCGTTGTGCTGTGTTCCCCGACCTTGTTGGGTACCACGTTTTGTGCTGTGTACTATCCATATGATGATCTTGTTCCATCAAGTACCGTAAGTTGCATTCACCTCATTCCCGTTGTATTCCTGGTGGCGTTGTGCTGTCCCCCATTAGTCTTGTATCTATATGCTCTTAGTATATTCTGTGCAGATACTTGGATCGGAGAATATCTTGGCAGTGAGTTACTCAGCTAGAACAATGGCAAACATCTGGTTTTCGAGAAAGACTTGAATGCTTATAAAGATGCTGGAGCCAAGAGGACAATGTAAGTGGATGGTTGTAGTTTTTCGATTTGGTCTAGGAACTTGAGAATATCCTCCATTTCACGGACTTGCCGTTCTTTCTTTATATTGACGGGGGACATATACACGTTGGTCCATGCAGCAATTAGATGGCCTGTTTCAGGTAGTAGTGTTTAGTTACATCAGTAGGACTCTTCAGCAATAGTTCGGGACAAGAAGATTATTACCAACTAGCTATGTTGTTAGTTTTTTTTTTTTCTTGTTCCGAATGTGAAGGGTTAATACGAGCAGCATTGTTAAAAGTTGGGGACGTCTTCGTCGTAATCCAGTATTAATGCGTTCTATGTTTTCAGCGGTGTCAGGAGGTATAGAAGAGGCAGTCGTTGGTCTTCCATCCCTTTATAAATTCTTGAAACTCACCCCATCCCCTTCCTGTCTGGTTAATTTTTTTTTTTTTAGTGCAATTAACAAAAGGGGGATTTTTATATATATTTTTTTTTATAGCAATACTTAATTATGTAAAAAATAGTTGAACGTTATAGATATGCATAAAATAATATATATACGACTATAGTCAGGGAACACTGTGAAATCGGAACCATCTTCTACCACCGGGCATAAGGGCAGAAAAAGAAGCAGTTGACCTGGAATCAAAGCATATTTATGGCAGTAATACAACTAAAACAGCCCTCCAGAATCAGGACCAAACTCTGTCCCAGGACTGGCAGGGGTATAGATTACCTGTACTGGTTCTTCTACGACGCCCCTCCGATCGGCCGGTCTTGTTTTCGGCTTCCAAGATGGCTGCAGCAATTTTCTAACTACCTGTTTTGATTGGTCAGTGCTGATCATGTGAGTAGGTACAATGCACTGTGGAGATTCGGTAGTCTGAAAACTGCATCGGCCATCTTGGACAGCGGAAAACGTGACCTGGAACTAGTGGATTAAAGGGACGGCAGAGAAGAACTGCAGGCAAAATATATCCCTCTCCTGGTCGGTCCTGGGACAGAAGTTTGTCTGAAAGTGGAGGGTTGCTTTAAGCGCTAGATTCCAAGATGCTAAAGTTGGGCCCATGGCAATGTTGTTTTTAAGAGTAGTCCCTCCTACAATCAGTGTCCTAATGGCAGTGACAGTTAAATAGTACCTTTCGCCGACACAGGAGACAAGTTTTTGGTGGTTGAGCAAATATTCACCCTATACATTTAAGATAAGGAACATCCGTGAGACTCGGAGCCTCAGAAATGGCCCAAGATGCTTCATACCGGCTCAACCCACAAAAAATACTGTTTCAACTGTGTACGAAAATCGATACATTGTTTGATCCCATTGTTACAAACCTGATGTACTTTATGTCAATTGACTTGATTTTTAGTGGTCCGTTCTTAATAACCATGTGTGCGAGCGGCAGTGACGTGATTTAAAGGGTCAGTCCATCTTGATTATAAATTGCAGCAGCCTTCAGGACTGACAAGTTCAATTCAACTTCTGCTACGAGAAACCTACGATGTAGCAGTCAATTATTGTCCAGCTTGATTCCAGTTCTGGAAGACGGGCAGAAAGTTCCCATTGATATTGTAGAGTCCCTGCTGCAGGCTTGTTACTCTTCCTTCACTTTAAAGTATCTTCATCATCGCTTTATCAGCAAGGCCTAAAGGTGCCATGGGAATGATAGAGAATATTGACAAATGGCGAGAGAAGGTGTCACCAAGCATGTGCGAGGGACTATCCACCTCCGGACCTGGAAAACAAGCAGAGGAAGTAGTTTATAGGATGCGAAGGTTCAGTACATTCTATCATTACTTTTTCGTCATGGCTTGTTGCGTCCGTCGTTGGTCTGTCAGGGGAGTCTGGGAATGGTCCAAAAATTACTGAACCATCAACTTTTTTCAACAACCGGCCGCCGCAGAACAATGATTTATGAATTATCATTCATCGTTGGCCATGTTCACGCCGAACAATTTGTTTTCGAACGATTTAATGATTATTTGAACGATAATCGTTTCGCACACAAGAGCCCCAATGGGTGTGTGCACATTTCTGAGCTGGTAACGCCTAGTTTGGTGTTCTGCAGGTAAGACGGAAGTTCTTAATAATCAAGAAAAGGGTGCAGAAAAATGTAATTATCGGGACCGTACCTTCCTCTGCGGATATTCCTTGCGTGGAGAAAGAGAGAGAAGAAAATGCCATTACCATCACATCTGGCATACAGTGTAGCATCAGGTCAGCAGTAATAACAAAGTCTGTTCTTACTTGAAGCCCCATCCGGTTCCCCCTAACACGATGGCAGCGATGAGCACGGCCCCGGCGATAGAGCCGATGATGATATTTGTGCCGCTCGGACCTGCAATAAAGTTGCAGTTTTAATAAGTTATTGAGAAGTGAAGAATAAGGCCTCGTGTCCGCGGCACGCACGGGTTTTTCATATGGATTTCCGCGGAGGATACACTGCCAGTCATCATTAAACTCATTTTTTTTATTGCTTGCAGGAGATCATGGATTGCATTTTTTTTTTCCGCGCAGATCATAAGTTTTCATAGAGATGAATGGAGCACATCCGAGCGTGATCTGCGGTAAAATGCTGCATGCCACGATTTATTATCCACGAATCAAATAAAAGCAAATGCACAGGTGTTAAAGGGGTTGTCCCGCGCCGAAACGGTTTTTTTTTTTTTTTTCAATAGGCCCCCCGTTCGGCGCGAGACAAACCCGATGCAGGGGTAAAAAAACAAACAGATAGTACTTACCCGAATCCCCGCGCTGCGGCGACTTCTTACTTACCTTGCTAAGATGGCCGCCGGGATCTTCACCCACGGTGGACCGCAGGTCTTCTCCCATGGTGCACCGTGGGCTCTGTGCGTTCCATTGCCGATTCCAGCCTCCTGATTGGCTGGAATCGGCACACGTGACGGGGCGGAGCTACGAGGAGCAGCTCTCCGGCACGAGCGGCCCCATTCAGAAGGGAGAAGACCGGACTGCGCAAGCGCGTCTAATCGGGCGATTAGACGCTGAAATTAGACGGCACCATGGAGACGAGGACGCCAGCAACGGAACAGGTAAGTGAATAACTTCTGTATGGCTCATATTTAATGCACGATGTATATTACAAAGTGCATTAATATGGTCATACAGAAGTGTATAACCCCACTTGCTTTCGCGGGACAACCCCTTTAAATGAAGTGCAGACGCTCGATACTTCCCTATGGACGGCTTGATGCGCGGGTACCACAAATCAAATCCGCCCATGGACCTTGGGCCTAAAGGATGAGCGCACGTTGGAACTGGTGTGGAATTTTGCAACAAAGTACAATTTAACGTGAGGGAAGGTGATTCTAATAACCACTATTCCTTCACAGCGGAATATGGTCACGCTGCATATTCTCTAATCCGCCGCACGCTCTGGTGGAAAAGCGAGAGATTTTCACTGCAGATTTCATGCGTTACAATGCGGCAAGAGCAATCGGCACCAAAATCCGCAACAAAGTCATCCATGGGAAATGTCTGCAGAGAATTTCTGCGATGTGTGATCTCACCAACAGGCCTCTTTCGCACGTGCGACAGCGATATCGCAGCTTTGTACTTGCGATTTTGTAGCGTCAGTGATGCTTTTTTTGTGAAAAATCTTGCATCGCTGCAAACTGCTATTTAATAGCGAGAGAGTGAATAGGAGATTCCAATGTTAACAATGTTTCGCATCGCACTAAAATCCCAAGGTCATGTGATGCGGTAACCATGAAGGCTCCATAGGGAAACATGGAGCCTTCTTGTTTACAGTATCGCATGACAAAAAAATAGCACGCCGCGGCTGTATAGAGCGAGCTGCGATTGTTTTTTCTTTTAACAACATAGCCTCGTGTGGCGCAGAGTGTAAGCTCTCGCCTACGACCTGAAGGTTGCAAGTTCAATCCCCGCTTGGTTCAGGTAGCCGGCTCAAGGTTGACTCAGCCTTCCATCCTTCCGAGGTTGGTAAAATGAGAACCCAGCTTGGTGGGGGGTAATAAATAATAATTACCTGAAAGCGCTGCAGAATAAGTTGGTGCTATACAAATACCAAGATTTATTTACCAGACAAAACATCGCTAATATGAAGGAAACCACGGGCTTCACATACATGCGTTTTGTAGCACTCTTGTATCACTACAAAGCTGCGCGCTTCTGTTGCCCATGTGAAAGCGGCCTAAGGCCTTATGTCCACGGGTGGGCCGGATTCAGCATCCGGGAGCCCGCAGTGGAATCTGACCCTGCCCGTGACTGAAGACTCTGCTTACCTGTCTAGGTCTTCTTTTTTTCCATACTGTGAATGTGCCACGGCTCAGAGGGCTTTCATTAGCTTCAATAGAAGCCGTCCGTGCAGGAACCGCAGCAAAATTTGTTTCTCTCCTCCAAAAACGGAACAGAGACCAGAGAGACGAAAAGCCTGAACTGACCCTAACGCAAGTGTGATAGCAGTCATAGATAGTTAATGACGTTCGACAGAACTTGACTCATGGATGAAATGTACCTTTTGATCTTTCCACAACTCCAGTGTTTTTGGGAACAGGGAGTGGATCAAACACGCTGCAGTCTTTTCCCGTCCAGTCCGAGTGACAAATACATTTACCTTCATTGCAGCAAACCTGAAGAAGGAAGTAAAGACCAGAAGTGATATAACTGGTGCAGTATTACCCCTTGTGCCCATTTCTGACAAACGTGCACCTGGCACCTACTTGGGGGCGCTGACTACTTTCTGAGCTGAAATCACATCATTAAGGCCACCTACACATGGGCAGATTTTTGCTGCGAAATCCGTGGCGGTCGGGTGTCCGCACCGCAGATCCGCAACAAATACTGCCCATAGCATGCTATGGAAATCGATGCTTCCCGCGTGAATTTCCACTAAAGTCTATGAAAGCCGTGCGGCCCGTCCGTAATTAACATTGTGGACAGGTCGCGGATTCCGTGTCATCGTATTGCAGCTTAGTCTCACTCAAGTAAATGGGGCTGAGATGCAAAACCTCAGACAGCTCATAGACAAGTGCAGTGCTGCTTTGGGAAGAAACCCGCCAGTGTCACTGCTGGCCGGCGGAGTCGGATCAGATCTAGAGTGACGTCATGGCATTGGCCCCGACCCACATAATCCACATGCTGCTGCATGCTCAGTGTCATTCTGGCATTGGATGCCAACATGAACACACTCTGCTGGAGTGTGGCTGGATTGGACGGCTGGCAGGCATATGTCCAATCAGCACATATCTATACCCATTATATACTTTTAGTCTGAAAGTGTTTCTGGTCTAGTCGTCGACTCCTGTCCTGTTTCACCATCATATAGCTCGTGTTGGGGCATCTATCTCATCACTTACTGCCATTTCTGCACTAGTATTTGATCTGGTGTGCGGTCTACACCACATCTATTATTTATTGTAGCGATCATTATCCCTGTTTTCTAATGAGGGAGAGTCCGGGTTGTCACGGGTTCCTGATGTGGGATCGCCCTCACCAGGGCGAGTGCTCCACTTTTAGGTAGGGTCTCATTACATTAGTAGGTTAGGGTCAGATTTCCCATTCCCCCACTTTTTGTTTTATTAACATTTTGTGGTCTGCGTTTGGTATATTATGCGTATATCCATCCTTTTAGGACAAGAGAATCACAGTATAGCCAAAGGGAATGTCTATAATATGGCAAAATATCATTGGGAACACCCCTAAAATATAACCTTTAATAAACTAATTTGAAACTAAGACGGGGACTTTCTAATGTTACAATCGCATATTGTGTTGCGATACGATAAAAAGGAGGCGCCATAGGGTAACATGAGAGATAAAAAAAACGCAGACAACGCAGAAAGTTAGAGCATGCTGTGATTTGTTTTGCTCTCACATAATCGCATGAGTGAAAATGTGCCTGTTTCGAGAGCTATTTTAACTTTAGCGATTAAAAAAATGTGCGATTTGATCGCGGGCGGCAGCAATGCGATGTGAGATTATCCTGGGGGAAAAAAGCATCGCTGACGCTTAAAAATTGCGAGAACAAAGACTTAATTTTGCCGTGTTTTTCTCGTGGCAAAATCGTGATCGTTCGTGTGAAACCAGCCTGAGGGTGGTTTCACACAGGCGAGAAACTCGCAGGATTTTCACCTGATGCGCTAGTCAGTAAAAAAAAAGCAGATTGGGAAACCAATGATTTACAACGGTTTCCTTCTGATCTGCGATGCTTTCACTAATGCGATGTTGAGAACAAAAACAATTTGTAGTATGCTCCATCTTTCTGCAATGTGCTATTTTTTTTATCTCCCATGTTTCCCTATGGAGGCTGCGAAGATGTGGTTTTGCCGTGATTTTTTCGCGGCAAAATGGCGATCGCCTGTGTGAAACTGGCCTCAAAGTGCATTTAGACTGAAGAATGATCGCTCAAACAGCAGTTTGAGTGACAGTTTTGAGCGATCACCTTTGCATAACTCTTAAGTAGCTAATTAGCTACTTTAAGATTTAAATGCAAGCGGAGTGCGAGAACAAAGCAGCTGTTTGCATATACAAAACAGCTGCTTTGTTCTTGAGGCTATCCGTGGTCTCTCGCTGAGCTGATAGCTCTAAGAAACAGCAGGAGCGCTGACAGCTGCTTTGTTCTCGCAGCTTTCAGCTGGTGTCCCACTGCGAAGTCCCAACGGGATACCAGCTGAAAGAATGCTCTCAGCACCGCCCGCTGAGAAAATTAGCGTGCGGCGCTGATAGGCGTCATCATTGATTTCTAGCTTAAACGAATAGTACACGAACAGTGCATGATGGCCGCGCGTTTAGACACAATGATTATCGCTCAAAAAACAGCTTTTGAGCGATAATCGTTGTGTCTAAATGGGCCTTAAGTGATACTTTAGTGTTTTAAACAACACCAAGAAAAGACGTAGGAACTAGATCATATTGGCTGAGCCTAAACTGTGTGTAGAGTAAAGGCTAAGGAACAGAACAAAGTTCACAAAGCCCAGAAGGTATAACTTGTATATAATACACATATATAGCTAAATTTAAAGTATTGTCACATCAGCCACAATATATAGCCTGTGAGATTATATAGCCTAACAGGACTAGAGCTTCTGTATACCAGCTCAAACAATAGATAGAAGAGAGCTTAATGCGTCTCCCCAACCTAATTTCATTGGATCATCCGGAGCAAAGTTAAAAAATAGACTGGTAGACCCGGAGCTATCTGCAGATACAAATTAGGAGAAGTGGCAAAAACAATCTACACGTAAAGTGCTAGTTGCCCAGTATGTGCACAATCACACCAAAAAACGAACTGCTTATACTAAAGATAGTGATACATGCATAAGCAGAAGGGGTCACGGTTTAGAGAAAATCCACAGAAGAACAAAAGGAAAATCAGCAGCCCTGATGGTGGACTGCTGGATGAGGAATAGCCAGACTGCCTGGAAAGCACCTGCTTAAATAGCCTCAACTCAACCAAGAAGGGGCTTGACTCCATAAAACCAATAGAAGGCAGCAACTATAAACCCCGCCCACCTACACACAGATGACACACTCAAAAAGGCGCGAGTACATCAGGCAAGGTTGACGTCATAAAAAGGCACATGAGCGATGGCATAATCAGACGCAAACCCAGAATTAATGCGCCGTGACGAAGGAAAAGCCATAATAAAAGGTCCTTAGTGGTGGTTTAATGATAAACTACATTTTGCTCAAAGGAGCGAAGCAAGCACAGTCTCCAAAGAAGAATTCAAAACTACATGTTATCAAATGGTTAAACTTTATAAACAAAGATACCAGGACACATGGACAGCGATAGGAGAATTATATCACAGGGGGACGACAACAGCAAGAATGGAGAAGCATAAGACTAGATGAACGGAGCAAAAGCCAAATTCTCATTAATCCCATATGGGTGACAACAAGTTAGTCTGAAAATACAGGCAGTTTCTTTTTGTAAAAACTTTTTGTTAATGTCCCCACGTCTACCATTTTGGCGTACTTGTTCAATACAAGGGGACTGGACAGTGCAGGATTAGTGTGCTAATCTCCCGCCCCATCCCTTTGCCGGCAGCTGGCCAGGAGGCGGAGAGAGGGAAGGAGTGCAGCATAGTCGCTGCTAATCTCCCACCTCCTATTTCCGGCTGCTCCCGCAGGAGTCTGTAGGACCGGCTGCCGTATTCCGGCCAGAGATTGGTCCAGACCTACAGTATCTTTTCTGATCAGCGTAAAAGTGCCCGGCCAGGATGTGCACTGTATACGCTATTTTTTTCCAGCCGACCGATTTTACACCCCCTAAAAATCGCCCATCTGAACAAATGCATTGGAATCCAATGCTTCAGAGCTTTTTAAGATCTCTAGCTCTAGAATCAAGGGTCTCTATCATTCTTATCCCGTGGTCAGAGTTCGATCGCCGGCGTGGTACAAGTCGTCCATCTTGTTTCTGAGCTAATGCAAAATTAAAGGCTTCCATCACTACTTTTTCAGGATAACCACAGCACATGAATCTATTCTTCATCTTCACTGACTCCCTCCTGAAACTAATAACGGCCAATCCGGAGGAGGTGTTATTGCATCCAGCTTGGACATACCACGTAAAAAAAAAATTATCTCAGACAACCCCTTTACTACTTCTAGTGCATGAAACTGGTGGATCTTTATGGTGACTACTTATCTTCAGTTACAAACATTTATAGCTAACTTTGACATTTATACCCAACATACCCCATGGTCTGAGCACACCACTCCTTGTCCACTGCCAGGGCAGGTGCTAAAGTTGAATGCACTTGCTGGTAGACATTTCCGATCTAAACACATCATATTAGGTCCACATGGTGTCCCATCCTCAACATATCCCAATCCTGAGCCATCGGGCAGGGTCACCTGTCCACCTCTGAAAGCAAGAAGGAAAATAAAATAGTAGCCTTGCAGAGTCAACATATCCCCCAGTGCTTGATAATCAGGGAGGTTAGAATACATATTAAAATCGGTTAATGGGGTTTTACGATACCTGAAACAGGCACTTATATATTAGGAAATTGGCCTGGGAATACTCCGGGCCATACCAATACAATTCTAATAGCCAAAGGCAAAAAATACTGGTAGGTAATATTCCCCTAAAATATAATCTAAATAATGTATTATTCAAAAAGACAAAGACAACATCGAATAATATTTAAAATAAAAGGGTAAATGAAATGTGACTAGTAGTCATCAACTAGTATCGTGTGTAATTGTGCATATACACACTAAGGGTGCGTTCACACGAACGTATATCGGCTTGGTTTTCACGCTGAGCCGATATACGTCCTCCTCGTGTGCAGGGGGGGAGGATGGAAGAGCCAGGGGCAGGAACTGAGGCTCCCGCCCCCTCTTTGCCTCCTCTCCGCCCCTCTGCACTATTTGCAATGAGGAGGCGGGGCGGGGCTAAAGTCCGGGAATTAGCCCCCCCCCCCCCCGTCCCACCTCTCCCCATTGCAAATAGTGCAGAGGGGGGGCGGGAGACTCAGTTCCTAGCCCTGGCTCTTCCATCCCCCCCCCCCCCCTGCACACGAGGACAACGTATATCGGCTCGGCGTGAAACCCGAGCCGATATACGTTCGTGTGAATGCACCCTAAAACAGGCCTGGATGGCCAACTTCCAAAAGCCTATGTAGAAATTAATAAATCAGCACCACCAAAATCCTATTAAAATCTAATCTATAGCCACCCTGACATGTTTCGCCTTGCAGCCTGCTCAATAGGGACAACATCCCTCCTGCTGGGCTGCAGCCGGCTTCTGTATAGTCCTCCATGCTGACGAAGCATCTCTTGCTAGGGATGGGGCTTGAATACCCCACCTCCAGCAAGCAATTGGTTCAGGAGCACCACCTGAGCCAATCAGAGCCGATGCTCAATGAACCAATCACAGCCATTCACTGAATGACATCATTGAATGGCTGTGATTGATTCAGGAGCACCGCCTTAGCCAATCACAGCAATCGGTTGCTGGAGGCGGGGTATTCAAACCCCGTCACAAGAAGACATGCTCCGTCGGCATTGAGGACTACACAGAAGCCTGCTGGAGCGTGGCAGTCCAGTGGAAGGGACTTGAACGGCACCTGCTAGGTGAGTATAAGGCACCCCCTGAAAAGAAGATACTGTGCCTCTTTTGGGGCAAAAATTACAATAGGACAGGGTCTTATTTTTGGGTAAACATGGTAACTGATGATTGCTGGTCACATTTTATTTGCTACCACCATTTGCCCCTTTATTTTAAGTGTATTTGATGTTGTCTTCGTCTCTTTGAATAATAAAGTATTTTGGTTGTATTTTAGGGGATATTACCTATCGGTATTTTTTCCCTTTGGCAATTAGAATTGTGAAAGACACTTAACCCTTTAAAGACCAGCAAATTAAATTTTTCTTTTCGTTTTATCATCATTCCCTGGGAGCATTTGCTAGTCTCTGTATAAACATGTGAACGCACTGGCATCCTGCAATTGGGGACGCCAATGGGGTGCCAGAGGGTGGCCCAACCCTGCAGGCCGATTGCTTAGATGCACTGTCAACTTTGACAGCGGCATGCAAACAGTGAACTATAGTGATCAGAGCTAGCTCCAATCCCTGTAAGGCACAGCCAACACCAGCTGCGTATGGCGAACCCTGTTCTCAAGCCTGCTCCACACACCACTCGTGACCGTCTGCTGTGTGTTTACAGTGGGTGGTCCTTAAGGGGTAAAGAGACTCGGTCAGGTCCTTAGGAGCCCATAGGAGCTGGGGTGCTGCTCCTTTGTATATAGCAGCCTACTTATGCATGCACTCATAATGAAGAAGACTAGTCTTCTCAGTATCAGCACTCGCCTAAGTAGTCCTTGTATACCGTAGTCCTTTGCTGATGGATACTGGAAGATCAGGGAAGAAGGAAAGTATGAAAGTGATACCCGGGACTCAACTTACCAGCACCTATGTGCCCATATCTTTAGATTATGGGACTCATAGGAGCTAACCATCTTTAATTTATTTTATATCTCCTTACCTTGTTCTATGACAATACAAGGATGCACATGTCCCGATCACAAAGCTTCAAAGGCTGCATTAATAACTATACATCAACCACACAAGAGTGCCTGGAAATTCCCTATGTGCTATCTGGACCGATGCGGTGCTGCATCCTGAAATCCACATTTTTTTCAAATGAAGACCCTAATGACTCTCTTCCTCATTTCCTGATCCACCCGTCTATTTCCTGAAATGTCATCAGCAATGTCTATTAAATACAGTAATTAATGCCACAATGCTTTGACCTCCTTTTGGGATCTTCATTGATTTATGGCCTAATGTGGAAATAGTCACTTCGCTTTCAAAATAAAGAGGTAGTAGCATCCAGAATTACGTCTTACCTGCAATCAATGTATCTGTTCTGGTGATAGAAAGACATACTTGTGATGTCACCAGTCAGTTCTCCAAGTCTTGGTAATCCGGAGATATTAGTACATAGGAGGTAGCCACAGAGAACGTCTCTATTGGACAGAAACAGAACGCATTTGTGATGTACTGTACCCCGCACATTGTAACATGTAGGAAAGTGTACGCTTAACTGGAGCAACCAGTGTCAGGCAGCTGCTGTCAAGGCAAACAGGATCACAAGGTGCATTACAAGAAGTCTAGGGTCACATGACGAGAACATTGTTCTTCCTCTTTACAAGTCACTGGTCAGACCACACATGGAATATTGTGGACAGTTTTGGGCAGCAGTACTCAAGAAGGACATATCAGAGCTTGAGTGGGTACAAAGGCGAGCAACTAAAGTAATAAATGCAATGGGCGGACTACAATACCCAGAGAGGTTATCAAAATTGGGATTATTTAGTTTAGGAAAAAGATGGCTGAGTGGGGCCCAATAACTATATATAATATATCAGGGGACAATACAGAGATTTCTCCCATGATTTGTTTATACCTAGGGCTGTAACAAGGGGGCGCCCTCTACGTCTAGAGGAAACAGACATAGAAAAGGGTTCTTTACTGTAAGAGCAGTGAGACTATGGAACTCTGTCGGAGGACGTGCTGATGGCAAATTTGATAAGGGTTCAAGAGGGGCCTGGACATCTTTCTTGAGCAATACAATATTATATGTTATATCACTGATTACTTCAGAAGGGTCGGTGATTCAGAGATTATTCCAATTGTCAGATTGAAGTCGAGGAGGAATTTTTTCCATTAATTAGGGAAAATTGGCTTCTCCTTCATTTCTTTTTTTTTTTTTGCCTTCCTCTGGTACAACATTGGGGGGTAATAGGCTGATCTGGATGGACATATGTCTTGTTTCAGTTTAACCTACTAGGTTACTCATCCCTGCACGACATCATGGAAGAGAATAGGAATCAGGTTTACAGTTGGGTCTGTATCTACTTACGGTTTGCTGCACTGAATCCAGTTATCTCCATCTCTTCCACAGTTTCCTTTCTCTGTCCCTTCAATGTTTAGTTTTTCATAGCAGAACCTGTCTGATGCATCTAGAGGAAAGTAAGACCTATACATTAAATATTGGAAGGAACCGCTTCTCAATGTGTCAAACTGTCTAAAAGCATGGAGGGGACCTGAGAACAGCTTATGCAAGTTTGTCTGAAGAGGTCCTTCCAACATCCTGGTCGTAGACCTACTTGCTGAAGAGTTGCATCTACATCTGGCTGCATATGTAAAAGGGTTATGTGAGTCTCCACATTATAATAGTAGAAATGCTGTTTTATTTTAAGTATTTTAATCTTGTGACTTTTTTTCAAAGTTTTTCTGCCTCCAAGTTACTGGAACTTACTCCAAGTGGCACGAGGTGGGGTACAGGTTTCTTGAGACTACGTGAGAGGATAGGACACAAATAGGCTTCGTGAAGAAAGGCTGTGTTGACACAGCAATTTAAAAAGTGGGTGGAAGGGCTGAATGAATAGTCTATGGGCTGCCGTTCTTTCGCGGCAGGAATCTGGAACTGCCGAGGGCGCTGCCATGAAAAAAAATATACCTACCAAAGTTATGTCTGCTCAGCTGAGTTTGCAGGAGCACCTTGCATTGCTGACATGGAAATCCCAGGTCTGTACTAGACTACCATTGATTCCACTGAAGTTGACTACTGTTAGATTTTGAAAGCATGTGGCCACAATGATCTCCTGTGCCTCCATAGCTTTTCCCCAACCAGAGTCCTCCACCCAAGAATATTTCCAGTGATACCCGGACAGAACCTACATTTCAAAAGGAAAGCCCCAGAGACTTGCCACACACATTACCCATGGGCCCATCCGACCACCTGCAACATTACAGAAGAGTTGATTCGGCCTAAGACGATGGAGGATAGCCTTTATAGAGGAGATGGAAGCAATACACAGAGGAGGTATTTGAGCACGAACATAGTTGACGTACGTGTGAGAGTAACGTTGTAACCTTCAGAGAGAGTCTTTTGCCAAAGGTAGTGTGATCACCTGCCAGGTCTCTCGAAGATGAAACGTTACTTAAGCATACCTGAATGGGTTCTAGGTCAGACCTGGAATCAATGTGGACTGCAAATCTATCATCAGAACTTCTTCCTGCACTCACACATCAGTTTCTATATAGTGCTTGAAGCCTGCATGTAACTGCATGGTGTATTAGTTTTCAGTATAGGGGCATAAATGTAGTAATCAGGGGCGTAACTATAGGGGATGCAGGGGATGCGGTTGCACCCGGGCCCAGGAGCCTTAGGGGGCCCATAAGGCCTCTCTTCTCCATATAGGGAGCCCAGTACTATGAATAAAGCATTATAGTTGGGGGCCCTGTTACAGGTTTTGCATTGGGGCCCAGAAGCTTCAAGTTATGTCTCTGTGCAGCATGGTTTAGGTATGGGTACGGGTACAGATAGAGGGGGGCCCCAGCTCACATTTTACATCAGGGCCCCTGAGCCTTTAGTTACGCCCCTAGTAGTAATGTCTGGAGGTTGGCACCCATACATTGTATATTCATATACATTCACAAGATCAGTAATTCGCTCTTTTCATTTACAAGTTTCCTGAATCCCATGAACTTCCTGTTACATGAAAACGCCTCCTCATTGTGGACGACACAAGTAACTTTGGGAAGCAGCGAGAATAATCAGATCATGGATCGCTTTATTGAGTTCAATAAACAACTGGAAAGAGTTATAATTAACAAAGTCCTGAGGCGTCGGACTAACGAGAGAGATAAGGGGCGGGAATTCAGCATAAAATGTGGATTTAATGGGAGCAATATGGACAATAAAGATGGGTTTAGTAGATAGAGTGGAAATACACAGGAACATCTAAATATCCAGAATTTCAGCTACATTATATGGACACATATATTGGATTTGAGCAGAGAAGTAAATATAAGTATAGCAGGGAATTGTATTCTGAGCAGTTCCCTAATGTACATTCTTTGTCAAAAACAATATCCAGCTCCTAGAAGAAGTTGCCATTTTGCCCGCAAAACTCGTCCTGCAGTTCCATCTCAGACAGATCTGTAAATGATGAGAGTTGTGGTGATTAGATGAACTGTCTTGTCCCCTGAGGCCCTAAAAGTGGCTCTCGGAGGCTCCTTGTGTGTAGTGACCTCTTCTTCCGCTTGTGTAGAGCTTGTTGGCCACTAGACATGCTTCTGCTGATGTGATGGTTGTGAGTAGGAAACCATCGCATACTACAGTCGGTCAGTCCTAGTAGTGGTACGAGGGACAATGACCGCTCAGCAATATGTTCAGGACATCCTGCAGCCACATGTGTTCCTCTCATGGAAGCTTCCAAGAGGCAGCAGGATGATGCTCAGCCGCACACACAAGGGGGTCACAGAATATCCCCACAACATTGTCACACTTCTGTGGCTTCCCGGTCACAAGATTTAGCGCCAATAGAACATGTATGGGACCATCTGGGATGCCAACTTTGGCAACCTATGAGTTTGCACGATCTAGAGGATCAGTTACAGCAAATGTGGAGCGATATGCTGCAGGATATGAGGCATATGAATAACTGTGTGCTTTATCACAGTGATTGTTGTTCACTTGTTCCATTTCGCAATCATTGAATTGTTGGGAGGATTTACACGGGCCAAAATATTGTGGGTAACCAGTTAGAGGAGCGCGAGATTCCTGTGGCAATCGTGTATTGGAAACTTCAAGCCCTCCCCAATGCACGCTCATCGGTGGCCGAGTCCATTCACACGTCTTTGTGTGTTTTTTGGAACCAATGAGCGTTACCTGGCAGGGCAAAAAGTGTTCAAACAAGACGGAAGCCAATCAACATTCAGTAGGAAGTGCACGCTAACCCCCCCCCCCCCCCCAAAAAAAAATCGCTCACCTCCCTGCAAAGTTGTTGAAAGACGATTACCTGTTTCCACCAGATGATGATGATCAACCAGTGACTCTTTTTTTTTTTAGGTGAACAGAATGGAAGTAAATGAATTCTCGCTTGTCACCTGGTTGGGGCCTTGTTTACACAAAACAACATTTGCTCCACTGTGCGACTATGTGGAGGACGGTTATCGCAGGTAAAGCCAACAGAGCAAAGGGAAACTAAAATAACGGGACATGTGGCGACCGAAGCAACACTTACTCTGTGCCCATAATGAATTGCATTGACGATCTCTGGTCTTGCATCGCCCTCCGTAACATCGACCCTGTTAAAACACATATATATTTTTTCATTAACACAACCAGTCGTCTCTTTTCAATAAGGCCTCCGTCACATCAGCGTGCGAGTGCGTATCACATGGGAATACGCTGCATACGTTCAATCCCCATAGCCTATCTTGGCATGTACATGCGCATAATATACGCCAAGATAGGACACGCCGTGAGGTTTTTGGTGCCCGTTGTGTGAGTGGCACAATGATGGTCCATAGGATATTACTACTGCGTATTACGCACACAAAAACTGCGTGTAATAGGCAGTGAACATACGCTCGGTGATTGAGCCTTAAATCTGTTACTGGTTGTAAGTGATGCAATTATTTTGAGGAGGATGTAAACAATTGCCACAATTAATGCTATTTGGTAATTTAGTTACTATACCACAACAAATAGAACTTGGCAGTTCTGATGAGACAAATGACAAACTTTTTACGCAGTCTATTACATTTCTGGCCCTGACCGCCAATGTGGACGTCCGCCCCCCCCCCCCCCCCCCCCCCCGCTGTGCTGGCAGCAGGGCGGATGGATCAGCTGATCAGCAGGGTTCCCAAGTGACAGACCCTTGCTGATCAACTATTGTCGACTTACTCTCAGAATAGGTGATCTATAAGAAAAGTCCCAGAATACCTCTTTAAGGTTGTTTAATAGTAGGTTTTCTGTATTTACTCCTGGCCGCCAAGCTGCTAAATAGCGCTTGTTTTTAGGAATAGAACAAGCGGCTGTATAATCAGGTGGTTTGGTATCTCAGTGGCAGTAATATTGGCGAATGCCACCTGTCATGTGATCACATAGAACCTCACAAACCTTAAGGAGTTATTCTTTACAACGCAGTAATGTAGAATGAGATTACCTGCTCATTGTCACAGAAGTATCCGTCCTGCTTGTGTAGATTTGCTGGGCACTGTGTGAGCAATGTAAGATATGGAATATGTTACACAAGACAGATCATCATTAACAAATTCAATACTATTTATATATTTTCTTGAGGTCTGTTTATTATGAGGGGAAAAAAAATATTTCTTTTTAGTCTTCCCTCACAGAGAAAAATGCATTGTGGATTTTGACATGGAATTCAGCCTCTCATTTGAAGAGGTGAAATCCGTGGTTAAAATCCACAGCATGAATTGACCTGACACATCACATGGCAATGTAAGATATGGAATACGTTACATCACATGGCAATGTAAGATATGGAATACGTTACATCACATGGCAAAGTAAGATATGGAATACGTTACATCACATGGCAATGTAAGATATGGAATACGTTACATCACATGGCAAAGTAAGATATGGAATACGTTACATCACATGGCAATGTAAGATATGGAATACGTTACATCACATGGCAAAGTAAGATATGGAATACGTTACATCACATGGCAATGTAAGATATGGAATACGTTACATCACATGGCAAAGTAAGATATGGAATACGTTACATCACATGGCAATGTAAGATATGGAATACGTTACATCACATGGCAAAGTAAGATATGGAATACGTTACATCACATGGCAATGTAAGATATGGAATACGTTACATCACATGGCAAAGTAAAATATGGAATACGTTACATCACATGGCAATATAAGATATGGAATACGTTACATCACATGGCAATGTAAGATATGGAATACGTTACATCACATGGCAAAGTAAGATATGGAATACGTTACATCACATGGCAATGTAAGATATGGAATACGTTACATCACATGGCAAAGTAAGCTGCAGTGTGCGGGTGGGATTTAAAAAAAAAATCCCATCCATATTGCTTGTGTTGTAGAAATCTGCAGCATGTTACAGCTTGTGAACATACCCTAAAAGTAAAAGACAGGCTCGATGTGCCTTAAAACGTAAATGTGTAATAACTTCCCTTCCCGTGCTCAGCCAAGATAAAAGTAAAAGGGATTCTATCATGAAATTCATGTAGTTTGACTAGGAGGTGAGCTCAGAGTCCTGGAGGCGGGCAGTGCAGACTTCTCCCTGCCCATATCATAAATACTGACAGCTCTCTCCCCTGTTGTGTAACAGGGAGAAAGCTGTCAGTCTGCATGCTGCAGGTGAGATGAGGAGAAGGGAAGAGGGAGAAGAAAGGAGGAGGGAGAAGAAAGGAGGAGGGAGGAGGGAGAGGAGTGGAGAAGGGAGGAGGGAGAGGAGTGGAGAAGGGAGGAGGGAGAGGAGTGGAGAAGGGAGGAGGGAGAGGAGTGGAGAAGGGAGGAGGGAGAGGAGTGGAGAAGGGAGGAGGAAAAGGAGTGGAGAAGGGAGGAGGAAAAGGAGTGGAGAAGGGAGGAGGAAAAGGAGTGGAGAAGGGAGGAGGAAGAGGAGTGGAGAAGGGAGGAGGGAGAGGAATGGAGAAGGGAGGAGGAAGAGGAGTGGAGAAGGGAGGAGGAAGAGGAGTGGAGAAGGGAGGAGGAAAAGGAGTGGAGAAGGGAGGAGGAAAAGGAGTGGAGAAGGGAGGAGGAAAAGGAGTGGAGAAGGGAGGAGGAAAAGGAGTGGAGAAGGGAGGAGGAAAAGGAGTGGAGAAGGGAGGAGGAAGAGGAGTGGAGAAGGGAGGAAGAAGAGGAGTGGAGAAGGGAGGAGGAAGAGGAGTGGAGAAGGGAGGAGAAAGAGGAGTGGAGAAGGGAGGAGAAAGAGGAGTGGAGAAGGGAGGAGAAAGAGGAGTGGAGAAGGGAGGAGAAAGAGGAGTGGAGAAGGGAGGAGAAAGAGGAGTGGAGAAGGGAGGAGAAAGAGGAGTGGAGAAGGGAGGAGAAAGAGGAGTGGAGAAGGGAGGAGAAAGAGGAGTGGAGAAGGGAGGAGAAAGAGGAGTGGAGAAGGGAGGAGAAAGAGGAGTGGAGAAGGGAGGAGAAAGAGGAGTGGAGAAGGGAAGAGGAAATGCAGAGGAGAGGAGGAGGGAGAGAAGGGAGGATGGAGAGGAGAAGGGAGGAGGAAGAGAGAGGAGGAAGGAAGGGAGAAGTAAGAGAAAGGGAGGAGGAAGAATGAAGAGGGAGAAAGGAAGAATGAAGAAGAGGGAGGAAGAAGGGGAGGAGGAAGCTCCAATGTGGACAGAAAATATCAAGGGACCTAAAGTGCTACATAATATGCATGTGCTATGTAAATAAAGCTGTTTATTATGAAACCCAGGAGAACATACAAACCCCTTGCAGATGCTGTCCATGGTCAGATTTGAACCTAGGACTACAAGGCAGCAGTATTAACTGCTGAGTAACTCCTCCTCTTCCTCTGCCCCCCCATGACATGTCAAAAGTCTGTTGAAAGTTTAGCTACACTTTAACAACATATCAATAGTCAAAAAGCTAAATTCTCTTTTTATTAGGTATTTAGTTAAAAACCAGGAAAGCATATGCAGATACCATACAACACTTGTACAGGAAATCCGTCTAGTAATGGTTCAACCTTTGTAGTAAATGTAATAAATATATCAATGAATTATGATTTCACCTCCCTTTTTGCATAACTATAGATAGATGTTGCCGTAGACGGCAAATTGAAGATCTCAATCCAGACAAATATGCATGAAGGACAATATACATGACTATTCTACCAACTCACCACGCTGGAGTCTCCAGGACACATCTCTGGCACATCACATTCATTAATAGGCTCCCGACAAACTGTCCCCCTTGGTTCATACTGTGATCAAGACAGTGATGAAAGGTAACATAAACTGAAATTCTACAAATGCAGCGACTTAGGCCTCATGTCCACGGGCAAAAGAAGAATTAAAATCCGCAGCGGATTTTAACTCTTCTCCCGCGCGCGGATCTGCACCCCATAGGGATGCATTGACCACCCGCGGGTAGATAAATACCCGCGGATCGTCAATAAAAGTGATTTAAAAAAAAATGGAGCATGAAAAAATCTGGACCATGCTCCATTTTCGTGCAGGTCTCCCGCGGGGACGGCTCCCGCGGGCTTCTATTGAAGCCTATGGAAGCCGTCCGGATCCGCGGGAGACCTAAAATAGGAATTTAAAAGAATTTACCCATCCGGAGCGGACCGGGAAGGTCTTCTCTTCCTCACGGCCGGATCTTTCTTGCTTCGGCTCGGCGGATGTGCCCGGCGCATGCGCGCGGCCCGTCGGCGACGTGCCGCCGGCGTGACGAGTTCATCCGCCGGCCGAAAAAGAAGATCTGGCCGTGAGGAAGAGAAGACCTTCCCCGCCCGCTCCGGATGGGTAAATTCTTTTAAATTCCTATTTTCAGCGCCCATGTCCGCGGGGCAGGAGGGACCCGCTGCAGATTCTCCATGTCGAATCCGTAGGGGGCCTGATTTTCCCCGTGGACATGAAGCCTTAGGTGTTCATGTTATCAGGATGGGGACAAGTCTGTGGGATTGGGGACAAGTCTGCGGGGTCTTACTGTAGACCTCTGTATGTTTCCAATTTCATATGGAAAGTGACAGAAAAGGAAAGCGGTGCCATACTTCATTAGCTGCTCTACTATAAAGATAGTCTCTCTTAGGAGTGGCAGGCGGAGTATTTACAGCTGCACAGCATTGTACCGCAGTACAGGCCTTCTAATCGTCCTACACTAGCCCTTGTAGTAATAGATGAGGACACATGATGGCAGTCATTATGTTGCACCTTGATGATGTATATTGTGTTAATCTATATATATAAAATTGAATGTATGTCTGTGTGTCTGTTTGTCCTTTATGCATTACTACACCATTCATCCGATCGCCATGAAACTTTGGGAAGTTGCTGAGTACACTCCTGGGAAGGTTACTGGCATAGTACATCTATCCTACGACAGGTGGCGCGCGTGCGAGTATTGACAGTTATGCCCCCCAGACAAAGATCGTTTGATTTCCATCTCGAGCACGAAAGCAAAAGGCATTACGAGCAACGGGATGAGTGTTCAACCAGAAAATGATGCATCCGCCGAACGTTTCGCAAGACAATTGCTGGATATTGAGAATGCTGAGGTAAAATGAAAGCTGTGCTGTGATTGGTTGCTATTTCTTATACTGCTGAGGTAACATGAAAGCTGTGCTGTGATTGGTTGATACTTATACTACTGAGGTTACATGAAAGCTGTGCTGTGATTGGTTGCTATATATTATACAGCTGAGGTAACATGAAAGCTGTGCTGTGATTGGTTGCTATTTTTTATATTGCCGAGGCAGAATAAAAGTTGCGCTGTGATTGGTTGTTATTTCTCTTTCTGCTAAAGTAACATGAAAGCTGTGCTGTGATTGGTTGTTATATATTATAAAGCTGAGGTAACATGAAAGCTGCGCTGTGATTGGTTGTTATTTATTATACCACTGAGGTAACATGAAAGCTGTGCTGTGATTGGTTGCTATATATTATACCGCTGAGGTTACATGAAAGCTGTGCTGTGATTGGTTGTTATATATTATACTGCTGAGGTAACATGAAAGCTGCGCTGTGATTGGTTGTTATCTACATATATAAAAACAAATGTATGTATGTCTGTCTGTCTTCGCAGTAACACGCGACGGGTAAGCTAGTATTACTATAAATGAATGACTATCTCTCGGCGGCCCACCCTTCAGTCTCGCATGAGCATTGTTGCAAAATGATGGTCTTGCCGAATCCTTACCTTACATCGGCGACAGCACAGCCCGTCACTGCACATGGCATCGTGGCTGAGGGTGCACTTCTTGCAGCAGTTCAGGGCTCCGCCCTTTTTACATTCCTGTCCAATACAATAACAGCTCTGATGACCATTATGTGGCGTTTTATACAGCAATATTAGAAGTTGTCAAAGACTCAAATCTGCTTTTCAACCTTTTCATGACCAAAGGTCATTGATGCTTCTCCATCAAGGTCACATTCTGCTATTCCCACTTTCTAAAAAGTCATAACTTTGTTTTATTTTTTATCAATGGTACTATTTAACGTATGATATAATGTATTAGAAGACTTTTTAAAATGTTGTAGTTTATGGCATTCATGGTACAGTAAAAATTACGTGTTGTCTTTATTCTGTGCATCAGTACATTTACAGTGCCAGCAGATTCATCTCGTTTTATATGGTTATTTTAAAAATACCTTTTATTAAAAAAATATATAACTGCTCTCTGTCGCCATCTTTTGGCCCACATTACTTTTTATATTTTTCCATCGGTGGGGCAACTTGTATAGGTACTAATTTGGGGAATGTACATATTGATCAATTTTTATCTTGCAGGTGGAGTAACCAAACGATTCTGACATTGCATATTTTTTCTGATAGAGTTAACTATGCAGGATTAATAATTTTAATAAATTGGACCTTCACAGGTGTAGCGATTCCAATTTCTAGATTAGATTTTTTTTGATGTGACAACTGAGAACATTTTCTTTTTTTTTAACTTTTAATATTTTTATTTGTATAATAAAAAAAAAATCTTTATTTTTGCTTTTTTATTTATTTATTTTATTAGTCCCCATAGGAAACGTGAACTTGCTATCATTTGATCGCTTATACAGTATAATGCAATACTATGCTATTGCACTAAACTGTATTTTAACAGGCTGCCTATTAAAGATGTGCAATAGGCATGTCTCCAATAGGCAAATGATCATGGCAGACTTTGGTGGCCTTTTAGAATGTTCCAGGCTGCCATGACACCTTGACAGCACCCCAATAATCTCATTGATTGGGACAGAACTGACAGCGGCATTTAAAGGATTAATAGCTATGATCTGGGTTATTTCCAATTGCGACTGCTGCGTCCAGGTGTCCTGAGGTTGTTCATGTGTTCCGCTTACATCACATACATAATTTATGAGGCATTGCTGCTCAGTCACATCTACATCACTGGCGGTGCTACCAGATTTGCAGCTGTATGAACTGCACATGAGCCAATGATCTTCCTAGGTGCATGCACATGTATGGTTCATCCACATGCAAAGCTTGCACCCACCATCTATGACGTGGGCATTAAGGATGGGGAGATTGTGTAGAGGTGTGAAAAACTAAGGCAGATAGCTGGCAAATTGAGGAGCCAAAGATGTATTTGTGTCATTCTGCAGAGACAAGTTGGAATCGGGCAAAGTCATGATGGTCTGGGTCAGATGGAGAAGAAAAGAGAAATTGGACAATCCCAATCTGAGAAGACGTAAGTTGTTATCATGTAGTAAGCTTGATTCTGTCATCAATTTTACTGAGCTGTAAGCTTGGTTCTGCTATCGTCTTTACATAGTAAATGTCGGATTATTTTAGAACTTTAAATTCAATGAGAGATCCACTAGGTTCATACAGCCCAGGGCCTTGGTAGCCTTAAAAAGCCCCTGAGTATAACAGTCATTTACATTGTACTCTGTGGGCTTGTAAGTCCAGTGCAGGGTCCTAGTCGATGATTGACAGCTATCTCAGTATCTACGTTCCCACAGGGATAGACTGTCAATCAATGATTAAGACCACCCACTGGACTCCTATGCCCAGAGAAAACAGATTTTAGAGTTCTGCTTTTTGCAAAAAGGTTCAGTATAACTGGACTTATAAATACAGAGAGCGGGTCTAGATGTATAAATGACTGGATATATAGAACGATTTCCTATAAAAAAACACTATATAGCAATCTGCTCCTCCTCTATAAGATGCTGCCCGCAGATACAGCAGGGGGCGCCCAACAAGCTCACTTTAAAGTACGGGTGATTTGGTTTTTTTTCTCCAATGTGTAACAATTTTTTAGTCTTTCTACAACTCTCTTAATTAACTGTAACACAGAAAGGTCCTTGTCACTTGGGTACTCACAGTAGGTGAACCACAGTCACATTCCTCTCCCACTTCAACAAATCCGTTTCCACAGGATGGAGCATCCAATAGCTGGAAAAGGAAAAGGAAAAAAATGAAAAAAGACCATAGCGGGATGTATGACTGCAAACCAGGCAACCTGATGGGAAATGTTTACAAGGGCGTTTGTGGTGTGAGGGCCATTACATGCATGTATGAACTACATCTAAAGCCGTGTCCTTCTGTCATCCACCAGCAGATTTGCCATGGATTTCCTGCAGGGAACATCTGCAGCTCTTCTATGGGTAACTTGCAGCTACTGTAGCGGATTTAGTTGTGGATTATCTGCGTATTTTACGTAAGAAAATCTGCTCTCCAAATCTGCAGCTACTGTTATGGCTTTGCTGCGAATTTTGGCCTCTCTATTGAAGTCTTTGGCAAAAATTTGCATGTTTTCCGCACTAAATCCACTGGTGAAATGGACATGCTGCAGATTTAGATTCTACACCGCAGTTGAATTTCTGCCCTGATTTAGCACAGATTTTTTCCGTTATGTGTGGATGAATCAATTTTGAGAAAGGTTTTAAAAGTTTTTTTTAAACAAACAGGAGAAAGTGTGCAGAAAAAAAGGCCTCTTTTATTACGCTTTGTTTTTTAAATTTTCTTTACATTTTTTATGTTTCCACAGGGGACTTGAACCTATGGGCCTCTGATCCCTACGATAATACATTGCAGTACTTCTGTACTGCAATGTATTATCGCTAATAATAGCGATCATATGCCATTGTCTGACATGCAATTGCCATGACAACCCATCTGTCCTCCGGGATTACATAATGTAGAAACGATGACATCACAGAGGGAGCACCCTCCTTTACACGCAACGATCAACATTGATGGCGGTGTTTAAGAGGGTAACAGTGGGGATCAGTGTTCAATCACAGTCAACTCCTGCCTCGGATGGCACGGGCTCACCTTCTGAGCCAGCGGCATCGATAGGCCATAAACTTACTATCCTTTTTTCAGGAACTGCTTCCCACCCAGAGCGCAAGTTTATGTCCTGTGACAGGAAGGGGTTAAAGTCTCATCGACATGGCTTCCACTGTAAATGCTGCAGATTTGCTGCGTTCCATAGCATTTACTCTAAGTGTGAACATAGCCTTACTGGTAAATGAATTGCTTGATGTAAGACCTGTGTGTAGACTACAAGTCAGGTTAGGGTAGCGGGACAACGGCTCTACCTTATTGGGCTTGTTGAACAAGCACTTCCCTCCTCCGTTCTGCAAGAAGTGCCTGTATTCATCGGTACTGCAGCGGGAGAAGATCTGAGGAAGGTAGTACCTGCAATCAAGCAAATCACGGCCAGTGACCACCACAGCATCATGTGATTTACAGATTCTTACGTCTACAGATACAACTCGATTCCTTTAAGAACTGGACTTTTCTGGATTATCCGAAAGTCCTAGAAAACCATTTCACACAGCCTGAAGCACAATGTGTCAAATCTGCTGGAAGTGAGGAAGTATATGGCCATCGAATGCTGGATTAAGGAGACGCTACTGTATAGAAATCACTATTTACGGCTGCCTATTTCTGGGCAATAACCACGTGTTCTGCGTTGTCACGTGGAATCAAACATGGCGACTTCTCAGCAGTGACAAACCAACCATTCAGTAATTAAATTCTGCCATCAGCAGCTACATTGCATGAGTATAACTGCCAGGGCGCAGCTGCCACTAGGGTGGCTCATCTCTACACGAAGGTAAGGTGCAGTTAATGAGGACTATGGATGATGGAGAGAGATGTAATTGTATGCTGCACCATTTACTATGGGGTCGTATGGTTACTCCTGCTGTGAGCATCATCTCTTATCCTGGGAAGTACTTTATCCACTATCCCGGTACTGTGACATCAGGTGCCATTTATACTTGCATGTGAAATCATGGTTATAGTTTTATCTGTGACATCACTGTTGTACTTATCCATGTATTATCCCAGCACTGTACCAACCGTGTGCTTGTTATCTCTGTACTGTGACATTACTATGTCCATTGCCTGTGTACTGTGACATCAATGTACTTCTTATCCATGTATTATCCCTGTACTGTATCATCAGTGTGCTTGTTATCTCGGTACTGTGACATCACTGTGTTTGTCATCCCTGTGCTGTGACATCACGTTGCTTTGCCTGTGAACTGTGATATCACTGTTTGTTATTCCTGCACTGTGTTCGTTAGTTCTATAGTGACATCACTAATATCTCTGCACTGTGACATCACTGTGTTTCTTATCCCTGTACTGTGACATCCCTATGTATATTTTCCCTGTGCATAAAGCCCCTTTTAGACGTAACAAGAAGTGCTCGATTCTCGTCCGCACTCAAACAGCCTATTTAGAGTGCACGATTCTCGTTGAGAATCATGTAGTTTTCGTTCACTTCTCATTGAGTGTTTCACATTCCTATGTAAATAAGGAAGATGGAACAATACCTCTGCAGCGCCACCTATTGGATGGCAACATTCCTGTAAATCAATGTCCGACCCTTTATACAAGTCTTTGTAACAATGACTGGGAATTGAAAACCAAGCCAGAATCCATACACAGACAGCCGTTTCGGAGTGTTTGCCCCTCATCAGTGTGCAGCAGGTTTCTGGCTTGGCTAGTGATAGGCCTGTGATGTGGGTCTGGAACGGAAGAATCACTCCTTAAGGAGAGCACCAAGAAGGTGTGTAAGTTGACTCATAAGGCCATGCATGCTCCTCTGGGTGATGTATGCAAATAAGAAAGATAGAACACATCACAGGCCTCTCACTAGCCAAGCCAGGATCACACTGATGAGGGGCAAATACCCCGAAACAGCTGCCTGTGTATGGATCCTGGCTTGGTTTTCAATTCCCAATCATTGTTACAAGTGTTGACATCTCCTAGTGATCTTCCATCATCTGCTCCAGCTTGAATAGCCCTTTCAAAAACGAATTGGGAGCAGCGCTAAAGATTTAAAGGCGTATTAGCAAACGGTCTCCATAACCCATCACATACCCTGTGTCATCCATGATGCAACCGCGCCATGAGTCTGGACAGCGGCAATCACCTATAGCAAAAGGCATTAAAGCAGTGATTATACACCAGCAGCAGAAGAGATACATCCAAGACCCCATAGCAGCGGTCAGATATCTTACCTGCAGCCAAGTGGGGTCTGTTATACATCATGCCAAGGTTTTGTCCCAGAGTCTGCGCTAAAGTCACCGCCATGGCAGCAATCGTTCCAAACTGAATAGATTAAAGATCGCAGACATATTATAACCAGACTATGATAAGGCCCTTTAACGCGGAGCAATTATCATTCAAAAAATAGTTTAAACGAGTGAAAATTACCGATATTGTTCAGCGTAACCACGGCAACAATCAATGGATGAATAGTAATTGGTTCGCTCATCATTCAGTGTTCATTTCATGCAAGCATGAAAATCATCGTTGGCTCTTCGCTAATCGTTCAGTTGCAATACTGATCATTTAGTCATTTTCAATCACTTATACAGTAAATGTGAACTACTGAACGATTTAGCAAGTGAACGATTAAACGATTTATCTGCCTGTATAAACAGGTTGCACGAGCGAACTCGGACATCATTTGCTTGTGTGAACAATGCATCGTTGGGTGTAAAAGCACCTTAAGACCACTTTCTTGTATTCCCATGCTAAGCTCATTGTTTCTATCATCTTGTCAGTTACATAGTGTCAGAAGCTGTCCGCACTGGGGTCATGTCCTTCATTTTCAAAATCTTTGATGGATATGACATATCCATTATTACCTTTTGAGATTAGGTGGATCCATCAAATGGATAACAAACACCTGGAGGAAAAGAGTTTGAACATAGCCTAATAAAGTTACTTAAAGGCTATGGAAGCCTTTGTACTTAAAAAAATCAATACAGTCCCTGCAGAAAAAAAAATGCAATTATCTGTTTTTAAGTTGAGTTTTCCTTCTCATGCATTTAGAAAGCATTATACTTGAGTTGCAGATTTTCCTACATTCAGGGAATCACCTCTCACCATGGTAATTCAACCAAGGAATATGCAGTAGGAATCTAATTGAACAGAGAAATTTCTTAAAAGGGTCACAGTGAAGGGTCTATAGGACTCCTGATGCCAAATATAGGACTATCAAGGCAGCAGTTTCCTGCATGAGCTACTATCTCTAACTATTATAGTTTAATCTCTTATTTCACCACCTTTATTTTAATTTCATTACAACATCTTTCTTTACCCCAGTAGACGAGGTGCAAAGTTTTGTTTGTGCACTTTGTGTAAAACGTCTTCTCGTAGTCTTGTACGGCCTAGAACACTCAGGATGTAGTACTTGATTTCCCGAGTTTATTGCTACTTAAGGCTAATTTCACATGGGCACGACCGGATATCGCGGTCACCGATGTGTGATTTCCCCACAATGCAAGGTGTTTTTGTATCAGAGAGGTAGGATTGCAGGGTATTTCCCATTGTTTTCAGCACATGATGCAATGCTGCTGCCGGCCCCATAGAAAACAATGGGCGATGCGAGGTCAAAGATAGGACAGGCCACACTTTTTTTCCCTGCATCGGAAAAAAAAAAGAAAAAAAATCTCTTGCGTGTATGACCCATTCAAAAGAGCGGGTTCATATTCATGTAAGATTTGTGCGCCTCGCAATGCACAAATCTTGCGTAAGAAAACAAAATAGCCCTTCTTTAAAATATAAAAAAACCCTCCTAAACTCTGTTTCCAACCTGCGGTTCTTGTACCCCAGAGGTACACAACCTATCACTGCGGTGATCACACTGGGGCCTATTTAAGAAGCCCTTAAAAAAAGTTGCAATTTTGGCGCATGAGACTAAGCAGCACCTTTTTGGGCACTTATGCCATGCTCTGCCACTTCAAAAAGTGGGTGGTGCCCAACATTAGGGGGCGTGGCTACACAAGGCATCACATTTACTATAATCTACACCAGAAACTAAAATAGATAATAGCAAAAAATCTACTCTAGTTTGTAGCTGGGGCAGGTCTTCACTTGGCGCACGGAGTGCTTCCAGATGAGACGGATGTATTTAGACGCTTGCGCCATTTAATAGAAGGTAAATTAAAATTATGACTAAAAAATCCTAAATGTTACAGTTTGTTGTCCAGTGTTGTAATGGCTCTATGCAGGTTCTTGTCCATTCCTATGAATGGTCGCTTGATTTTTTTTTGTTCACGACTTTCGCGTGAAAAAGGTACAGTAAATCATACCTGCTCTATCTTTCTGCACATTTGCGTACCAAATGTCCCTGTAGAAGTCTATGGGGGTTCGCAAATGTGTGTGCTATACACAATACGCTGCGCAATTCCATAAAAAAAAGGACCCCTCTGGACCTACTTGGGCTAAATAGCCATTCAAATTGCGGCGTGTTTGTCTGCCGTGTTCAAATCCACATGCCCTGCCGGCACAAGTAGTACAGTAAAATATGGCGAAACGCACACAAAAAAGCCTCATGCATGGTGCAAATACGTTGCGCTGAGGCATGCGCAAAAATGCATACGCCCGTGTGAAGGAGCCATTTGCAAATCTGTATCAAAATCTGTATTTTAGACATACGATGGTGGTGCAGATTGTTCCATATGGTGAAATACCCCGCAGCATATTGTGGTGTGTTAAGCACACGCAGATTTTCGGCCCGTATTACATGAATATTTTTTACATGCGTGATAAAGACAGCTTGAACCCCATTAACAGGATATATACATATTCCCTGCATATTTGTGCAAGAAGGCAGGAGAAATCAAATCGGTCCTTCTTTTGACTTTTTTTTCGTACACATGCAAAATGCAGTGAATACGCGCGCAAAAAAAAAGCATGGATGACCAAATACGCGGTAAATAAATGCAGTTTCAGTCTGTGAAAATGCTGAGTATTTCATGGTCCAAAACTACATATGTGAATGAGCCCCACGGGTTTCCTTTATTCACTTCACATCAATAAACTGGAAACATAAAATTATTCTTGTGCACACCGCTCCTACTAGTGGTGGAATACTGAAACTGCATTCATGTTGCATGTTTTTGTTCAGATCCCCAAACTGACCCATCTTTGTTACCCAGGGATCCTTGGGCTTTTAGATGTCCTCACCTAGCTGTCATATATGCCCCGGCGGGCAGCAGTGTCTCCTCCAAGGCATCTATGACGCCAGGTCTGCCATCAGGGGCTGAACTACCGATAAGGTACGCAAGACATTATTTCGGGGTGGAATATTCATCACAGGGCAAAAACTGATTTTTCTGCTTTTGTTCAAAGATTCACATAAGTCAGAATTGTGTATATAACTCCTTCTTGTTCTACTGACCTCAATCACACCACCAGCTTTGGTTGGAGAGCAGATCCCACCAAAATAAGCTGCCCCGCTGCGGCTACTCTTAAAGGTGCGTCCTCTAAATGCAGAGAAGAGAGAAAGTTAGTGAGAATTTTTTTTGTTCATTTAGCCAGAATTTGGACCATTAAAACTTTTTTTTTTTTTTAATAGCCAAAATGATGTGATCCGTGGTGGAGATGATCAATCACAGGGTCACTGCAAATGAGGGTCCTCGGGGTCACCCACAGTCATTTTTATAGGTTTTTGCTGTACAGTAAGTACATTGTGCTCCTGACTACTTAGATTGTGCACTAATGGTGGTCAATCTGTCCTATAGTGGGGGGTTTACGTGTGGCCCCTCACTCCATCTGAGGGCCACATATTGCAATCAATGTCCAAAGTTACTTACAGAGACTTGGCTGTGCATGCAGAGTCACAGCGGTTTCCATATCTCTAGTGACCATGCATGTACGACCACCTTTCTACTACAAATACGGGGCCTTTGTTCTCAGTATTGCTGGATGCGGGTCCAAGCAGTTGGGTTCCTATTGACTAAAAAGGGTTATCTGGGACTCAGGTATCCTTTAGAATAAGTCATCAATATCAGATGAGTGGACGGGTCGACTTCCAGTACCCATGCGATCAGCTTCGTGAAGGAGGTGTAGTGCTCTGTGAGCGCTATGGCCTCTTCATCGTATAGCAGCACAGCGCTGCACATTGAATAGTGGCTGTGTCTGGTATTGCAGCTTAATCCCATTCACCCTGAATGTGGCTGAGGTGCCCAAAGGACATGACGTCACAGGGCAAGCGCTGTGGCCCTTTCATACAGCTGATTGGCAGGAATGCTGGGAGTCAGCCCCTTACATTTATGATATGGATGCCCTATCCTAAGAATATCCGAGTCCCAGAAAATTTATTTAGGCTGCATTCAAATGTAGCAGATTTGGTGCCGATTTTCTGCACTGTTAAAAACCACATCTAAATCTGCACCATTGGTACGGATTCTCACCAAAATCCGTTACATGTGAACGTTCTCTAAAGCACTTGGGGTTTGTTCACACGGTGGAATTCACTGCTGAATCTTTCGTATAAATTCTGCCTCAAAAACCACATTAAAAAGCCACAGCTTTTTGCAACGGATCCGCGCCCGGAATTTGCCCTGTGAATGGGCAAAATCAGCATGCAGAATTCTGACACAGAAAATCACGTTTCAGCAAGTTTCCAAATCGCAGATCGCTTCTTTTAGCGGAAATGCTGAGTGTGAGATGAAATTCTGCATGCGGCTTTTACCCACTGCAAAGGCAGATTCCGTGTGCAGATCCAGAAAGCCACAGATTTTGATGCAGTCCGCCCGCCGCTGCCACACAAATGACACTAATCCCACATAGGGCTCATGCACATCTGCGTTAGCGCTTTTTATCTCTCTGTTCCATTTTTCAGATAGAAAACTTGAATTAAAACGGAATTAGGCATTTTTTCCCCGTTGATTTCAATAGGTTTTCAGAAGTACGCTCGCAGTTTGCTTTCATTCTGTTTTCGGTTTTTTGTTTCTTTTAATGGAACAAAAAGAGTTACTTTTAAAATATGAAGCAAGAAAGCAAAAGGGATTTAAAACTGAACCAAACGGAAACTAGTTACAGATCTGTAAAAAAAAGGGGACTATTTCTATCAGTTTGTTTCCGTTTCGTCCGTTCACATGAAAAACTTTCCCCTCACTTCTGTCACCCACTAGAATGTAGACAGAAGGGGCCTTTCCATTTTTTTTAGTAAATAACTAAAATCACTGCAGTCTGTGCTATTTTTCCATTACAAAAAAACCCACAAAAAGCAAACGGAACGGAATTGAACAGAACTGAAAATCCCATTGAAATTAATGGGAAGCGAAACTGAACCTTTTTTTTGTTTTAATTTTATGGCTTTACTGATGAAAAAGCAGAGCCGTAAGTGTACAAGCCATCACTCCGGGGATTTTTGTATTCACTTATTATATATCTATCTCCTCAGTATATATAAGTGGGCTAATGTTACCTTGAATCGTTATTTCTTGAAATCTGTAACTCTCAGCCTCTTTTTCTTTAGATGGTCATGTGATCTCAATTCTGACCAGCCTAGATCTACTTGGGTTTATGTTGTCTGGCAATAGTCACTTTCTCAGTATATAAGGAGTATACCACAGAAACTGCTAGGGGGGGGGGGGGGGGGGGGGGCACAGACAGTCATATCATGGTTGCTAATGCTGATCACACAATTATAATAGAGATCATAGCTCATCCCCCTGACTGTATACTTATGGTGTGTAGCTTATTTAGGTGGATACAGAAGGTAATGATAATTTAAAATTATAATTTAAATCTTCAGCTAATGCATGATGGGATTGATTTGAAACTAGAAGTAAAACATCCCACCATAAAGGTGGAGCCTGATAAGTATTAGATAGCGGGCTGCACTGCATGGAAGTGACTGCAATACACAGAGGAGTCCTCCAGAGTTTGACAGATAAGCAGGTGAAGGGTGTAGGGTTAGAAAAATGTGCTTTTTACCTAAGTGGCCTTTTAACTATAAAAGGCGTCTCTCTCTAGAGGACTTTCCATTACATTGATACAATACAAATTGTGCAATGCTTCACTTGTTCTCTGGTTGCGCTGTAAGAGGACTGAAGACTTGCTGGAGCCCAAGTAGCGGGACATCATGTGATCAACTAATGATCAGCACCTAACTACTGTGTATCGCCAATGAAAAGACGGCAACTATTAATAAACTCAGTGCTATCATACAAGCAGGCTTAGGCCGCCTGTACATGGGCGGGTTGGACCCCACATGCAGGATTCCTGCAGCAGAGTTCTACCCGGTGCCCGGCCAGCAAGCCCCAGTGTACCTCTCTGGCGTCTTCTACTCTGCTGCTGATCTGCCGTCCGACGCACCGGGACACATGCGCAGTACAGAGGACGTGGCTGCCATGACCATTCTGAAATGATGATTGCAGAAGGGCCACAGGACGGACGGCTGCATTGACTTCAATGGAAGCTGGCCGTGCGTAGCCCGCACAAAATCGCAGCATGCTGCAATTTCTCCTCCGCGAGCGGAAAATCGTAAATGACTCCCGTTCGTGGGCAGGAAAGCGCGTATTGCCATAACATGCTATGGATTGCTGCAGAATTTGCAGGCAGAATCCCGCTCCAGATTTCGCAATGCAAATCCGCCTGCGTGCAGGAGGCCTTACATAGTGTTTTTCACGCTGACACAATACTCCGTATATAGGAAAAGTAACATATCCCAGTGATGTAAACTCAACAGTGGGGTCATGGAAGGCGGGATGACGGTGACATGTTCAATGGATTAAATAATAAGGTGCAGCTAACCCCATTGGACTCACGAGAAGAGGTGAGTGGCATCGCTGTGCTCTGGTATCTCCGTGCTCCGATACTTCATGAAATCAGCCAATGTCTGCAGAGGGTCTTCACTAACCGCTATTTTATCTCCAGACGTCCAGGTCTCCATCGCCACCAAGACAATACTGGTGTTTAGCTGTTCCCTGAAAATCTAAGAGGAGAAGCCAGGAATAAACTAGGGTGGGCAGGAGGGTATTAAAAAATGGACAAGGAACCAAGTAGGGAAACTGTAGGGGTATAAAACGGGTAAAAAGGTGCAGAATACTGACAATGCCCATGATTAAAAAAAGCCACTAACCAGCTGTAGAAGCTGAAATGACATATATACAAATATCTTGTCTTGCCTACTATCCTGGGTCAATCATTCATATACAATTGTAGGTAAAAATAACAGCCAACCATGGTTATACATACAGTTGCAATCAAAATTATTCAACCCTCATTGCAAATTAATTTATCTGCCAAATGTACAAACTTTCCGCTGTTACAAATAAATCAAACAAGCAATTTAAATAGTTCAACAAAATCAATATTTATCAAGTGGTTTCTCCAAAGTCGTCACAAAATGGCACTTTTAATGACTACTGCAGTCTCTGAATTATTCAAGCTAAATACAATTCCCCATAAGAGCACACATTTGCAATTATGGTTTTGTCTCAAGCACACCTGAAGTAACTAATCATGGGCTTCATTAGTTGCATCAGGTGTGCTTGAGACAAAACGCATCAAATATCTGGACTGGCTAGGGCTTGGTTGACTTTTACATTTGATTGCATGTTAGAAATATGACTAAGTTGAGAAAGCAGTCCAAAAAGTTAAAAAAGAGATCATTGCCTTCACAAACAAAGAAAAGAATACAACCTAGGACCTGAATGTTCCTAGAGATGCAGTTGGAGGCAGTTCACAAGTTCAAAGTTAAAAGTGACACTACCTCTACTACCTGAACATGGCAGAAAGAGGAAGCCATCATTGGCTGCCACCAGATTCTTCTGAGGAGGCAGGTGGTCAGAGATCTTCAAGTGACTGCAAAAAGCCTGCAGCAAGATGTGGTAGTAGCAGGCACTGAGGTTTCAGTTCGCACAGTAAATGGCATACTAAATGAAATAGAAATAAGTTCTTTATACCCAAACTCCAAGACGTACACCTCTACTGACCCAAAAGGAACAAGAAAAGTCGTCTACAATATGCTCAAAGATGATCTAAATAAGCCACAAAATTTTGGTGATTCTGTTATCTAGAGCAATGAAACAAAACTGGAACTCTTCGGGCCTATGGATCAGTGGTATGTCCGAAGGAGGAAGAATGAAGCATATGCTGATAAGAATCCCCTGCCTACAGTGAAGCATGGCAGTGGCTCGGTGATGCTCTGGGGCTGCTTTGCTTCCACTGGAAGCCTGCAACGTGTGGAGGACAAGATGGATTCCATCAAAGATCAGAAAATTCTAGAAAAAAACTTCATGCCTTCTGTGAGAAAGCTAAAGCTTGGGCGTCATTGGACCTTCCAACAGCATGATGATCTCAAACATACCTCAAGGTCCACCAAGGCTTGGTTTCAGAAGGAGTCCTGGATGATTCAGGAGTAGGTCCCCTGACTTGAACCTCATAAAAATCTTCAGTTGGATTTGAAGAAGAAGGTTGCAGCGAGCAAACCCAAGAATATTGCGGACTGGTGGCCATTGTCCATGACGAATGAGCTAAGACTGCTCAGGAACGCTGTCAGGCTATATAGATCATGTTTGCAGCAGGTCAAAGGCAAGAGAGGCTCTACAAAATACTAAAGACGCTCGTCAGGAAGGGGCAAATAATTCTGAGACTGCAGAGTCCTTAGAAGAGGCATTTTATGTTGTACTTGGAGAAACCGCTTGTTACATTAGTTGTGTTGAGCTATTTAAATAGTTTTGGTTTGATTGTTTTTTTTGTAAACGGAGGAAAGTTTGTAAATTTGGCAAATAAACCCAATTTATAATCAGGGTGAATCATTTAGAAGATGGAAGGAGGGTCTGTTTCTGGGAGTCCCTGTAATCAGCTTGTAATTAGAGATGAGCGAGTATACTCGCTATTGCACATTACTTGAGCGAGTAGTGCCTTAGCCGAGTATCTCCCCGCTCGTCTCTAAAGATTCGGGGGCGGCGCGGGTGACAGGTGAGTTGCGGCAGGGAGCGGGGGCTAGCGGGGGGGGGGGGGGAGAGAGAGATCTCCCCTCCGTTCCTCCCCGCCCCCCGAATCTTTAGAGACGAGCGGGGAGATACTCGGCTAAGGCACTACTCGCTCATCTCTACTTGTAATCTATGGTAAACTTCATGAAGTGCTTATTACAGCAGATCAGAACGGTTATTTCAAGCAATACTTTTCTATCAGGTCTGATGATTGGCATTACTAGTTCTCCAGAGCCATATAAAACACAAGCAGGTCTGTCACTGTATTATTAGAAGGGGCCCCTTAGTGACGTTCCCCTCTAGTCTGGCATATAATGAGGGCTTCTCACTATACCACACAATCACTTTAGATGTATTTACGTCAAAAAGTATACTTGGAGCCAAAGATAATATTCAGGTTTGGTCAAAGAGCCTCAAATCGCCATACATTGTACAGACTTGGGTTCCAGTAACCCAAGTCTCCCCTTGACACCCTCTATCGTCCCTCTACTGCACATTCCGAGAATGGGTTACCAAGACCGCTGGCAAAGTTGTACTCACAGAATCCGCTAGATTCACCACCGATTTGGCAAAACTACTTGTAAGACCCACAGACTGTCGGACCTGAAACTGAAGAGGACAAAAGGTGGGAGATGTGTAAAATTCTTACTATTTCGTGTACAGAAATATGCAAAAAGGCGATAGAAAACTACCTCTACAGCGCCACCTATTGGAAGGTGACTTCACTATAAAATTAATGTCCGAACTTTCAAAATGACTAAGGCTCAACGTCCACAGCGGATCTGACATGGGGGATACCTGCGCGAAAGATCCACAGTTCAAGCCGCCCCCATAGGGAAGCACTTCAATTAACACATGCTGATTTGATTTGCGGGTGCCACATGCGGAAAAGAAATTACAGCATGCTCCATTTTACGCGGATTAACTTATAGAAAAGTCACTTTCTAATCGGTTGCACTTTGGAGGTACTTTTACATCCTCTATTTGCATTCCTTTTTTCCCAGGTAGCATTGCATGGCCTATATAATACTACCCAAGACTTAGTGCTCTCCACAAGGAGAAATGTTTTTGTAGGCATATACAAAGGCATTATGTAATCCATGTACAAATAATGATATCACTGCCAGGTTACAAAAGCCAAAGTGGAGAAAAAAGTCCTGGTTCTGTCATCTCAACAAATTTAATCTGGTTACTTCTTTCTATGTTTGGCACCTCCCACCCCCCCGGACCCCCAGGAGCTATATTGCAGATAAAAACAGAAAAAGAAGGGATGGAGAAAACCCAATAAACTCCAAAGGTCTCGGTCCCAGACGTGAACCCAGGGTCAAAGCCCTAGGAACGGTTGTCAAAGGTCGAAGGCTGGAGGTGCTGCCTTCCAGGAGACCCACCTAATGGAGGATGGAGTGAATAGATGAGCTGAGGAACTGCTGTGTCGGCGCACTTGCCAGAGAAAGGTTGTGAGACAATGAGATAAAGTATCCAACTTGTTAAATTAACACCAGCAATACGATGCATTTCGGGGTGAGCCCCTTCATCAGTCATGCTGGGGGGTAAATTAGTTAATTCAGGAGACAGAAAGTATGTACCCAAAGGTTGGGAGAGGAAAACCGAGAGGAGGGAAGCTGAATAGTGATTCGGAGGAAAGGGGAGCGCATGACTGATGAAGGGGCTCACCCCGAAATGCGTTGGTTAATAAATAAATGAGTAAATAAAAGAGAGGTTGGATGGTTTATCCCATTTTCTCACAACCCTTCTCTAGAGAGTCGCGCCGACACACCGGTTCCTCGGCTCACATATTCCAGCAGTAGGCAGGCTCGCTGGTGATAACCCTTTAAGGAATTATATTAATAGTCATGCTGGTTGTCATCCAGCTTCCCCAGGAACAGGTATAACTAAGAAATCGATAAATGCATTATGTAATAATGTGACAGAAGATGATTAATAGAGGATGTATATTTACTAGGGCACTGTTAATGTTAGGAAGGGGAAGTCCTCTGTATATAAATATAGTCACAGACCAATGCTTGCTTCATACACGTTAGTCAGCGACACGTACCAGACGCCAGTCATTGACCACCACAAGTTCAATGTATTTGGTTTCAGACAAAGCAGAATGCGCAGTTGGGCGGACCTAGAGGTGCAAAATACATGCAAATATGAGCAAAATGGACTCCTCATACCCCGGCAATCCAGGAACAGATACCACCTGACTTCTGGAGCCAATCAGAGGCAACAGCAGTCACGTGCCCCCCCCCCCCCGCCACAGACCCCTCCACACATAGTTTGCTAGTGATAGCCCCCATTAGCAAACCAAAGTGTTCTGCACTACCAGACGCAATACGTTTGGCGGCCATCTTTTTGTTACAAAGTTTTTGGTCTTTTAGTCAAAACTGGAATTTGATTTTTTTTAAAATGAACGGCACCAACATTTTTATGATTCCAAAGATGAATACTAATGCCTCAATATACCGACCTGTCTTTTCCTCCGTATTTTTGAACTTCTGGGAATTTCTTGAAGATGCCTACAGCCTGAGGAAATGAAAAAGTTGCAAGGAAAAAAAACAGAGCAAAATATAAGGGTCATGTGATCAGGAGAGAATAAAATCAATAAATGCAAAAAGCAGCATAAAGGGTCGAAAAGACTCCATTTTGAACCGGAAACACGTTGCCCAGTAAAGCCCTTCATTTATCCTGCTGGGACCTTGGTCCTGCTTGACAGTAGGGCCATGATCCTCGTTTGGTCTTCTACTTCATTAGCTACAGAGGTGACCATC
Source organism: Eleutherodactylus coqui (assembly GCF_035609145.1). Taxonomy (NCBI): domain Eukaryota; kingdom Metazoa; phylum Chordata; class Amphibia; order Anura; family Eleutherodactylidae; genus Eleutherodactylus; species Eleutherodactylus coqui. The sequence continues at coordinate 30,175,989 of NC_089849.1, forward strand.
ACCAATCCATCTCGGACAGGCTGCAGGACTCTTTACGGCGTTACGCCATTGGCACAACTGGTTGAGGTGCCATTATACTAACCCGTATCTCATTGTCTTCTCCTATCGGAGGCCCCTCTACCCTTTTCCATCCATGGGGTTGTGTGAAGGCTTGCTTTTTGCGAGTTGATCAGTAATATTCATTATATGGGGTACATATGACTACTTTATAGCTTTTTATTTGGTTTTTTTTGGAGTCTGGGCTTTACATACCGTTTTTCTGTGACAATGTTCACCATTTGGGATTAAAAACGTGATATTTTAATACATTGGACTTTTTACAGATGGAGCAATACCAATTTTTACATTTTTTCCCATTTTTTTAATGTAATGACTGGGAAAAGGTTCTTTTGTAATTTTTTTTTGTATATTTTAATGTTAAAAAGTAATTTAAAAAACTATTTCACTCATTTTAACTTCTTTTTCTCACAGGGTACTTGAATTTGCGATCATATGATCGTTTATACAGTGAAATGCAATACTACAGTATTGCACTATACTGTATTCTCACAGACTTTCCATTAAGATGAGCCACAATCTCATCTTAATAGGCACCCACTCATGGTGGCCTTCGGAAGACCATAGACTGCTATGACACCTGGAAGGCACCTTGTGCTCTCATCGTGAGGAGACCATTTGAGACCCCTAAACGCCTTTTGGGGTTTTTAAAGAGTTCACAGCTGTAATCCGCGTGAACGGTGATCATGGCTGTTTGTTTGCAGGATGGTGTTGGCTGTCAAAGGCAGTCGATATCTGCTGTGCATGGAATGGGCTTGGCTCCTAAGCCCACTCTTTACATAGACACCGTGCACACTAAATGTGTGGTGCAATTCAGGAAGGGGTCAAATGGGTTTAGGAAAAAAATATGCTTTTTAATCTCCCCCAGGAACAGCACCATTATTGTCCATGGGTGATGTCTAGTACTGCAGCTCAGCCCCAGTCACTTGAATTATCAGTTAGAGATTGTCTAGGATCAGAAAAACATGGTTGTTTTCTTCCCAAAACAGCGCCACACCTGTCCACTGGTTGGGTCTGGTATTACACATCAGCTTTATTGAAGTAAATGAGCTGCAATACCAGACACAGCCTGAGGACAGGTGCGGCACTGTTTCCAGAAGGAGTCATGTTTTTTTTTTTAACCCTGGACAACCCATTTACCAATTTTTTCCAACCTCATAAGCCCTTTTAAATGACACGTAGAGGTAATTGTTTTCTTCTGATTGACTTTTCAGTTCTGTTAGTTGTATAGAAGATACCACAGACTTGTGTCATGCGCTTTTCCAGGGACACCTTCCAACTGTCATCCATGTCTTATTTTGCACTATTTCTAATATCACGCACCAGACAGGTGAATTTTGCTCCAGATGCTTATGTACCTGATTCTTTGCATTTCTTTGCACGCTCAATCACATGCGGCCACGGAAGAGACTTCTGTAAAGAGAAGCAACTCATCAGCTTCTGCTCCATTAAGTGACAGAAGTAATTGTATAAACTGCGGGGCTTCAAGCACATCCAGTAGCGTTCAAAAATAGCAGTAACATCAAAAGCCTGATAAATCACTTGTTTTGGTAGAAGTGATATTTCTACATAGCAAGTGATGTAGTCGTTAGTGTCGTAGAGCGATCGGGCGCATGCGTGAGGCTGTCAGTGCGGCTGAAAAGCGGTCAGCGCGCATGCGCCTGATTACTTGGGGCAGCGCTAACATATTGCAGTGAAACGCATGACGTCTCCAGTGGGCGGGGCTAGAGACATTACTAAAGACAGAAAGGGGCGGGTTTACAGGCGATCAGAAGGGAGCGAGCCCAGACCACAGACAGAGGTGGACCGCCCATCGGACGTCCAGGGATAATTTGCATATGGCACACAACACGGTTGAAGAGGGATCTCTCAGGAATGGTAACCCGCTAGAAACTGATAAAGGTATCTATGGATTCATCATAACAGCGCACATGTAACTGTGTAATCCGCTCGTATGACTAAAATTAGGTGATAGACTTCCTTTAAGGTAGGAGGGCACACATGTTGGCTACAGTGCATTTCCTTCTGAAATACTGGCGAAAATTGGTCGTCCGATGAAGGACGGACTTTAATTAAAAAGTTGGTTGGAGAGGAAAAACATGGAGAAATGCAGCAAATTATAGGCTGCTCTGCTAAAATAATCTCAAGTGCCTAGAAGTGGCTGCGCGAACCTGAAAGACACAGAAGGAAGCGGGGAACTACCGTTCAAATGCATCAAAAAAATAGCCAAAATGGCAAAGACTAAGCAATGATCACCTCTAGAAAGATCCAAGAGGATCTGAACCTACCCATGACTACTGCTACAATCAGGAGACCGTTAAGCAAGATCTCCCCACAAAGTCCCTTTGTTGACAAAGACACATGTGCTGCAGAGGTTAAAAGTTGCAAAGGAAAGTTTGATGGGTCACAGGTCACCCTCCTTTATCTAGTATTCTAGCATTGGTACGGTAGGGGGCAAACATGAAGGTGGAACAGTAGTAGACGGAAGATCCATTATCTTAAACAGTCAGGTAATTGCGCTTTTACAGTCCCAGGTGGACAATTGGACGGATTTTTACCTTGGTTTTCAGCTCTTGGGGGTGTATTGTATACGTGAATGTCCCATCAGAGAATGCTCCACTGCAAAAAAAAAATTATATATATATATCCACCATTAATCATCACAGTTCTGCAAATACATTATTACAGTATATACAGATGAGTCACACAGTCCTGTTATTACTAATATAATCACCAGAGTCCCTTAGTTACTAAGATGGGGAATATGTTCCACCGAGATAAATCATACAGCTGCTGTGCAATTCATGAGAAGAGGGGTTAAGTGAGGAGGGAACAGCCAGGGGTAGGGCCGGAACAAGGTGCAGGTGAAGGTAGGCACTCGCCTAGGGCGTCACTTCGCCACAGCTTAGAAGGGGCACATTTTTTATTGAAAATCAGTACAGAAGGCTGCATAGCAGTAACAGTGGGCATGGTCTACCGTATTACTCACCCCTCCTCCGGATGCTGATGCCACACTACATCTGGACAACCACTCATCATTAGGATGTAGCGCAGCATCCCTAGTAGAGGAGGACCCAGAGTGTTGGCACCGGCTCCTCTTCCTCTTCACACTACTGCTTCCAGACCAGGACCCAATGTAGTGAAGGTAGTATAAGTGCCCAGGGCAGGGGGAGAACTGAGTTTATTTTTTTGCACTGGCCTGAGGTTTGGATTAAATATGGAGGTGTAGGCTGATCCAGGAGGTCTTTACTAACTGTAGGCGCGGGCTGATCTGTAATAAAGGGATTGTCCGGCCACATACTTTTTTTCTCCTTCTTAAAATTTTAACATAAACATAACTGGCATTGCTGCGTCCAAAATAATATAATAGTATTTATCCTGTATGGTGGACACTATTAAAAAAATGCAAGGCCAGAATTGCAGATTTTGGTCACTTCTGCTAACTCTCCCCCCACCCCCACCCCCCCCCCCCCCACCCCCAAAAAAAAAGAAAAATGGAAAGCAAAATGATGAAAAAGTCACATGCATCCCAAAAAGATACCAGTAAAAACTACAGCTCACCCCACAAAAAACAAGCCCTCATATGACTACAATGATGAACGAAATAGGTGCGAAGTTAAACAGGCCCCCCTCCTTCCCACCAGCACAGACCTCTATATGCAAATAGCCAGATGATGGTATCAAAAGGCGGGGTCAGAGTTACAGACTCAGGTTCAAAGATGGTGGACAGGCGAGTCACAAGTCAAGGTCAGGTTCACGAATCACAATCATGGGAGTGGTTCAGTTAGGATGGGACCTAATATTCTGCACCTGTTGCTGAAAAAGAGCTTTTTATAGGCAGTGCTATTGAATCAATTGACATTAAAGGGATGCCTTCGAAATTGAATGCGATACTGCTTGCTGAACACTAGAGGGAGCTCTGGTATGTAGTGTAGCATGTCACCACTAGAGGGAGTTCCTGTGCTGGAAACAGCTGAAAGATGACATTGGGGAGGGGGAAGAAAATAGTCTGCCCAAGTGCTCTGGGATACCAGAGATGAGTTGCGTTTATGTGCTGTCGGAAGGGTATAGTTTCTAGAGAGTATCTAAAAGGTGTTAGGAGACTTTTAAGGCCATGCATGCTCCTCTGGAAAATTTGAATATGCAAGTTGAGAGATGGAACAATGCCTCCTCGTTGCCACCTATTAGAATGCAGCACTCCCACAGGTCAATATCTGACCTTTTAACAAGCCTGGTTACAATGTATGTAGTCAGAACGCATTTAAATAGAAAGTGTGAAGTGCTGATGTCATCTGTTAAGCTCTGATGTCATCAGTCACAACATGTTTTTCTGAATCCCAGCATTTCTCTAGTCAACTGCTGAGATTCCAGCACTGATTGAACCGAGAGCTTCACAGTAACATCCTGCTCTGTTCTTCCGCCCCCACACACCTCCTGCTGTCAGCAAATGGTCCCGGAGACTCAAGCGACATCTCAGGAAATAATCATTTCTGTGCACTGAATGCCAACCAGCGCTGCACTCACCTGAGTCCATGGCAGGTGGAGACTGCAGCCCATGATTCTTCGCACCCACGCACATGGCCCTTGTAGTAACAATGATCGCCAACTTCTCCGGGGGTCTGAAAAACAAAAATAATATACCATAATAAGTCAAGAAAAAGCATAGAAGGAATAGAATAGAAATCAATACAATATTATTATCTCCTTTGTGTTTAGATCGGTCTTTTGGTCCCACTTTGCTTACATCCTCGCAAAAGTCAACGATTAAAAAAAAACAAAACAGATTTGCATATATTTTTCTGTCCCCAGAAACAGTGCCATGTCTGTCCGCAGGTTGCATCTGGGATTGCAGCATGAAAATGAATGATACTAAAATGCAGGACATTATCCTATGGACAGACTTGGTGCTATATTTGGGGCAAGCAAGCGGGTGTTATTTCTGGGGCAATAAGAAGGCCCATTGGCATCAATAGAAAAAGCATTCAAAATCAAGGGGCACTGGCTACCCGGGTCCTGGGATGTATCTGGTCACTCGCTATTTTATGCTACAAGCCTGCTCAAATTTTCATTGGGAATAACATGTTATTCAGTGTTAAATGGAATAGTCAATGAGATAACTTGCAAAAGTGCAAATCACTTTTTTCCTTTTCTACCGAAAATGAGTTTTTTGTTCTGAAAAATGCCTTTTAATTGCTGACCACTAGGGGTCTCTCTTGCTTCGAATTAACTATTCATTGCCTGTTGTCAAGTGATGTCTCTAAGGTAGCAACATAAATAATGAGACAGAACAGGAAGTGGAGGAGAGTGATGACTTATGTTGCCCATAAAAATGTATGGAGTGTGAGGTGCAGGCAGTGTCTGTGTGAATCTCGCTCCCTTCCCCTAACATTGAGTGATAGTTTACTGAATTATAGCTACTGCAATCACATCTCCACTGCTCAGTTTTTCTCTACACTGTCCTACATGATAATGTTACGTCTGATGTTACAGGTGTATGTCGCTCGCTTCTTACACATGTTTCCACACACGTAAAATACACAGTACACAGCAAATATGCATGCAACATGCATATTTGCTGCATATGTTAAAGTCCTATTGCTTATACCGGGGTATTTTACCTGTGTAACATGCACTAAAATAGGACATGCTGTGTCTTTTTGTACGCGTGTGAAAAAAAAACGCAGTGTGAGTGGTCCAATAGAATTCAATGGACTTTTAGCACTGCATATTGCAGGTAGCATAAACCCATATGAATGAACCATTAGAGACCAGAATCTGCAGTTCTCTGTGCACAGTCTATAGAACACAGGATAGCAGTCAGGCTTCTCCCACCAGTATTGAGAGAACTGAGAATCAGATGCCCACCTTGCGAGGGGAATATGGGGGGATATGGATACAACTCATAATAGCCAAAGTTGTTGGTTGCCCTCTTGAATATATAATATATCCCATCTGGGGATTGCAGGAGATGCAGTAGATAAATGAGAGTGGTTACTGTGATATTTTGTAGGAATCGAACCTGGGATTACAGGACAATTGTGTGCGAGTCAATGCAGGTGTGAAAAGTTTCTTCATGATGTACGAACTATATGTGTGAGGAGCGAGGATTGTTCCGTTCCAAGAGTGTGCTTCTGATGTAATGCTTATTGCATTCAGTTATGCATAAAATGCTACCACTTGTGTAATGGTGCAGCACGCATGTGAGATGGGCGTTTGAGAAAAGGTAGTCATAGCAGGACAGATCCTAGAGTAAATTGTGGCATCAACCATGTAGGGCATCCTTGTTGAAAGGACGCGGCGCCACTGAGTCGGGCAATGTGAAGCAGAGTCAGTATTGGCCAACAGCCATTATGGTCCATGGAGGTGACTGGCTGTTGTCCGGTTTTGAAAGCCATGTACTCTGATAATTCAATGGGGATGTAACCCATAGCATAAAGTGACGTAAAGTGCTGCAGAATATATATGTGCCTTATAAAGGTCATTATTATGTACATAGCGCGGCCGTTGCCATTCACGTTGAACGGCCACAAATACTGTAGGTGCACCACACTATTACTATAGCACTCCTGTGTGATCAAGGTTGGTGCTACTATATCAGTACGATTGACCCAGTGTCATTCCAATGGCACATAACTATCGTGCTCCATACTTATCCTATGACTTTATCTTATGCAAAGGACTTGATTTCCATCATATGCCAAAACAATTAATAATCTGGTTACACAATAATAAAAAAGCTCTTAACATAAGACCATGTGGATCGCCGCGGCCTTCTCTTCCGGGCTACAAATCAGAAAACTGTGCGTACTTAGATTTCTATCCCATTCGGTTTTGTTTAATGACCATAACTATCTATACAAAGATATCGGCACACTATCCTATCAAAAGTAACTAACTACTGACTACTCGGGCGAAAAGATTCGGGGGGCGCCAGGGGTAAGCGGGGGGTTGCAGAGGGGAGTGGGGGGGGGGAGAAAGAGAGAGAGCTCCCCCCTGTTCCCCCCTGCTACCCCCCCGCGCCCCCCGAATCTTTTTGTCCGAGTAGTCAGTTACTCGGAAAAAGCGGTGCTCGAGTGGAAAATCGCCGTAAACGAGTACGTTCGGTCATCTCTAGTGCTTTTCCATTGAACGGCCTGTCAGGTGCAGATGCCCGACAGCTCGTCCCAGCAATAATCATTCCTGTGCTTTTACATAGGAGCAATTATCGTTAGTGACTCATTCCAGCCCGCTCTGCCTCCATTTACAGTAAGCTGACAGTTGCTCACAAGTGGATGACTGCCTCAGTTTACACGGGACGATTCATTGTTCGGTTTTCTGTATGCAGAAACTGAATGACAAACGAGAAGCGAATGACTTCTCGGTGGTCGTTCAGTTGGTGCAGGCATTCACACTGAACGATAATTGTTCAGATTACCACTGGATCGTGGGAATCTAACAGATTATCAGACCGTGCAAAAGCACCTTTAGTTTGGATACTCTCCGTGGTATACTTTCTACTTAGATCTGATACACTCCAGCTGATATTTCCCTCTATTCATCCTGCAAACATCTGGCGAGTTCTCTAAAAGGAGTTAAACGCTGTTCATATTTTCTGACCTAACGTTCCAGTTTATCCCAAAGATGTTCAGTAGGGTTCAGGTCGGGACTCTGTGCAGCCAGTCCAATCATGGAACATCCGTATCCTCAAACCAACGTAAAGCAGCGTTGGATTTGTGACAAGGCACGTTGTCTTGTTGGAAGTATGGCCGACCATTCCCAGAGTATTGTCACATTGTCGGCAGCACATTATTGTCTAGAATGTCAGGATACACCTCCGTGTTCATAGTTCTTGCCACTACAACCAACGGATGGAGTCCATGCCACATAAAACATCCCCAGACCATAACTAAACCGTACTGAACTGTTGGTACAACACACTCAGACAAAAGGCATTCCCCAGGATCCTCCACTCCCAGGTATGTACATCTGATTTTGAAGTGATTCATCACTCCATAGAACATTCTGCGATGCTCCTTGCACTACTGGAGATGGGCCGATGCATCTTCTTTGAGAGAACTCATCAGGCATTTGCAGGAGGATTTGAGGGAAATACCAGCTGAAGTGGGTCAGACATTAATAGAAAGTATGCCATGGACAGTATTGATGTCATCAGGGCCAAAGGAGCCCCACTAAGTATTAACATATGGAAATAAATACTACTTTTAATTCTTGCTCAAGGGTCCAATTACTTTTTGCAGGATAGAGTATTACAGATTCTGTGATTGGACATACTGCAGGTCATTGGTAAAGTGCAAACATTAAAAATCTCCGTGCCCCCATTACACTAACATTCTCTGACTACATGTCCTCTATGTTCGTACGTAGCGTTTTATTATATAATGGGTCCAACTGTTTAAGTGGAGCGGAAATAATGATAAAACAATATCTGGGTCTCTCCACCTCCCACAGAACATGGCCCGAGGTAAACTGAACCTTCGTTTATTAGTCCTGCCTCGGATGAAAGAGAACGTGCAGAATAAGAAGCTGTAGAGTGGCTCAAAATGAACACCGACTTCCCTACATGACCCATTTATCTTGGAGAGAAAAGTGATTGAATAACACAAATGTAGGAGGTTTTGTTTAGAGATGATATTATACATTTATGGTATATTATGCTTATAGTATGAGTGATAACAGGAGCAGAACATTAAAGGCCATTTCCCCTGAAAAAAGAAATCTTTTATATAGTCAGGCATTTCTGAGTCATCCTGGCCACCTTTATAGCTAACAGATGCTGAGTGTCGACCAGTAATGGAAGCCATTACAGTGTCTAAAGGGAAGGGGGGCTGTTGCTTTACTATCTGACTGTGGAGTGCACTCCCTCTATCTACTGCTCTTCATGGTCTAAGATGACTAGGGCAAATAGTGTCAAGAATGTCTTTAGGGGGGTACTTATTCTCCTTGTGGAGAGCACCAAGTAGGCATATGGAGATTTATAAGTCATGCAATGCTCCCTGGGAAAAAAGTATGCAAATTAACTCTCCTTCCAGGAAGACTGTCTCTCTGGTGCCGCCTATTGGAAGGTAGCTACCCTAGAAGTGAATGTATGACCCTTTAAACAGCCTTTCAAAATGATTAAGGATATAAGTCAAACCAGAAGTTTCTCCGTAAGGAAAAAAGATGCCTATCCGCAGACAGATGTTTAGAGGTTGTTGCATGCTATCAGGGCAGAGCTTGGTACTGATTGGTTGGGTGGGAGCTGTTTGAAGTGGGTCTGGGGGGGGGGGGGGGGGGCTACTGGTGCATAGTGCCAAGCAGGAATATGGAAACTTATAGGCCATACAAAGTTCAGTGTTGTGTTGCAGAACATAAGAGGCTGACAGCTTGGTCACTACAAGAAAAGTGACCCATTGTGGAAAATAAATGTAGTACATGGGCGGACTCCTGTAATAAGAAGCGGCATAATTACATATAGGCCTTTTATGATTACTTATGTGTAAACTGATGAATCGTGCTCAGGATAGGTCATCAATATCAGATCAGTGAGAGTCTACTCCTCATGACCCCCACTGATCAGTTCACTGAAGAGGACTCTTCTCGAGTCTGTGATGTCATGTTCATCAGTCACATGGCCTAAAAGCAGCTCAGTTCTATTTAAATGAATGGGATTGAGCTGCTATACCAGGCACAGTCGCTATGAAATGTATGAAGCTACGCCTAATATCCATTGAAGTGGTGGCGGCGCTCACCCAAGTGCCATGGCCACTTCAAACCTCTGATAGGCAGGGGTCCTGAGCAGCAGTTCTGAACTGAAGTGATATTGATGACCTATCCTGAGGATATCTTAGTCCCAAAAAACCCTTTAACCCTTTAGTGACTGCCCATACGCCTTTTTATAGCAGTCAATAATGGGTCTTATTCTGATGCATACATCTTTCAATAGCAATCCATCAGAATCCCAACAAGGGTCTCCCCTGCCGGTAGGAGCGCGGACTCAGTTGTCTGATGTCAGCTGGGATACAGTTCTAATGGCTGGGAATGGAGAAACATCCAATCCCAACTATTTAACCTTTCATATGTGACGATCAATGCAACAGTAACAAGTAATGGTTTGCTATGCCACCTGGAGTCTTGACGATGGCCTTTGGGCTTGTTATCTATGAGGGAAAACCAAAGAGCAAAGATCCGTACTGGAGACTCTCTGGGCTCTAACTGATGGAGAGGGTCATAAGTGGAGGATCACCGTCCGGTTAGCGTGCAATAAGACAACCCCTTTAATTTTGGAAGGGACGTCTCCAGTGGGAATAAGGACCTTATTTCTGCAGAATGCCTGGAAATACTAAATTACATATTAACTAATTGTAATTAAATATGTCCTCTGGAATTAGATGTCCCTTTGGAATAATATTGTATTTTGGCTTAATGGAGAAATTAATTAAGACCTTATTAAGTTAAATCGGAAGGGGGGGAGGCATTTTATTGCTGAGACAGTCTGCCATGTTAATAACTTTGCAGTGCAATCATAGTTTTATGCACAATGGAATATAATTGATTGTTTTTTGCATTAATTTCTCGATTCTTCATGATTGGAATACATGTATGCACTGGCATACGTATAGGGGATGCGATTGCACCCGGGCCCAGGAGCCTTAGGGGGCCCATTAGGCCTCTCTTCTCCATATAGGGAGCCCAGTACTATGAATAAAGCATTATAGTTGGAGGTCCTGTTACAGATTTTGCATTGGGGCCCAGGAGCTTCAAGTTATGCCTCTGTGTTAAGGGGTTAGGAGAAGTTAGGGGGCCCCAAGATAAACTTTTGCACCCGGGCCCATGAGCCTTTAGCTACGCCCCTGCATGTATGTATATCTCTGTGTAAAGGGGAAGCATGGTTAGCCTTAGCTACAGGCAACCCATGCGGTCACATAGGGCACCGGCCCCCAGCTTTTAGGTGGGGCACAGGTGGATGTAGTTTGTGGGCGATTGTCATCCTTAGGGCCACCCAGCCAGATGATTTTTTTCATCTGTGCAACATCATCTTGTAAAGCTATATGAATCATCCTCCCCCTGGCTTAGTTCTGCTAGTGTATTTATGTTATGAGCTTGGTTCTGTGGCTGCATTTATGTTCTTGGTTCTGGTACTCTATGCTATGGGCTTGGCTCTGATACAGTATTTATGTACTGAGCTTGGCTCTGAGGCTGTATTAATGTTATGAGCCTGGCTGTGGTGTTGTATTCAAGTTATAAGCTTAGTTCTGGTGTTATATTTATGTTATAAGCTTGATTCCTATGATGTACTCATGTTATGACCTTGGTTCTCATGCTGTATTCATGTACTGGGCTTGGTTCTGGTACTATATCTATGCACTGATCTTAGCTCTGGTGTTATCTTTATGTTATGAGCTTGGTTCTGGTACTGTGTTTGTTATAATCTTGGCTATGGTACTACATTCATGCTGTGAACTTGGTTCTGGTGCTGTATTGATGTTGTAAGCTTGGTTCTGGTGCTGTGTTGATGTTGTGAGCTTGGTTCTGGTGCTGTGTTGATGTGAGCTTCGTTTTGGTGCTGTGTTAATGTTGCGAGCTTTGTTCTGGTGCTGTATTAATGTTGTGAGCTTGGTTTTGGTGCTGTGTTAATGTTGTGAGCTTGGTTCCTTGTGCTGTGTTAATTTTGTGAGCATGGTTCTGGTGCTGTGTTAATGTTGTGAGCTTGGTTCTGGTGCTGTGTTAATGTTGTGAGCTTGGTTCTGGTGTTGTGTTGATGTTGCAAGCTTGGTTCTGGTGCTCTGTTAATGTTGTGAGCTTGGTTCTGGTGCTGTGTTAATGTTGTGAGCTTGGTTCTGGTGCTGTGTTGATGTTGCAAGCTTGGTTCTGGTGCTGTGTTGATGTTGCAAGCTTGGTTCTGGTGCTGTGTTGATGTTGCAAGCTTGGTTCTGGTGCTGTGTTGATGTTGCAAGCTTGGTTCTGGTGCTGTGTTGATGTTGCAAGCTTGGTTCTGGTGCTGTGTTGATGTTGCAAGCTTGGTTCTGGTGCTGTGTTGATGTTGCGAGCTTGGTTCTGGTGCTGTGTTGATGTTGTGAGCTTGGTTTTGGTGCTGTGTTAATGTTGTGAGCTTGGTTCTGGTGCTGTGTTAATGTTGTGAGCTTGGTTCCTTGTGCTGTGTTAATGTTGTGAGCTTGGTTCCTTGTGCTGTGTTAATGTTGTGAGCTTGGTTCTGGTGCTGTATTAATGTTGTGAGCTTGGTTTTGGTGCTGTGTTAATGTTGTGAGCTTGGTTTTGGTGCTGTGTTAATGTTGTGAGCTTGGTTCCTTGTGCTGTGTTCATTTTGTGAGCTTGGTTCTGGTCCTGTGTTGATGTTGTGAGCTTGGTTCTGGTGCTGTGTTGATGTTGTGAGCTTGGTTCTGGTGCTGTGTTGATGTTGTGAGCTTGGTTCTGGTGCTGTGTTAATGTTGTGAGCTTGGTTCTGGTGCTCTGTTAATGTTGTGAGCTTGGTTCTGGTGCTGTGTTAATGTTGTGAGCATGGTTCTGGTGCTGTGTTAATGTTGTGAGCTTGGTTCTGGTGCTGTGTTAATGTTGTGAGCTTGGTTCTGGTGTTGTGTTGATGTTGCAAGCTTGGTTCTGGTGCTGTGTTGATGTTGCAAGCTTGGTTCTGGTGCTGTGTTGATGTTGTGAGCTTGGTTCTGGTGCTGTGTTGATGTTGCAAGCTTGGTTCTGGTGCTGTGTTGATGTTGTAAGCTTGGTTGTGGTGCTGTGTTGATGTTGTAAGCTTGGTTCTGGTGCTGTGTTGATGTTGTAAGCTTGGTTGTGGTGCTGTGTTGATGTTGTAAGCTTGGTTGTGGTGCTGTGTTGATGTTGTAAGCTTGGTTGTGGTGCTGTGTTGATGTTGTAAGCTTGGTTCTGGTGCTGTAGTCATGTTGTGAGTTCGGTACTGGTACAGTACTTATTTGCTGAGCTGTTCTGGTACAGGTATTCTGTTATCTTGCTGCTTTAAGCAGAATACAGGCAGACTGCAAATTAGCATAATATATATATATTAGGTTTTTTTTTAAGGGGTGGGTCGCCTAAGGAAAACAAAATTCCACACAGGGTGCCATCTAATCTATGGATAACCAAGGGTACATATAGCGATTGTATAACTCTGTGTAGAGCGGCACAACCACCGGTACATAAAGCGATTATATACATTGTTGTAGGGTGGGGTGCACAGACAAGATTATGATCACCAATTGCAGAACATGCTTTAAACTAAACAGTATATGATTGATATAATTGGAGTGACCGGGATCACTGCTCTGAAGACTCAATTAGACTGAGCTGCTAATGTCCCAGCAGACAAGGCTGAAGAGACTCCTGTCATTGCAAGAAGGTGTAAAAAGTTTTTAGCACATAGAAACATAAAGCAGCAGACCCCTGTAAATACGTGGTGGTCTACTACTAGGAGCTAGGCCATAGCTAGGACGAAGAAAATCACCATCGTCTCCACCTGACTTTTTCCAGAGGCTGCATGGTGCAAAACACGGAGCAGAATTGAGAGGAAACTAATATCACGCCTGCGAATGCGCAGTTCTCACATTGATGCAAGGCTGTTTTTTTTTAATTCAAAAAAGCCCCGCATCACTTCCGTGAAATAGTGATCCTTAGGCGTGTGGATTACAAGTAATTCCCATTGATTTCAATGGGAAACATCGCACTCGCATGCACATTGCATGGTATGTGAGTGCCATGCAAAGTCTTTCAAGGTCCCATTGGAAACAATGGACGAGGTGTTCCACTGGAACGCCAAAGATAGAACATGAAAAAAAAAATTAAAAAAAATTATATATATATATATATATATATATATATATATATATCATGTGCATAAATCCATTCAAAAAAATGGATTCCATATTTGTGCGAGTTTTGTGCATCTCGCTGGCATATTCTAGTAATATACTGAAACACTCACCAGCACACGAGAATTGTTGTTATCATTGTAGTGGATTTCCACATATCCAGATGACAAGAGGTTACTAGAAAAAGGACGAAAAATAGCGTATAGTCAGACAATTATTGCAGGGATAGTGTCAGATACCTTGTCTAGGGGGCAAAAAATTGGGTATCACATATCATTTATCTACCATAAACGCTTTGGCAGGCCAGAAATGGCATCAGTCATATTACCTTTCCTTTTAATAGGGCAAATGTCTGGTAGACCCAACCGACCTCCTCCCAATGTAGCAAAAATTTAAAGCAACCCTCTGATTTTGGGACAAACGTTTCAGGACTAGAGGGGGCACGGGGAAAATAATAAGTTTTTGGCTGTCCAAGATGGTCGATGCAATCTTCAGACTACCTAATCCTGACAGTACATTGGTAGTGCTAGACCACCAGCGCACTATGCTGCTCTCTGACTGGCCAGAACTGCTCACGTGATCAGCATTGATCAATCAGAGAGCAATGCACAGTGTGCATTGAGTAGTTGGAAAATTGCAGTGGCCATTGTGGACAACTGAAAATGGGGTCTGGAAGTTGCGGATCAGAGGGGCGATAGATACCAACTGCAGATAATATTTCCTCTTCCCCCTACAGAATTTTATACTAAAACTGGAGGGTCACTTTAAGGGTATGTTGCAGTTGGGTGTGGAAAAATTATAATTATCGGCCCTGCACTTTTTTGGCATTGTACATGCAGATTCAGGATGTGGATCCACAGATTCAGATTCAGGATCCACAAAATTTCTGCAGATGCTGTGAATTTGAAAATCTGCAGCACGTCCTGCAATCCATTCATGTACATTGTAGTATCTCAGTGCAGCATTATCACTGTTACCTGGTGAGTAACCCTGCAGGTATAGGGGATGTTAATCATCGTTATGTGTGGGATGACTAGAATTTTCTTCTAAATCACTGTAATTGTATATAAGGACAGAGACAGAGAAATAAGATACATAGGTAGATAAGTAGCTAGATAGATGATAGATAGATAGAATATAGATAGATAGATAGATAGAGAGATAGATAGAAGATAGATAGAAGATAGATAGATAGATAGATGATAGATAGATAGATAGATGATAGATAGAAGATAGATAGATAGAAGATAGATAGATAGAAGATAGATAGATAGAAGATAGATAGATAGAAGATAGATAGATAGAAGATAGATAGATAGACATGAAGATAGATAGATATGAGGTAGATAGATAGATAGATAGATAGATAGATAGATAGATAGATAGATATGAGATAGATAGATGATAGATAGATAGATAGATAGATAGATAGATAGATAGATAGGAGATAGAGAGATAGAGAGATAGATATGAAGATAGATAGATAGACATGAAGATAGATAGATATGAGGTAGATAAATAGATAGATAGATAGATGATAGATAGAGATAGATAGATAGAGATAGATGATAGATAGATAGATAGATAGATAGATATAGATAGATATAGATAGATAGATAGATATGAGATAGATGATAGATAGATATGAGACAGACAGATATTAGATGGATAGAGAGAAAGATAGATAGATGATAGATAGATGCTAGATAGATATGAGATAGATGATAGATAGATGATAGATAGATATGAGACAGACAGATATTAGATGGATAGAGAGAAAGATAGATAGATGATAGATAGATATGAGATAGATGATAGATAGATAGATAGATATGAGACAGACATATATTAGATGGATAGATAGATAGATAGAAAGATATGAGATCGATAGAAAGATATGAGATAGATAGATAGATATGAGATAGATAGATATGAGATAGATAGATAGATATGAGATAGATAGATATGAGATAGATAGATAGATATGAGATAGATAGATAGATATGAGATAGATAGATAGATATGAGATAGATAGATAGATAGATAGATAGATATGAGATAGATAGATATGAGATAGATAGATAGATATGAGATAGATAGATAGATATGAGATAGATAATGAGATAGATAGATATGAGATAGATAGATAGATAGATATGAGATAGATAGATATGAGATAGATAGATAGATATGAGATAGATAGATAGATATGAGATAGATAGATAGATAGATAGATATGAGATAGATAGATAGATAGATAGATAGATAGATAGATAGATAGATAGATATGAGATAGATAGATATGAGATAGATAGATAGATAGATAGATAGATATGAGATAGATAGATATGAGATAGATATGAGATAGATAGATAGATAGATAGATATGAGATAGATAGATAGATAGATAGATAGATAGATAGATAGATAGATATCCAATCACATGCTGTGTTCTGTATTTCCCTTGCTTGTGAATAAATGAATATTTGATCATTATACAAGACTTCACAGCGCGGTCTCACAGCCTTCAATGCAGAAAATATGGGAGGAGAAAATAGATCATGTCCTACTTTCCGCCTCCCATGTTCCTTCATGCATTCTGTATATACAACGGCTGCACTTTGCAGCATAAATCCCAAGACAGTGATCCCTAAGTATATATATTGTACATCTCTCTATTCCCTTCCATCCACTGCCCATAGCCTGACCCAGATTTGGGTGGATGAAGGATTAATTTACACTCACTGGTTGAGCTCCAGGTCCAGAATAAATTCTTTCTTGAATGCTGGCACCAGGAAGCTGACGCTGGCGAGATGAGCCGGCTGCACAAAAGTCATGGAGAAAGTGTAAGAATCAGGCAGCAATTACATTTCCTGAAGGGCTGACAAGGAGAATCTCAGTTTTTTGCTGGTCATAGACAACATCAAAGACTTAAAAAATGTCACTACAATTGAGACTTTAAATTGGGCGCAGCAGTAGCCAAGCCAACTCTGTGATTGGAGAATTACCCGGCTTTCATGGATCTTTTTTGTGTAATTGTTTGTGTACTTAAAAACTTCATTTGCTACTGATATGAAGCCAACATAATAAAGTACAGTCCGCTCACGACAAGTAAAGAAAAATGCGTTGTTATGTGTAGAACTTTGACGTCCGGCCAGTAGTATTCCGAAGAGACTTTAATTAAAGGGGTTGTCCGGTTACTCGACAACCCGGCTTCAAGAGGACCCCCTGTATTAAAATAATAAAGTGAACCATGCTCACCCCCTCCGTGGCCACCGGGATCCAGCGCTGTTGCCCCACTGTGGCCCTGGTGAATACTGTGGCCAATGATGGTAGGTCCTATAGATCTGAAACCCAGTGTAAAACCTTCTGAACTGCCTGATTAACCCATGTGGCAAATGTGGTGCATACTGGTCCAGTCATTTGGCTGTACATAAAGGACAGCCAACAGAAATTCATTTGCATATATATATAAATATACACTACAGTCCAAAAGTTTTAGGGAGGTGTGGAAAAAATGCTGCAAAGTAAGAATACTTTCAAAAATTGAAGCGTTAATAGTTATTTTTTGTCAATTAACAAAATACAAAGTGACTGAACAAAAGAGGAATCTAAATCACATCAGTATTTGGTGTGACCGCCCTTTGCTTTCACAATAGCATCAGTTCTTCTAGGTACACTTGCTCAAAGTCAGGGATTTTGTAGGATTATAGTCAGGTGTATGATTAACCAATTATACCAGACAGGTGATAATGATCATCATTTTTATGTGTAGGCTAAAAGACAGTCATTACCTGAAACAGAAACAGCTGTGTGGGAGGCTAAAAAATGGGTGAGGAACAGCCAAACGAAAGTGAAGTTGTGGAAGACAGTTTCATATCACAGGTCATACACCTTGGCAAGACTGAGCACAGCAACAAGACACAAGGTAGATATACTACATCAGCAAGGCCTCTCCCAAAGATTTCAAAGTAATCAGTACCAAAACCAATATATTTGCCAAAAGCAACAACCCTGAGGGGGATCTCCTTAAAAAAAACAAAAAAAACCACTTTTATTAATCGCATATAAAATTTCACCTCAAAAATATATATACAAAGCAGATATGCCTGAGTCTGAACATATAGACTACCTAACTCACTAAATACATTAAGTGTATATATACTTAATTAGAAATGGTAGAGCTGCACTCACTTCACCGACTCCAGCACAATGGCTCATGCACACTGAAACCAATATAACCATATGGTCTAGTGCATATATAACAGTAGTCACTGACTGGTATCAGTGGCACTAATATACTGAAAGCGCCAGAATGAGTAGTGAGAAGATAAATGCCTACAGCATTAGGCCTCTTTCACACAGGCGACAGCGATATCGCCGCAAGAAAATTGCAGCTGCATTCTGTGCGATATTGTTGCGTTTTCTCACGGCGATATCGCAATTTTGTGTCACTACAAAGTCACGCGACCTTGTAGCGCTCTTTTGCCGGGATTTTCGGAGAGGGGCGGATGGGGGCTTGAAATATAAGCCCTACCCCAAAAAATAAACCCTATCTACATTAAAAAAACAAAACAAAACACAATATATAACCTAACGGGTGTTGTCCACTCAACCGCTCTCCTTCTGAAGCCCCAGGACATTGTCTGTAGTTTTCAGCCATCGCTTCCTGGTTTGGAGGTTCAAAAACCCCGCCTCCAGGAAGCGCTGGCTCTGGTTCTTGAACAGTAGGACTTCCTAGTGTAAAAATTGCATAACGCGTTTTTGTGCGATGCAACACAAAGGAAAGCTCCATAGGAAAATATGGGCTACAAAACATAGCAAATCGCAGCTGTATAGCACATGCCGCGATTTATTTTCTTCACAATGTAGTGCAATGGCCAAGCAGCGACTCAAGGAACGTAGCTTAGTACGGGTGCAAGGAAGGCCTGTTTTGTCACGGTGACGCCAATACTCCAACTGGACCCTCGGGGGTGAAATGACGATGAAATAAATGAGTTGAGTCTAGTAGTATATTAGTAATCTGGGAGTAGGCAGATTTACTGACTTTGGTATTTTGCAGTATAATTGAATTCACAATGTTCCACAAAAGTACTGTGAACAGGTACACGCAGATGCAGTAGTAGGCGGGCAATAGAACACAATGAGAAATACAGTAACCTTTAACTTGATTAGGACCTGACTTCAACGCTCTCTCCTCTCCTTTACTGAATTGACTTGACAGACAAATGCCCCACTGGTTGATCTAGCTGAAGGATCGATTCGAGTTTAGTGAAGTGTAGATGAAGCAGAGGGCAAAGTGGCTGTAAGGCTAATCCTGCCTTTGAGTTCACTGGGTAGCTATGACTCACTGTTAGTAGGAGGCTGACCTCAGAAAGGTTCTCCTTCCCTCTGCTGTGGGATGCCAAGGGAGCGGGTTCACGCCACGCTCAACCTTGGAAGGAACATGCTGCATTGCTGACTTGCTTCTGCATGCGTACCTCCAACACTCCGACATGACAGACTGCAACCTCTCCTCTCTCACACCTGGCTGAGTCTGCCTAACTGCTCACTGTCACTCCCTTTTATCTCCTCTCTTTCTTTCCAGCACTTTCTGGACTCCTACCACTCTTGCACAGGGACTTATGTTGTGGCTTTCCCACTCTTGGACCACTTTGCACCAGTCAAATTGAATCTGACTATCAGCCAATGGGACTGCAGCTGACATCAGGCTAAGCTCTAAGCTTAGTGGAGAGAAGGGGAGAAACAGGGTCTCTCCTACAGGCGGCATCTTCTATGTCCATGGACGGCACATACACAGGTGAGACGGGACAAGTGTTGGTGTGAGTGTTCTGTAGGACCCGCTGGGCCACTACAGTAGCAATCTACAAAACATCGCTAATGTAAATGAACCCATTGGAAAGAATGGGCTTTACATACAAGCGATTTGTAGCACCGTCGTATCGCGAGAAAATTGCGAGATTTTGTCGCCAGTGTGAAAGCAGCCTAAATCTGAAGCTAAAACATAGCACTAGAGCACCCCAGACATGTTGTTTCACCAGACAACTGGTGTCCTCAGGGATACATGGAGCTATAGATGCAACGCCCAGCTGTAACAGACCTATATATCAGTAAAAGGCGGGATCAGTATCATCCCCACCACAAATACGCTGTGGGAGAGTCAGAGTAATCAACACTGGCGTACTGCTAAGGGTCGCAGTTGTGAATGGGTCCCTTGGCGAACGGGGTCCCGCGAGCCCCCGCAATATGCCATTTTACTGTCGCGGCCCGCAAGCCAGTTGTGGGAGGCACCCAGGGAGTGAAGTGACTGCTATCCCAGGAGCCGGCAACCAGTAACAAGCTACAGACTCCCTGGCATGTGGCCCTCAATCCTACTGAGAAACTGCAGTTGTGATTGGTCACAAGTGCAGTCAGTCACTGCACTGCTGGCTGAATGATTGGTCTGGTCGGCGGTGCAGTGAAAGTGAAAATGAGAGTGGACTCCACGGACATGTGGTACATCCAAGTAATCATGTATATATAGCTGGTATAACTTATACCAGCTGTACATATCAAACTACTAACGACGACCTGTCTGTCTGTGCGTGAGTGAGTGGGCTTGTGAGTAACTTTCATGCTCTACCCCTGATCACATGATGGTGACATCATCAAAGGTCCTTCATCACCAGTGAGGGAGTTACATGCACCGCCCCTGATCACCTGATGGTGACATCAACACAGGTCCTGTATGCACATGGCTGCTGTCCGGCTAGGTGTTCGTTATTATTCTGTAGCAAATGAAGCCGCAGAGGGGTTGTAGTCCGCCCGTAATCTGCACAAGGATGCAAAACCTTTGATGATGTCACTGTCATGTGATAAGGGGCTGAGCATGTGACGCCCTCATTGGCTATCAAGGACCTTTGATGACGTCATTGTCATGTGATCAGGGGAAGAGCATGGGTATTATTGTATCTTGTACCCACTGGAAGCTAGGGTTTTGACAGGGTCGCTCTCTCCAATAGTAATCAATGGAGCTGTAGGCTAATGTTAGTGGGCTGCTAGGACCTGCAGCCCAGCCACCTCTCCAGCCTATCACCTTCAGGGGGCGTCACCCCCTGTCAATCTTGACTCCACCAGCACTTGCTGGTGGCATCAAGATACAATAATACTGGACATATCCAGGTTAGACCAGCATGCCCCATATCACTATATACAGGAGGATGGGGCTAGATCATGTATTCGTTTTGCAACTGTATGCAGCACGGTTTAGATACGGGTACAGATGGAGGAGGGGGGCCAAGCTGAACTTTTGCACCCAGGCCCCTGAGCCTTTAGTTACGCCCCAAGAAATCAACCAATAGTGACGCTGAAGTGTAATGCACAGACATCGGTACAAAGAACAATAGAGACCCGGAGCCTTTTCTTTTTCTTTTTCCATATAAGATTTCAAAGCAGACTGGGGTTTCAAGATGTGTTGTTCAAGCTGTTTTGAAGAAGCTCAAAGAAATAGGCAACACTGAGAACTGTAAATGCAGCGGTCGACCAAGGAACATAGTGCAGCAGATGATAGACACATCATGCTTATTTCCCTTTGAAATTGGAAGAGGCCCAGCAGTGCCATCAGCTCAAAACAAGCAGTGACCCGGGTACACCCATCTACTATTTGCAGAACTCTGGTCAGAAGCGGTTTTCTTGAAAGAATTGCAGCCAAAAAGCCATACCTTCGGCGTAGAAAGAAGGCCAAGTGACCCAACTATGAACAAAAACATAGGAATTGGGGTGCAGAAAAATGGCAGCAGGTGTGCCGGACTGAGTAGTCATAATTTGAAATATTTGACTATAACAGAAGGCAATTAGTTTCCAGAAGGGCTGGAGAGTGGTACAATAATGAGTGTCTGCGGGCAGCAATGAAGCATGGGGGAGAGGGGTACAATAATGAGTGTCTGCGGGCAGCAATGAAGCATGGATGAGGGGTACAATAATGAGTGTCTGCAGGCAGCAGTGAAGCATGGTGGAGAGCAGTACAATAATGAGTGTCTGCAGACAGCAGTGGAGCATGGTGGAGAGCGGTGCAATAATAAGTGTCTGCAGGCAGCAGTGAAGCATGATGGAGAGAAATACTATAATGAGTGTCTGCAGGCAGCAGTAAAGCATGGTGAAGGCTCTTTACAAGTTTGACGCTGCATTTCAGCAAATGGAGTTTGGAATTTGGTGAGGATTAATGGTGTCCTCTATACTGAGAAATACAGGCAGATACTTAACCATCATGAAATACAGGGAGGCGTCTGATTGACTCCAAATTTATTCTGCAGCAAAACAACAACCTCAAATATACATCCATTGTCATTAACAACTATCTTTAGTGTAAGGAAGAACAAGGAGTCCTGGAAGTGATGATATGGCCCCCACAGAGCCCTCATTTCATTATCATCCAGTCTGTCTTCCATGGAGAGACAGAAAGATTTGAGCAAGCTGCCATCTACAGAAAATGTAATTATGTATGTACAGCGCTTATTATAGGCCCATAGAGAACAATAGGGAGGTAAAATAGAACATGCTGCATTCTTTTTTTTGCACGTATTATATGCAATAAAAAAACGCTAGTGTGAGTGGGTCAATGAAAATCAATGTACTTTCATTGATTCCATTCACTGATGAAATTACGGTAGTGTAAGCACGCCCTTACTCTGCAGCATTTTTTCCACACCTGCCTAAAATGTTTGTATATAAAGTGCTCAAATGCCATAAAACAACTGCCAAAAAGGAACTAAACAAAGTAAGCTCCCATCTTTCCTCTTAACCTGGCCATACACATTAGAAACCATCCATCTAATGTGCATAGGGATGTCCCAATTCTTCCCCAATGAGAGATGTCCGGCAGTAGAAGGATCAGGCATACTGGATTACAACATGCCCAATCTTTTCTTTTCAAGGGAGATAAGCCACCACCAAAAAAGTGTCTGGAGGATAGAGGAATCTTACAGCAGCTTATTCCCTTCTACCTGAGCCAAGCTAGCACTTGTATGGGGGTTTCAGAAATAACAGCCAGCAGGGGAACATGGTAAAAAAAAGAGAACACATACTGTATGGTCTACATTTTTTTTTTTCCAAAGGGGAGTCACTGGGTGATGTAAAGCAATATACACCTATACAGTACAATGGTCTAGAGACTTTCATTATATATATAGCCAGAAACAAGGTGTGTAGCCACTTTCGCATAAAGGGCCCTGACTATTTCTAATCATGTAAGGCCATAAGGAAGGCTTATATGACCCCTTTTGTCTCCACTGGTTGACGAAGGTTGACCATACACATTAGATGCTGTTCGGCCAACATGCATCTCTCCCAACCCTCGTGCACATGCATGCTTGTTTCAGCCTAGCATGCTCGTGTTTTCAGGAAGAGGGAGGGGGGTAAGCTGCTGTCACACACCTCTGGTGGCAGGTCCCAATGCATGTTAGATGATCCACCGATCCTGCCAAAAATGGTGGATTTGTCCGATTATGTGTATGACCAGCTGAAGAAGGCTTAAAGAAAGGAGGAGGAAGCTAAAGTCTCAGCATGACCCTTCAGAAGAATAAATGGACCCTCTAGTCAACACTATGAAGGCTTCTATACATATAATGATTGCGAATGGCTTATTACTACACCGCTCAGGACCGTTGGATGGGTGTGTAGACTTCTGAAGAAGATCTCTTGAACAGGGTTCCCAAACTCCAGTCCTCAGGGACCACCAACAGGTCATGTTTTCAGGATATCCTATAGTAAGAACACCTGTGACAATGTGTGAGGCATCTACAATAATTACATCACCTGTGCAACACTGAGGAAATCCTGAAAACATGACCTGTTGGCGGTCCCTGAGGACTGGAGTTGGGGAACACTGCTCTAGAACAACCGCTTCCAGGTAAATAAATATTTTGGGGGGTTGCAGAGGAATGCAAAAAAAACTGTATTTTTTTAAATTACTCCTTAAAGGGGTTGTACCAAAATTTCAAGTTATTCCCTATCCATGAGATAAGAGATAACTTGCTTTTCAATGGGGGTCTCATTGCAGAGACCCTGCCGATCTCAAGAAAAAAAAAGTCCTGTGTAATCCCTTGCAGTGAGGAAAAGACTGAATGCAAGCACACCAGCACTCTGTCACTACAGAGGAAAAAGCGACCCACGTAGCGACGTGAGAGTGGGACACAGGAATCTCATCTTTGAGATCAGTGGGGGTCTCAGCAGTGAGACCCTCACCGATCTGTAAGTTATTCCCTATCCTGTAGGTAAGGAATAACTTCAAATTCTGGCACAACTCCCTTAAAATAACCCTCGAGTTTGAGATTAAAATTCAGTCCTGGGACCAGATGAGAAGGAGGTATATTACCTGCACTTGTTCTTCTCTGATGTCCCTCTGATCCACTGGTTCTGAGTCCTGTTTTCAGATATCCAAGATGGCCGACCCAATCTTCAGACTACCTAACCACACAGGCATGGGTAGTGTTGGACTACTAATGCACTACATCTGCTCTCTGATTTGGCCAGAATGGTCAGTGCTGATCTCAGAACCAATCAGAGAGCAGTGCACAGGTAGTGGCCATCTTGGACAGCCAAAATCCGTCCGATCAGAGGGACAGCAGAGAAGAACCACTGCAGGTAATATACTCCCTGGAAGCTAGAGGGTCGCTTTAATCACAGGTCCCTGTTAGAATAAAGTTTTATATACAGTACATACACCCTGTTGTTGTGCTGCCCTGTTTTATTCAACATAAGGCTTCTTCCACTGCGAATGTGAAACGAGGCCAAACTTTTAATGAGGCTTTGTGGATGACACAGGACATGTGGCTGTTCTCACACATTCTTCCTCGTACATCTATGTGCTGGCATGAACCCCAGAATGATGAACAAGCAGTAAGATACGAACTGTATCCGCAAAACAAAAAGTTGTTACGCCCGTAAGTCAAGACCCTCCCAGTCTAGAGTGACATCACAGACAGTAGGACGGGGATATGACAGGTGAGCAACCACCTAACGGCCTCTTTTGTGTTCTCTACACGAGCTCTAACACAACTGTAAATGGATGAGGCTTCAGTACTTGGCCTCCAATTTGCTTTTTGATATCGTTTTTGCCCTCCACAATTTGGGAAACGGTCCAAAAAGAGTTGTACAGGGTGGGCCATGAAAAAGTAGGCTGGTGCCACACTGTTAAGAAAGCTGCCCCATGGCCCATCTTGTACAAATCCTTCTCGTCCTCCATACGCCTCAAGAATTCAATACAGACCTATTATGGAGGTAAGCTCCAAGAGTTGGGCTTAAGAAGACTTACAGACCCTAAAGGGCCACGGGCGCCACCATACAGGATTTATACATTCAATTTTAGCATGTGCATGGACCCTATCTTTTTTTTTTTTTGTTCTTCTAGCAATAACTACTCTCTTGGCCATGCGTAATAAACAAATTACCTGAAGGTGCTGTAGAATAAGTTGGCGCTATACAAATAACAAGTCCCCTCCATTTATCGTCCAGCATGAGGCATTCTACTATCTAGCTGCACATGGATGGAAAAAAAAAAAAGGGGGGTTTTGCAGACATAAGACGGACAAGTTTTTATAGGCTTATGTGAATTTGGCGCCAACTGCCAACTGCAATACCAAACAAGGCCCACAGAAGGGGGGGGGGGCGCTGTATCTAGGCAAAGGAAGCAAATTATTTTTTCAAATTTACAAATGTGCCATAAATACATAATTTAGTCCGTGCACATTTACACGGTGGTATTAGCAGTCTGTGTTCTCTCTGTATATACCGAAGAACATGATTGGACCCCAACTGAAAGGAGAAGAGTTAATACATGAACACTTACTAGATTTGGGTTGCCTTCATTTCTGACCCGGGTGTCCAGCTGGAATCTGCGGGTTTCTGCTCCTGATGTCCGTCCTATTAGCCGGCTTGGGTGCGTGATCTGAGGGAGGTCCAGGGTCCGATGCCATTGGGTGACAACGTCAGACTGACCAGTATCAGGGGGGGATGTAGAATCTTCTAGAGGAACCCCTGCAGTAGAGAACATAATACATGGTTATGAGTGGTGATACCAAGAGGATCAGAAGAGCTCCTCACATACGCGGGCAGATTTGCTATTGAAAACGTGCCAAGAAAACTGTAAAAAATGCTTTGGACGAGGAGTTTTAGACAAGTCCAAAAGGGGTGCAGTTTCGTGGAAAAGATTGGGGCTTAAATTTGACCTCATGGGCCAAAAATGTACCAAAATTTTGCACAAAACTAAGCAAACTGATGGTTGGAATAAAGTTAGACTAGATCGTCTAAAGATGGGATAAATCTGGTGCAGTTTAAGGCATCTTCACACATGGCAGAAATGCTGCGGAATCATGTGGTGGGGATTTTAATCTCTTTCACATCATGCATCCGCAGCGGGTCTAATTATGCTGCAGAATGCAACCCTAGAAATATAAGGGTTAAATTTCACAGCAGATCTGCAATTAAAAGCGCAGCCAAATCAACCCCAAAATGGTGCAAATTTGGCCACTGAGGATCTACAGCGTAACTGCTGCGGGTTTTCCCCTACAGAAAGCCCAAAGCAATTACACCAAGTGTGAAGACGGCCCAAGACGGTCTGTTCTACGTTTGCACTGTGTATTAGTCTGCGTTCACACGGGGCGGAATTGCCGCGGAATGTCTGTGCGGACTTACTGCACGGAAATTCCGCCTGCAATCTTAAACCCGAGCCTAAGCAGCAAAGTGGCCGAGATTCCGGACAGTCCGTTGCGGCCAAGCTGCGCTGAAATTGACATGCCGCTTGGAATTCAAAGCCGCGGTATGTCAATTGTATCGCCGTTTTCGCTGTGGGCTCTCTTCTCTCTACAGGGAGAGATGGCTACAGCGGAATAAGCGGCTTTCAAAACCCACAGGACTTCAGCTGTGGAAATCTTGCGGAATTTCCCTGCGGATCCAGCCTAAGTGTTTTGCGTTCACGTAAATACACTGCGTATTTAAGCGACCTGAAAATTACATTTGCCTGCGTATTTCGCCTGTTGCAATTGGTTTTTGTGCAGCCTTCATTTCCCAAGCGCACACACTGATATACTCAGGTCCACTCAGGGTGATATTTCAACTAAAAATGGGTATTGGAAAAAGGGTGCATCTTGGCAGTACCAGGGGCGTAACTAAAGGGGGTGCTGGGGATGCGGTTGCACCCGGGCCCAGGACCCTTAGGGGGCCCATAAGGCCCATTTTCTCCATATTGGGAGCCTAGTAGTATGAATAAAGCATTATAGTTGGGGGGCCCCGTTACAGGTTTTGCATCGGGGCCCAGGAGCTTCAAGTTACGCCTCTGGGCAGGACGGTCCAGTATGGATGACAACAGTGGTGTTCACAAGGCATCAGTGTCCTTCTGTAATGCTGGTCGTGTGCAATTATCAAGGATTCCTGGTTTGCTGAGTCTGCTGCCGCTACACCAGTCAAGTGTGGCAGGAGGCCAGCTAACCTCCCAGGAGCCGGACTAACTGACCACTAGCAACCGTGTCACACTTGTGGAGGTGTCTCTTTAACCCCTTAGTGACAGCCAATATGCCTTTTTACTGACCTCCCTAATGGGCTTTTAACCTGCACATACATCTTTTTAAGGTAGTGGCTTGGCGGACTGACAGCCAGGCTCCTGCTCTAACCACCAGTAGAGGAAAAACCTCAGATCCTGGCAGTATAACCCCTTACATGCCATAATCAATAGCAACCGCAGCATTTAAGCAAATGACATGGGGGAAAAGGGCTCTTTTTGTCACCCATCAGCACCCTGCAGTGTGATTGCAAGGTACCAATGAGTTCCCATGGCAGCCGGAAGCCTGACAGAGGCCTCCGTGTATGCCATGTAAGTCAGATCCCGCAGAGTCGAGCAGCCTGCTAGCATAGGCTTAGTAGAATGCACCACATAAGTAATGCAGTGTACTATCTTAGCAATCGAACTATTGCATCAAGTCAATTGGGCCGTGATTCCCGCCCCCATATCGCGCTCGCCATCTATGTGAAATCCTCATGGATGTGAGGCGTTTTCATGGCAAAACAGCCTCGCATCACTTTGGGGATTGATGCGGTGATCCCCTGGCTTGGATGCCACAGCTGCAGCAAAGGATTGCGGAGTTTTTCCCATTGCTTTCAATGGGGCCGGCGATGCTGACACTGGGTGGGGCGGTGGAGAGCGCGCAAAAGATAAAACGTGCTGTGTTTTGTATCCCGTATAGCATCACGGTGCCATGCAGAAAAAAACATCGCTCATGTGTATGACCCCATTCTGAAGAATAGGGTTCAGATTTGTACGTCTCGCAATGCGCAAATCTCTGCACGATTCTGGTGCCTATGTGCAGCCAGACTTATAACAACGTTACAATCACACATGTAAAGTCTCATTCCATGAAGTGGGAATGGAGCTGTCCGCTTCCTGCATGAACGCACTGACCAGGCACATGGCTGATTGGCAGGGGTCCCTTCCCCTAAGTATCCTAAGGATAGGCCATAAGTGTATAACTGGACAATCCCTTTAAAGGTTCTGTCTATCCAACCATCCATCCATTTCAGACAACTAAGGCCTAATGCACACGGGCGTATTTGCATTGCGGAATCCGTAGTGAGCGTCCGCCTCCGGATTCCACAGTAAATACTGCCCATAGAAATGCAATTTTTTTAAAATCGCTTTTCCATGTTAACGAGCGGAAATCAATTAAGATTCTGCTCAGACGGCTTCCATTGAATTCAATGGAAGCCGTCCGATCCGCAGTCCGTCCGCAGCTGACACTGTGGACATGTCGCAGAGTCTGCGTCATCACCTATCGATGGCGCGGCACAATCTGTACTATGCTTGTGCCCGGCACATCCACAGCACAAATTCGGACAGGTAAGCAGGGGTCTCTGGCCGGGTACCGGGTCAGATTCTGCTGCGGGATCTCACATGCGGAATCCGACCCATCTGTGTGCATTCGACCTAAGGCTATATCTGTAGGATTTTGGAGTTGTTGCTTCACTAATGCTTGTGTACGGGATTTCTGGCCCTCAATAGATAGTCACAACCCTTTTTCCTCTGATTAAAGTGACCCTCCAATCCTGGATAAACAAAGATGGCCGCACCCCTACTATGACTATCTACAGTGAGATCAGTTTTCCCATGTGTCTTTGTAGATTAAATAGAGAATTGCATTGAGACACATTCTTCAATATCTTTTTAAAGGGACCCTCCGGGCCTAAATAAATAAACATGGCCTCACAGCTTCTCTGACTACCTGATGCACACTGTGTATTAGTATACATCATTAGTCTAAGGGTGGATTCAGACGACCGTATATCGGCTCGATTTTCACGCCAAGCCGATATATGGTGTCCTTGTCTGCGGGGGGGGGGGATGGAATAGCCAGGAGCAGGAACTGAGCTCCCGCCCCTTCCCCGCCCCTCGCCACTATTTGCAATGGGAGGGTCGGGACAGGGGCGTAGCTAAGCGCCGGGACTTAGCTCTGCCACCGTCTCGCCCCTCAGTTCCTGCTCCTGGCTCTTCCATCCTCCTGCCCTGCAGACAAGGACACCGTATATCGGCTCGGCGTGAAAACCGAGCCGATATACAGTCGTCTGAATCCACCCTAAGACACTACATGCTACACTGACTGGCTGGTGCTCCTCACATGGACAGCACTGGTTAATCAAAGCAGTATATAGTGCCTTAGACTAATGATGTACTAATACATAATGTGCATCAGGTTGCCAGAGAAGCGGTATGGTCATCTGTGTTTGTCCAGGCCCAGAGGACTGCTTTAACGAATATTTCCTGTCTTTCTCTTGTAAGCATTCAGATCTAAGAAGATGAATGGAAACACGACCAGGTACATTAAAGAGGTATACCCATTGTAAGCAAAAATGTCTGATAGACGCAGGTTCCACTTCAAACAGTGCAGCACAGCAAGCTCGACTGTTTCTGCAATCCTGGCCACATCTCAACTCAACTGCATCCCAGACATGTTGCACAGTGTCTGCCTCGCTAGGTATGATGGTGTCCAGGGACCTCCGTTGTCGAAATAGATGCTGGTCCTGCACCTATCAGACATGGCATATCCCTTAATTCACAAGTTGTCTCACGCGCAATAGATGACATCACAGGGAGGGTAAGAACCAGCCTGAAGGCTTTGGTCAGCCACTTGTGAGTCCCACACATTACAATTTATGCTCCCCTCAGAATGTTCTTATTTTTCAGCCACTTCTTATTCCATAAACTAGATGTGACTGCGGTCTGCATCCACCATAGCAAGTATATATACAGGGTGTAGTCAAAAAGGCTGATCCAGTGCTATATCTCATTACTGGTGTCTTATATTGAAATAACAATAGCATACTTGAATAAGAAGGCATGGATGCGCTACATGGCATTATGGCACACAGGTCCATGGAGCCCTCGGAACATGGATTTCAATTTTGTATTGAAGAGTAGAGTGAGAGAGATGTGGAAAGCAGATTTCTGCTTCTCAAAGTCCTGTACTATGACAGAAGTAAGAAAAGTGTACTGGAAATGGCCTCCTTTTGCGACAATTGGGGCAGAAGATCCAGGAAATCACCTACCATCTGCAGGAGATTCAGATGGTTGGACCTGTATTGATTCCAGAAACTAAGTGATTGTGCAAATTCCAACCCAAATATTCATGCTGAAATTTGCATTGTCTTCTGATTGGGTTGTTACTAGTAATTTCCATTACTTCTACACTGAATTGGCACTTTGCGATTCACTAACATGGTCCTGCAATGATAGCATCAGCCCAGGACTGCAGTGTGGAAGATCCAAGCAAATTTGCAAAAAACCGAAAGCTAAGAGGGTTGGCTTACATTAGAGAAGAGAGAAAATGGATTCAAAAATTTTTAGACAAGCCTGAACAGTGGGTGGCAACTAACAGAATGGTATTTAACGGGAAGAAATACAAAGTCCTACATCTGGGAAAAAAAAAATGAAAAACAGTACATTCAATATGGGAGGAATTGGGCTAAGCAGCAGCACATGTGAAAAAGACTTGGGTATATTAATAGATCACAG
The DNA here is from genome assembly GCF_035609145.1 of Eleutherodactylus coqui. Classification (NCBI taxonomy): domain Eukaryota; kingdom Metazoa; phylum Chordata; class Amphibia; order Anura; family Eleutherodactylidae; genus Eleutherodactylus; species Eleutherodactylus coqui. The sequence goes on from NC_089849.1 coordinate 30,206,889, forward strand.
ACTGAACATGAGTCAACAGCGTGATGCTGCAGCAAGAAGTTAACACACAATTCTGAGATGTATTAAGAGAAGCATAGAGTCTGGATCATGTGAAGTAATTCATCCCCTCTACTCTTCCTTAGTCAGACCTCATCTGGAATACTGTGTCCAGTTTTGGGCACCCCGATTTTAAAAAGGCATCAACAAACTGGAACAAGTTCAGAAAAGAGCTACCAAGATGGTGAGCGGTCTGCAAATCATGTCCTATGAGGAACGGTTAAAGCATCTGGGAATGTTTAGCTTGCAAAAAAGAAGGCCGAGAGGAGACTTAATAGCTGTCAACAAATATCTGAAGGGCTGTCACAGTGCAGAGGGATCAGCCCTATTCTCATCTGCACAAGGAAAGACTAGAGGCAACGGGATGAAACTGAAAGAGAGGAGACACAGATTAGATATTAGAGAGTGAGGGTGATCAATGAGGGGAACAGCTTGCCAAAGGCTGGACAGACATCTGTCTGGGATGATTTAGTGATCCTGCAGTGTGTAGAGGGTTGGACCTGATGACCCTGGAGGTCCCTTCCAACTCTACCATTCTATGATTCTATGTGTTGTAGCAGAAGAAGGCCACTTCCAGTACACTTTCCTTCAGTCATAGCAGCGTCCCACTGGACTTAGAGAGACATGGAAAGCATTTCTGCTTATCACATGCTACTCTTCAACTTTGCAATTGGGCTTTACTCTGTATTTCCTACAGGGGCTGCAACACAACATTGAAATTCATATTCCTGTGCCCACAGGGGCCCATAAACCATACCATCATGTATCACACCCATGCCTTCCTCTTCAAGTATGTGATTGTTATTTGAATTTAGGACACCAGTAGTGAGATATAGCGCTGGATCTGTCTTTTTGACTACACCCTGTATATCACTGGGATATACCACTGGGTATAATCACTGGGATTACCGGACTATTTTTATCTGGTAATGGACTATGTTTTGGGGGTCAGACTTGTAAACAACCCAGAAGCCATTAGAATGCAAATGATTTCCTTCAGCAAATACATGTGTTTCTCTTACTGTCATACATAGGAGCTTTATTCCTTACTAGACGGTGAAGGAGAAGCGTATGCTAGAAGTACAGAACGGTTAATGTAATATCCTTGCTGGAGGCTGAGACTCTGCACTGAAAACACTTGAGCAGTCCTCGCACCGTTACTGCATCCTCTGGGACATCCCATTTAGTCCCTTTAATCACCTGTCCCAAGAGAAGAACGGCAAGAGGGGTACAATAATAAGCAGCCACCTCTGCCCACCCTCCCAGCAAAGCATCTATCATCTACCTGATGCATTGCAGTATATCTGCTGATGCTACAGAAAGCCTGATGATGGCAGGAAGAAGGGGGGTGGGGGTGGGGGGTAATGGGCCTTTCTGGGGATTATTGGAAAATATGTGATTGATAAAAAAGTGGGTGACCTATAAAGTTGGGGTTACATGGGGCACAGATTTGTCTTGTGAGTGTATGTAAATCTCATCCTAAATGGAGGTATACAGGAGCATTCCCGATCATTACAAGCATTCCTATTAACCCAGGTTGCTCCAGGACAGCTTGCACCTCTCCACCGATGATGCCAATGCAGAGAGATCATGTAATTGCTCTCATCAGGGAAGATGGCAATGTATGATGAAAAGGGAGGGGTGATGATGATGGAATGGATGAGCAATGAGGAACAAAATAGGGTGACGAAAGCAAAAAATAAGGGTTATAGCAAAAAGAACGACACTAACATAGGGTGACTATAGAAAAGGGGTCAGTAATCACCACTATATGGAGGTGCAGGATCAATAATCAGGGGAGGTGGGGCAGAAATAACAGATATATAGAAGGTGCAGGGTCAATAATCAGGGGTTCCAGGCAGCAGGGGAGCAATACTTAAAGGTATAGAGTCAGTAATCACCATTCTATGGATGTGCAGGGTCAATAATCAAGGGCTTTGGGCAGCAGGAGGGCAATAGTTATAGATATTGGGAAGTAAAGGGTCAGTAAACAGTTTGTAGGCTGGAGATGAGGCAAAGGAAGGGATGGAGGAGAAATATATAATGGATGCAAGGAAAAGGGGGAAGACAAATCAGGGGTGCAGGATGTAGGCATGATACAATTCAGGGGGATAGGCATAATACAAGTCAGGGGTACATTGTGTAGGCATGATACAAATCAGGGGCACAGGCATAATACATATCAGGGGTAAAGGACATAGGCATAATACAAATCAGGGGTGCAAGATGTAGGCATGGCACAAATCAGGGGTATAGGCATGATATAAATCAGGGTGCAGGGTGAAGATATGATGCAGATCAGGGCTGGAAGGAAAATACATAGAAACTCATAGATTCATGGAATGAGCAGCAGGTAGTAGAGAGGATGAAGGGGGGTGGAAGTGATGCTGCTGATGGTCTCTACTGTTGGAGCATTACACCTGTGCACAGGGTCACCACTGGGTTAGGGTGATTGGGGGTAATTAGGGCACCGGCTGTAAAGTGCAGATGACAGAGAGCAGAAGCATCCAAGCAACAAGCATCTCGTCCCCCTCTGCGGAGTGACACTCACCCAGCTCTGCCATGGCACAGATCACAGCAGCGACAACCCAGAGCGGCTCTAGACGCATCCTTCATACATAATCAGTCAGCCCCGGGCACAGGGGGCAGCTTCACCCTGCTGGCAGAGGACATGAGCCCGGCTCCTTTGTGTGCTGCTGGAGGATGGATGCTGGAGCTGCAGTGTGGGGAGATCCAGTATTACCATAGAGGAGACACGTGAGGAATATTCCCCTCCTCCTCCTCCACCTTCATCTTCATCATTCTTCTCCCCTCCCCCCTTATACCTATCAATCTTTCCTCCTCTCTCCTTCCATACATAATTGCAGATCCGTCAACATGCAACATGTTATCACAACATGTTATCACAATGTATCAGATGCAACAGTTACACAGAAAGCAGAACATCACACACAAAGCCATACACCAAATACAACGGATCATCCGTATGGCCGTATTTACACGGGCGATTCTCTTTCGCAAGTTCCATAAAATTGAGATATGAACTCGCACGAGAAAACGACCCATTATTATGTGTTTATATACATGGCCGATTGTTCTCTTGGACCGAGAATCCAAGAAAGAAAGGTCACCGTATATCCAATGTTTTGGGCGATATTGTCCATTATTTTGTATGGGAGTTCAAAAGAAATTGCGCGCACGAACGGTGCAATTTTTAATTTTTCGAATTGAAACAACAGGCGATTTGGATGCGTGCGAAAATCACCCGTGCAGCGATGCAATGTGTTATTCTCTCAAAACGCATTGCAATCTCAGGTAAAGTCACATGTTTCTGAACGCAATAGCAACCCAAGTTTTACATACCAATATCGCGCTCGCCTGTGTAAATATGGACTAAGGCTGACTTCACACAGGCAAGCGCGATATGGGCTGATGATCGCGGAGTTTCCCCAATTGCTTTCAATGGGAGACCTCGCATGGCATGCACTTTGCACATGGTGCGATGTTGGCATCAGCCCCATTGAAGGCAATGGAAGGTGCGATGCGAGAGCATGCAGAAAGATAGAACATGCTGCCATTGGTTTCCCAGAATGAACAGGGATATAAATGAAAAACACAAGTTATACTGAATCTTTCCCTATTAAACTATATATCAATCTGCTCAGCTGCTCCTGCTCTAGAACATGCTGTTGGGAGATCAGACTGTATGTTCAAGGTGACATGTTTCCTTTCAAAGAGAACCTGTCACCAGGAGTTAAGGCCCATTTAGATACAACGATTATCGCTCAAAAAAAGTCGCTCAAGTTACTTTTGAGCGATAATCGTTGTGTCATTTGCAGCCCAAGATGATCGCTCAAGAGCGATCACCTTGCTCTGCTAGCGGAGGATGCAGAAGACAAGCAGGGTGTCCCCACTTGTCTTCTGCATCCACCTGTTTTCTGCATGCTGTATAACAGCCGGGCGCTCCGTGCAGAGGATGCAGAAGACAAGTGGGGTGTCCCTGCTTGTCTTCTGCATCCAGATGTTTTTTGCGCTCGGAGCAGGGAACAGCTGGATGCAGAAGACAAGCGGGAACACCGCTCTTCTTACCGCTTCTTACCGCTCTTCTTACCGCTTCTTACCGCTCTTCTTCATACCCCACCTGTCATCAGGGAGCGGGATACAGCTGAAACAATAGTTTCAGCTGTATCCCGCTGTGAATCCCTGATAAGGCTCATCATCGTCTTTCAGCACGCTCAAAGACGACGATGCGCGACGGGATAACGAAAACTGCACGATGTCAGTACAGTTACACACAACGATTATCGCTCAAATAACGGCTTTTGAGCGATAATCTTTGTGTCAAAATGGGCCTTTAAGCACCTAAACCGCCATTTCAGCCATAGATTTTTAAGGCCCATTTACATGCAAAAATAATCTTTCAAACGACTGAAAGATTGAAAGATTTTGCGATGTATGTGCATAAAGTGTTAATGGCCATTAACACTTTATGATCTTCATTTGCATGTAAAAGGACTTCCAGGATCTTTTTGCAGAGCCCAGCGTGTAACTAATTGCACACCAAGCTTTGCACACAACTGCATTGTTCTGCTTGTAGCTGCCGCAGATTACAATCTTATCTGCCACTTCCCATGGAGATAACCGCGTGTGGTCTACTGACAGATAAATGTGCTTGCTTTACCTGTCAGTAACTGAACAATGTATTTTAACTTCACCTTAAAATCATCGTTCAAACCAAAATTGCACGATGCCCGCGCTTACATGTAACGATTATTGCTCGTTTTCGGTCGTTTGGACTAATTTTGATTGATATTCGTTACATGTAAATGGGCCTTTATGCTTTACAACCTTTTTGTTGGCTAGAAATCCCAATATAAACTTTTTGCACCACGTATGCTAAGGAACCAGTATGACCTTGCTCGGAAGGCTCTCCTAGCTTCTCATACAGCCCTTAAACTGTTCACTGCTGATTTCGTCAGGTGCTGATTTCGTCTGGTGCCGCTTTCGACTGCTCTCACTGCGAATCCTATGACTATTCCTTGTCTGTGACATGTGGCTTAGGGTCAGGAGTAACTGAGGATCCTGGCGGACTTCATAGATGATAGAGAAGAAGGCGTCGGCAGTGCCACACAATGTCACAAAGTTCAGGCACTGTCACAAGCTACTGATGCCTCCTCTTCCCCGGGGCACTCCCAGGGGATTGATGAAGTCAGCTGGGATCCCCAGATACTCCTGTGCCACATCTCACAGACAAGGCGCAGGTGCTGGATTTGCAGAGAACACTGAACCTGGTGAGGGCTGTCAATCGAAGTGCAGAAGAGTGTAACAGAAGAGGAACATGATTTTGCCGAACTCATCTTGGCCACGAGAGGCACATTGGACTTATCTCTCCCTCATTAAAGGGGTTATACCAAGATCACAAGTTATTTCCTATCCTTGCTGATCGGTTAAGGGTTTCACTGCTGAGACTCCACTGATCCTTAACATGGGGGTCCCAGTGTCACACATCCCATGCAGTGCGGAGACTGAATGGAGCGTTGGTTGTGCAAGTGCGCTGATGCTTCATTCATCTTCAAAGGGACTGTAGAGATAGCCGAGCAGCAAAGGCTTGGGCATTTCCGTCAACTCCATTAAAATGAATGGAGCGCCGACCGTGCATGCCTGGCCAATGCGCCATTCAGTCTGACATCACTGCGGGAGAAGTGGCCTCACCGTGACTACAAAGTGTAACACCCCCACCGATCAGTAAGTCATCCCCTATTCTGTGGATAGGGAATAACTTGTGATCCTGGTACAACCTTTTTAACATTCATGATGGGAAAAGTTTACATTGGCATTTCTGGCTAATGGAAAGGGAGTAAAGTATAAAAAAACTTGAATATGTTCTAACCACATTAAGTATGGCGGTCTAGGTGCCTAAATCCTGCTGACAGGTTCCCTTTCAAGAAATCGGAGGAAACTCAATTAAATATTGCAGATAGAGGCACAGCCTCGTCCATCCACTTCTAGGAGAAGATGTTAAGCGGTTACAGAGTAGATTTAGCTGAATTGAACAATTTTTAGACAAGATATTCGAGGTCTCTATTCTAGTCATTACTCAGACATGAAAGCACAAGACGTGGTTCTACACAGACGAGCAGGATGAAACATAATACAGTTAGGACTCTGCTAATAGAGGTGGTGATGATCAATTCTTAAGTGGATATAAAAGTGCTTTGAATGCCTGTATTACAGGAAATAGCTTATTTACTTGCTATTAAATTCTATTAGGGGGAATGATCCAGGGAAATATTCCCATTTGCTATTTGAGTAGTTAGTTACTACCGCACATAGATTTCATATTGTCTTCTACTGGACCAACACAATTAAAACAAAGGGATAAGTTATACAACAAATGAGCCAGGCAATAACTGATAACATACATTGCAGTACTGTGCAAAACTTTTAGGCAGGTGTGGAAAACATGCTGGAAAATAAGAACGCTTTAAAAAAAAAAAAAAAAAAAAAGCGTTAATAGTTTATTTTTGTCAATTAAAAAAATGCAAAGTGACAAATCTAACTAATATCAATGTTATATGTGACCACCCTTTGCCTTCAAAACTACATCAGTTCTTCTAGATACTTACACAAAGTAGGATTTTAGTCAGGTGTATGAGTAAGCAATTATAGCCAACATATATATGTAGGGTGAAGCACAGTCATTAACTGAAACAGCTGTGTGGGAGGCTTCAAACGAAGTGAAGAACAGTCACTCTGCAACAAAGGTGAGGTTGTGGAAGACAGTTTTATTTCATAGGTCATTCACCATGTCAAGACTGAGCACAGCAACAAGATACAAGGTAATTATACTGCATCATCAATGTCTCTCCCAGGCAAAGATTTCAAAGCAGTCTGGGGTTTCAAGATGTGTTGTTGAAGTTCTTTTGAAGACTCACAAAGAACACTAGATACAGTGGTCAGCCGAGCAAAACTTAGCAGCAGATAAAAGACACATCATGTTTACTTTGGTTTAATATCTCTTAAATTATCTTCCCTTCCAATTCGGAAGATGTCCAGCAGTGCCATCAGCTCAGAACAGGCTGAAACCAGTGGGTCCAGGTACACACATCTACTATTCAGAAAAGTCAGAAGTGGTCTTCATGGACAAATTGCAACAAAAAAGCAGTAGCTGCAACATAGCAACAAGACCAAATGACTGAACTATGCATGAAAACATAGGAAGTGGGGTGCAGAAAAATGGCAGCAGGTACCCTGCACTGAGGAGTCAAAATGTGAAATATCTGGCATTAACAGAAGGCAGTTTATTTGCTAGAGAGCGGTACAATGAGTGCCTGCAGGCAGCAGTAAGCATGGTGGAAAGCGGTACAATGAGTGTCTGCAGGCAGCAGTAAGCATGGTGGAGAGCGGTACAATAATGAGTGTCTGCAGGCAGCAGTAAAGCATGGTGGAGAGCGGTACAATATTGAGTGTCTGAAGGCAGCAGTAAGCATGGTGGAGAGCGGTACAATAATGAGTGCCAGCAGGCAGCAGTGAAGCATGGTGGAGAGCGGTACAATAATGAGTGTCAGCAGGCAGCAGTAAGCATGGTGGAGAGTGGTACAATAATGAGTGTCTGCAGGCAGCAGTGAAGCATGGTGGAGAGCGGTACAATAATGAGTATCTGCAGGCAACAGTGAAGCATGGTGGAGAGTGGTACAATAATGAGTGCCAGCAGGTAGCAGTAAGCATGGTGGAGAATGGTACAATAATGAGTGCCAGCAGGTAGCAGTAAGCATGGTGGAGAGCGGTACAATGAGTGTCTGCAGGCAGCAGCAAGCATGGTGGAGAGCGGTACAATGAGTGTCTGCAGGCAGCAGTAAGCATGGTGGAGAGCGGTACAATGAGTGCCTGCAGCAGCAGTAAGCATTGTGGAGAGCGGTACAATATTAAGTGTCTGAAGGCAGCAGTAAGCATGGTGGAGAGCGGTACAATAATGCTTGCCAGCAGGCAGCAGTGGAGCATGGTGGAGAGCGGTACAATAATGAGTGTCTGCAGGCAGCAGTGAAGCATGGTGGAGAGCGGTACAATAATGAGTATCTGCAGGCAACAGTGAAGCATGGTGGAGAGTGGTACAATAATGAGTGCCAGCAGGCAGCAGTAAGCTGGTGGAAAGCGGTACAATAATAAGTGTCTGCAGGCAGCAGTGAAGCATGGTGGAGAGCGGTACAATGAGTGTCTGCAGGCAGCAGTAAGCATGGTGGAAAGCGGTACAATGAGTGTCTGCAGGCAGCAGTAAGCATGGTGGAGAGCGGTACAATAATGAGTGTCTGCAGGCAGCAGTAAAGCATGGTGGAGAGCGGTACAATATTGAGTGTCTGAAGGCAGCAGTAAGCATGGTGGAGAGCGGTACAATAATGAGTGCCAGCAGGCAGCAGTGAAGCATGGTGGAGAGCGGTACAATAATGAGTGTCAGCAGGCAGCAGTAAGCATGATGGAGAGTGGTACAATAATGAGTGTCTGCAGGCAGCAGTGAAGCATGGTGGAGAGCGGTACAATAATGAGTATCTGCAGGCAACAGTGAAGCATGGTGGAGAGTGGTACAATAATGAGTGCCAGCAGGTAGCAGTAAGCATGGTGGAGAATGGTACAATAATGAGTGCCAGCAGGTAGCAGTAAGCATGGTGGAGAGCGGTACAATGAGTGTCTGCAGGCAGCAGCAAGCATGGTGGAGAGCGGTACAATGAGTGTCTGCAGGCAGCAGTAAGCATGGTGGAGAGCGGTACAATGAGTGCCTGCAGCAGCAGTAAGCATTGTGGAGAGCGGTACAATATTAAGTGTCTGAAGGCAGCAGTAAGCATGGTGGAGAGCGGTACAATAATGCTTGCCAGCAGGCAGCAGTGGAGCATGGTGGAGAGCGGTACAATAATGAGTGTCTGCAGGCAGCAGTGAAGCATGGTGGAGAGCGGTACAATAATGAGTATCTGCAGGCAACAGTGAAGCATGGTGGAGAGTGGTACAATAATGAGTGCCAGCAGGTAGCAGTAAGCATGGTAGAGAGCTGTACAATGAGTGCCTGCAGGCAGCAGTAAGCATGGTGGAGAGCGGTACAATGAGTGTCTGCAGGCAGCAGTAAGCATGGTGGAGAGCGGTACAATGAGTGCCTGCAGGCAGCAGTAAGCATGGTGGAGAGCGGTACAATATTGAGTGTCTGCAGGCAGCAGTGAAGCATGGTGGAGAGCGGTACAATAATGAGTGTCTGCAGGCAGCAGTAAGCATGGTGGAGGCTCTTTGCAAGTTTAAGGCTGCATTTCAAAAAAATTGAGTTATGGATTTTGTCAGGCTTAAAGGTGTATTCCCATCTTGGGAATCCTATTTCAATGTGTTCAAAATCACAAATAGTCCACTCGCCCATAATATGTCTATTTCTAAAATGCTCCGTTCTCCAGATAGTGCAGCTATTGATTCCTTTGCCCTCTGGTTGTTTACTGCTCGTTGCCAGGGAAATAAACCACCGCGTCTATGGAAAGAAGTAGCAGAGCACAGCAGTAGCAGGTGGTCAACCTGAAAGCTAGAGTTCAATCATTCCTGAGATCCCGACCAACCGATTTAGATGAAAGAAGTGCACAAGCACTGGCCTCCTTTGCTGTTTCTTTCCATGCAAGGGGTGCTCTGTTTCCCTGGCAATGAGTTTTGGAAATAAACATCTTATAGGTGAGTGCTTTTTTTTTGTGATTTCTAACACATTGAACTAGGATTACAAAGATGGGAATATCCCTTATTGGTGCCTCAATGATGAGAAATACAGCCAGATACTTATCCCTCATGCAGTACCAAGCATCTGAGTGGTTCAAAATTTATATTGCAGCAGAACAACGACCCCAAACATGCAGCCAACATCATTAACAACTATCTTCAGCTGGTATCTCCCTCCATCATTCATCCTGCAAACTTCTGGCAAGTTCTCTCACAGAATATGGATGCTGTTCATATTTCCTAACATTCCAGTTCTTCCCAAAGATGTTCAGAAGGGTTCAGATTGGGCCAATCTAATTGTGGAACATCCATATCCTCAAACCAACATAAACTAGTGTTGGATTTGTGACAAGGCACGTTGTCTTGTTGGAAGTATGGCCAACCATTCCCAGAGTATTGTCACATTGTCAGCAGCACATTATTGTCTATAATGTCAGGGTACACCTCCATGTTCATGGTTCTTGTCACTACAACCAATGGACCAAGACCATGCCAGGTAACATATCCCCAAATCATAACGGAGCCTCCACTGTTGGCACAACACACTCAGGCAGAAGGTGTTTCCCAGTATCCTCCACACCCAGGTACATCCATCTGATGTGGAGACGAAGTAGCGTAATTCATCTGTCCATAAATCATTCTTCCATTGCCCAACTGTCCAATAACGATGTTTCTTGCACCATTGTAGAAGGGACAATGCATCTTCTTTCAGAGAACTTGGCAGATGTTTGCAGGATGAATGGAGAGAAATATCATCTGAAGTGTATCAGACGTTAGTAAAAGGTATGCCATGGAGAATATCCGATGGAGATGGGCTAATGCATCTTCTTTGAGAGAACTCATCAGGCATTTGCAGGATGATTTGAGGGAAATACCATCTGAAGTGGATCAGATATTAATAGAAAGTATGCCATGGACAGTATCCGATGTCATTAGGTCCAAAGGAGCCGCACTAAGTATTAACATATGGAAAAATAAATACTACTTTTGATTCTTGCTCAGCCATCCAGTTACTTATGGCAGATAGTGTAGTGACTGCAGGCCTTCTGGGGGTGAAGAGCAATGGTGGAAACGTGGGTTATGTATAAGCATAGTGAAAAATTAAAAATCAGATTTGCAGTAAAAGGCTGGAAACACATAGTACAAACAAACCACGTCCACTCACACTGCACAAACTACTGGCCAAATCGTGCCACTGCGGATGGGTGAGGTTTGGCCACCAACTGTACCATATTTGTCCATTCAAACACATTGAGAACAGATTAAAAAACATTCTTCAAATTATCCCATATTAATTTGATAGGTTTTCTTACGTCATACAGTAATAATACAAGTAGTGCTTAAAAGCATGAAAGCGAAGAAGACAAGATGCGGTGATGTCTCTAAAGACATGGCCAGTGCTGGCAAGTAGTCGGTGCTCAGGTAACAAGCAGGATTATAATCCGCTGCTTGTTATATTAACAAATCCAAAAAGTTTCAAGTCATTTTACAAAGCAATTCATCAATATTAATGGCCCAAATATGGACCATAAGTCTAACGATCACAACTAAAAGCATCATAGTGATCTATATATCTGATAGGGCCATTAGACCGACAGTCGGGGCAGGATTTGCTGGCACCAGTATTGACAGGGCCATAGTTGGATTATGAAACATTAAGAAGTATTGCGTTGTACTACCTTTCAGTGTAGCCTGGACTCTTCTGCCTCATCCTATGCTGCCCATTACGTGGATATAGCATTAATAAAGCATAACTATCAGCCTTAATATTATAGGCAGAGACTACACAGCTGTGGAGTTAATGCATAGTGATGCATAAATAATGAAGATTTCCAGAGAATGTTTCCCTTGATGGGGATGTGAATAATTAATTTATGAGACTTTGATCACGCTGTTTTAAACTGAGGAGGATAAGTAGTGTACATAGTGAGCTTGTATAGGGAAGAGGGAAAGGTGAGGGATCACTCACACTCAGCAGGATACTTAGTACTGTGCAGCCAGTATCACAGAGACAGAAGCCGGGGATAGGAGAAAAGTAAATTGCACATATATACGACTGCCCAGGAAGCTACAGATAGAGATTTTCCATAAACGAGTGGTCATTGGGACTTCCTAACAAGCTTCAAAACATGTATATACTACCACTAGGATCTCATAGAGATTGTGGTGGTCGTGGGAGGTACAGACATGCACTGTCCTACCAAAAGTAATTGGACTCCCCTATCAGTAGAATAGATCATTTGTTATTAGCGTTACGTGTCCTAAACCATGCTACATAAGATGCAGACTAGTGATGAGCGAGCATTGCCCTTAGCGAGTACCTGCCCGCTCGAGAGACAAGGTTCGGGTGCCGGCGGCGGGCAGGGAGCTGCAGAGGAGAGCGGGGAGGAACGGAGGGGAGATCTCTCTCTCACCCCCGTTCCCCCTGCTGACTGCCGCAACTCACCGCTCCCCCGCGCCGGCACCCGAACCTTGTCTCTCGAGCGGGCAGGTACTCGCTAAGGGCAATGCTCGCTCGAGCAATTGCCCTTAGCGAGTATGCTCGCTCATCTCTAATGCAGACCCTTGAGGTGTCAGCTATAGTTTATGATGGGAACTGCACGCTGTTGGATATATGGGCTATACTGCTGCACACAAGCTGTTCATCATGAACCTCTATGCAAATGTGTATGCAACGGTGCAAGGAGCGTCGTCATTGGACAGCTAAGCAAGGGAAGAACGTGACGAATCACACTACTGCATCTTCAGATCAGATGAACATACCCGGGTGTGGAGGAGCCTGGGGAATGCCTTTTGCTTGAGTATGTTGTACCAACAGTTATGTACGACGGAGGTTCCGTTATGGTCTTGAGATGTGTTACATGGCATAGTCTCGGTCCGTTGGTTGTAATGATAAGAACCATGAACACGGTGGTGTATCCTGACATTCTAGACAATAATGTGCTACAATGTGGTAATACTCTGGGAATGGTCGGCCATTCTTCCAACAAGACAACGTGCCTCGTCACAAATCCAACACTGCTTTATGTTGGTGTGAGGCTATGGATGTTCTACGATTGGACTGGTCTGTACAGAGCCCCAACCTGAACCCTACTGAGCATCTTTGAGACGCAGTAGAACATCAGGTCAGGAAATATCAACAGCATCCATATTCTGTGAGAGAACTTTCCAGACGTTTGCAGGATGAATGGAGGGAAATACCAGCTGAAGTGTATCAGACATTAGTAGAAAGTATCCAAAGGAAAGTATCTGATGTCATTAGGGCCAACGGAGCCCCACTAAGTATTAAGATATGGAAATAAATACTAGGATTCTTACTCAGGGGTCCAATTACTTTTGGTAGAATAGTGTAGGCTGTCTGAGATTAGGAAAGAACTAGCTTTACTGTATATATTCCAGTATATTGGACACTGCTGTACATGGCCTAGTTTTGGCTTCTCAACTTTTCTTATTTCACACATCTGCAAGGGCATCTATTGCTTAGAAGCAGAGCTTGTAGTACTTCAGATATGAAACTGTACCTACAACTCTGGCTCAATTAACTCCAGCGGCAGACAGGCTCCAGCATCGTCTGCTTCCGAACACATACAAGAGTACAATTGTTGAAAATGATCTTACCCTAATAAGCCACTTCCTGGATCTCTGCCTATGACCTCATTTATTCTACTCCCTAGAATTTCTTCCACATTCCTCTCCATATAGCTTATCCCTATATCAGATCCTATTATTCCGTGTACTCTTGCAAGAAAGCGTAGGTTTAATTATCTGGATTGCTGCACTAATTACTAATAAAATGTGTTCTGATTGTTATCCAAATCACAATATAGACCAACACAATCTAACTAATGACACGCAGACAGTTGTACCATTCATGGCTTTTTTTGAGTGCATTGAGTAATTATCCACAGTGCAGGGAGAAAAAGTAAGTGGACCCTTGAATCATCAATTGACTCCCTCCACCAAACATTTGAACCATTCTTGCCTGCAAATGTGTATCAGTTCATCAATATTTCTGGGATGCCTTAAAGGGGTTGTCCCGCGAAAGCAAGTGGGGTTATACACTTCTGTATGGCCATATTAATGCACTTTGTAATATACATCGTGCATTAAATATGAGCCATACAGAAGTTATATACTCACCTTCCCTGCGCTGGCGTGCTCGTCTCTATGGTGCCGTCTAATTTCAGCGTCTAATCGCCCGATTAGACGCACTTGCGCAGAAGGGTCTTCTCCCTTCTGGTCAGTCCGGGCACGAGCGGCGTTCTGGCTCCGCCCCCTTCTACGCATCATCGCGTAGCTCCACCCCGTCACGTGTGCCGATTCCAGCCAATCAGGAGGCTAGAATCGGCAATGGACCGCACAGAGCCCACGGTGCACCATGGGAGAAGACCCACGGTGCATCGTGGGTGAAGATCCCGGCGGCCATCTTGGAGGAAAAGAAGGAAGAAGTTGCAGAGAGGGGATTCGGGTAAGTAAAATTTTTTTTTTAATTTCAACACATCCCTTGGGTTTGTCCTGCGCTGAACGGGGGGCCTATGCAAAAAAAAAAAAAACCCGTTTCGGCGCTGGACAACCCCTTTAAGTGCACATCCCTCTTCAAGTCAAGCAACAGCATCTCCATAGAGTTAAGGTAAGGACTCTGACTTGTCCACTCCAAAACAGAAATCATCTTTTTCACCCATTCTATAGATGATTTCTTGTATGATTTGGATCATTGTCTCGTTGCATCACCAGGCATCTCTTCAGCTTAAGGTCATAGATGGCTGCCCTTACACGTTCTTCTATAAACTGTTTTGATCCACCTTGGAATTCATTATCCCCTCAAATGATCACAAGACGTCTAGACCATGAGACAGCAAAGCTGCTTTGAACCATGATGCGATTTCCACCAGGCTTCACAGTTGGGCTGAGGTTTTGGTGTGCAGGGTTCTGTTTCCTCCAAACACAACGTTGTGCATTTGCGCTAAAAAGTTCTACTTTTCTCATTTGTCCATGTTACATTTTTTCCAGACCCATTGTGGAAAATCAAGAAGGTCTCAGGCAAACTTGAGAGTTTTTTTGGATAGCAGAAGCTTTCTTAGTGGTGGCCATCCATGAACACAATCCTTATTCATATGTCCGATATTAGAAAATCACTGAACAGAGGGTTTTGCAGTTTGTAGTCTTCAGTAGGTCCTTTGCTGCTCTCACCTCTTTTAGGACCTAGTCCTGAAGTTCATTGTAGAAGTTGTAGAGTAGCATGCGAGAAGCAGAAATCCACTCTCCACATCCACATCCCGTGGGACAGCTGCTATGACTGAAGGAAAGCGTACTAGCCGCAACACAAAATTGAAATCCATGTCCCGGGGCCCCCAGGAGCCTATGCGCCATACCATCATTTAGTGCGTTTATGCCTTCCTATTCAAGTACGCTACTGTTATTTCAAATAGCTCATCAGTACTTAGATATAGCACTGGATCAGTCTTTGACTACACCTGGTATTTTTTATTTTTGCACTTTTTTCCTTTATGTTCCTTTAAGGGATCTCTTGAAAAAAAAAAAAATATTTGAAAATATCTTAAAAATTACCCAATACAAAAAAAGACCATAAAAGAGGTCACAAGTCTCTACAATGTCATCTGTACATGAGGACCATTAAGTCCAGAGTTGAGAAAAATAAAAACACAACCCCATTTACTATTATTATCATGGTTTGTACATCACAGATGGGGACTGGAGGAAAATAGGGAATTACGACTTGTGGACTGTGGGTGGAGGAGTAGAAGTCATTGCCCAGGGCTGGATGTTGGATGAGAATACAGGGGCCTTCTGTTCTGGGACACAATATATTTTGGTATAGGATACAGAGTACAGAATCGTGGCTGTAATGCCAAATCTAAACCCCCACCACCGCATGCATTAGATAATAATGAGTACAGTATCTGCTTCAAGTAGGAGAATTAATGATGAGATGGCGAAGGAATGTTAAGTCACAAGGAGGAGGAGTGTAATCAGTATAAACATGTACTTCTGCCCCTATAAATCAGTTTTGTTTACTACTTCATGTAGGAATCTTTACCTAAAACAGCTTCGGGGATTTAGGCTAATATATACACTATGTTGACCAAAGTATCAGGACACACATACAAAGTTCTGTTATTGCTATTTTATTCACATTTTTCTATACAGCGTTGGGACGCCTTTGGCCTCAGTGACTGCAGTATCCCTCCTAAGGCGCTTTCCACCAAATTTCGGTAGATGTGTTGAGGGATTACTCTACTCCTTGAGGAGACCTTCAGATAGTGATGTGGGGGATGATAGGTGAGCACGGATACAGCGTTCTAGTTTGTCCCAAAGATGCTCGATGGGATTGAGATCCAAACTTTGGGCTGGTCTATAGGTTTGTAGAGGTTCTGCTCCTCCAACCAAGTGTGAACACTGCGTGCTGTATGACATGGTGCTCGGTCATGATGGTAGAGACACGGAGCTATACTAAAGTATTACTACAGGGCCAGAATGTCTCTGTACCCATTGACGTTGAGGGTGGACTTCACTACAACAGATGGCCCTAGTCCTTCCCAAAAGAAACACCCACCCACCATAACAGACCCTCCTTTAAACTTCACTGTTGGGATGATGCAGTCATGTAGAAACCGCTTTCAAGGCAACTGCCACACCCAAGTGCGGCCATCCGTTCGAAAGATGGTTAACTGGGATTCAGCTTTCCACAACTCTTGCTTCCACTCATTTAAAGTCCAAGTACCATCGCAAGCGCTTCTGTGCATTCACTGCTGTGATGATGGGCTTGTGTGCAGCGGCTTTACCATGGTAACCCTTCACATGCAGTTCCCTACAGCTGGTTTTGGCGCTAATAGATGTTCCTATGGCCTGTGATACCTACTGAGCTAATCAGCAGACAGCGTGCGTGAGGTCTTCACAGCTTGTATAAGGCTTCCAAGTCCACGTTCTATCAGTTTACAAAGTCTCCCCAAACGTGACAGTACAGCCCACACAGCAAATATTTTCCATTTTCAAATGACATTGCCAATAGTGGAACTTTGGAAAATCCAAAAGCGCTGCAGTGTCCTGTATTGATTGGTTGCTCAGGTAACATCCCACCACCATAGCCCCTTGGACCGCTGTCAACGCTATACCTGGTGATATTCTGATGGTTTCTCTACTGGTATATGCCTGTGAGATACTCTCTTTTATACCCAATTTGCATATCCCTGTTGTAGGAACTCTAAGCTACTCCACATAGTGTTTCATCGTCTGCTCCGGATCATATGTGAGAAGTTGTGTACACAAATCACTGACACAGGACACTAGCCAGTATCATACGACAATGAAGCTGTTCTGAGTTAATTATATATTTTACCACTTTAAGCGAGGTTAGGGTGGTTACGATCTACACAATTGGCTTAGCTTTTAATGGCTGTAATGATTAACATATGTTAATGCCTTAAGGTGTATGCTACCAAAACACGTGATTCCTAAGAAGCGAAACTTAAAGGAGGAGAATAGGCTTATTCTGTATTTGTTGTTCTAATAGCTCCTCTCCGAAGGGAGGGGGTCAGAACCCGCTATCTCGGGACATTCCTAAGCCAGGGAAGGATATATAGGAGTATGATCCTGCATCTAATACATACCAGTGTATAACAGCAACACGTTAACTATTTATGCGGTATTCACTAAGAAGGAAGACATACTAATATCGATCTCTCTCTATACATAGATAGACAGACATACACACGTTTGCATAAGCTGATGTGAGAAACATGAAAACAATATATATATACCATAGAATACATATATTATTACTATAACACCCGCTTCATCTGACAGCACAGGATTGGTGGTGGGGGCCAATACTTTTGTCAGCATAGCGTAAAAAAATGTTAATCATAAGTACAAGGATATGGCACTGGAAGCCCTTCTGGAGGCAATTTGAACAGTAGCCTACAGAAAAGAGTGAGCGCGAGCATGCCGGAGCGGCCCCATTCAACGGGACAAAGAGGCAGACTGCGCAAGCACGTCTAATCCAGCCAGGAGAAGGCTTCGGCGGGCGCCATGGAGACGGGGACGCCAACACCGGAGGCGGGGGGAGGGGGGGGGGGTAAGTGAATAACTTCTGTATGGCCAATATTTAATGCACGATGTATATTACAAAGTGCATTTGTATGGCCATACAGAAGTGCTTAACCCCACTTGCTTTCGCTGGACAACCCCTTTAAGTTTGAGAAAAAGAAAGGAAATTGTGTTAGAGACAGCGGTCAGACAATTGGAGACGTTTTGGAGAAAAGTTGCAGAGATGTCAAGGGGGAATGTGTATAACTGGGTGTTGTCAGCATAGAGGTACAACAGGGTACTAGAGCATTCATGCCCCCCATAATCACATCTTGTATCCAAGCTAGAGGCGGTACAACAGGATTCTAGAGTCTCCATGCCTGCCTGTATCACATCTTCTATCCAAGCTAGAGGCGTCACAACAGGGTACTAGAACCTTCATTACCTACCACCCCCCCCCCCCCCCCCCCACACATATCACATCTTAGCCTCGATGCTCACCCGTATCACATCTTGTATCCAAGCTCAAGGGTACTAGAGCTCCCATCAATGAGTCAGTTTATGCATTTGCTCTGATACTGTAATCACTTATATCAATGTTACAATCACACAGATAAAGTTTCATTTGATTCTGACAACTTCTAAGTGCTTTATTTATTCATTTTTTTACAATGAGTGCACCCCCCTGGCACGTTGGACCTGCTTTAGCCTTCAGAACTGCCGCAATTTATTGAGGCTAGTCGCTTACATCCACAGGATCCCCTTTTGCTGGATGTTTTTCCTCCATCACACCATTCTCAATATATTCTCCGCACCGCTGCAGGAGAAAACCCTACAAGGTCGGCAGTGAAATCCTGACCCCGGAGAGTCTAGAACTGATGACCAGCTCTCATTGAAAGTCTCCTATAATGTGGATTAAGATGCAACTGAGCCAACAAAAAACTTGTCACAGGATTTTATTCTGCACTTCGGGGGTCACGGCCCTAGTTTCCATACAGGGAAGCTCTAATTGTAAAAGGGGCAGGGTCTCTAATTAGGGGGCCATTTAGATTAACACTTTAATGTATCAGTGTGTAGTACCCCAGAGTTGGGGTCCCACAGCACTTTATTAGCTACCTCTTGTGGAGTGTATAGGTTTGTTTAGGTCTTAATGTTTGTATGTGTGTTTTAACATTTGTCTTTGTGTATTGGCCTTAACCAGTCACTTAACAGTTAATGTCTGTTGCCTGGTTATTCTACTCTGCATGACTTTGCAGATTTCACCCTGGCCCACTCTATTACCTGTCAGTCACCCCTGTCTGGTCCTGGAATGCAGTAGAGTTTCCCCTCGGCTCAGGATTGGTTAGTGGGTAAGGTATAAAAGACAGCGTATGGGTGGGGTTAGTTAATCTAGAGTCTGGTCTGGAGTAGTCAAGAGTCTATCCCAGGCCTGGAGGCTAGCCCTGGAGGAAATCTAGGCCTGGAATCAGCAATCGTGAGTTTAACTTGTCCCGGTTCAGTCAGAAGTCAGAGTGTCTACAGGAGAGTCTGCACTGTTCCCTCCATTCCTCCACAAATAACCTCCTAGTAAACCGTGTGCCTTCGGTTTCACTAACGCGATTGGGACTGGACTCTTTATTTCATCGTCGCATAGCACCAAAAGGCACCAGCATCACATCAAACCTACACTAACTCCAGATTGCCCCGACAAGGGCCTTACTGCAATGCACCTGCTGCATGAGCCACCATTTCTAGGCAGAGTAGCAACCACAGTGACAAAAATGAGAATTGGCGTAACCACTCGAGCTACCCTCCTGCCAACTTCGGCTCACTGCAAGTAGACTAATGGTCAATAATGAAAAACACTCAATTCTAAACATATTAAAATGATCGGTGGATGTGACAGAAATGACATCAATACTGGTGATCTGTGCCGCCCCAGACCACCCAACAGGAACTTTACAATTAAGGAATCCTTAAAGGGGTTGTCCCGCGGCAGCAAGTGGGTCTATACACTTCTGTATGGCCATATTAATGCACTTTGTAATATACATTGTGCATTAATTATGAGCCATACAGAAGTTATAAAAAGTTTTATACTTACCTGCTCCGTTGCTGGCGTCCTCGTCTCCATGGTGCCGACTAATTTTCGCCCTCCGATGGCCAAATTAGCCGCGCTTGCGGAGTCCGGGTCTTCTGCAGTCTTCTATGGAGCCGCTCGTGCAGAATGCAGGCTCCGTGTAGCTCCGCCCCGTCACGTGCCGATTCCAGCCAATCAGGAGGCTGGAATCGGCAATGGACCGCACAGAAGAGCTGCGGTCCACGGAGACAGAGGATCCCGGCGGCCATCTTCAGCGGTAAGTATTGAAGTCACCGGAGCGCGGGGATTAAGGTAAGCGCTCCGGTAAGCTTTCTTTACCTCCCTGCATCGGGGTTGTCTCGCGCCGACCGGGGGGGGGGGGGGGGGTTGAAAAAAAAAAAAAACCCGTTTCGGCGCGGGACAACCCCTTTAAGGCTAATCAGGCTTAAAGCGGTTGTCCAGTTATAAATTGTACATGGCCTAGATTTACAATTGGGCATCAATAGACGATTGGTGAGGATCTGCTACCCAGAACCCCTGGAACAACTTTCTCCCAAAAACCCTTAGAAAGCTAAAATACAGCTAAATGTAGGAAGAGGATGTTGGCAGAGATGAGGGAAAATCTGGACAATCTTTACTCGGCCCATAGTACATTTGGTCATTTAAAAACGAGCTTAATTCATCAAAATGGCAGCAAGAAAAAAAAAAAGAAACCTGTATAATGGAATGATTTAACATGGAGTTATTATAAAAAGCCTACTGTGATGGTGGGCGCATCTTGGAAGACGACCACCACAAACTAACAACAGAGACTCTACAAGACATCTCAATGGTCGTAGCCAAAAAGGACAGACAGTGTAGGAGTAAGGAAAGGTCAAGAATGTCATGTTGATACTATACACACAATTATTTGTACTGAGGGATAACACAATGCTCAGCACTGGGCTACAGGAGAATGCCAATGGGCGGTGTGAGGGAACCGCACCTGTGCGCTGGCAGGGACACTGATCCCCTTTGTGTGTGCCGGTGGCATCTTGAGGTGCCTTTACACGGCACAACCATCATCTGAGCAGTCACTTGCTCCAAATGGGTGAGAATTCATTCACGAGTTCCTTTGTTTCAAATCAGCTAAAAATAAATTGCTGGTTGATTAATTATCATCTGGTGTTAAAAGGTAATTGTTGTCCTTTAACGACTAGCCAACAACATTGGAGGGAGGTGTGTGCATGTTCGGCATTAGTCTCCGATTGGCTCCCACCTTTTATTCAACTTTTTTCCCCTCCCACTTAAAGTTCATTGGTTCCCAGAAACACAAATATGTAGGAGTGATCCTCCACGGAGCAGTCCCTGCCCCTCTGCAGAAGACTACTTGCTTCTACAGGATCTCGCTGATTTGGCCTTCACTGAAACACTGGGTGCTGGGGTCGCTCACAGCAGCGAGTGCTCACTCGAAGTCCGCTCACGTGTATTTATGTGCCTTTTGTGTACTTGGCCGCCAATGAGTGGGGATTGGGGAGGGGGTTGAAACTTCAAATACATGCCTGCCAAAAAAATGCACATTCCATAACTAGTCGAATGGAGGATTGCAGAGTTTCTCCTATTGTTTTCAATGGGGAAGTCTTGCATTGCACAGCGTGCACCTAGCCTGTAGGGCGATGCTGCCGTTGGCCCCATTCAAAGTAAACAGGCAGTCATTTAGAGATGAACAACTGCCTGTTTACGTTAAAAATAAAATAAAATGATCAGCTTATGTCTGTAGAAACTAAACGATGAACGATAAACAAATTATCGTTTGTCGTTCAGTCACTGTTTACACTGAACGATTATTGCTCAGTTAGGCACGATGCAGCGATATACTATATGATACTCGTTCTATAAAAAGGCTCCTAAAGCGAGGGAGTTGTAGAAAGGGAGGGGATTGAACCTACCTTTGGCCGGAATTTTACTACTACATATAATAAGAAAATCAAGTTTTAATCCTCCGTGTGCCGCTAGGGTCCCGGACCTTCTCTTTATCACGCTGGTCTGAAGCCAATTGACAACCGTAGAGTCCAGCTAGGATGATACATCTGTCCATTATAGCGGTGGAGAAGTTCAAAGGACAGACGGGCGGTTAGGGGATAAAGACACATGAATTATACAACAGGATTGGCTATCTGTAAGTAATTATTCTATTACTGCTGCATTGAAATGTTAGCTTTCGAACCTGCTGATACACACCAACCGGTCAGAATAAGAAAAGCTGCAGTGCGAAGTATTGGGTAGGAAGAGAGGCAGAGAGAGCGCAACAGTCTCAGGGTCAATCATAATGTCCGGCTTCAACAAGAGTCTTTAACAGTAATTATAGATTCCAAGACCTCGGGTCTAGCTCCTGCTACTAGGAGGCGACACTAAGTAAAAGTGTTAACTCCTCCTACTAGCCATACCCCTCCTGCAAGCACCAAGCTGATCAGTTTTGTATGCAAGCAGTAGGAACAGCCCAGTAGGAGTACAACATAACACAGCAACAAGCATAAAAACTCTATGGTACGTATATTAACGCTATATGCGACCACAGAAAAGGAAAGTTCCAACAAGAAAAATATGTTAACTACAAAATGGGTGGGTGCCGTGTCCCCCAATGAACGTGACGAGAAAGTGATTTTACGGTAAGTTATACCAAAAGTCCGGTTTTCTCGTCCGTATAATTTGGGAACACAGCAAAGACCTGGGGACATTCCAGAGCAGTCCTACAAAAAGGGGTGGGTTACCTACCCAGCAGACACATGCAGTCAGTGTACAGCAGTCTGCAAGGCTCTCCGACTGAGGGAGGCGTCCGCCGATGCAAAAGTATGCACCCTGTAGAATTTGGAATAGGTATGTAGGGATGACCAAGTCGCTGCCTTGCACACCTGGAGGGCTGAAGCCCCATGGTGAATCGCCCAGGAAGCCCCCACTGCCTGCATTGAGTGCGCAGTCACACGTAAAGGGGGCGCCTTACCCTGGCATGATATGCGTCGACCGCCGCCGTATGGACCCATCTGGTAATGGTCACCTTGGATGATGCAGATCTTTGCTGCAGTCACTCAGGAACTACAAACAGGGCATCACGCTGTTGCAGCTCATGTGTTCTTGAAACATACGTCTGTAAAGCATGCACCATGTCCAGCTTGTGCAAGGCCCATTTCCTCGGATGAGGCGGCAAAGGGCAGAGCAAGGGAAGGACAATGTCCTCATTGAGGTGGAATGAGGACACCACCATCGGCAGGAATGACAGTACCAGACGCAACACCACCTTGCCCTGATGGAAAGCAAGAAACGGGGATTTGACTGACAGCGCAGTCAGCTCCGAAACCCGGCGTATAGATGTAATTGCCAGCGGGAAAGCGGTATCTCACTTAGCGGTTCAAATGGATGAGACTGAAGAATGCCCAGGAGAAGATTCAGATCCCAAGGCGGGGGTCGGCGAATGGTACATTGGCGCAGAGCGAGAGACCCCCTGAAGAAAAATACAGATCGCAGACTTGGCGGTCAGCGGTCTCTGAAAGAGAATAGATAGGGCAAACACTTGATCCTTCGAGGAGCTCAAACTCAACCCCATGTCCAATCCGGCTTGTAGGAAGGACAAGACACGGGTCAGTGTGAAACGCATTGGATGCAAAATTAGTTCCTCGCACCAAATGAAAACCAGTTTCCAGACTTGATGGTGAATCCGAAAAGATAAGGATTTCCTGGCCCTTATTATGGTCTGAATGACTGGCTCCGCAAACGCACATGACCTCAGAACAGCGGCTTCAACAGTTATGCCATCAAATGAAACAACGCTAAATTTGGATGAAAAAGTGGGTCCCGCAAGAGCAGATCCTGTCTCTGCAGCAGGCGCCACAGACAGTCGACGAGTACATCTATGAGGTTCGTATACCAGGCTCTGCCCAGCCAGTGTAGTGCTATCAGGATTACCAGACGACCCTCAATCCTGCTCTTCTTGAGCACTCTCAGCAGGAGCAGGAACAGAGGAAAAGTGTATGGGAGGTGGAATTCCATCCACCTCTAGGGCACAAGGATCCTAAGATCTGGCCACTAAGTGCTGCACCTTGCAGTTGAATCTGGACAATATCATGTCAACGTCTGGTTGCCCCCACTGCGGCCATATTGCCTGGAACACGTCAGAATGCAGTTCCCATTTTTCCAGGTCGATTGTTTCTCGGCTGAGAAAATATGCGATCAAGTTTTCCAATCCTGGGATGTAGACTGCCGGATTTGCTAGCAGATGCAGTTCGACCCAGTGAGTATCCTTGACCCCTCGTCTATGGCTTATGTGCTTCAGGTTCCGCCTTGGTGGTTGATGTATGCGACTGCCATCAAATTGTACGTTTGCACTTGAACCAGCCAACCCTTGAGCTGCCAGGTAAAGTGTCACAGCGACAGAAAAGTTGGCTGCAGTTCCAGTACATCAAATGGAAGCCTGGCTACCTGCGGGGACCAGCTTCCCTGCATGGAGAGGTTCGCCAGTGTACCCCCAGCGGGAGAGGCTGGCATCTGTGGTCGGCTTCACGAGGACAACGTTCCCCTGGCTTTTCACCCCTTCCAAAGACAGGGGAGAGGAGATGGAGAGTGAAGGATTATAACTTACCTCTGCCTACTCGCCCCTCTTCCAGAAAATCCTAACAGAGATCTGTCCCCAGCCGTACTGAACTTGTGGCACGGCCTCCAGCTCCAGCAGTGTTCCGCCCCACACTTGCTGTCACAGAGGAGGACAGTTGCTCAGGGGCAGGGACCATTATGGCTGTCAGGCATTGATCTATTGCACAAGGCATGATCAAGCCACCTTTTCTTCTTTGGGTCGGGCGTAACAGCACTGCAGAGACACTGTATCATTTGCCCTTCCCGTGGGAGGACAGGAAGCTGCCTACTCGTATTTCCACAATAGGCGTCTTCTTGGAAGACCTACACTAAACAGGTCTGCCTCCTGCAGGCATCAAGCTAAAAACTGATCAGCTTGGTGCCTAGAGGAGGGGTATAGCTAGGAGGAGGAGTTAACACTTTCTGCTTAGTGTCACCTCCTAGTAGCTATACCCAGGGTCTTCGCTGTGTCCCCCAATGATACAGATGAGAAAGCACCATTTCTAACGTTATATGGACTTGTATTTTGCATTTATCACCAGGTTTCCGCTCCAACGGCTGTAATTCTATTACTCATATCTGAGCTGCTGGGTGTAAACTGCTGTAATGTTGTCTCCCATACACTGCACATGGAGAAACCTGCATAGCCTGCAGCATTATGTAGGACACTAGAAAAGGACTGAGCAGTATAGATTGATTTACTGTCCCAAAGCTACAGGAATCACGAGTATTAGCTACAGGTGTGTGCGTCTATGCAAGTCTCCTATTTCTCTCCTTTGCGCCCCGTAGACTTCTATGACAAGTATGAGTCCTACACACGGTATGTCTTGTTATGTCTATTAGGCTAACGTCACATGGGCGAGTGCGATATCGTGCTGACTACCATGTGAAGTTCCCATGAATGTGAGACATTTTCATGGAAAACAGCCTTACATCGCGTCGGGGATGAAGGGATCCTCCGGCTTGGCTGTCACAGCCACGGTAGAGGATGGCACAGTTACCCATTGAAAACAATGAGCGCTTTGTTTCTGGCATCGCAGTGCCATGCAGGAAAACATTGCTCATGTGTATGACCCTATTCAAAAGAATGGCGTTCATATTTGTGCATCTCCTAACACACAAAGCTCACGTGATTTTGACACCCATGTGACGCTGGTCTAACTAGAGACAATGGGCAGCAAATCAAATAAGAATAAGGTGAGCCGTTAGTGGCCAACACTGCAGAGGGAATTTGCAGCACAAAAATATAATTTTACGTAAAGTGATTTGCACTTTTGCTAGTTATCACACTGGCTATCATAAACACAGCTTTATTGATCATTTAACTATATAGTTACAGACAGGACTTTGCTGTAGTGTTTACCGGTTTTCACAGTACAGAATAGTATAAAAAAAAGTAGCAAAGAAATTATATATTTTATTTTTTATAAAAAATAAACTTTAAGTTACAAGTTCACATTATACAGGTAGGAGGGAGAATGACCAACATACAGACATATATAAAAGATCCTCTGTATAAAAACAGTAATGACAACTATTTTCAGAGCAGAAGCCATCAGAGGGGTATTCTGGGCTTTTGCTATTGATTGTTGGGGTAAGGGGGCGGGCACCGCTTGGGATCCTCTGGCCAGTTGTCAGTGTAGCGGGGCCAGATGTCCGAGTCGGTAGTCAGGGTTAGACGTGCAATACATGGCTTCACTCTCACCGACTTCAATACGAGTGATGTCTTCCATTACACCTCCATATCCGACTGCAATGAAGAATTGGAAATGTAATGGAAGGCATCACTTCGTTTGATTTCAATGGGAATTAAACAGCCTTTTGCACTTTCGGCTCTGACCACTGATGTGGACGGTTGGATCCAGCAGGGAACCCCAATTGATCAACTACTGATGATCTATCCTGAGATTAGGTCATCAATAGTAGTTACCTGGATTACCCCTTTAATACTTACAGGATTATATAAAAAAGTCAAAAGGAAATACTGCCATCTAGGGAACCAAAAAAAGAAAAGACCCACATCATGACTATTACGTACCATAGGCTCATGTAAACATGTGGTGACATATCACAAACGTCCTCAAACAGGAACAAGTCATAGATGGCGATCATAAAGCTAATAAAATGGGTAGAGAAGAAACGGGATGTTGCATGGGAGCTATGGACAATGCAAGACACTAGTCACATCCCCTACATACCGATCACACCTCATATAAGGCGTTTGTGTAGTGTGTGACTGCACTACTACTATACCAATACATCATATCTCCTGGAATGGTCTAGTTGGCTCTTCTATATCTGTCCACCCCCAATGTACAGCGTATACGGTGTGGATACAGTTGCAGTATATGCGGTTTGCTTGTATACAAACCTTGTAGGTTGCTCATTAATAGAGACACTCGGTTTCAAACCTCTTCCTCATTCAAAATTAATTAAGCTGCCCGACTTGTGAATGAAAAGCTGACAGACGACGGCCTTAGAAGGGACATTTCCCCTGGAGATCGATCGTGTCTTGCCACATAATATAAATACATTTAATATAGGACGGTTATGATAGTGTGAACCATCGGGCCATGGGTTTTATAATTTATCGCACCACGAGGGGGAGGACGGGGTTTTATCTTTGCGACGTGAACGTGCCCATTCTTCGAGGCTGTGCAAGTATAGGATTTGTCTGAAGCGTCTTGGTTCTTGGCAGGATTCAGCATTTTAACTCCAGCTAGAACTTCTTTATGCCATTAAGAGTCATTAAGATGCACTTAATAGCTGTGGGCAGAAGCAGAGGGCTCACTAGCTCATCCATCCCGGAAAGAGAAGGGGGGGGGGGAATATGTAGAGCAAGTGTAATGGACAAAATAGGAGCAAGACAAATATACAGGGTAATAAGCAATGCAGAAACGATGAGCAGGTAGATGGCATCACGCCAGGGAATGAGGGCACCAGTTATTAGTCCATTCTTTTCAGGATGCCACTCCACTGAGAAAAATGTCGCATGAGGTGTGTGATAAGGTTACAGTCTGAGTAGCGCCGGGAGACCCCAAAGTCTGTTCATGAGACAATACTGAACAAAGCTGTTTCCCATAACAGCTCTCATCCAGACTGACCTGAGCCGTCCTGAGTTCTCCAAAATGAGCGGTCTGATGAGGGTTATTGTGCCGAAGAGACGCGAGATGGGAGTCCCAGTCGGATTCCGATGAGGCGTCATACTGCACCATCTTAGGGTTGTAGCAGAATGTGGGGAGAGTAGTCCCTTCGTCTTCAGCTGCTCTATTATTGCAGTCTCTATCCACCCAGTCACTAAACATGGGGACTATTGGCTGGTTCGCAGAGCTGGGAAGATGGTGAAGTACCCACAACGGCATTGGCTGGCAAGATAAAGGTTGTCTTTTTCCCGCAGGCTGACATGGAGACCAGCAATGCTTTCGTTTGCCTCCACCGCAGTCTACATTAGGCACCGTCGGTTCCGGATCTTGCGCGTCAACCGAAGGTGCTGTACTTGGCGTAACCGTGACATTATCTTCTGCAGATAGATGCCAAGGTGCCAGTGTCAACTGGTTTATGGATAAGTTGTTAGTTAGCTCCGTTGGCATATCACATGGAGTATTCACTAACAGCTTATTTTGAGTGGAAACCAGCAGGACATGTTGGTGTTGATCAACTGCAGACTCCACGATTGGTGCCATTACACTTGAAGCAGCATCCAGATGTTGTAATGAGCACTCACCTCCAGTAGCAGGCGCTGAAGAACGTTCCGAATCCAGTCCAGTACTTGGTATGACATGCGGCTTATCACCCAGCAATGCATTAGTTTGTTGAAGAACAGCATTAATGATTTGTGGCTCTACATATGTGGAGAGAGTAGCTTCTCCTTGGTCATTATTATCCAAATTCTTAAAGCCACCCTGTGCCAGTGAAAAAGGAGGATCCCCCAGGGCACTAAGGAATAGTTGCGGTTGTACCGATAAATTCTCCATCGCCATGTGTTGATTAAGACCAGGAGCTGGGGGTATAACAAGAGACTGGACTGTATACACGGAGGTCAGCCCCGCTTCCTCAGTGTACCAAGACATCTTGGTAACAAGGCCCACATGGGAACCTGCTGCTGCCTCTAAGGGTAAGTCACACTGCACCAGAGCAGTTGTACTTACTGTACTTTGGGGTCTATTGTCTTCTACAAGTAAACCCCCCGTTTGTGCTGGATCTATCACCATGTTTTCTGCTGGTGGCTTCTTAGACAAACCCAGACTGTGGTTCTCCATGGGACATGCTGTATCTTGTTTTACATGCCTCTCTGGTAAAACCAGGCCGTGCTCCTCTGTGGGACGTTCTGCCACAAGATCCACAGGTAGATCCTTGGATTCATCTTGCTGGTCCTCCTCCTTCTCCAAAAATTCCTTTTCTTTCAGCAGAGGCTGCTCTAAACTCTGTGGAGGGGCCTTATCTTCATACGGCTCTTCGTTGGGTTTAAACCTTAAAAATATTTTTAAAAAGCAGATTACAATTTTTTCTATATATAAACCGATATTTCCAGAAAAGACATCTCTCAAGAGGTCAGCTTGGTATTCCATCATTCGGGCATAAGGTTTTTCAGCACTGAAAGGGTAACTAAACTTTTTACAAGTTTCTGACAAATCGTAGTGACACATAAAAGTTTTGATAGGCAAGTGTGCAGGTGCAGAGACCCCCACCAATCACTAAAGCGAAAGGGAAGAGGTACTGAATCGAGTACTGTGCTTCTTCGTGGTGTAGGGGCTCCAGAGAAAGTTTATGGAGTACGTATATAGCTTGCAGCGACAGCTCTCCGCTGAGTGCTACTGCCATTTTACTTTAAGGATTGGTGGGGGTCTCAGCACCCAGAACCCCACTGATCAAAACTCATGTGTCACTGAGGGGCAGAAGTTTGAGAAGGAAAAAAAAAAAAAAGTTTAGTTACACTTTAAACTCTTAGCACACATCGCCGAATGGCCACCATGGTCATCCTTATGCATAAATAAGGTGCATAATGTACATCAGACAGAAAGCATAAACTACTATAAGGCCTCGTTCACATTTACCAGAAGTTGTGTGACTTACAGCTGCAGCACGATAACCGTGAAACTTCTAGGTTACATCAGCTTATGTAATAGAAGTAGAGCCGTCTTGATGATTAGGAGTGAGAGATGCAAAGTCACATAGGTCACTAATTCAGGATGGAAGTTTCCAATTCACAGGTCCCCAGCACACAGGATGCTACAGGGGGTTGGATTACTGATAAAATCCTATTTCTGGAAGTACGCCTCAGTGGCCAGTGACAGAGAGGTTGCTTGGATCTGGGCCAAGAGACACTGGGTGTGGAGCGCAGCCAAATAAGTAATCAGGACCATGAAACGGTCCGAATGGAGGCAGCAGGAGAAATTAAGCTTCGATGTACGCTAAAGAAAATCTATGGAGTGCTGGAGCTAAAGCTCCCACCACGCAGCAGTCGTCCATGGATCACCGGTCTCTCCACTATAGCATATGCAGCCTATGTGTGACCGCAGGTATATAAGAAGTCAGTCTGCAGAGTTCATTGATAGTTATAGGAAATAAACACAGTAAAACTTGTAGGTGGCGCTGCAGAAGCCTTGTACTGTCCCTCATCTGCATACCAAGTTTCTCAGAGGAAGCCTGCATGGTTTTTGAGTCTCCTCATGCTTATTAAGCTTCTCCCCAAGGAAAAAAACTTCATTCCTTCCGATATGGGTAAAACTAACCAGTAAACTTAGAGGTATTCCCATTTCAGCAAATTCTCCACTATCCACAAGACAGGGGATAACTTGCTGATCAGTGGATGTCTAGTGGCTAGGACCTCCATCGACCCAGAGAAGTCACCAAAACATTGACAGGGGTGGTCGTACATGCATGCCACTGCACCATTCACTGCAATGGAAGCTGCTGGAGATTGCCAAGCGCTTGAAGTCTGTTACCCCCAGCATGGCCATCCTTGGATCAGTGGGAATCCCAGCAGTCTGACCTTCACCTATCGTGAACTTATACCCCACCCTGTAGGTATGGGATAGCTTGCCGAGATGGGAACACCCTTTTAACAACCAGTGTCAAGCAGCTGCTGCCAATCAAATAAGCTCTATACCATGATACATGAAATATTCTACACTCCTGTAGAAAAACAGAAACAAAAAAACAATCCAGCCCCTAGATGAGTTGCAGTTTTGTTGCAAAGCTAAGCATGCAGTTACATTTCAGGCAGAGCTACAAATCACTAGAGTTGTGGTGCAGTTAGAGGAGATGAATGGTTTTGCCACCAGAGGCCCTAAAAGTGGTTCCCCCCTTGGCCTATAAAAGGCTCCTTGTGTGGAGTGACCTCTTCTTCTGCTTGTGTAGAGCTTGTTGACCACTACATGCCTCTATGATGCAGAGAAGAGCCATCTCCCCGGTTCAGAGTCTGAGAGGGGCGCATTATTGGGATGTGAGAAGCTGGATGGCCGTAGCGACAAAATTGCCACCAACTGGGCTGTTCTGACCAGATTATTAGGAGGTATTGGGACCAGTGGATGTGTGAGGGTATACAAGGCGACAAGGATCAGGATGCCTTTGACAGACCACCAGTAGAGAGGATTGTCCGACAAGCACGAGCAGCTCCAAGTAGTCACCCCTAGTAGTGGTATGAGGGACAATGACAGCTCAGCGATATGTTCAGGACATCCTGCAGCCACATGTGTTCCTCTCATGGCGGCTTCCAAGAAGCATTTCCAGCAGGATAATGCTCGGCCGCACCCACAAGGGGGGAATGCATGAAGAGGGGGGGGGGGGGGGGGTGTCACAGGAATCTCTCCACAACATTGTCACATTTCTATGGCTGTCCAGTTGCCATATTTATCACCAGTAGAAAACATGAATGGGACCAGCTGGGGAGCCAGCCTTCGAGTTTGCACAATCTAGAGGTTCAGTTACAGTAAACGTGGACCAATCTGCCACAGAATACCATACAGTACCTGTATGCCTCCATGCCCACCTGTATCACATCTTTTATCCAAGCTAGAGGCGGTACAACAGGGTACTAGAGCCTCCATGCCCGCCTGTATCACATCTTTTATCCAAGCTAGAGGTGGTACAACAGGATGATAGAGCCCCCCTTCAAGAGGTTAGTTTTCCGTTAAAATTTATCCTTTTGTTTAGATATTCTAATCACTTACTTATATCAACGTTACGATCACAGAGAAAGTTTCTTTCGATTCTGACAACTTCTAGGGGAGGGATTTTGTTGTTTTTTTTTTTATAATGTGTATATAATGGAAGAAGTGAAGTCACATCTCTATATACATCATTTAAATGTTAACTGTTGGTTTAGTATTAGGCATTACTGTATATTATGTATTTTACATTAACAATTGCTGATGTATAAACCACAACCACTAACTCTGTACATCTAGTGTCGCCTAGTCTACAAGCTTCAGCTAAAAGCACATAAAACCTCCTTGTCATTTACTACCTTGTTCTAAAAAGTCAGACTCTTAGTAACCTTAATAAAGGCCCCTGATGGCCATATAAACCACTAAAAGCCTATGAGTGAGCGCACCAGCTATAGTTATATATACACAAGTAGAGCTCTGTATAATGTTACTGCTGATACTGCAGGATGGGAGAATGCATCAAGGCTACTGCAGCAACTTTGCTTCAAGAAGCTGTAACCACTCAACCAACACTTGGTAAAGGGCCTGGGGGCAATAGACATAGGCTGAGGGGATTGAGAGCACTTACCCGGGAGGCAATGGAACAAAGTCGTAGTGGATAAGAGATGCGAGGTCATCAATGGCTCTATAATTGGAAGCTTTGAGAGCAAAGCGGCAGTGCTGCTTGCTGATCAGGTGCTGCAGGAAGCAAATGGATGCTAGTGTGTGATCTTGTACCTACAGGATCCATTCTTACCTTTAAAAACAGGCAAGTGTCCTCTTACCTCGCTAAGCTTTTGGTAGGTTATCTGGCAGCACTCACAATATCCAATCTTCTCCCAATTACGTGGTTTTTCACCCTCCTTCTGGTCCCTAATAACAGGGAAAGCATAGTGCCATTTAAAAGTCATATTAATGGATACAATAACTTTAATAAAAAGTACCAGTAGTATAAACCAAAATAAAAATGGTTCTCTTACTAAAAGTTTTTTTGTAACTTTTTGGTATGCAGGCAGAATCACTATACAGACCTGGGGGCTTTTAATCTGCCCCAAAACTGTCAGTGCATGATACGCCTGCATTGGCAAATGGAATTGGGGGCAGCAGTTAGTATTCAAAAGGACAATCATTGTCAGTCTAGGGTTACACAGCAGCTTTGACTGCAACATACATCACCCTGCCTGCATCACAAATTATGTAAGTGAATGTAGTTTTGTGTTGCAACTTGCCAGGACTTGACAGTTGCAAGAAATCCAGATTTGAAGGCCTTGAAACGCGTTTGCATCAATTGAAAGTTGCAATGCAACCACCTTTACTTACATTGCAGGCTGGTAAAACCCTGATGATGAACTTTGACCATGTGCCATAGTGGAGTTTGAGCCCTAAGGCTGGGTTCCCATGGGGTGGATTCCCGACAAAAATCCCGCGGTTTGGCCGCAGCGAAAAACCGCTGCTTCAAAACCCGCGGCGGTTTTGAAGTGGCCCGGCCGCTCGCTCTTCCGTTGCGGCCGGCGCTCCCATAGATGGGGGGGGGGGACCTGCTGCGGTCGGCAAATCCGCGACGCAGGAGTGGCTTCTCCCAGCTTAGCCGCAGCGGATTTGCCGTCCCGTGTGGACGAGAGTTCTGAGAAATCTCGTCCACATGGCTGGCTAATCCAAGGATTAGCGGCCGCATGCGGATTTGCTGCAGCGAAATTCCGTGGCAAATCCGCCCCGTGTGAACCCAGCCTAATTGTGTAGAGCTGAACTGAAGGGGGTTTACTAGCCAGGATCAGAGTGATCAGTAATTCTTCTGCAGCTGGGCTCCGCTCCTGTGTCCGCCATGTCACATTACACACTACACACTGTATGTGCAGGAAGAGCAATGTACCACTTTCCGCATAATACAAAAACAGGTTACGGGATGCATTGCAGTACCAGGACATAGCTGCAGAGGTTTAGTTTAGACAAGCCATGTTCAGAGCTGATAAATTTACTAAGTAAAAATACATCAGGCAGCTTCATTTTGAGGCCGGGGTCATCAAATAAGGTCAATCCCTTAGAAGGCGCACGTGAAAAGTAAGACATACCTGGGGTCTTTATGTGTACTATTGTTGGTGGGAGCAGTTTCAAATGGACTCCTGTCTGAAGAGATAAAGGAGCACTCAGGGAAGTTGGAAAAGGAGCAGTGGATTGGACAGTATTCCCTATGGAGATATAAAAAAAACAAAAAAAAAACAAACACACTTTATTTGCTATAGAATATATTCGTAACCACAAGGTCTGCAAGAGAAATTTCCATGAGACCCCAGCAGTTCAGGAACACTATTGCTGCATTTAGACGGGACAACAGTGGTTTTAACAACTGCACGAGCGCGGACGTCATCGCTAGGCTGTTAGCGGTTGTGTAGCGCGTTTAGATAGGCAGATCACTGCTGGCTTCTTGCTCAGCACTTCACATTGTATGCAAAGTGCTGAGCAGGGAGCGTTTACACTCAGCAAGAAGTCAGATGATTTTCATGCTGGTTGAAAGTAAGCAACCAACGAATAGTGCACAATGACCGCGCATTTAGACATAACGATTATCGTGCAAATTCATAGTGTGAACAAATTTTGCGTGATAGTCATCCCGTGTAAATGGCCCTTATGTCTCCAAAGGCAGGAGATCCATGGGTTGTATAAAGAGCCTTTTACCCTGTGAAACAGACATAAGTGTCTTCACAAAGTGTGGCAGTCGTCTGCATCAATAGTGAATGCCGGTTTACTAGGATTGCAGGAATGGCTTTAGAAAACTAATTCTGGCCTAAAAACGTGCAGCTTTACCACAATGCAGTAATGTTACAGCTCTTTGTGAATACACTAAGATTTGCTGCGGATTTGAATGCATTTGAAGAGGAGAAATCCGCACTGAAAATTTGCAGCATAAACCAACAAGCTGAACATTGAAGTCTGCCCTGCATGTCAATTCTGTGCAGATTTTCTTTTTCCACAGTGCGTGGATGAGAATTATTAAAGTGCTTCGGACATCTTTGTTTCTCCAACCTCGGAGGGTAGCATTAATATCTCATTCACATGATTTCTAATGGAAAAGCGGCCATTTACGCTGCATGTGAACAAACTCCAAGGGTGCCTTAAAATATGTTTACATGTAGCATAAACCTTTTTTTTTTTTTTTTTTTTTTTTTACTTCTTTTGAAACACCATTGCATTTTTTGAGAGAAGGCCAAAAGTGGCTCCAGGAGATACGGGAAACAGAAGACTTCCTTCCTCCTGGATCCATTTCTGGCTTTGGCTCAGAAACTACATCAACAACTGCAGCGGCGTAGAGAGAACACCTATGGTAATTCCTTCAAGTATTCCCATCTTCACTTTTCATACCAGAGATGAGTATCTGCTGCTCTAGTTTACTACGCAGTGTTGCTTGTATAGCTCCCACTAAAGTGAATGGAAGTTACGGAAACAGCGTAGCACAGTGCCCTACACCTTTTTTGTAACTCTTAAGGCCCATTTACACGGAGCGATAATCGCTCAAACGACAGCGAGTGGCAGCTTTGAGTGATTATTTTGCATGAACTATTAAGTAGCTGCTCAGTTTTTATGAGCGCTGAAACTAAACTGATGAGATTTTCGCTGACTGAATCTGAGCGATCTGAATCTCAGCTCATGTAAAAGGCTGGATTGGATGCCGGATTCCTCTTTTTCTACACTTTATGTAAAGGAAGAGCAAGTTACTCACCGGCTCTGGTCCTCGATCTTCAGGAATGGACTTTTCAGTTTACCAACTGTGAGACATGTAAGGAGAGAATGTCATTACAAGACAAAGAAAACCCCAACGGAGACCTCGTTATAGTGGAGGCGTGGGGAGCAGTCATTAGTGCTAGCGGTGTGTGTTATTAATAGAGGTCATCACACCCTGTAGTCACTCAGGGTGGCTGAGGCTTTATTGTGAATAACTACAAGGATAAGATTCTGCCTTTCGCTGGAGTTCCCCATTAACGGTTATTCCCATCTTAGACATTTATAGCAAGCATATGTATTAAGTGTCTGACGGGTGCGAGTCCCCACCTGCCGCTGACGGATGCATTCAGGCTACAGCTGAATGAAGTAAGGACCGGGATTACAGAAACAGCAAAACTCACAATGAAATGCCGTTTCCGAAACGCTCACTCACTTTTATAGGCGTTAGGGCTCCGACCCACTTGCGTTTTTTTAAAGCGATTGTCAACGGGACTTTCTAATGTTAAAAACACATCACAAGTTTGGACTTTGCAATTTTTTGTGCGTTGCGTTTTTGACATTAGAGAGTCCCATTGACAATCACGTTAAAACAATGCAGCGATATCGCAGCGTTAAAAAAAAAAAAAAAAAAAAAACGCAAGTGGGTGGGAGCCCTTATGGAAACAGAACACAACGAACTTAGCTGTTTGTAACTCATCATTCTAGTGTAATCCCTTTAAGATGGCAATATCCCTTTAAATGGAAAGGCAAATGGTACAGCAGCAGCTCTTACCTTTTATTGTCTGTGCCGCACCTACAGCTCCTTTTTCCTAAAATACATACAATAAATAAATACACAAGACGCTTAAGACCCTTTTACACGGACTGGCAGTCTGTTAGGTGACTGCACAAGCGCTGACGTCACCGCTAAGACTGTCAGCGCTCGTGCAGAGATTTCAAACTGGAAGTCCTGCTGATGGGAAGCACTAAGCAGGGAACTCTCCCACAAGGCGAGAAGCCAACGAGGTTTTTTTTAAGCTGACTGAAAAGTCAACTTGAACAAGTGAGCGATATTTTCGCTTCACACTAAATGATTTTCGCTCACTTTCGCTTGTTTGAACACAGTTTGAGTGATAGTGGTATGTAAAAGGGCTTTTAATTATGAGAACTACTAAAAGAATATCAGGAGCGGTAACTGCATCGGTCACTACATGTAGGCAGCAAACATCGATCTTTGTTGCATCCGTCGCTATAGCAGACCATTTAGAAAATAACAATCCATTGTAGCGTACAGCTCACATATCTTACCACTGAGGGCCTGTTCATTCGCCTTTTGGTCAAGCGCGCAAGATACTCCAGCACCTCTGGGAATAAGACTGGTTAAGAAACAAAACACAAAGGGCACACATACGAATCTTATGCTACATCTCTGCATTTTTTGTTTTTCGGAAGAAGCACATGGCGCCCTCTACAGGCTGTGAGGAGGTACTACGTTCACTTAAAAAAAGTAAAATAAATAATAACTTTGAATTTTGTGTTTCATTACTGTGTTTGGTTGAATAGTAACTACACTGTTTATAAACTCCTGATAGGTCATAGGGCACAAAAGTTTTCAAACTCAGTGAGGGTTCGGGGGCCGAGTCTCCCCGCCCATAGGTAAAACTAAAGGATAAAAACGCTCATTGAGTGTTGTGCCCATTTGGGTTTCATCAGCAAGCGGTAAACAGACGCCATAGACTTTCTCTGGAGCATGTAGATTGTTCTGAGCACAGCTGGAAACAACCAAACGGACAGAGAGGAGCGCTTCTACTCATTCATTTCTGCAGTCAGTGAATGACATCAGTAGTTTATAACTTGGCACAACACTTTATAAAGTTATTCCTCATGCACAGGAAAGGGAATAACTTTATGATCGATGGGGTCAACCACTGGAATCCCAAGAACAGGGATTCTAAAAGTCCCCGTGTGAATAAAGTGGTGACCGCATAGCCAGAATGCCCACTCAATTCAATTTAATTGGAGCGTCAGAAGCTGCTGAGTACAAGTGCTCAACAATCTCCGGTGTTCCCACTGAAACAAATGAAGTGGGGATTGCATGCACGACTCCGCTTCTAAAGGCCCTGGCAGTTGGACCCCCACGATCATAAAGTTACCTCCTATCGTGCAGACAAGGGATAACTTTCTAACCTGGCACAACCTTTCAATGCTATAGGCTTCCTTTAAATACCCTTACATTAAGCGTCATTGTATCATGCTAGTCTTATTCTAAAACTTTTGACCATTGACTGTAGTAAGAGTGTTACAAGTATGTAAAGACCAAAACGGATGTTGAGAAAAAGGATACCGTCCAGATGGAGGATACAAACTCCCCAAGACCGTGCGCTGGAAAGTACGCTACTGCACTCCTGGGAGGGGGAGAATAAGAACAGAAAAACTGTTTAGAAGGAGCATGGATGGAGCAAAGAAACAGAAGTAGCGCAAATTAGGTCATGGCACAGTGAAACCAAGATGGGGGCGATATATAAAAGCACAGAAGATTGAAGGAAATTGCAGAAGTAGAATCCTTATTGGGATTAATCATACCTGGCTTTGCACAACCTTCTTCAGCAGCTGCTTCCCCCGGCTGTATGGTGGTTTCTATGAGGCAGGGTAGAAAATAATGAGCAGGAGAACTGGCATCCATAACATGTCATGAAGCTGAAATGTGATGGTCGGATGCAGTCGTCCATAGGAACATGTAAAAAGGATGATCACAATACTACAGGGTTATTACAAATCTTCCTGATGTGACACCCCATAACTCACGTTTATTGACACTCAGATATAGAAAATTTGATATCAATGGAAACAGAAACTCCGTTTCATTTAGTAAAACTGTCTAAACCGTAAGACTTCCTTGTTGCCCAGAGCAACCAATCACAGCGCAACTTTAATTTCTCAATCTGCTGGGGTAAGATTAAGTTGCGCTGTAATTGGTTGCTATAGGCAACAAGGATGGTCTTCCTGTTAGATAGTTTTACTAAGTGAGGCACAAAAAGTTTTATTCTGCTGTAGTCGTCGCTAAGGGTGATAGCAGACAAAATGGCTGCAAACGAGGACAGTAGAGAGTTTTGTATCCTTGATTTTCACGTCTACCGGTCATATTAGTGTGCAACAGCCTTTTTGAACAAAGTTCGGTGAAGATCCCCCGCAGCGGGCGCAATAATTCGTGAGTGGCGCTCCAATTTTTTGGAAAAAGGTTGCATCTCTAAGTGAAAATCTGCCAGTCAACCAGTAAGCGTGGAAACAGCGGAGCGCGTCCGTGCAAGTTTCACATGAAGGCCTCTGAACTCCATCATCAAAGCAAGCAGAGAATTGGACGTCCCACCTACAGACGGTTTGGAAGATTCTGCGCAAACGTTTGCGATGTTATGCTCATCAACTGCAATGGTTACCAGCCCCGAAACCAAATGACAAAGTGCGGCAACATTCTTTCTGTAAGAGTATGCAAACAGAAAGCGATGGCTTCATGGAGTCTTTAGTGATGAAGCCGCCTTCCGACTTTCGGGCAACAAACATAATGTCAGAACCTGGGGGGGGGGGGGGGGGGGGGGGGTAAACCTACATGTAGCAGATGTACGGCTCCCCCAAGGTGAGTGTTTGGTGCTATAACCTGTATAAGCTGCTTGCATGAGATATCTTCCCAGTCATGTAACATTTAGATATTGTAAAAGCACAAAAAGCACAAGAGAGAAAGCTGTAGTGTGTGAACAAGGCCTGACCTCTATGTTCTCTGCAGCGGGATGCTGGGAGCCGTTCCCTTTTCTACCGTTAGGCTCTCCATTAGTGACATCTGCAGCTTTCCTGTTCCCGGTTACCACGTAGTTGACATCTCTGCTGAGGAAGCTCTCAATAACCTTTAAGGAGAGAACAGAGACAATGTGTTGAATATCCATTTTCTCCAGCTTAGGCCTTCCTCACGCGACCGTACGAGTCTTCATGCTGGCCGGCCAAAATATGTGTAAGGAGAAAAAAAAGCCACGAGCGAGTCCCCGATCTTAATTTGCGCTCTCTCGTCCATTCAGATGGGCGGCTGCGGCGTATGAGCGAAAATATACACTCCAGCGCCAAAATCCCTGAGGTCGGCAGAAATCCTCAGAATGACTTACAATGACCAAATAGAGCCAGCTGTAATTTTTCCCAGCGGTGGAGGCAGCTAACCTCCCTCCCCTTCCCTTATTTCCACAAGCTCCAATAGAAGCCTATGGGAGTTTCTAGCGCATCTCGGCAAAAGACAGGGCAAGACCTAACTTTCCCAGCGGCGTATAAAATTGGTCGCTGGTGTCCAATTTTTTCACGTGGCAAAAAAACCCCAAACCAAACCGGCTCATCTGAATGAATACATTGGAATCCAATGCTTCGGATGGTCGCGATTTTTTGCCCGATGTATACATACACTCGTGTGAATAAGGCCTTACAGGTATGATGTGTTTGGCATACATCAGTTTTTATAGCTAATGCAGACAACTTAAAAGCTGCGCTATTTTACAATTTCTATCTAGATCTTCATAAAGGAGAGTACATTTGAGCATACATTACATTTATTGTGTACTGATCCTGCATTATACTCCAGAGCTGCACTCACTATTCTGCTGCTGGAGTCACTGTGTACATACATTACTTATCCTGAGGTTATATCTATATTATTCTCCAGAGCTGCACTCACTATTCTGCTGGTGGAGTCGCTGTGTACATACATTACTTATCCTGAGGTTATATCTATATTATTCTCCAGAGCTGCACTCATTATTCTGCTGGTGGAGTCGCTGTGTACATACATTACTTATCCTGTGCTGATCCTGAGTTATATCCTATATTATATTCCAGAGCTTCACTCACTATTCTGCTGGTGGAATCACCTTATATACATATTACATTACTTATCCTGAGGTTAGATCTATATTATACTCCAGAGCTGCAATCACTATTCTGCTGGTAGAGTCACTGTGTACATACATTACTTATCCTGTGCTGATCCCGAGTTACATCCTGTATTATACTCGAGCTGCACTCACTATTCTGTTGGTGGAGTCACTGTGTACATACATTACTTACCCTGTACTGATCCTGAGTTATATCCTGTATTATACTCCAGAGCTGCACTCACTATTCTTATGGCTGTCATTGAAATCCATTTAGCGGTGTCTCATGAGGAGCTAGTTTACCAAGCCAGTGATAATTCGCCTTCTTCCCCCTCACACGATTACTATACAGTGCCTGGTGTAAACACCACATGTCCAAGAACAAGCAGGGCGTGCTGGATATAATCAGCTTTGAAGCCTGCAGAAATGTGAAAGCAGCTCTGGACAATACAGGCTGCAACTCCGGATTAATACAGTTTGTAACGTACTTACAATGTGCACAACCTTAATAGATTAAAAAAATATAAAATTAGATTTCTGTAAACATTCACTAAAATACAGTAAGTCCGAGAACTTGTCACATGCCATTACAAATGTGACACCGGCATCCATCATGCCGTACTTTGCACAATTGCAGTAGCTTCTAGGTAGCTGAAGACAAAGTGGCAGCCAGTATGGGGTTAAATCTGATGGTCACTTTTCGCAAAACCAGATATAAAGATCTGCCAATATATGCCAAGTAAAATCATTAAAGGGGTTGTGCCAAATTATACCACAGGATGGGGGATAACTATGATTGGTGGGGGTCCAACTGAGGGAAGGGGGAGAACAGATGTTGCCCGTGGAAGTTTATAGAGCAAAGTAGGAACAGAAACTCACAAGTGTGACTGCAGCTAAAAGTAAGTGAATTATAGCTACTGAAATCACATCTACACTGCTCAGTACTGCTGTATATAATGCCCTCCATTAATTATGTGTGTGTGCTGCAGAGAGTTAAAGCATTAGTTTTGCTCTGTGTACAGAATATGAAGACATCACAACAGCTTAGAGTCCCTCCACCAACTCAGGGACAACTGAAAATCAGAAATACATTCTGCAGAGGGGAAAATGGATGAGAGATACAGGATACGAGTCATAATAGTGAAATATAGTGTCATGCCTCATGTTCACATGGCCGCTTAGTCTGAAACAATAGGTATGCTTTCACCATCACCATTGGCATTCTCTGGATAAACCTTTTGCTACAGTACATGTAGATGACGGTTACTGGACAAAACCTCGTTACTTACCCCACCTCGGCGGACTATGGCTTTACTCAGAAGCTGGGTCTGCTTGTTGTGGGGGAGATCCATGTAGAATAACTTTCCCATGAAGGTGATGGTTTTCTTTTTGTCCAACATCACATTCCTTTCCAATTGTTGACCTTCACACAAACACAAGAGAGAGTGATGACTAGAGGTACCTGAAACTACCGGCAGATATGGAGCCATAAGACTCCCAAACCCCACCTATATACAGGTCTACTTATTTACATGCAGATGTCCTATATGATGCTAGACAATGAACCGGGAGCAGTAAATCTGTCAGAGCACCCGTGTGGCACCTTCTAAAAAGAGCCTGGAGAAAGCTGTGGAATGTCTTTGCAACATTTCCTACCCAGGCTCCACTTCAGGGTGAAAGGGGTTTTCCAGGGAGAATGCTACTGATGAGCTATCCTCAAGATAACTCATCAATAGCGGATCGGCTGGGGTCCGTCTCTCGGGACCCCGACCGATCAGCTGAGCGGGCGCATGCTGTCAGCACCGCAAATACACAGAGGTCGAAGCTGAAGCCTTGGGCTGACCTCTGTAGTGGCCAGTGCTTGTAACTGCAGACACGGCTCACGCGAGCTGTACCTGCAGTTACAAGCGCTGGCCACTATGAAGAGGTCGGTGTGGAGACGTCTGCTGCTTCAGCTCCGACCTTTGTGTATTTGTGACGCTGACAGCATGCACCCGCTCAGCTGATTGGTCAGGGTGACAGAGCCTAACCGATCAACTACTGATGACCTATCCTAAGAATAGGTCTTCAATCGTATTCTCCCTGGGAAAACCCCTTTAACCAATTTTAACAGGGACTTTGCGAAAACAGTGCAAAATCTCTTCAGAGGAGTGATCTATCCGCCTAATATTTAAGGTATGAGGCATTAGTAATTAGTAGGTAAAAGGTGTTTACAAGGACTTTAATAATAATGAAGTATTCTCAAGAAAGGCCAACTATAGTTGATTGGCAGGGAATTCGCTGCCGTTGTTGCCAGAGCCAGAAGCAGACAGCACTGTCCATAATGCAGTGTCCTGGGTTGGTATTGCACTACAGACAGAGCTGCCTGCTAATAGCCTTGCCGGTAATGAAAGCAGGCCTAGTGTACAGCCAAATGGAAGGGAGCCCGACTATTGGACCCCTGCAGATCAACTGTTGATAATCTGTCCCGAAGATGGGTCATCAATAATAAAGTCCCAGACAACCCCTTTACACTAGAAGCAAACCACAAAATGGCAAAAATTAAAACTGTTAAGAAAGTTAGAGAAAAAGAAAAAAAAAGTTTTGTAATATTTTGCTGTAAAACTTCCCATTAGAAGTTGCAGGCCTGAAGAGAGCGCTGATGACAAACACCCCCTTCCAATTCCCATCGGGTGGTGTTAGAGACCTTGTGTAGACTCTTATCACCAAAGCCAAGGCCCTTTTTCGTGGGCTGAGCGAGGCATTTAAAGGGGTGCCGCTCGTGGTGATCGGGCTAGGCAGAGTTTATCCCCAGCAAGAGACTCATCGCTGTTGGCAGCACATCTCCTGTTCACACGGG
Source organism: Eleutherodactylus coqui (assembly GCF_035609145.1). Lineage (NCBI taxonomy): Eukaryota > Metazoa > Chordata > Amphibia > Anura > Eleutherodactylidae > Eleutherodactylus > Eleutherodactylus coqui. The sequence continues at coordinate 30,249,948 of NC_089849.1, forward strand.
AAGATGCGCCGCCCATAAGCTTCTTGGTTGCACAAAAGATGCGATCAGCTGACAAACAAGCGTTTGCTCATTCATTGGGAGATCAGGTGCAGCTGCACATGGGCAATGAGTGTTTGTGCTCGTGAAAGGGTTAAGAGGATCTTGTTATTCAAAGGTTACTACACTTAACTCTGAAGCTCCCAGAAGCAGCATCTCCTTGTAGTGGGGCTTTAAGCGTTTCCTGGAGACCATATTTAGTCATTGTATCCGCATTCCTTTACTCTTATCAAAGTAGTATGTATTCATTTGTCAACACTAAAAGGCCCATTTACACGAAGCGATGATCGCTCAAACAACAGTTTGAGTGACAGCTTTCAGCGATCATTTTGCATAAACTATTGAGTAGCTACTCAATAGCTATTTAGCGTGCAAATTAAGCCTTTAGCTGAATGCAGTTAATAGTTGGAGGGCTCTTATCTGCTTTCAGCTCCTTTGTTCTCCAGCGGGAAACAATGCTATCAGCACTATGCGCAGAGAACTCCTGCTAAGACCACAGGACGATTTTTAGGTTGGCCTGAATTTAATGATCAGCTAGCAGTGCACGATGGCCGAGCATTTAGACGCAACGATTTTCGCTCAAACGATCATCGCTCCGTGTAAATGGGCCTTATGAGTCTGTAATGATTTTGTGATTGAACACTTTACCTTTTTTTGTGCTACTTTGCACTATTAATAAAGCTAACAGTGAATTGGTGCCTCAGAAATGGGACAGTGATGACTTTATACAGTTGATGCCACCTGTTAATTTAGACGTTAAATACCACGCTGCCGTGACGCAACAATGACGTAACCTTACGTCATGTGAATGGCACAAGATTAGAAGGCAGCCCGCGCCATCCATCAGCGGGAACTGGCTGTTACCCATATGTACGCTCGCTGTTGCAACTGGAGGCTGGCTAAGGACAGCGACCCTCGCGGTTAACCCGCTACATGCCTTAACCTATGTACAACGTGGCAGGTAATTGCGGGGCGTAAAGAGTTCACAGAGGGAGGGCGCTCCCTCTGTGACGTCATCAAACCCCCGCGATGTAATACAGATGTGCTGCTTTGTGTTTCAAAAGTCTTTATCGAAAGAAAATTTAGACTGTTGGCAACATTCCTGCCGCATGGATCCCACGCAGGGGCGAAGAGTGTAGAAAAACAGGAATAGAAAGCATCAGTTAGCATCTTGGCATAGAAAGAATCAGTTAGGGTGTCTGGCTTTACCGATGCCTATGATCGCTATTACAAGCAATAAGGCATTGCTGTACATTAGTCCTGCAATGCTTTATCATAGCTGCTACGGGTCAGGTCGCCTTCAGAGACATAAACAGTGGTTAAAAAAAAAACCCCAACACACACACTTTTTTACCGATTTCCCCCTATTTGTATGAAATAAATTAAATTTTAAGAAAAACCCTCCATATTTGGTATCATTGTGTCTGTAATGACCTGTACTATAATCTGAGCACACTATTAATTCTGCAAAGCAAAACAAAGGGGAGTAATTTCTTACCGAAAATTCCTTTTCCCGAGTCATCCTGACGGCAGACATGGAGGTTGCACCTTGACCTTGTAGGGACAGGAAGCAAGAGACTTCAAAAGGCTCCTCCTGCCTCCCATTCACCAGTGTCTTCTAAATTACTTACATGGACATGTCGTGGTTAACCAAGGAAGATTTTTATTGCTCCGAAACAAAATTAACATGGTTAGTTCTATGTGAACATAAACAATAAGAGGGTAGCTTACCCGGATTAAACAAAGGAAATATGCACGAATTTTCCGCATAAACAAAGAAAAATGTCCAATATAGGAGCCCCTGGGCTACTGGCTCGCGCCCACACAGACGTAGGTACCACCGTGTGAATTTTTCGGGAGGGAAATACGTGCCGTCAGGATGACTCGGGAAAAAGGAATTTTCGGTAAGAAATTACTCCCCTTTCCCGGCGTCATCCTGACGGCAGACATGGAGTATACCAAATTAACTCTTAGGGAGGGACCACTGCTTGCAGGACCTTTCTCCCGAAAGAGAGATCGGAGGAGAGGTCCGTATTCAGCCTGTAGTGTTTTGTGAAGGTATGCAGGTTGGACCATGTGGCTGCCTTACAGATTTGATCCGGCGTCGCCATGGCCCTCTCTGCCCAGGAGCAGGATACTGCCCTGGTTGAATGGGCCTTGAGTCCTTCAGGAATAGCACTGTTGCCGGAAGAGTAGGCCTGCTGGATGGTGGATTTTATCCAGCGGCTAATGGATCTTCTAGAAGCCGCTCTTCCTCTGCCCGGCCCCTGGAATTGGACAAAAAGACAATCAGCCTTCCTGAAAGATGAGGTCTGCTCTAGGTAGCATAAAATGGCCCTCCTTACATCCAGGCTATGGTAGTCTCTTTCCCTATCATTCTGGGGATTTTGGCAGAAGGAGGGAAGAATAATTTCTTGCTGCCTATGGAATTTTGAGGCTACCTTGGGGAGAAAGAAGGGGTCTGTTTTTAATATGACCCTATCATCCTGGACTAGTAGGTAGGGTGTTTTGCAGGATAGGGCCTGGAGTTCACTTACGCGTCTCGCTGTAGTAATAGCTACCAGAAATACCGTTTTAAATGTGAGGAACCTAATTGGTACCTGATCAATAGGCTCAAAGGGGCTTTTGCACAGACTTTGGAGGACTAAGTTTAGGTCCCATGGGGGGACCGTACTACGGCTAATTGGTCTAATTCTTTCCGCCGCTTTTAAAAACCTGCGGATCAATCTATGTTCCGCCAGGGGTTCATCTAGAATGGCCGAGAACGCTGATACCTGTACCCTCAGGGTTCCCGGTCTCAGGTTTCTGTCTAGACCATCCTGGAGGAAATCCAAAATCTCTGCCACCGAAGTATCGAGATTGGAGACTTCCAGCCCTCTCCAGGAGGAGAATCTTTTCCAGATCTTATTATAGATCGCTGAAGTCACGGGCTTTCGGGACTGGCGTAATGTCGCGATGACTCTGGAGGATAAACCTTGCCTTATTAGCGTCTGTTCCTCAATATCCAGACCGCTAGGTTCAGCCTTTCTGAGTTGGGGCACGAAACTGGGCCCTGCACTAGAAGGTCCTTCCTGGATGGCAGGCGGATTGGCTCCGTGATGGCGAGCTTTAGAAGTACCGGAAACCATGCCCTTTTTTCCCAGTGTGGGGCGATCAGGATCAGTGTAATGTTGCTCTGCTGAACCTTCCGAAGAACTCTCGGGATCAGGGGTATGGGTGGGAAGGCATAAGCCAGACTGAAGTCCCACCTCTGGGAGAAGGCGTCTAACCCCTCGGCCCTGTCCCTTGGATCTAGGGAAAAGTAGGCTGGGCATTTTGAGTTCTTGCTGGTCGCGAACAAGTCCACCTGTGGACTGCCCCAGGTTTCCGTAATATGATGAAACTCCTCTTGGTTCAGGGACCATTCCCCGGGGTCCAGGCGTCTTCGACTTAGGAAGTCGGCTGTCTGGTTCTGGGACCCTTTGAGATGGACCGCTGTTAGGGATTGTACTGTGGTCTCGGCCCATCGGAAGATCCGCGCTGTTAGTCTCAGCAGGTGAAGGTTTCTGGTGCCTCCCTGGTGGCGAATAAGTGAAACTGCAGTCATATTATCACAGAAGATTTTTACATGTTTCTTCTTTAAGATGTCTTGGGTTCTGTGAAGTGCTTCCCAGATGGCCCTAAGTTCTCTGAAGTTCGATGACTGGGCACGCAACGTCGGCCCCCATTCGCCCTGGAGTAGGCACTGCCCTACTTGCGCTCCCCAGCCAGACTGGCTTGCATCTGTTACTACGGGGATGAAGGGTTCTGCCACCCATGGGGACTCTGCTTCAAGGATGTCAGATGACCGCCACCAGCGGAGGGACCTTAAGACAGCTGGAGACATGGGCATTCTCCTGTCCAGAGAGGTGGATGCCCCATCCCAGTTACCCAGGATGGATCTCTGTAGTGTCCTAGAGTGCGCCTGGGCCCAAGGGATAATGCCGATACAGGAGGTCATGAGGCCCAGGAGCCTCATTGCATCCCTAATTACGATTTGCCTTCTCTGGCCGCCCTCCTGCGCTGCCAGTCTAAGACTCTCCTGTCTGGGTGGGGGTAAAGACAAAGTCTGTGACACTGAGTCTATCTGTACCCCCAGGAAGGTCTTCCGCGTCTCGGGGAGAAGGCTAGATTTGGGGAAGTTGACTATCCACCCCAAACTCTGGAAAAGGGAGATGACTCTGCTGGTATCGTCCCTGAGGACCCTGGGTGAGGAAGCAACCACTAGGAAGTCGTCCAGGTACGGGATGATATTTATACCCGCCAGATGGAGATGAGCCACCATCTCTGCCACTATTTTAGAAAATATTCTGGGAGCCGTGGAAATGCCAAAGGGTAGGCACCGGAACTGAAAGTGACGCACCCTGTTCCCTATCTTGATGGCGAACCTTAAATATTGGTGATGCTCCGGCAGGACTGGGACGTGATAGTACGCGTCCTTTAGGTCGACGGTACTCATGAAGTCCCCCCTTTTGATCAGCGTTACCGCTGACCTGACGGTCTCCATTTTAAATCTTTTGTAGGCAATAAATTTATTCAGGCCCTTCAGGTTAAGAATCATCCTGAAATTACCATTTGGCTTTCTGATCAGGAAGAGAGGCGAGTAGAATCCCTGGCGCTGCTCTACTGTGGGGACCCGGACTATCGCCCCCATTTGCAGCAGCTTCGAGATTTCGTCTTTAAAGATATCCTGCAGGGTTGGGGATTGTGTGTGGGGGGGGGGGGGGGGGGGTCGGGTGAAGAACTCTATTCTGTACCCCTGAGCTATGAGTTGCAAGACCCACGGGTTGTCTGTAACCCCCTGCCATTCTCGGGAAAATTTCAGTAGTCTGCCCCCCACCTGGCACTCTTCTATGGGGGTAGGGGTTGTTTTAGTCTTACCCCTGCCGCCTTTGGGGTAGGACCAGCGTCCCGTCTTCCCTTTGCCCCGATATGGCCTGAAGGATGGCTGGCGCTTGTGAGAGAACCCAGTCCTCGCTTGGTCCGGAAAGCTGTGGGTTTTATCCGTAGCTCTTTTAAGGATCTCCTCTAGGTCTGCGCCAAAGATGTACCGGCCATGGAAGGGAATATTACATAGCCTCCCTTTAGATGCCGTGTCTGCCTTCCACGTCTTCAGCCAGACTGCCCGCCTGGCCATATTAGATAATGCGGCACTCCTAGCCGCCAGTCTCATGGATTCGGCAGATGCGTCTGCCAGGAAGCCCGTCGCCGATTTCAATAGAGGCATGCATTCCAGTAATGCGTCTCTAGGGGCCTTCTGTTTTATCTGGTCATCGAGTTCCCCTAACCAGAGGAACATTGACCTGGCCACGGACGTTGCTGCAATGTTGGACTCCAGCGTATAGGCCGTTGTTTGCCAGGCCCGTTTCATCAGGGCATCTACCCTGTTGTCCATTGGATCTTTAAGGTGGGAGGAGTCCTCAAACGGTAGGGCTGTCTTTTTAGCCATTCTGGCCACTTGCGCATCCACCTTGGGGACATCCTCGTAGATGTTCACATCCTCTTCCGCAAACCGGAGTCTTTCTTTGTACTCACGGGATAGATAGAGGTGTCTATCTGCTGAGGCCCATTCATCCGTGATTACTTTTTTTAAGGTATCGTTTACGGGAAACATGATGCGGTTTCTCGGTCTGAGCCCACCGAACATGTCGTCCTGTACGGACCTAGGCTCAATCACATCCTCCAGCTTCATAGTGTCCCTGACCGCTTTGATCAGGTCGTCCAGCTCTGCTGATGAGAAATAGTATTTTCTATTCTCATCTCTGGAGTCCGGGGGACAGTCAAAGAGTTCGCCGTCTGACAGGTCGCCCAGGGATTGCTCAGACTCTGAGCTCGTCAGCGGCATGTGGCTCGCCCTCTTAGTGGCTCTTTTTTCCCGCTGTGCTGGGGGGAGACTAGAGATTGATGCCCGGACCTCTTCACGGACCAGGGATCTAATATCCTCCCTGAAGGCGGCCTGTTCATCCGTCAGGATTTTTGCGGTACAATCGGGACATAGCGGCTTTTTATATGTCTCGTCAAGTTTTTTGAGACACAGGGCGCATTTCCTGCATCTTTTTTTAAGGTCTTGTTTAGACCGGGTAGATTCCCTGTCCTGCAAAAATACATGCATGCACATAAGGGAAATAAACCGCCATCCAATGCTAAATCCCCAGCATATCACCCCTGCAATTTGTCACACTTACGGTTTGCAGGGCTTCCATCTCTGGTTCCTTAGTAGTCATCATGCTAGGTAGCGATAGACAGGACCAGCCAGACAGATAAATCCTTCCCTGAAGGTGTGCTGTCAGTGGAAGCTTGCCGGGGGGGGGGTTTTCTATTTTTAAATCTCCCGCCATTTCCGGGTTCTCCGACGGCGTCTGACGTCACCGCGTCACGCTGCGTCTTTTGGCTCCGCCCCCCGACGGTGCATCATTGGCTCCGCCCCCTGCCGCCGCGCGGGGACGCGCCGGCATGCCTGGGGGAGAGAGGCATCTGAGCCTGTGGCCCGCCGCTCTCCCCTGCCGAGAAAACGCTGCACGGAGCCGAAAGGAGGAAGGAGGGGACTCAGGGACCTGTGGTCCGCCGCTCCGACCATTGCGGTGGTGATCCCCGGGCGGTCAGACCTGTGGCCCGCCGTGCTCCCGGACCGCGCTGACCCTCCGGAGGGGAGGTAAACGGGGAAGCAGCCCTGTGGACCGTCAGCCCCGCTTGTCAGCCAGATTCCGTTGGAAAGGTGAGGGGAAGCGGCCCTGTGGACCGTCAATCCCGGTGTTATCCTGTAGCTCCCTGGAGGGAGCACCTCTTGCATGTCCCTGTAGGGACAGGAAGCACTGGTGAATGCGAGGCAGGAGGAGCCTTTTGAAGTCTCTTGCTTCCTGTCCCTACAAGGTCAAGGTGCAACCTCCATGTCTGCCGTCAGGATGACACCGGGAAAATAAGCATTTTGCTTCCTTTATTTTTTTGTTTTACCTCCCAAAAAGCAATAGAAGTGATCAAAAAAGCCATATGTATCCTGTCACAGCAGAGTGGACTGGGAGAGAGAGGGGTGGGATACCCATCGGTCCTGCCTCTGTCCCCGATTGCTCACGGATCGACTTCCCAGCGCACTTGCCGCTACCATTCATCCCAGCAGGGCCTCGATCGATCACTCTAGCGAGATTGCAAGCTTGGAGTCATTCGAATACAGGCTGATTTGTATCCAGCTTTCCCGGGCTTCTGCATGCATGCAGACCAAAAGCACAAATCACGACCTGATCCGTTCTAATGCACTCCAATGCTCTACAATGCTCACGCTGCCACCACCAGCTATTAAGGGAACCTGGGACCCAGACAATGAATTATGAACACAATCTTCGGAGTTATGATTAGTTTTAAAATGGATAAGGCCTAACTAATAAATTGTAGATTTATTCTAGGGGAAAAAAAAAAAAAAAGGGGACTAGCAGTGCAGATATATATACTAAAGTATACAGAAAAGGATGTTACATGGAGTATAAGGGACTACAGCAAGACGATTTTTAAAATAAATAGGAGAAAAAAAAAAAAGATAGATACCGGATTTAGGATACACGGCCCAAGGTTCCAATACATGCAAAGTCACTGAAGCGAATAGGATACCCTCACGCTGAGGGCGTATCTCTGAAGTCCTTAGTTTTAACATTTTCCCACAACACACCTCCTCCCACCCTCTCTGAGGTCATTCAGAGAGAGGCAGGTTAAGTGTGTATGGACTTGTGGAAAAGCAGAATTTCCTAGTTCAGGCATATTTCCGCAAGAGGTCCTCTGGTCGGGAAGACATGCCAGCCACATTTCTGGTCATGATTTTATCTATTCATTGATATCAAGCATGAAGTGTGAAATATAACCAGGTCTGGGGAAATTTAGTTTGAGGGTGTTCTGGGGCCCGCACTGAAACGTGTGTGGTTGCGTTTTATTCAGCTGTGCCGCCCTATACTGAAAATATATTTCATATTGGGCTACGACCCTCACACAACTAATAATTCTTATTAAAAGATCTTCCTTTATCTGAATTTTTTTGCTCCGGTGTGTTTACAAGCAGGCCTCTGCTAGGTGAGTGATTTTTCTAAGACTTCATTAACAAGTACATGGCCACACAACCCAGCATCTTCACTTTAATACTACCCAACAAACAAATACAGGTAGGAGAAGAAAGGGGAGAGCTCCCTGGGAGCTCTTGTCCAGGGAAGGCGAGACAATGGCCTGTTCTAAATGTAAACAATAGGCAGGGAATTCTATACAGTGGATAAAAAAAAAAATTGGATACTGAATATAGGTCTAAAGGCCCGTTTAGACAACGATTATAAAAAAAAAAAAAATTATATATATAGTTTTACAGTACATTATATGCACCAAAAATGGTACCAATAAAAACTATAGTTCGCCATTCTAAAAACAAGCCCTCATATGGCCATATGGGCGAAAAAAAATAAAAGTGGAAGTTAATATCCCCCAAAAATCGGTGCGTACTTATGCCCAAAATAGGCCAAGTCCTTATGGGGTTAAAGAGTTTAAGCACAAAACTTTATTAAAACTACTTCAATGTGAAAAGTATCCCTTAAAGGGGTTTTGTCATTTAAAAAAAAAAAATTCTATCCTTACCTATTCCTCCACAGGCACACTCCTTACCACATTCTCTCACTGATCTTAACCAGTTATGGTCAGTGACGGTCACGTCCCTGTGATGTAGCGTTCGCTGGCTAGGAAGGAATGCTAATTTATTGCAGAGACAGTGCGCATGAGCAGTCTCTTCAATAGCTCAGCACTCCCTGCCAGACTGTGATTTAGTGACGTAACATACATTGTCGGGCAGAAAGGAGACTTTCTGTGAACGTACGCAACATCACAGGAAGGAGAAGCATCAGCCAGCTGTAGATGAAGTGACGCCCCCGGACTGCAGGAGAAGATCTGGCAAGTAGACTGACGGGGAAGAAATAGGCGAGTATAGAATTTTTTTTTTTACTGATAGAACCCCTTTAAAAAAAAAAAAAAAAAAAAAAAAAAAGGGACAGTCGCCACTTTTGAGCCCCATAAACTATGTTCTGGGGCTAAAAGGTGATGGGAAACGGGGAGAAAGACTACAAGTGTGTTTAACAGGGGACATTAACCGCTCAAATAGTCGTTGAAATAGTCGCTTGCGTGATTTGTTAGTGTACTTTTCTACATACTCTGTTTCCCTGAAAATAAGCCCAAACCTAATTTTTTAGGGACGCTTGAGATATAAGCCCTACCCAAGAAAAAAACAAAACAAACCAAAAAGAAATACATTACCTAGCAGGCTCGGTTCAAGTCCCTCACGCTGCTCTCCGGAGCTCAGACGCACTTCTTGTCATTCTCGGCCGCCCACAGAAGATCACTTTATAGTTTCGAGATTCATAAATTCCACCTCCAGGAAATGATGGCTCTGATTGGTTAATTGAGCGTTGGTCAGCCAATCAATGCAGTGCTCAATGAACCAATGTGATGGCTGATTAGTTCATAGAGCGCTGCACTGATTGTTTTTTTGTCTGCTGCTCCGCCAATCTAAGCCATCGTCTTGTGGAGACAGGATTTATGAATTGGTTAATCAATGCCGTAGCTCAGCGCGTTGGGGCTCCGGAGAGCAGCGGGAGGGACCTGGACCAATCCTGCTAGGTAAGTATAATAAGTCATTCCCTGAAAATAAGACCTAGTGACTTTTTTTGGGGGGGGGGGGGGATAAATTAATATAAGACAGGGTCTCATTTTCAGGGAAACAGTAGCTATTGTTCAGGTTTGCAGTTGATGAAGTGCGCGCACTCTGCAAAGCTATTGGTTAGCGGTTAAAAAACAACCATTAGGCCGTGTTCACATCTGCGTTCAGGGGTTCCCATAACGGAGCAGGAAAGGGGAATCCCTTGGCTATGCGGATCGGTCTTCTGACAGAACCAAATGGACCCCATTGACTTAATGGTGTCCGTTTGGTCTCCGCTCAGCTGTCCGGTATTTTACTAGCCAAAAAAAAAAAAAACAGTCATGAAGTACTTTTTCTTCTGCCATTTTGTGCCGGATCTGCAACAGAACCTCCGAATGAAGGTGTCCAACCCCGATGTGCGCACGGCCATACCCGTTTACAGGCAGACAAACGCTCAGTGACTATTTTTGTCAAGGTGAAACGAGGCGTCTAGTGATGGATTTGCGCTCGTCACGCGGTTGGTGGCCATCTTTTCACGGAACAACTTAAGTTTGCTTTATTGAGCAACTATTTGGATGAAAGCGGTCTATAAAGTCACCCCAACGTAACGAGCGGCCTCACCGGCCTCCGTGGCATCAGGAGGTGACCGGTCATCAGGCTTCGGCCTGTAACGTCACGCGGTCATGGCGCACATTACTCCTTCTGGATCGTCCTCCTGACAGGGATCCTAACAGCCCATTTACATGTTACAATTGTCGCTCGAACGAAAATGCGCGATAATTGTTACATGTAAACGCCAAGACCGCCCTCAGACAATTGCAAGACGCCTCATCCGAAACCACGGCGTTCTCAAACGCATGTTACAGCGCCTTTTAACGCACCCCACCATTGTGACGGCTGTTGAGGCGCTTTAAAAAACAAAAGCGCTAAAACGCGCGAAAATAGAGCAGACGCTTGAAGATTCGTTGTTCGTGCGAAGGTCTGCGAAGCGCCATTGAAGTCAATGGAGGAGTCGTACCGCAATTACGCAGCGTTTGAAACGCCGCGGTAAAAAGCGGGCAATGTGAGAGCGGCCTCAGCCATCGTGCGCTTTTTGTTAGTCGCTGCCCGTTCGCTCGCTTCTTGTTACGCTCTGCGTTTCCCATAGAACGTAAAGCGCTTAGTGAGGACAGCGATTCTGAGCGGCGATCCGCCCGTGTAAACAGGCTGCCGTAGCGGTGACATCAGCGCTTGTTTAAATACGTCATTCGTCCCGTGTAAACGGGGCATAAATCACGTAGCGGCGATGGAGGAATACATACCAGACGGCACAGGGCTCGGCGCTGCCATGACACCTAGAAGAGAGAAGATCCACAAACATTAATGTCTAGTTATCTACATGGCGTCAAATCAACGCCGCCATAACATCAGCCCGCCGTATAAGTGACTGAGCGAGCGCGGTTAAGACCGAACGAGCCAACGGCGATTTTTACGCGGCAAAAATGAACGAAAATCAAACTGTACTCATTTGGTCTAAACGTGAGCTAACGAGTATCGGTCACTTTCGCTCGTTGGAACGATATCCATTCCGTCTACAAGTACCCCGACGGTCGCTTTCCAAGCGCGCTATATCACTACGGACACCGTGGCGGTATTGCGTACGAGAACAAAGCCGCCCATCGCAGCGCTGGGGAGTAAATACGTCCTATTTTACAGGTATAAGAGCCATAGACAAGGCCGCACCGCACGCTTTTTATAACATATCTACGGAAGGGGCAGACCTCCTCCGGTCATAGACTACACCGGCCACCATCCCACACGTCAACCGGCCTCTAAGATCACGGAATTACCTCAGATGTGAGCAGAAAGTTTTGGGACACTACAACTCCCAGCAGCCTCTAATACTATAATAAGCAAGTAGACCCACTGGGAAATGTAGTCCTACTGCAGCTCCCTATGCCGCCCGTGCTCCGACTCCCTCCCCGCAGCCGCCTCTCACCGCTCTTTCTGCTCCGCATCAATCTCTTTCTACCTAGCACAGCTTTTTTAAACAGCAGTCACTCCCGCCTGAGAATAACAGGAACGGCGAGCCGGGAGGACCAAACTAGTGTGCAGAGCGGAACCAAAAAAACTCGCGCATGCGCAGTGGATTTCGCCGCCGCATAGCTCCTCCTTTGGTAGGAGCTCCAGCCCGGATGAAAGATGGCGGCGCCCAGCGAGCAGGTGGTAGCCGGTGATTTTGGGGTATGGTTGGACGAGAGGCTGGAGGCTTTGGGGATGATCCGGAGGTGTACCCGGCGTATATCAAGGGGGTCCTGCGAGAGGAGGACAACCCCGAGGAGAGGGACGAGCGCTTAGAGGCATCCTGTCCGCCTTCCTGGTGAGTGAAGCAGCGGCTGGCAACTCTCAGCTGTTGGGAGTAGTAGTAGTAGTTGCGGCAGCAGCGCATGGCATGCTGGGGGTGCAATTCTTCTCTTTCCCCCCGTAGCTGCACTCGTCCTGCTAGGAACCTTATTAGGAAGCACTGTGCGCTGGCCCCTCCCTAGCTCTCGTGGAACTACAAGTCCCAGCATGCTTTGTGTCCCTGGTGACTGCACAGTTGGGTTCTGGCTGGGGGTCTCTGATTTAGGTCTGGGGGTGACGCCAACTTGGTGCTGGAGTTTCCTTCTTCCTGGAAGGAGAGATGATCTGCATACCTAATTTCCCAGGGAGCATTGCATGACCTCCAAGGACTCGTTCACACGGGCGTTTGTTATATGGGGCTGTTAAAAAACCGCCTTCCACCGTGTTGGTACTTGGGTGCTACATGCGTTTTTGCTGTGTTTGTGCGTCTTCTTGTGACTTTTTCATTTTCACATGTGCGCAACCCCCCCCCCTCCCCCCCCCCCCCCCCCCGTAAGCACGCGAGTCATGTCAGTTTGGACGCACATATTGAAAAAAAAATGCAGTGTGTGTTTTTTTGCTTCTTTTTTTAATGTTTGTTGCGCATGTCTGAATGGCCCAAAAATAAAATCATTTGGCTTCTAGGACTGCGTATTACACTGGTGTAAAATACACAGATAATCCGCAGCCCCCTCATGCCTGTGTGAGCGAGCCCTTAGCCCTTCTACGATGGGGCTGATCCACATGTCGATCTGGTGTCAAGAAGTAACGCGCCACTAGTGTTTTATTTCTGCACACAGATTTGAAGTCTACGTTTGGGGGGAAAAGCCCAGTTGCGGAGGTTATGGCGCTGATTCCCATTTAAGTGAATGCAACACATTCGCACGGGTTTTGCTGGGGATTCGATACGGATTCTGCCTCAAATCCGCCACATAATGGGGACTAATACCCCCTACCGCTGCTTTGGGATCTCCATACGAAGAAACGATACATTCATGTTCGGCCTCCTTAATCTGCGCTACGTAGTTTTGGTTTCCTGCTCTGTTATGTGAGAATACGCCCCCCACTGGACAAAGAGATCCGTCTTATAATGGAACCGAATGGACCCCGTTGAGTATAATGGGGTCCGTTCAGTTTCCGTCGGGCGTTTTACAGGACCAATAACACTGCGGGCCACCATAGCAGATTCTCAGCTGGTTCAGCTATGGGAAGTGTCTGCAGTTAGCGCCCCCCCCCCCCCCCCCCCCCCCCCCCCCATATTCGCTCCCTGCTGCGACTGCCTGGGGGTACATTTGAGTAGCAATCACATGTGCAGCTGTAAATGTTTAATTCTTACCCGGCAACAAGGTGAAGGGATCAGATACACCTTACAGGCGTCCAACCGTTTCTCGGTATCTCCTTAAAGATGTTGGAATAGCCCTTTAACCCCTTAGTGACAATGCCTGTTTGCGCCTTAAGGACCAACTAATTTTTCTGTTTTTTTTTTATTGTTGCGCTCCAGGAGCCACAACCCTTTTTTTTTTTTCGTGGACAAGTACTTTTTAATTGCATCATTTTGGGGTACATATAATATATTGTGTAACTTTTATTATTTTTTTCCCTAGGGGGATTGGGGAAGAAAATAAGTTTTGCCATTTGCTTTTTGGATTTTTTTTTTTTGTACACAAAAAACCTTTTTTTAAATATATTTATTTATTTTTAGATTAACTTTTGTGTTATGATTCTGGGAAAGCAGCAACATTTTTTTTTATTTTTGTCCCACCAGGGGACTTGATTATTAGCATCAGCATCTTTCAGCACTCTCCTAATACACTACTATACTTCAGTATAGCAGCATATTAGAAACCCTATGAGGCTCAGCCAAAGTCAGAGCCTCATAGGCCACCATAACTGGCAGACCCAGAGGCTATATTCAAGCCTCCTGCAGCCACAGCAACCGATCAGGACCCTGCGATCACGGGGGTCTGATGGGTGATGGAGCAAGCTCCTCCCTTTGTCAGCCTTTTACATGCCACAGTTGCACTGATAGCGGTGTGTAAAAGGTTAAACACCAGGGATTGAAGGTTTTTTTTCGGTGCACACCATTAGAGTAAGTGTCAGGCTGTTATCCGACAGCCAAGCATCCACGGCAAGCTTTCAGTGCAGCCACCGTCCAAAGACGGCGCTGTAGAATAAAGCCCCTTAACTGCTGCAATCAAAAGACATATGGGCGGTCCTTCAGGGGTTAAACTTAGAATTGACAATGAGGCTACAAGGATCTGAGTTCTCTCATGTATCCATATTGGTTAGCGGTGATCATCGGAGAAAAAACAAGACATCAACTGTGTGTGAAGTCACTATTGTCCTTTTTCTGAAGCGCCAGCTCAGTGTTAACTTTATTAATAGTGCAAAGTAGAACAAAGAAATGTGTAGTGGTCCAATCACAGGAGACGGCACCCTAGTTGCACCTTACAGCAGTAGCAAATCCTTACAAAAGTTCAATACTGACAAATGAATAGATGTGTCGTGTGCATGCATTAACTGCATTGACACAAGTAAGGGTGCTTTTACACGGTCTGTTGGGCGCGGATACCCAGTAGGTCGTCCCAGCAATAATCGTTCCTGAGCTTTTACACAATAACGAGCATCGCTAGTGAGTTGGAGGCGGGGCAGGCCGGGGATCGTTCCAGCCTACCCGCCTCTGTTCACAGTAAGCACACAGCTGTTCATAAGCAAACAACCTCCTGTGCATGCGGAAACTGTATGACAAATGAGAAGCGAACAAATTCTTGTTCATCGTTCACTCGGGGCGTGCCTTTACACAGAATGATAATCGTTCAGATTCTTGCTGGATCGCGGGAAACCAATCCATTATTGGCCTGTGTAAAAGGGTTTTAAGAAATACAGATACAATGACTAAATCTGGTCTCCAGAAACCGCTCAAGCCACCACTTAACAGGGGCAAATGAGTCCAGTATACGCCGCTTTATCAAGCTTCGGACTAAACTGTATTAACCCCTGTAAGTGTAACATGGCTCATTTAATACTTTCGCAAAGGGATATTCTGGTTCTGATAAAGTTTAATTGAAGTATTGGAAAATTGTATGACTTTAAAGTCCTGGGACAAATCCAGGAGGGGGGTGGATATAGTCTACGCCAATTCTTAGATAACCCAATGCACGTTGAGCATGGCTAGTACGTCAGTAGTCTAAGACACAACAGGCTGCTGGCCAATCCAAAAGCAGTAAGCAGTGTGCGACTAAAGATGGGCATAGGAGCATTGCAGTCAGCTTGGAACACTGCAGAGAGGGCCATGGCCACTGCATGCGTCCGCCCCATCCATGGCAGCCAATGTCGCATGCGGTTACAGCATTGCGGAGCTGTCTTTCTGACATTTTCTGTTCCACATTAGAGGTTACCCTTCCTGTATTGCAGTGCTATAGACTAGATAATATCGGCTTTTCATCTACAGGAGGAAGACTCCATAGAAGACGTCTGTCTAGAAATAGTCACCAAGTGGTGTGAAGCCGAGAAGGCAACCAGAGCCCAGGCTAAAGCAGAAGGTAACCTTCCATACACGACTCTTTGCCCGAAAGGCCGTAGTCTGACAGCCAAGTACGCGGCGTTGCACCCAAGAATCTTGGGTACAACTCGCATTGGACAGGACACGGACACAGTGTGTAGTGTACATTGCATGTCTATATTTGATCCATGAATCGGACATGCTGGTTGTGTTCTCGATGGTCCGTGGGGGGAAGGGGGGAGCTCATGTGAATAATCTAACTGGCTATAATGTGCTGTCCATGATATATAGACAGGAAAATCAGCCATCTGAATGGGCCCTTGGTCTCTTCAGAGGAACCACTTCTATCACGATTTAGAGGGGTTGTCCTATCATAGCAAGTTATCGCCTATCCACAGGGTAGGGGATAACTTTCTGATCGGTTGGGGACCTAACGCTGGCACCTCCACCGCTCCCGAGACTGCTGCCCCATGTGTGGGCAGCGGAGGATGTGCATGAGCAACACTATCTCTGGCAGTCCCGTGGAGGTGTGCATACATGTCCTCTGCTGCCCACAAATAGGAACGTTCTGGAGCTGCTGTCTCTGGATCATTGGGGGTCCGACTGCCAAGACCCCCATGATCAGCAGGTTTTCCCTTGCTCTGTGGATAGTTTTCAGTGAGCGTAATGCTCCGTTTAAATACCTGATAATGCAGACATTAGGTTGTCCAGCAGGCGGCAGGAGCAGTATCTCACTGCCTGTTGTGCATCACTTAATCTTAACCATAACGTCTGTTGAAATCTGCAGTTTGACAGTGGCCGATGCATCGACGGACAGGGCAGTCCAGTTGTATGACGCCCAAAGCGTCCTCCCATCGTTGAATGCACATTTGTGCAGCTGGAGCTTCTTAACCCCTTAAGGATCAATCGCTGTAAATTTATGGCGCTTGCTCCTAGGCTTTAATTCCACTTGGTCGCAGAAATATAGCACAAGATTAAAGCCACTGCTTCTGCAATCAAGCAGAAGCAGGTCGGGTTGTCAGCTGTTAGTCACAGCTAAGAAGCAGAAGAGAGAAGCGGTTTTTAACCACTTCTGCTCTCTCCTTTCCCTGTTTACATAGCGCTCAATGAGCGCTATGTGCTAAGAAGTGGAAGGGTTTCTTCCATTATGTGAGCTGGCAGTCACATGACCACCAGGATTCCCTGTTACAGCAGAGCTGCAGGGCCCCAGCAGACCCTGATCAGCTCTGCCAGTGACTATTGTCACTGCAGGGGGATGTTTTCCCCTTAACTGGGGCTCCTATGGATGCCCCAGCTACAGTGGAAAAGTTTAAAAAAAAACCAAACA
Organism: Eleutherodactylus coqui; assembly: GCF_035609145.1. Classification (NCBI taxonomy): domain Eukaryota; kingdom Metazoa; phylum Chordata; class Amphibia; order Anura; family Eleutherodactylidae; genus Eleutherodactylus; species Eleutherodactylus coqui. The sequence continues at coordinate 30,266,844 of NC_089849.1, forward strand.
AAACATGTGAATGTTCCCCAGAGGTCTTGTATGACATCATGGTGGGACATAGATGGATAGTAAAAAATAATTACATAAATAAGTAAAATTTAAGTTACAGAATAAAATAAAAAGCTATACATACTAAGAAAATAACCTGAAGCCGTCGCCGTATGCGCCCTGTAATCCTGAACCATACATATTGTATGTAAAAATGTAACAAAATGAGGAACCTGTTCCCATACTTTATTTGAGCGTAAATATAGTAATTAAAAAAAACAAACTATAAATATAATTTTTTTTTTACATTTTTGCCCCCAATAAAACTAAAAAACGGGAAAAAAAAGATATGAAATAATAGCGCTATATATCATGGGGAAAAAAATGCAGCAAAAATGATTTTGGTAGCTGAAGGTGAAATCCTTAAAAAGGGTCTGGTCCTTAAGGTTCAAAACTGCGCGGTCCTTAAGGGGTTAAAAAGCTTAGTGTTTTTGCATGGCTCGGTTATGACCATTACTAGTGTGTTCTTACTGTTCATCTTCTGGTTTCCTGTCTGTTTAGATGAGGTGGAAGCTCTCGCCAGCATGATAGAGAAGCAGGCACAAATCGTGGTGAAGCCCAAGGAAGTGTCAGGAGAAGAGCAGCGGAGGAAGGCCGCCCTGCTGGCGCAGTACGCCAATGTCACCGATGATGAGGAATATCCTTTATATGCACCGCAACAATGTGTCTATATAGTAGGATGGACGAGAATGAGAAGGCAACAGGTTACAAATTAAAGTAGACAATTGGGTCTGGGGAGAAAGAGAAAGGCCGCCTGCACACGGCCGGGTCGGATTCTGCATGCAGGATGCCACAGTGGAATCCGACCCTGTGCCCGGCCGGTGACCCCTGCGTACCTGTCCGGATTCAGTATTGCGGATGACGCGAATTCCACGGCCCTGTTGCAGCTAACACGGTCATGGATTGGATGGCTTCCCTTGACTTCAATGGAAGCTGTCCGCGCTAAAATAGAACATGCTGCAATTTTTCCTCCGTGAGCGGAAAACCTCAATGGGTTTCCGCTTGTGGACATGGAAAACCTATTTTCAATAGCCTTTTTATGGGCGGTATTTGCTGTGAGGCTGCAGGGATGGAACAATGTGTTTTTGCTAGACTGGCCCTTAAAGTGTTCATATCGATGCTGAATATGACTTTGAAATGGTCAGAACTGTAAAATCGTAGCAAATGTATCCTCTCTGACCCCGGGGTAATGGTAAAGGAGACTACAAGGCATCCCAGCCCCGGGGTAATGGTAAAGGAGACTACAAGGCATCCCAGCACTTCTAAGCTTTACATCGTGTCCTTTTCCTCTGTATGTCATTCGTTAATTACACCAGTTCTTTCCTTAATTAATGATACTGCAGGTGAAGAAGAGGACGCTGCCAGCTCTGCTGCCCAGAACCCAGAGAAATGTATCCTGATTTTATACCTTTTTAGAACTATTACTATGATAATATAGGAACAAAGAAAAGGTTTCCTGTAGATAAGAGCACAAATGTTACGTGCGGCGACGAGTCCCTTCAGCCCAACTACTCCTACGAATGAAAACCAAGTTGCAGATTCCTCCGCTTGTAATAACCCTCGCCTCTTAAAGGGGCTTTCCGTGGAAATACTATTGATAACCTATTATCAGGGTAGGTCATCAATAGTAGATCGTCCAGGATCCGTCACTAGGGACGCCGACCGATCAGCTGTGCGGGCGCAAGCTGTCAGCACAATAACAGAGGTAGGCGAGGAAGCCTCCGCACCGACCTCTGTGTAGTGGCCGGCGCTTGTAACTGCAGGCACGGCTCTCATTGATTTCAAGCGCCAAATACACAGAGGTCGCAGCGGAAGTCTCTGCTGACCTCCGTATAGTTGCCGGTACTTGTAACTGCAGCCACGGCTCCCACTGATTTCATGTGTTATTGCGGCGCTGTCAGCATGCGCCCGCACAGCTGATTTATTGGGGTCACGAGCGGCGTTGGGTCCCCATTAACCAGTTATCTCCTATCCTGTGCAGTGGGGGTAACTTGTTTTCATAGCATAATTTCTTTAAACTTGAGTCTGTTTGAGCAAAATGCGCCAAACCTCATATGAGATAAGTTTAAGAAATTTAGCGTATTCTAGGCTGCCTTTAAGGTAGAAAATAAAATCTGCGCCTGCTATGAGCAGACACAGATCTGCAATATTTCTGACTTAAAACTTGGGCTGCATTCACACGAGCAAGTGTGATATCGGGCCGAGAAACCCAGCTCGATATCGCGCTTGTCAACGTCCATTTTACCTGCGTATGTCACCTTTTTTTTTCATGCAAAGATGCCTTGTATCACTTCTGTGAAGTTGCGATCCTCTGGCGCCTGTCATGCGCTTCTGAGGATCAGCAAGTGTTCCCATTGATTTCAATGGGAAACCTCATATCGCACGGCATGCGATTAGCTTGACAATCCCACTGAAAAAAATGGGCGATGCTTTCTGACGAACATGAAAAAACGGGACACGCAGCAATTTTTTTTTTTTTTTAACCTCAGTGGTGCTGTGAGGAAAGGTGAAAACCATCGCTCATATGTATGACTCCAATCAAAAGAATGGAGTTTGTTTGCGTGCGTTTTCTGCTTGTGAATGTAGCATCCAAGTGGTTGTACCCAAAATGGCTTTTATTATCTATTCACAGGATAGATAGTTCTGATTGGGGGTTCACTGCAGAGACAACTCTCTCCCCCCCTCCCCCCCCCCCCCTCACTCTAAGAATAGTGGTTCTGTGTCCCCCTCTTGTCACTGTGGGATTGTTGTATCCCCCCTGCAGGGATGTGGGGATTGAATGGAGTACTGGTCACACATATATGGTGCTGCTCTTCATTTCAACAGGGCTGACGGTGATGACCAGAGTACAAGCGCTTGGCTGTCTCTAGTAGTTTCATTGAAAAGTACCGTTGTGCATGTAAACTGCCGCTCTATTCGTTCTCCCTGCTGGAGGTGCAGTGAGGAGAAGGGATGGGAACATGGGGCCCTTTCTTAGGATTGGCGAGGGTCTTAGAGGTAAGTTGTTCTTGATGCAACTCCTTTAATAAACCTGGCCGATCACTGCTGGCCATGCTCCCCCCGCCTGCTAAACCTCACCCCTTTTTAAAAGTGGCAAATAGAATAAAAGTTATAGACTTTAGTATAAAAGTGGCATGAGCCAAGATTTGTGAAATTTTTTTTTTGCCAAAATTCTGCCCCAAAGCCCTTGATAAATTCCCCCAATAGCACTAACACAGATGATTACAGACCTTTAACAAAAATTCAGCACTTTTCAAGAACACCAATCTGGATGATCTTATAAATGCCAGGAAACACGAACGCGATGCAATGAAGGAGGCATCTCAAAAGAAGAAAGAGCAGGATAAGCAGCAACGGGAGAAAGATAAACAAGCCAAGCAGGATCGAAAAGAAAAGGAGAAGAAACGCACACAAAAGGGAGAGCGCAAGCGATAATTCACCTGTATGATAGACGTTGCCTCGGTCGTGGTGCATAAACTAGACTGGACATATGTAACACAATTCAAGGTCCTTCCATTGAACGCATTCAGCAGCAAGAAGCGAGTTCAGGTCTAATTTTCGACGGTTCTAACTTCCGATTGAGAATAACTGGTGTAACCAACATAGCTGAGAGACACGTAAGGCAGTAGATGCCAAGTAACGCCATAACAGCGATGACATGGAACTGCTGCTGTACTTACCCGCTCTTGGCAAGACTATTTGGTGCATGAACAATACAGCTTTCATCTCACAGGATGGGTGGAGGGTAGACATATTTAATGGTGGGCTCTTCTTTGCACTGAAAATATATTTATACATTTGTAAACCACATAAAATAAATAATGCCCGGCACGCCGACCTTTGTAAAGACGCGGAGCGGTTATTTTGGTGATGCCTATGATGTGTACAACATTTTACATAATGTCTAGAAGAATGGAAGAACTTTAAATTATTGGATTTGTAGACCTGCTGAAGGCTGGGTGGTTGGCGGTATCTTTCAGTTGCCAAATACTCAATGGGAATTTGTTTGCTAGTCGGAAATGGTAATGGCACTAGGGGTGAGTTCACACGTCACGGTTTTGCTGTGGAATTTTGGGTGCCTGGTTGTTGCTAAAATTCCACAAGAATGTACAGTACAATGTAAGTGAATGAGGTTTTAATAAACTGTTCACTTACAACTGAAAGGTCCGCCACAGAAGAGTCATGGTGTGGATTTTGCTGAATTTATGGCGGAAATGATGCAGATTTTTACAGCGGAATTCATTTACTGCAAAGCAATAAGTGACTACCATGATCCTAACCTGTATTGAAATACTGGCATGGATTTTAATGGCAATGACCTTTTAAGGAGAGCTTTATGAAATGGTCTTTTTAAAAAAAAAAATTTAGTACATAGCAGCCAATCAAAGCACATGTTTAACTTCTGGTTGCTATGAGCAAGAGGCCATTTTCATAATCCCCCTCCTATTCCAAACATCTTTTGTCAGAAGGTCACCATCCATGAGATTGTCACTTGGTCTCTGTGAAATAGACATTTTCGGCCACTTTAGATTGTCTACAGATTCTACTAAGTAAGGGCGACTACCAACTAGCGTTTTTTTCCAATTGTCAATGGGACTTCCTAATGTTAAAGATGCAACGCAACTTTGCGTTTTTAACATTAGAAAGTCCCATTGACAATTGGAAAAAAAATATTTAATCGACCTCCAATCTGCAAGAAAAAACTTTTCTTTTTTTAGCAATTCTTAAAAGTAAAGACAACACGCTACACTGCGGTTAACATTTGCATTTTTATTTTGTTTTAGATTAAACATGCCATAAGCCATACAAGGCACAACCAGTGCAGCACTCTTCTATAACATAACTTGTTTGTGCATTGATCCATAGAAACCAGAGTACATCTTATACTATCTAATGAAAACGTCATATTTATGAAACTATGATTGAATCAAGTTAGGAGTGTAGGGCTTCCTTTCTGATCTCCATCTACAGCTGTATATGCCGAAGTCTGTGTTACAAGCCTTGACTTGGCAATGCTCTGCCCTGTTCAGAAATTAGCTCTATTTGCATTGGCGTTATCGTCTGAGCATTTTGCTCCCGTTACACAACAGAAATGTGTAGCAACTTTAGACCGAAGTCCTGCTAACAAAATATGTTAAAAGCTACAACCGGTTTATCAACTGCGTTACACTGAAAAAAAACAAACCTCATGACAACTTTCTAAATCCAGAAAAAAAAAATCTTTAAATGAGTGGTCTGTCTTCAGACGTCTTAAATGTTCTATACTTATCAGGTGGGCGCTGGAAACACTGCAAAGAAGTTGGTGCATGATCTTATAATTGACGTCTATTAAGTTGTAGTGTAACCTATGGCCTGAATTTAACAACCACAGCTTCATCCTGGTGTAACTCAGGTTTAGCTAAGGACTAGTTTACACTTGGTGCTTTACTGCTTCTGAACCCTGTGTTTTCTGACAGCAACAGCCAAACGGGGGCCACCCAGAGCCATGTGTTTTCTAGCAGTTGTACTACAGCCATCGATGCATTAACAGTAGTCTTTGCTAAGGCTTTCGCATTGCAGTAACAATGTGGTTTTGCGCTGTACCACCAGGTGTAAACATGGTCTTAAGAAGAAATGGATACGAGACCATCCCATTAAATTGATGCATATCGCTAGGATTTACGATCGCTTCATGTTTAGTGGGGTCTGTCTTCTGGGTCCCCGCATATTCTAAGAATGAAGAGGCCATAGCGGTGGTTCTTTATGGTGGTCCTTTTACAGTCTCTTCCTACACACAAAGAGTTGCCTCTATTGAATGGCGATGGCTGCTGATCCTTGCACAGTTGGTGATTAGGGGCATGCCTGTATACAAGAAAAGCCTAGGGGAGCAGCAGTGAATTGAGGCCCTGGCATCCTCAGGTTTAGTGGGGTCCCTGAAGTCTAGCCCTGACCGATCATAAAGCGTTGCAATGTTTTAGCGATATGCCATAGCTTTACAAGATGAGAATACACAGTTAAGCTAACATCAGGGTTAGAAGCGGTTGTCAAAACGTAGAGATCCTCTTGGTGATATTCTGCACCAAGGGATAATAAATCAATATTTCTGCATGCCCATTAAGGATTATAAGATAGAATTTTGATTCCTTGGTAAATTAAAAACCGATAAAATGCACCATTCATTGCATACAATATATAGCATGGTTTGCTAAATCAACATTACTGTATAATCAGTCATCTAAAATGGGTTTCAAAGAATATTTCTAAGCAAACAACTTTTGTTTTATGAATGTGAAAGAATAAATACTCTGATCCTTTATATACTTCTCTGATGGATCGCCATTTGTGGGCTTGGGTCCATGTACACAGATGATTAAACTTCCAGTCATGGAACATCTGAGAAATATGACGTTTTTCATATTACAAACCAGTGGAATATTTGACTGCTGCAACCAATCAAATTCCAGCTGTTTAAAATGTCCCATGAAAAATATTGTTTCTAGTTAAATCCAGCTCAGAATTAGATATAATTATATACATTTTTTTATTTATGCTTAGAATAAAAATGTTTCTATCTGCAGATAATCCAGGACTGTTAATTGACACAAAGAGGGTCTCTAATCTTTCTCATAGTCCAACATTAATGTCCTGGAATACTTGGGGGCAGAAACAGCAGGAGGCGCTATCCTAACGTTAATCCTGGCATATCTAGGGATAGAAAAGTCTTTTAATAAGTGGATATACAAAAAACTGTAAAACTACAGGCTGCATTTAACTGGAAACAATATTTTTGTGTGAAGACTTTTAAGTGCATGGTAGGAAATAAATGATCTGACTGCATATCTGCAATAATTAAGATATGTAAACCCCAAGTACAGTATTGTGGCTACATGAACTGACTGACATCTGCACCGGAAGCTTAGCTAGGAAAAACTCTCTGCCCAATAGAAAATCATCTGGACTTTAAACTAATACTCTAAACTAATAAGTTTTTCAATGTTTAGGGAAGCTTACATTAAAAAAAAAATACAGAAAAAACTGGAATACATGCCAGAGTTTAATGGCAGAGAGAAACCAAGCCATATGAATTCTAAACTAGACTGCTTAATGCAAAGGTTTCTTAGTATAGCTGCATCATTGCAGCCAATTTAATATCAAATGGGGATAAAGTGGTTTCATTTACTTTAAAAGTTCACAGTAGTTATGTTTTAATATACTTAATTATGGGGGGGGGGGGGGGGAACTTCCTTTAAAGCAAACTAACAAGTTGTTTTGGTGCATCTTGATAAATTAATTTAACTTAAAAGAACAGACGATAAAAGGTGAACTCCGCACCTTAAGTCTTGTGTGGACTCCTAATGAACCCCTCTGTCTTCCTAGTGAATCAGATGCCTAGTTCCACTACTATATGTCACCTCCTTCAATAGCAGTGAGGCATAATATGTCCAGGTCAGAGGACATATAGTGGAAGACAGTGGTTACAGAAAAATTCTGTTCACATCTTGCTTCTTCCCTACAGTGTAAATATCAGAATATGCTGTCGACACTGCTCTATTTTTTTTCTAGTTTCAATGGCAGGTAATGAACAACGTATATAACTGTATGGCATAGAATTGCATACATCCATATGTTTGGTATAAATGTTATCATTACCAGATGTATATGGCAAAAGAAAGAGGAAAAAAAAAAAGATGTGAGCAGGGTCTATATGGAACACTCAATACAGTGGGAGGGAGGAGCACCAGGAGTCCACGCAAAACACTGATCTTGACATGTGCCAGTCTTTAACTTAATCAAGATGCTCAATTCTGATCATGAGACTTCCCAATACTTTACTGCAGCCGTCCCCCTTCTCCAGTACTTTGTGTAGGTGTTGACTTAGGCTGAGTCATCTGCATAGCACACCACAACGCTGTTCTAGCCTTACGTGTTGCTAAAGCCATTTCTCTAATTGAAGAGGCAAGGATGAAGACATCTGTAATGAGAGAAAGAAAGAAAACTGCTGTTTGGATTCTGGATTACTAGATATTAAGAGTTTCCTCATTTTTTTTTTTACCTCTGTCATCATTATGGTGAGATCTCCCATGCTTTTGTTTATGATTTGATGTATTCATAATCTCATTTTTGCGTTGGGCTTGAACATTGTGAATAGCTTCTAAATGACGGTCGAGCGCAGTGGAGATGTTTGCATGCAGAGGTGAGCTCCGAAAGCGTTCCATTTTACTCAGCAGAGTTACCACCTTGCAGATAAATGATTAGGAAAATGTTAGTAAGAACATATACAGACACAAAGCATGTTTAACTACTGAAGCAATTAGAAAAAAAAGGAAGGACATCCTGCAGCAAGGGAAACAAAGGGTTTGAAATGTTAAAATTCAATCTGTCGGCTCTTTTTTCATTTGACAGGAGATGTCAAGGAGGACACAAGCTGTCTCCATTCATGTTAAAAATGTCATTAAATCAAGCAAAATCTTCAGGATCTTTGAACAAATATGTATTCTATATGCTTTTGCGCAACTAACCATTTTGCACCGGACCAAAAGCAATAACTGCCATGTGTTAACAATGTGATTAGTCCCACTAATAACAAAGTCCTTTCAATCTTGCAACTTGTTTACAATGTCCTACTCAAAATTACAGGCACCTGGGAGAAAGGAAAATGGTGTACATCCAGCAAACATTCATTAATAAAAACAGGCATTCGTTTTACACACACATGCCTATTTGTTTTTTTAGGCAGAAGATAAAATGCCAGACTCCTCTGGAGAACACCGAAAAATCAAAAACAGCACTCCACAGTGCAGGACCTCTAATACATATGATAGAGATTGCAATACATCAACTGTTAATGTTGTGCTAACGATGCACAACAGTATGAAGAAAATATTGGCAACTGCTGTTTGGATGACCTCCTCATGATGTAAGCCAGTTTCTGACCTACTCCTGCCATAAAGTCACTATTGCCTTTGCTTTGCCATTCTTTCTGATGTTTTAAATTCCTGTGTTGAATCATTAATTACTGATGAAGGTGGTTTGCCACTGAAACGTTAACTTACAATTAAAGATATACGACTATTCAGATGGCTTCTTCATCTATCATCAGTGTTGGTTCATGCCTGCCTTTCTCTTCCCCTTTCCTTGACTTTTCTGGAATTGGTTTATGCCCCTCTCCCAATAGAAAAACACATGTACACTCAGCAGAGAATGCACATGTATGTAAAAAATGTAACGTCAGTAAAAAATAGCTGTTGGCCTAATGAGCCTTTATCTTACAGCTATATAAACAGCATTGGTAGCTAAGTCTGGGTTTGCGCACACACACACACACACACAGCAGTTATAACCATCATATAATCAGTATTATGCTTACTTTGGCTTGCTCACGTAACTGATCCACTATTAAACGGTCAACTCTTGAGGGGTTGGCACTCAGCCTCGGGATAGGAACATTATTCGTGCTAGAAATCCTCTTCCCAGGAAAATGTTTCGTAAGAAAAGATTCCGTCTGAAACAGATAAATACATCACTATAATTACTACACGGTAAATGCACATTATTATTTCCACATAAGGGTGCCTACCCACTACCGTTACGTTTTCACTGCAAAATTTGCAGCGTTTTTTTTCTACAGGTGTCTCTGGGACTTGTTAATGTTAAAATTGCAACGCAGCAAAATCGCAATTTACCCCAAAATCGCAATTTTGCCGTGTCGTGATTTTAACATTAACAAAAAAAACGCTGCAAATTTCGCAGTGAAAAAGAACTGTAGTGGGTAGGCACCCTAACTTTAAAAAATAAACTACAGCTGACAAGCTATATAAAAGAACTTACACTATAGGACCATATATTAAAGAGAACCTGTTACCAGTTTTTTTCTCGTTCCAATCACCCAGCAGGAAGCTATAGAACTTGCTAACTGCTTTAGACATGTGCGATTTTTATTTTTAGCACAAAAACAAACTTTTATTTGGTATGCACTGAATGTAAATCTCTACTTTGAATTAATCTGGGTGGAGCTGAAGATCCTACAGGTCAGTACTACTACTATTTTTCCACTATGTGCTCCCACTCTTGATTGACAGACATTGACCTGGGCTTGTGACATGAGCACTAGCAGTGCAGAAGTCCCACTCTGTGACTCCATTGCACTGTTAGAGATGAACAAAGTCCTGTGGGATTTCAGTGCTGCTACTGTTGATGTCAGGATCCCAGGAAAGTGTTAATCAATCAGGACTGGGCATACAGAAGACTGGCACGCTGGAGTTTTCTCCGATACACTCCACTATCTGCGCCCAATCTTGGTTGATTATCATCTCTCTGCACTCGTGACATTAGCAGTTGTAGTGCTCAAATCCTGCAAGACTTGGACAGAACATGTGCAGGATCATGAGCCCAGGCCACGGTCAATTACCCAGGAATTGGTGTAGGTACAGGAGTGTCTTAGTGACTTGGAGAAAAGTGATGTTTCCTCCTCATACATGCCTACTGAAGATGACGTCACAGCTACAGACATTGCTAATCAGTGAGTATGTAACTTTTATATATATAACCTGCTTCATCGATATATGCTTGAGAAAGGCGCATTATCTCGCGGAAACACATCACTTTTTTCCTTCCTTGAATAAACTACTGCTAATTTTAGCCTACAACTCAGCGGCCTGATTTCTTCCTAATCTAGTGAGTGCGGAGATTTTTTCCTTTTAACCTACTTGGATTTGTACAAGAGTGCCGACTATTCCTTAGTGGGCTCATTCTTCTGGACGACTCTCCAGACCCTCTGGATCAAGACGGGACCAGAAGTACAGCCAATACCTATACAAGGCGAACCAAGACAAGGAGGTGCTGGCGGGTTGCCCTTTCTATAAGAGCTCCCGCCTTGGCACCAGGTGAGTCCCCTTCATTTACATCCCAATGGAAAAAAAAAGCATCAGATGTTGCCAGATCTGACCTGCTGCTCATTTGTTTTTTTCTGTTAGTGACTTAGAGGACTTCCTTCACCACACAAAGGGCTCCAGAGCTGTGATTTACATAGAGTACATAGAGCGCATGCTGGAATACAAGTACGTTTTTGTGCTAAAACACAAGATAGAGGATAATTTGCTGATGAGCTGGAGTCCGACCAATAAGACCCCCCACCGATTCCGAGAATAGGGGTCTCTTATTCCCTGTCCTCAATGCACGATAACTGCACCTCCTGCAATGAGGAGACTTAATCGTGTGTTGGTCGTACAAGCACGTTGCCGCTCCATTAATTTTTAACTGCTGGAGATAGCCAAGTGGCAAGCGCTCGCGTGTCTCCGTCAACCCTATTTAAATGAATGGAGCAGCAACCGCACATGATTACCCAGCACTCCATTAATTCTAATGAATGCAACCCCACTGTGATAGGCAGAGGGGGACCCGGGACCCCAGTTTTTGGGATTGATGGGGTTTCAGTAGTGAGATCTCCACCATCTTACGGATAGGGGATAACTAGTGATTCTGGTACCTGTTTAAGTATACAAAAAGAAGATATGAAAAGCTAAATAAAATAGATATACGGTCCCTTTTTATATTAAGAACAAATCAGGAAAAAAGTACATAACGTGCAAATATTTCAATACAAATTCCTTTACTAATGAACCTGTATACAGTTGAAGGCATAAGCTTACATACACTTAGGTGAAATTCATTTAACTTTTATTTATCCTCTCCACAGATTCCATGTCAACACTCTACTCCAGACTAATAAAATTACCTAGAGGAGCCATTGGCTCCTAAACTGAAAAATGTAGAAGACAAAATTTTTAGTCAACAAATTTATTACTGTTAGAATAAAAAATGCATTAAAAATTACATATACACAGCCAAAGAGTCACCCCCAGTAAAATCTACACACATCATCCAAAGTACTGTTCTTCACCCAGTAATCTGTTACACATCCAGACTGAGGCCTACTGCAGGTTGCATAATATACAACCTCTGTGAAGTCAGCACCCCATCTTTCAAAAAAAGTTTTTCAAAAGTTTTGAATGCATCCCAAAGAGTTCTAGAGTTCCCTATTAATTTTTAAAATAGTTCTAGTGAATTAAGCAAAAAAATCAACAAATGTATCTCCGGAGTGCTAACATCAAAAACGGATATCACTTATCAGCGAGAACTTTGTAAATATGGGTTCTAGAGCTTCAAGCATTAAGAGTTTTCTTCAAAAACTCTTAATGCTTGATTTATTATTTTTTGAAGCTAGCATCCCCAAGATACATTTGTTAATTTTTTTTGCTTAATTCGCTAGAACTATTTTTTAAATTAATAGGGAACTCTAGAACTCTTTGGGGTGCATTCAAAACTTTTGAAAAAATTCACTTTTTTGAAAGCTGTTGCGCTGACTTCACAAAGGTTAACATACACAGTGCTGCATCCTACGGTGGCAGTCCCACGGGCCATAAATCCCGCAGAATGACTGCAGCGGGAACGCATGGAAATTCGGTGAGATTTATGTGGCAGAAAGGCAACTTCAAAATCCCTGCTGTCCAGCGCAGGTTTTGAAGCGGCTTCGCTGCCTATATTTTGCTGTAGCCATCTCTTCCCATGGAGAGGAAAGAATCTACAGGGAAAATGGCAATAAAATTGACTGGCCGCAGTTATTCTGAAGGTTGCAGCAGCTGGGATAGAAAGGCAGTGGAGTGAGATTAGGGTTCTTCCTCCTCAGAAACAATCTGAGAAAACATTTTCCAGCATGTCTTCTTTCCCACAACTCCTATTTGTGATCATCAGCGGCCGATACACAGGGGAAGGAATTAATGTAAAGGGGGTAGAGGATTAAGTCATAAACAGCGATAGGAACGTGAATTCTTTTCACCATTTGCAAATTCTATGGCGCACATGCGACCATTTGGAGCCCTGAAATTAGTTTTTAGATATGTGAACATGGCGGTATCCAACGCTGATTTTTCAGCATGGATTCCACCTCTTAAACTACAGCCAATATCCAAGGCTAAACCACACATTTAGCCACTGATTTACACGTGGATTTAGCCCTGTGAATGGGAGAAATCTTCAGGTTGGAATTTCCAATGCGATTCCAAGAAGATCTGCATGAAGAAGTCACGTCATCTCTTAACATGCATCCACACAAAACTGAATTCCATCGTACCTATACTATTTGGTACTTTTTTTTGGATATCTACTTTGCACATGATGGAAGCAATTTTTCCTAAATGTTTACTAAAGAATAATTTCATTTATAATTTTAAAATATTAAGATCCAAGTTGGTGGTGCCTTTAAATGGCTTGGAAAAGTCCAGAAAACAATACCATGACTTTAGGAGCCTCTGATAAGTGAAAATTGACATAATCTGAGTAAGGCTGCCTGTTCACGGGCGTTGCGAAATCCCGCGGCGAATCTCTGCCGCCCGGGAGCAGGAGCTTGCAGTTGGATGTCCCTGGTGAGCCTATCTGACAGATAGGCTCATCACGGAGAATCGCGGCAATTCGCAGCATGCTGCAAATTGCTGACTGCGAGTGGAGAATTACAATGATTCTCCGCTCGTGGACAGGGGGGCTGCGCTTTCCATAGCAACGCTATGGAAAGCATTTACTGCGTTCCCTGCGGCCGGATTATCGCCACGGGGATCGCAGTGAAAATTCGCCCGTATTTTCAGTCTATCCTACAAAAAAAACATGCTTGATGTATTCTTTTTTGTTACATAACAGTCAACAGGAAATGTTTAGATACGTAAAGATTTATGTTTCCATACATTTAAGGTTGGTCTCACACGACCAAATTTCTATTGAGGAATCCATGGCTGGCATCCGCACGGAGGATCCGAGGCAAACAGCATGAATTGAAATGTATGTACTTTTGCTTTTTCCTTCACACTTGTGGAAACGAATTGCGATTTCTGCGAGCGGAGGAAAAATCACGGCATGCTTTATTTTGCTGCAGATTCCCTCCATTGAAATCAATGGAAGCTGTCTGACCCACAGCCCATCCGCAATTGACATTGCGGATAAAACGCAGGTACCCGCTTCATCACCTAGCGGCGGCACAGGAAAGACAAATATTTAATAAAGAAAACCTGTATTGCGCATGACAGACAACGAGCGCCCTCTGTGATCTGCAATACAAGAAAAGAAGGTTACACGGTATTGCCAGCCGAGGTCAGAGCCAGAATCTGACTAATTCATGTGAGACCGGCCTGAAGTCGGCCTCACGCGGCTGAGAAAATTGCGCGAGGCCTGTGCGTTGTCAGAATGTGTTGAATGCTATTCTTTTCAATGTGGTCAAACACATGAACGATGTTTCCCTGCATGGCAATGCAATCAGGGAAACAAATCGCAGCATGTTCTATCATGCTGCGTGCTCTCGCATCACAGCCCCATTGTTTTCAATCGAACCGGTGGCAGTATAGCACCACATGCTAAGTGCACATGATGTAATGCGAGATCTCATATTGAAAACAATGGGGGAAACTCCGCTTTCCCAGCCGCGGATAACAGCCGGAATCAACTGCCATGGCTGACAACCATGGCGAGGGGATTTCCTTCAACTCTGAATTGATGCAAGGCTGCTTTCACAAAAAAAACCTCACAACCCTCAGGGCTTTCACATGGTCAGGAGCACGATATGGGTGCAGGAGTCACGGCCCCATATTGCACTCACCTGTGTGAAGTTAGCCTAAACTTAATATTTTAGTTCTCAGGTGCCTAAAAAGAAAAAAGGGTTTGACTACTAAACTTCATTTAAAAGGAAACTGTATACTTTTTAACATGAAAAAATGGTCAAAAACATATGAAAAACTACAGCTATAAGTTTAAAGTATACACTGTAAAGATATACTTAAAGCTGCATATCTTTGTATACGTTAAAGTTTTATCTTTTAAAAGGGGGTCTGTTTTGAGGCTTTCTCTATAGGTTAAACAGGCATAAAAACATGATGTCAGCAGCCCCTAAGGTGTATGTAAACTTATGGCTTCAACTCTAGCTCTGCCTTTGTACATACCTTTTTCCTTTCCTTTTCTAGAGCTCTACATTGCTCGTAACATTCATCCAGACGAAGGTGGAGTTCATTTGCAGGCATACTTATAGGCTTCATTGACCTCTGAGGACTTAACACAGTTGTCAAGCCTTGAAGAGAGGGATCACCACGATGTATAATGTCATTGATCCGTGGCCATGCTTGGCTTTCATAAGAATAACGATCATAGTTGTTTATTATTGGGCAGAAACTGTAACCCAAGTTATTAGAAAGGGGTGACCTGTAGTTACTGGAAGATATTACATTGAAATTGCTTCCTATATTGCCCATCATGAGTCCATTGGATAAATACATATTCTGTGGATGGGTTAGTTTGCTGCTATTTTGTGACTTATCGACATTTAGATTCCTTAAATTACTATGTCCAAGGGCATTGCTATATAACTCCTTGTACTTTTGGACCATGCTTTCCAGATTCATATCCTGTACTGTATATGACATGTTCTGCTTGTTCTCAGGAATGGTCTTTTTGACATTTCTGTATAAGCTTGATACATTCTCATACATACCATTTAAAGTCTTCAGCCTTTTATCAGATACCGATTCAAACTTATGTTCCTCTGTAGTTTTGTCCAAACCTTCCAGTGTCTTGTCAGCACTATTGTAACCATAGTCTGAGGAGGAATTCCTGCAACTGTCACTGTGAAATGTTTGGGCACTGCCACCAGGTAGGTGTGGCGAACGTGAATTTGTATAGTTGGACACAAATGCAGGATTTTTTGGAGAAGTTGGTAAAACAATACCAGTCTTGACCAGATTGTTATATATGTTTTGAGAGTTTCTCTCCATCTGGCTGTTTGTCCATGATAATTTGTCGGGTGTATTGCTGGTCATCGAGGACATAAAGCTGGAATTTTGAAGTTCCTGCTTGGGTCTGAGCTTTTGAAAATGATCAGTAAAAACCATATTGCTACCATTCAGAATTTTCATTCCAAAATCTGTTTTGTGATCATACTCTGATCTATCTGACATTAGGTATGTTGTGTTTGGGATGCTTAACGACTGGTCTGCAATAAAATCGTCAAATGTTTGGCAATTCCGCTTTGCTGTGAATAAATTACTGTATGTATCTGCATATGAGGCAGGTGATTCGTGTGATAAATTAACACAACTTTTGACATCCTGTAAGCCAGTCACAGTGCATTTATTGTGCATGGCTTTATCATGATTGCTCATGTCATACCTACCAAAATCTTCCTCAAAGTTATACTTATTTAATGAAGAAACTATTGCATCTCTTTTCTGAAAGGAGTCTTTTGGTGTTTCAGATAAGAAAAAGCTATTGGGAGGAGAGAACCCAGGTGGATGTATTTTGGCATTTGCATTGTAACTGCGTGAATATAGCCAATGTTCATCTTGTTCCAAATTCTCCATCTTGTATAAATCCTTCACATTTGGTGTTTCTGTACTGAGGACTGACTCTTCATATAGACTCTGCTGCAGACTGATCTGATCCTCGGGTTGTCTACTGTCTGGGATTAAGTTGTGGTGATCAGACAGTCTATTACATGGAAATGCAGATTTCAAAATCGAAGAGTAAAACCTATTAAAAGCAATAAGAGAAGATCAGAGAAGATCAAAGAAGATGCCGTGCATGATTCATTTCGCTACTCCACTTTAGGATCCCTGCACTAGTGTATTTTGGGCCGTGTGCTGTCTATGTTAATCCAAGGACAGCGCATGACCCCATTATAGGCCAATGAGGACATGCACATTCACTTTTTTTTCACATGGAATGATGGTTTTCCATATATGCCTATACTGCTCCGTTTCACTGATGCAAAATAGTACATGCTAATCCATATCAAATGTGCTGCCTCTGCGTAAATCAGACAGCACATGGACTTGTGCTGGGAGTTGCGCCTGAGACTTTCGGTCACAACTCGCATATATGGGAAGTGTGCACCTAACCTTATACTTAGATGCATAATAAATCTGTCATTCTTTGTGCCTGAGGCCATTTTCACACAGGCGACAAAATTGCACGATTTTCTCGCAATGCGACAGTGCTACAAATCGCATGCATTTATTTGCTTTCCTATAGGTTTCTTCACATTAGTAATGTTTTGTCTGATGGGATGTTGCGCGAAAAAATAAATAAATCACAACATGCTCTATACTGCCGCAATTTGCAATGTTATGCAGCTCATGTTTCCCTATGGAACTTCCTTATTTATTGCATCTCACAAACTAGCGATTTTCATGAGATACGATACATTTCCCTACCCTTAAAATAAGCCCTGGCTGCATTCCCCCCCAAAAAGGCATACTTGCCTAGCAGCCACGGTCCGGGTCCTCCTGCTGCTGTCCGGAGCTCCGCTGTGCGTCCTGCCGTACTCATTCGCCCACAGAAGATTGCCTCCTGGTTGTGGGCTTCAAAAATTCACCCTCCGTTAAGCGATGGCGCTGACTGGTTCATCCAGCGCTACTCAGCCAATCAATGCAGTGCTCGATGAACCAATGCGAGGGCTGTGATTGGCTGAGCAGAGTTTGAAGCACCAATTACGCTGTGGAAGAGGGATTTATCAATTGGCCAATCATTGTCAGGGCTCAGCCAATTCATAAATTCCGCCTACACACCATGCTTGGTTCTTCGAGAACTGCAGGACGCACGGTGGAGCTCCGGAGAGTAGCAGCAGGACCCAGACCGAGCCTGCTAGGTAAGTATTCCCTTTTTTCCAGGGAAATCAGCTAGGGTTTATTGTAGGGGTAGGGCTTGACTTTCTCACGATAAAATCATGCAATTTTATTGTTGGCAGCAGCGAAGCAATGCGCGATTTGTTAAAAGAAAAACGCATTACTGACACTACAAAATTGAGGGAACACAGCTGCGATATTGTTGCGCTTTTGTAGCACCCATATTGCTGTCGTCCGTGTGAAAGAGGCCTAAGAGCGCAAAGCAGCTTTAAATGGTGAGTGGAGAACCTGCTTCCAACAAGACTCATATAAATACACATATAAATAAAAAAGTTACATCAATAGACATAAAAGCTTTGACCTTCATTAAAAAGCTTGAAACTCAGGCGTAACTCACATCAGACAGCAAACGGACAACTGTAGTTGTGCTGTCTGGTATTTGATGACCTAGCACATTGCATGTGGTATTCTCATCCGTGAAAACAGACAAGAGCAGGATATGCAACGATTTCTTTCACTAGGACCATCTTTTCATGTGAAAGAATATTTGTGTGAATAGCCTAATTGCTTATGGTAGATTTGGGTGCTTCTGTGAAATACTCAGTCGGCATGTGGCCAAAATATATAGTCATCAGAATGAGTCCCTAGAGACTTGAGAAATAATACCTTTGGTATGTTTGAGAAATCAATTTCTATTAACCTGATTGAATATTTCTGACTACAGGTTTTGAATGCTCTTGAACAGTCCCCAGAGATGGTTATATTTATATATGTGAAGTGCATGATGTATACTAGTTTAATTGGTTTTCATATTAAATACTTTGTTCCCCAATCCACAGGACAGGTGGTAAATGTGCCGGGGGTCTGACCACTAAGACCCCCAGGGCTCACGAGAAGTAAATGAAGAGGTGATTGCATACCCGAAGATCAAACCTTTATCAGCTATCCAGCGGATAGCTGGCCCTTTTTTTTTTTCTTCCATTTTTATTTTTTGCTCTCCCCTTTTAAAAAATCATAACTCCTTTATTTATCCATCGAAATAGTTGTATGAAAGCTTGTTTTTTGCGTGAAAAGTTGTACTTTTAAGTGGTACTAGTTAAGGTACCATATAATGTACTGAAAAACTTTTTAAAAATTCACACATACATATTAAAGGAAGGGGGGGTAGCTAAAAGGAACTGCATATAAGCAGGGGATGTGGCGGCCATCTTGGAAAATAGCTTAGTGTCGCCTCCTAGTGGAAGAAGCTATACTCAAGGTCATAGCTGTGTCCCCCAATGATACAGACGAGAAAATACAGATGTAGGGAAACATCAGAAATTGAGGTCAGCATAAAAAGGTAATGGCTGCATGATTTATACCGATAATTAGTTGTGCATAAACATGGCACAAACACCTTTCATACCTGGATTTTTTTTTTATTTGCTTCACAACCAGGAGACTCCTTTAAGCTCTCTAAGGAATGATCCTTGTAAGCGCAGTGCTTGCAGGCAGCTGTCTAGCAACAAACACCTCCACCAGCATTTGACCCTGTGGATCCCCATGCTATGGTGCAGATAGCTGTCAGTCATTACAGACTGGCATATTGCATACTTTCCACATTACATGTGTGCAGATTTAGTTCAATGTTTTTAACCCTTTAGTGATGAAGCCCGTTTGCACCTTAAAGGGGTGGTCTCGCGGCAGCAAGTGGGGTTATACACTTCTGTATGGCCATATTAATGCACTTTGTAATATACAATGTGCATTAAATATGAGCCATACAGAAGTTATTCACTTACCTGCTCCGTTGCTAGCGTCCTCGTCGCCATGGTTCCGTCTAATTTCGGGGTCTTCTTGCTTCTTTAGACGCGCTTGCGCAGATCCGTCTTCTCCCTTCGGCTCCGCTCGGCAGCATCAGCGATTTGGCTCCGCCCCCTTGTACGCATCATCGCGTAGCTCCGCCCCATGATGTGTGCCGGTTCCAGCCTCCTGATTGGCTGGAATCGGCACGTGACGGGGCGGAGCTACGCGATGATGCGTACAAGGGGGCGGAGCAAAATCGCCGATGCTGCCGAGCGGAGCCGAAGGGAGAAGACGGATCTGCGCAAGCGCGTCTAAAGAAGCAAGAAGACCCCGAAATTAGACGGAACCATGGCGACGAGGATGCTAGCAACGGAGCAGGTAAGTGAATAACTTCTGTATGGCTCATATTTAATGCACGATGTACATTACAAAGTGCATTAATATGGCCATACAGAAGTGCTTAACCCCACTTGCTTTCGCGAGACAACCCCTTTAACCCCTTAAGAACGCGGACCTTTTTTCCCCCATTTTCGTGAAAAAAACTCACAAAATTCCGCCATCTTTCGGTGCGTCTTGTTTCTATGCGTCTTGTTTCTATGGCACACAAACAGCAACAAAAGTGACATTAAACTTTATTCTATGGGTCAGTACAATCACTAAGATACCATACTTATATAGTTTTTTTTTTGCTGTACTACTTGTATTTTTTTTCAAAGATATTTAATTTCTTTTAAATTATTTTCTGCCGCTATCTTCTGAGCGCAATATCTTTTTATTTTTCTGTGCGAGGACTCATTTTTTACAGGACGCCCTGTAGTTTGTGATGGTACCATTTTGGATTTCATTCGACCTTTTGATGGCTTTTTGTTACATTTTTTTCTTGGAGACACGGTGACCAAAAAGCTCAATTATGACATTATTTTATTTCTGACAACGCTCACTGTGCAGGGTAAATAATGCACTACTTTGATAGATTGGTATTTTACGGACGCAGCGATACCAAATATGTATTTTTGCTTTATTATTTTATCCTAAATATGGCAAAAGGGTTTTTTTTTAAATCAACTTTTATTACTTATTATTTTTTAATAATTAGTAAAACTTTATTGTTCTTAGTTTTACTGATGTTTCCCAAGATGGCCACCACATCCCCTGCTTATATGCAGTTCCTTTTAGCTACCCCCTTTGATATGTATGTGTGAAGTTCAAACTTGTATTTTGCTTCTGGCACAAAAAAAGAGGATGTTCGGCTCTGTGGGCACTGTATCTGAACTCGATGTTTGTATGCAGCAGGCATTTCAGCCGACGGAGACAAAGTGAGCATCCTTTTGGGCTGTCGGGCTGGTATACTTTAGTATACCTTTTTTAAACTCTACAGGAAAGCACAGTAGTCTGCAATTTCCTATACTGTGGGCCACTGCAAAAAAAAATATACCATGTGGTATATATTTGTTTACAGCTGGAGGCAGTGGGCAGTTTCTCTGCTCCTTCCAGTGACAATTATCCCACCTTCCTCCCAGTAACTTTGGCCTGATCTACAGCAAGTATTTTGGTGTGTTTTGTTGATATCCTCGCTTGTGTTAGACATTAATTTAAAGAAAACCTGTCACCACGTAACCCCATCCTCCCGGAACCACTGTAATGGCTGAAAAGTTCAGAAGACACAGATTCACAATGTGTAGTTTTAATCGTTCTATTCAGTTGCATTCCCCTGCAGAAAGCCTGCATAGAGTTTATGCAATGAAGCACTTAGGAGTCCTCAGTATGCATTACCATATAAAGGATGCCAGTTTATTGTGGGGAATATAAGTGATTAGAAAAATTGGAACTATACACTCTGCATCTATGTATCTTGAGCAATCTGACCATAACAGTAGTTGGGGGAGCGGGGAGGGTTGCAGGGTGACAGATTACCCTTAATAAACCTAAACTATAACCCTTATTTACACGGGCTACCAAATCGTGTGATTTTGTAGTGCCACAAAAACGCACGTATGTGAATGCCATGGCTTTTAGTGGGTTTATTGATGAGAGATGTTTTGTAGCCTGAAAGAAGCCATTGGAAGCCACGAGCTTCACATACATGCGTTTTTGTAGCGCTACAAAGTCGTACAATTTTGTAGCCCGTGTAAATAAGGCTTTAGACGGGCACAACTTACATATGGCCATCTGAGTACGGCCTTAGAAGTTCAATACATACCCTCCATCTAAGAATGGCTGTGCTTTCTCTGGCTCCTCTAGAATATCAGATACTAGGCCATAGAGATCAGAGTCACTTCCAAACTTGTTCCCTTCAGTCTGGACCCTAGTGAGTTAAGAACATGCTATTTAAGTGTATGGTAGAATAAAAACAGAAAAGGGTAAAATTTATGTACTATACATAAGGTATACCACGTAGTTAAGATTCTTATTAAAGGGATATTCCCATCTAGCTTTTTACTGCATATTCAGATGATATGCCCTAAAAGTCTGATAGATGCGGGTCCCACCTCTGGGACTTCGTTTCTATGGAAATTACAGAAACAGTGTAGCACAGCCAGACCGTCCCAGCCACCTTGTATAGAGAGGTATTCCTATCAAGGCCATGTTTGACAAAAATGAGTGTACCCCTTTGCAGAATGGATGGGCGTAGGATATTTTATTACTATTCAACATGGGCAGCTTTAAAAAAGTATTGATCTCTGAAAACCCATTTAAGTGTACATTTTTGCATATCTCTGATAAGGACTATTTGCATGAGTAAATAAAAAAAATTACTTTTCTTATATAGTCTCTTCTGCAAAGCTGATTTTGCATCAATTATGCCTAAAAATTTTGATACAATAAATATTTTCAAGAAGACTGTTTACATAGACCCCTTACATATACAACACAATATTCATTATTTGGGGGGTGGCCCTTCACTTTCCTATACATTAAAAAAAAAGTATATTAACATGTATGACACTTGCTAAAAGGACACGTGGCATGAACAGATCTTCGAATATAATTTAGGAGATTTAAGCCATGCCCTGGGGCCACCTCACACAACTTCTTTGGGGTAAATTTGCACAAACCCCATCCTTTTTGCGGCATTTCCCAAGACTGTTGTCAACTATATATACTGTATATGTTATAAGATTAACATAGAACTCCTTCTTAGGGTTTAAGATATCTCAGTAACATCAAAAGTCTACAACTGCATAATTACAGGGGTTTTCTGAGACTGAGATATCGATGACTTATACTCAGCCCTTCAGCTATACATATGTAGTGGCTATGGCACTCATGCGAGCACTGTGGCCACTTCACTACAAACCAAACACAGTGCCGTACATTTCATAGTAGCTGTGCCTGGTACTACACCTCAGTCTCTTACACTTGGATCTGACCGTGCTGTTCTTATGCCATGTGACCGATGAATGTACCGTTACAGGCCTCTTCAATCAGCTGGGGTCCCAAGCAGTGGACTACCATTGATTTGTTATATATGGCTTATCCCAAGGATAGGTCATCAATTTCTTAGTCCCAGAAAACCCCTTTATCTACAAAACTACAGTATATTTGAAGCACACAATGTAGTATATGTTAGATATGGGGTTACCACTTGGGGCGCCAGGGTCCGGTTGGTGCAGTATGCTCATCCGGGTGCTGCGGAAGTCAGCCAATCGGGAGCTAGGGGTGTGACAGGGGCGTTTCTGCATCCAAACCCTGTCAAACCCCTAGCTTCCTGGTGGCGTCAAGATACAATAATACCGGCCCAATGTCCACATGCGGATTTTAATTATAAAATCTGCGTGTGTCTGTTACACGAGAGATCCGCATCTCTTGCCACCCATAGGCGTGCTGTATAGGTTCTGTGATGGTTTCCGTCCATATGTAGTTTTCTGCATGTAGGACGGAAACCAAGACAGAACCAGATTCACTAAAATGTAACGTGAAACCAGTTTTAAGTGATATAGCATTGACTCACTTGATCTTGACCGGTGTTGAAGCAGGCTTGATCTCATCAGTGTGAGATTCCCAAGGTGTATAGAGCATGGAAGATTCATCACAGTTTGTAGAGGGAAGAGATGCTCCATAACTCTGCTGAAAGCTGAATGGTTCCTCACTCTGTAAGGAAATATCTTTATGTAAATTATTAAGCAATTACTAAGGCTTATTTTGGCGGTTGTTAGAGAAACAATTCTGTCGATGAATTAAATATTTTCAGGGAGATTTATGAAATTGTTTGAAAGAAAAACTGTCTTAGTTGCCCCCAGCAGCCAATCGCAGAGCAGCTTTCTTTTTGTATTGTCTAATAAAACGAAAGCTTAGCTGTGATTAGTTGCTGCAGGCAACTAAGACAGTTTTTTTAGACAGTTTCATACATCTGCCACTTTATTTGTATCAAAAGACAATATTTCACGCAGAGATTTGCGTCAATATAGCTGTGTATAGTTGTGAAGCAACTATTGGGCTGGGACACCATGATGACAAATTGCACATAGTTGCAAACTTGCATGTGATACCTGCGATTTTTGAGATAAAGGAGAGTATTCAACTGGTTTTATGCAATTATTACAAATAAAATCCAACACTACTGGATTTTTTTGCAATTGCCATATTGAGGACATCGAAGACAATCAATCCTATAGAAATACTTTACATGTGGTATTACAATGCTTTTTTGCAGGCACATGCACATTTTATTGTATGCATATAACTGCCATAGAGCCCTGACCACGATCATAAAGTACCCGCAAAGATAAGCTTTCAAACAGACGACATATTGAAAGATTTAGCATGGAAGATCGGCAATTCAAAGTGCCCAATGGGGAGGCATTGGTAACTGTATTTAAGCACGCAGACTTATTTTTCAGACGGTTTGGGGTCAAATAGTCGAATACTAGTGTTAACTTTGTAATGACTCTCCTGGAATTTATCCTTTGGAACAACTTTTTCATGTTTGGGAAGGAATTTTACTTACAACATCAGGGGACCGCTATGGGGTCAAATGTTGTGCCCACATATATATGGATGGGGTGGTACATCTACACATCACCTCTTTGGACTAAAGTACTGAAGTGGTGTTGTTACATAGATAACATACTGCTATTCTGGATTGGCACATATAAGGAACTTCAAGCATTTCATCACTATATTAATGGGATTTTTCCTGAACTTGAGTTTACAATTAATAGTTCACAAGAACAGATTCAGTTTCTCAATGTGCTCATTAGGAAGAACGGTACGTCACTAGATACCCGACATATTCGGTAAGCCGACTGACAGAAATAATCTGTTCCATTTTGACAGTTGTCACCCTGAGAGGATGTTGAAATCACTGCCCTGGAGCCAACTACTTAGTGTGCGTCGTATTGTGAATTATGAAGTAATTGATGAAAGATTGGACAATATGTGTTAAAAGAAATTTACACATCAGAGGATACCCGTCTGATTTGATCTCCAGAACGGATAACGAAGTACACTATAAAACTCAACCTGATTTATTGGCACCAAGGCAGAGGAATGACACACTTGCCCGAATACCATTTGTCTCAACATACGGCCCCCCTAAACAAACGAGTCTCCAATAATAGTGAGGAGGTATTAGCCATTGCTTGGTAAAAACTGTCCTCAAGTTGTAGAGTTTGAAGTTCCTCCCATGGTGGCATACAGAGGAGGCCCTAATTTGAGAGTGAATCTGGTTAGGTCACAGATAGTATCAACATCAGCTGTGGGCCAGGGATTACGTATATGAAAAATGGGAATTTCCCCTGCCTAAATTGTGCCTGTTGTAGCAACTTGGCCAGGGGTTACACTTTCTATCACCCACATACTGGGGAACGTTTTAAAATACGGGATAGGTATTCCTGTCGCTCATCATTTGTGATTTATCTCATCTCCTGCCCGTGTGGGTTGTTTTACGTATGGGAGACCACCACTGGGTGAGGATACGTATCACAGCGCATAAGAGCACCACACGGACTGGCAAAAAGGAATTACCAATACCGCAGCATTTTCTGAGCCATGGACATGCAATCAGTCAACTCAAATATAGGGTAATAGACCATGTCCCCGAGAATGTGGGAGATGGAGATAGAGTCCATGCGTTGAAGAAAAAGGAACTGCGGTGGATCTTTGACTTAGACACGAGATTACTGCATGGCATTAACATTGAATATAATGTGACCCCATACCTGTAACATTCCTCCTAGCATCTTCTGACTAGTTTTTATGATGATTTTAACTCTTTAGTATTGGATTTTAATCCAGAATGTGGATTACCACGCTGCAGCGGATTGGTCGGTTCCGGACTTGAATCTGCTCCTCCCTGGTGAAATTGATGCTTCTGCATATGTATACCTTATGGCCTGTGTTGTATGTCTTGTCCAGATTTGGACTTTATGTGGCTCTGTTGCCTGGAAGAGATGGCTGTTCCCTTTTTTGCGTTATGATAAATCCCACTAAAATATGATATAACTGGTTTTGGACACTGAGATATGCAGCTATCTGTCATGATTTGTTTTTTCCCATAATAAAATATTATTGCAGCAATATCCTATCAGTTGTTATGTTTCATTTGGGAGATACTAACATTGGGAACAGTAGAAACTAATATACTGTATGGTAGTGAGCATATCTTGATTGCAGATGGCGTAATACTTTGTAGAACACCTTTAAATGGGATATATTTTTGGTAGAAAGTGCAACGTTTGGGATTGACACATGGTTAAAGGCAGACACTTGCTCCATCCATTAGGATTAGATACCCGATAAAGTTAGGTATACCTCATCCAGTTATGGAAATGAGTAGAAGTCCAGGTGTTATCTCTACACAATGATAATTGTATTCTATACTTCATTGAACACGTACACTTCACAAATAGCTATTAATGTCCATTTGTACTTTAAACCATCAATTGGCACACTAAATGGGATTGCCGGTAGTGGACCCTTGATATATGAGACATATACTTTTGAGCTTTATGTAGACAGCCATCTCACCATCACGGGTTGTAGGATAGTGATCACCTGTTTGGACTGTGTGTAAAACTACTTTAGACAGGTCTTTATAAGGTTGCACAACAATTTTCCACATTATGTCTTCAGGATCATTGGATAGTGTAAGGACCAACAGATTAAGTCCAGGTTCCATGGATCGATTACATCGGAATACTCACGTCGTAAGATTAATTGGACATGTGCTGTCTGTGTGTGTATTGGTTAACCACCTATGACAGTGATGGGCAATCTTTTGAGCTCGGTGTGTCAAAATTCGCCAAAAAACCGAGCATGACTCAGGCGGTGTGTCACTTCGAGAAAAAAATCCATAAATTCGCGATATTTATAGTTTAAATAACAAATATGTATAATTGTAATATATAACTGTATTTAATAAACCCAAAACACCCATAGCACAGGCCCTCGCCTCTCGCTGCCTCCCCCTCACTTATGTCAGTAATGATGAGCCCCCAGCGGCGACAGCGCCCGCCACAGTGGCCCCCAGCAGCGACAACGCCCCCTACAGCGCCCCCCAGCATTACCTGCCCCCCACACAGCGGCCCCCAGCATTACCTGCCCCCCACACAGCGGCCCCCAGCATTACATGCCCCCAACACAGCGGCCCCCAGCATTACATGCCCCCAACACAGCGGCCCCCAGCATTACCTGCCCCACACAGCGGCCCCCAGCATTACCTGCCCCCCACACAGCGGCCCCCAGCATTACCTGCCCCACACACAGCAGCCCCCAGCATTACATGCCCCCCACACAGCGGGCCCCCAGCATTACATGCCCCCCACACAGATGCCCCCCCCCCCCAGAACCCATGTACTTACCTCGTGGATGCTCCGCTCCTCCTGTGCCTGGTGCGTCACTGTGACTGTCACTGTGACGTCAGTGTGTTGCAGGACGCCTTCTCCCCCCGGACGCTTCCTCGGAACCAACAGGTAAGAGACATCGGGGGACGGAGGATCCTGGTGCACACTGACATCACAGTGTGCGCCGGGATCAGCGCTGGTTAGTAGTGCTGGTTAATGAATACTGGCAGGGAACCGCGGCCCCTACCGGTATTCATTAACGGGGGAGCGGCCGCGTGTCAGCGACTATGGCTACGCGTGTCAGTGCTGACACGCGTGTCATAGGTTCGCCATCACGGACCTATGAGATGGATGGAGTGATTTGTATTTATAGTCACGATTGTGTAAGGTATAACAGCTTGACAAAGGCTTACCATAAGCCGAAACGTTGTGCTGTACTACTTGTGATGAAATAAAGGAACTCGGCTTGGAATATTACAAAGCATCACTGTATGCTGCAGGATTCATTCATTTGGATTTGCTGGTGATAGCTAGACCGCTATTTCTTATATTTATGGACACTATTGAGACTGGGGTTGTACCACTAGATTGGCGCATTGCCAATGTGGTTTCAATATACAAAATGTGGTTTAAAAGAGAGCCTGGTAACTACAGGCCGGTAAGTCTCACTTCAATAACTGGAAAAATAGTCGACGGCTTTCTGAGAGATGCCATCTTAGAATACCTCAAGGAAAACAACGGCATAACTCCTCATCAGCATGGGTTCATGAGCGGTCAATCATGTCAGACCAATTTGATGAACTTCTACAATGAAGTAGGTTCTAGGCTGGACCTGGGAGAGTCTATTGATGTCGTATATCTGGATTTCTCTAAGGCATTTGACACCATGCCGCATAATAGGTTGATATATAAAATGAGACAGGTCGGCCTTGGCAAAAACGGGTGTATCTGGGTAAAGAACTGTCTCAGAGATAGAAAACAGAGGGTGGTAATAAACAATTCGTACTCTGATTGGGCCACCGTTGTCAGTGGGGTGCCACAGGGTTCAGTATTAGGCCCCATTCTGTGCAATATATTTATCAATGACCTGATAGAGGGGCTGCACAGTAAAATATCAATATTTGCAGATGATACAAAATTATCCAAGATAATTAATACAACAGACGACAATGTACGGCTACAAAAGGACTTGGATAAGCTGGGGGCTTGGGCAGAAAAATGGCAAATGAAGTTCAATATTGATAAATGTAAAGTTATGCACATGGGCAGGAGAAACGGATGTCACCAATATACACTAAATGGGGTACAGCTAGGGAAAAGTGATATGGAAAAAGACCTGGGGGTACTAGTGGACTGTAGATTTAACTGGAGCAATCAATGCCAATCAGCTGCTGCAAAAGCAAATAAAGTCTTGGAGTGCATTAAAAGAGGTATAGGGGCGAGGGATGAGAACATTATTCTCCCACTATATAAGGCACTTGTCAGGCCCCACATGGAATACTGTGTACGGTTCTGGTCACCGGTGCTCGGGAAAGATGTTACAGCGCTTGAGGGGGTTCAAAGAAAGGCAACTAAATTAATAAACGGAATGGGAGGACTGTAATACCCAGAGGAAATCAAAATTAGGATTGATAACCCTGGAAAAAAGACAGTGGAGGGGCGACCAAATAACTATGTAAAAATACATTAGGGGACAATGCAAGGATCTCTCCCATGATCTGTTTATACCCAGGACTGCAACGGTAACAAGAGGACATCCTCTACGTCTAGAAGAAAGCAGGTTTCATCACCAACACAGAAGGGGGTTCTTTACTGTAAGAGCAGGGAGATTGTAGAACTCTCTGCCTGAGGACGTGGTGATGGCAAAATCCATAGAGGAGTTTAAGAGGGAACTAGATGTCTTTTTAGAGTGCTATATTACAGGCTATAGACAATAGGTGACCAGCAAGTTGTTTTTTTTGCCTTTCCCTGGACCAACCAGGGGGCCATCAAAACCAAGATACGTGGCATGCTCACCAAAAGAGTCCGCCTTCTGCAAGACAATGCCCCAGTTCACAACTCACATGTTGCCCAGATAGAAGCACGTCGCTGCGGGTATGAAATTCTGCCGCATCCCCCTTATTCATCCAACTTCGCACCATCAGACTTCTACCTCTTTTCAACAATTAAATCATCAGGTAAATGTTGCCTTTCTAAAATGACGAGACTCTGATTTCAGAAGTCATAACGTGGCTTTTGGAGCAACCAGTCAACTTCTACAAGTGAGGTGTTGTCTGTTGCATAAAGAGATGCGAGAAATGTGTGTCCCTAGGTGGCACCTATGTATAGAGGGTCTAATAACTGTGCCAAGTTTCGTTGCTCTCCCTCCACAGGAAGTCTAGTCTAATCTAAGTTTTGACCACCTATTAGTTGGCTTAATTTATGCCAAAAAGTCAGCAAAATTCAGGTGCTATTCGCTGCAATTTGGTGCATTTAGGCTATGGACCTTTTGCGGACAAGTCATAAAAACTGTTCAAAAGGGTCTAAAAACGCACAGTAAATGTGGCACAAAGCATGTAAGACCGTTTTCTGGTGTAATTTGAACCTATAAACTGACGTATTTTGAATAGTAGGTAAGCCCCAATATTCCTGCAGTAGTATAATAGCATGGTGCAGGGCAAAAAGGTGTTAAATGGAACACGGTTTAAAATGTACGGCAGGGATTTCTAGTGCATAAATGTCATTTGGAATTTGTGGTGAATGTCATTTTATGTGTATTGGGTAAAGTCTAATACCAACATCTGAGGCCTCCTGAACACGGGCAGAAATTCTGCAACAGGATTTCACGCAGAATTTCCGTCCGTGCCCGCCTGCATTGGATTGCATTGCAAAACGCAATCCTAT
This sequence comes from Eleutherodactylus coqui, assembly GCF_035609145.1. NCBI lineage: Eukaryota > Metazoa > Chordata > Amphibia > Anura > Eleutherodactylidae > Eleutherodactylus > Eleutherodactylus coqui. Next base: position 30,296,965 of record NC_089849.1, read on the forward strand.
GCACACAGCCGTGATTTGTTCGCGTAAAAACACACGCAGAAAACAAATCGCGGCATGTTCTATTTCTGTGCGTGTCTCGCAGACATGTCAGTAATGCTGGGCCCGCTCCGCTCTACACATGCGCCGGCAGTCGACACATAGCACAGACGGAAGACACTGGGAGCAGGTGAGCCGCAGGCCTCTGCAGGGGCACGGGTCCGCATCCGACCCGGTCGTCTGAAGGCGGCCTAAATTGTACTTGTTGGTTTGTAATTGTACTTGACATACAAAAGTTTACTGGACGCAAAAATGAAGAGTTTTCAAAAAAGATTTCAAATATCAGCAAAAGATAAATAAAAAGTTTGTTTACTCTCAGCCCAGCCCACTCTGTAGCTTTTATTTGCAATGGATAGTCAGAAATTGATACAATATTACAATTTACCTGAAGTGTGTAGGAGCTGTATGTGCAGCTTGGTTTGTGCGATGCACTGCTGGCAAAACCATCCATCAGTTTTTCCCCAACATCCGTGTTACTCCAGCACCGGTTACTTGTTCTGTAGGGTGTTTGCTTCAAAGGAACACATACAATATACAGTATATAACTGAAAGGCAGTCACTTTGAAGCATTTACAATAAAATATAAAGTTATCGCCTCTTCCACCGTATAGGGGATAACCTTTAGGCTGCCTGTCCACGAGCGATTGTTCACTGTGCTATCTGCGGCGATAATCCGGCCGCGGGTAACGCAGTGAACGCTTTCCATAGTGTTGCTATGGAAAGCGCAGCCCCCTGTCCACGAGTGTAGAATCATAGTGACTTTCCACTCTAATGCCACGATTTGCTGCGATTCTCCGCGGTGAGCCTATTTGTCAGATAGGCTCAGCGCGGAGAGCTGTCAGCTCTCCCATGCTCCCCGGCATCGCCTCCCACGGCTGAGATCTGCCGCGGGATATCGCTATGCCCGTGGACAGGAGGCCTTAAACAGGTGGGAATCTGAGTGCTCGTACTCCACAATGCCCAGCACCATCATTGAAATTAATGGAGCGGTAGTACACATATATGACAGCGGCTTTATTGATGCGGGGGCTGTCAGGACCCCTGGGGATTGCAGTGCTCGGACCTCCACATTTCAGACATGACCAAAGCAACATTAGTATGCTGCCTCTGCTCACTCCTTATAGGTCAGTTCTACTGGTTGGACTGGACTCTGGAGCCAATGATGTCCGCCCCCATGAGCAGGTAAACCAGGAACGGCTCTCCTGATTAATGACGTCACCGCCAGTCAAACCTGAGGTTACAAGGATTTAAAGGTGCGAACGTGGTATATGCAGGGAGGTTTGTATAGGAGAGAGGGGACTGAGCACCAGCTCAATAGTGGCACGTCCAGCAGATACTGCAGCCACCCGGGTCCCTGCACTCAGTCAGCGAATGTGCAGGCAAATGTGGCATCAGTTCATTTCTTGCCGTAACTGAGTGCTTCTGTCAGAAATAAGTTGTTGTGACAGGCATCCTGCACATCTACTCAGCTCTAGGTGAACCTTTCCCAGCAGGTTACCTGACAGAGATGGCACATAAGTTTTATGCAATACAGAACTGCTGAGCCTTTCACTAGTATTACTCCAAGGCTTATCTGCTGTCTCTGTCACATAACACGCTGGGAAAGGTTCATCTAGAGCCGAGTAAATGTGGTGCCCGTTACATCAGATCATCTCTCAGGGAACGTTCACACATAACAGAATTTGTGTCGGTTCTTTACAGCGGAAAATCCGCACTAAAATCTACGTGAAATTCTACACGTCAAAAACTGCAGGATTTTGACATGTATTGTTATGCAGATCCACAGTAGACTTCAGGCCTTCAAGGGAAAGGGTGAAATCTTCTGCGGATCTGCATCCAAAACCGCTCCAGTGTGCATTCTGTAGTGGATCCTAAACAAATTCCACTATGTTGCAGTATTCAGATGAGCTGGTGCCCCTAATCGCATCTTCGCAAGTTCATTTCAGGGACAAAAAAAAAGCATAAAAAGTTAAACAAAATAAAAAAATAAAAAACACCAACACACTTTTCCCAACAAAACACATTTTTTAAGGAAAAAATAAAAACCACATTAGATATCGAAACGTTCATAATAACCGGTTCAATAAAAATATATCTGATACGCTGAATGGCGTAAAAAAGAGCAAAATGTTAAATGTAATCTAAAATGGTACCACTGGAAACCACAACCCATCCAATCAGAAAAAACCAAGATCTCACACAGCTCTGTTGGGGAGAAGATGCGGTAAGGAGTTTGCCTGGGGAGAAATAGGTAAGGAATAGAGATGAGCGAACGTGCTCGGCCCCGCCCCTTTTTCGCCCGAGTACCGTGATTTTCGAGTACTTCCGTACTCGGGCGAAAAAATTCGGGGGGCACCGTGGCGGCGCGGGGGGTTGCAGCGGGGAGTGGGGGGGAGAGGGAGAGAGAGAGGGCTCCCCCCGTTCCCCGCTGCTACCCCCCGCACCGCCACGCCTCTCCCCGCCCCCCGGCGCCCCCCGAATCTTTACGTGCGAGTACTGAAGTACTCGAAAATGGCGGTACTCGGGTGCGTAAGTACTCATTACGAGTACGTTCGCTCATCTCTAGTAAGGAATAGAGATGAGCGAGCCTACTCGGCCACGCCCCTTTTTCGCCCGAGCACCGTGATTTTCGAGTACTTCCGTACTCGGGCGAAAAGATTCGGGGGGCGCTGTGGGTGAGTGGGGGGTTGCAGCAGGGAGTGGGGGGGAGAGGGCTCCCCCCTGTTCCCTGCTGCTACCCCCCGCGCCGCAACGCCTCCCCCCGCCCCCTGGCACCCCCAGAATCTTTTCACCCGAGTACGGAAGTACTCGAAAATCGCGGTGCTCGATCGAGTAATTACTCGAAACGAGTAGGTTCGCTCATCTCTACTAAGGATGGATTTTTTTTTTTTTTAATGCCAAACCCTTTTAAGGCGGGCTCACACGAGCGCCATTTAATGGCGTATTGCGCGTGTGTTGTATGCTGTGGATGGATCCAATGAAAGTACAGTCATTTGCATTGATCCATTCACATTTGCGTATAATACGCGCATAAAAAGGAACACAGCATATTCTATTTTACCGTATATCACGCGGGATAGTCTTAGGACTCGTTCACATGGGTGTATCGCAGTGTTGTACTCATCGCAGCCCCTACGCTCTGCCGGCAGAGATCGTGTACAGGCTGCGATAGGCACTGCGCATGCCCTACATTATAATGTCACGGACATGCACAATGTGGCTTTTGTTTTTCTTCAAATCCCCGGCTACATATTAAATACTGCCCTTTGGCAGGTATTGCGAGGGAAGGGCGCCGTATAAAACGGGAGAAATAGAGCATGCTGCGATTTATTTCTCCTGCGTTATATAAGGATGTCCCCTCCCAGCTCCAAAGCGGGTGTGAATGGAAGAATGAAAGCCCATAGACTCTCAATGCCTCCATTCACCACGTGTTACGTGCGGGAAATATGCCTGCGTAATATGTGGTGACAATATGCCCGTGTGAATGAGCCATTATGGTTTTCTAGGGGCGTGTAATAAGTGCTGTGCATATGCGATTACATGCAATGCGCATACGCTTCGTTGCTAAGCAACAGAGCGGGAGATTAAAAACAAAACGGGAAGACAGCGTGCGTGAGATACACTGTCATGCGCAGTCCAAAATCGCAGCGCTACCTTAGCAAAATGCTGTTTTACACATATTTTCGCCCGCCTGAGACTAAATTAATTGCGCTACGGACTTCGATAAGGCAGCAGGAAAACGGAATCCCTTGGATGAATGCGTCTCATAACGGAACCAAACAGCGCCGAACGCCCCCAGGAACTAGAATGGGGTCCGGTCACTTCCTGCGCCGTTACTTTTACCAGATGATGAAGTCCCGCGCACAATTTTTTCGTCCGGCGTTTCATACCGGATCAGCGCCAAAAGATGAACGAACGCAGATGTGAACAGAGCCGAAGAAGCCAACTTCAGCATAGTGGAGGCCGCAGCTGGAGGGCTGAAGAACTACAAGTCCCAGAATCCTCCTGGGGTCAAAAATAAAAATATTAGTAAATAAGAGTAAGGGATATAACGAATGACTAGGCCAGTAATGACGCCGGAACGTGAGGAGGACAACTGTGAGGAGACACATAACAGGTCACCACACGGGCGGCAGGACAATAACACCCTGCGCTTACATAACAGTCTAGTCATAACTAATAGCCGCTCTAACGGCAGCTAATATCCCGGTGCCGCCTCACCTCCATGTCGTCCGCGTCCTCTCAGGCTGTGACACCGGCAGACACAACGGTAAAAATTTACTTCAGCTTAGTCCCGCCCCCGAGCGTCGGCTGCGCTCAAACACTCGCGGCTCTAGTCTGCCCCAGCAACTGCCCCTACTGCAGGCTCACGCTATTGGCTGACAGAAAGCCAGAGGGAGCTCTGATTGGTTAATTCTTGTCTCCCGGCGGTGTGATTGGTTAGAAGATTGCTATTTTGGGCGGAAGAGCGCGCGCATAGGTGATACGAGTCTTTCCCGCCCGAAAGGTAAAAGCGCGCTGCTGATTGGCTGTAGGGGGTGAAGCCGGTAACTAGGCCGGCTGTGTGTGTGTGAGGTAAATGGCGGCCTGCTGAAGACGTGACGTACATATATACCTATATATTCAGATATTGTAGTATATATATATTCACTAGTACACAGATAGCCTTGTAGTTTATCCTCAGTATGCTTCCAAGCTGTATAGTTCTTCATGCATGGGAGTTGAATGCATAAATCCAGCGAAATGCATAAAGGACATTGATGCTTTCGCGTTTTCAGGCCGCCTTCGTACAGCGGAGTGAGGGTGCGTTTGCGCGGACGGTTTTCCCGCACAATTTCTGTGCGCTGTGAGAGAAAAATTTCAGCGCGTCCTATTTTTTGGCAATATCACCCATTCACCTTTAGTCACGTCCATGTTTGTCCATTAGTTGTGATGTTCCACGGATAGGAACGCCATGTTTTTGAATGGAGTCCTGCGCATTAGCGATTTTAATTAATTTTTTTCCCCCTCATCGTGAGGTAAAAAAAAAATGGCAGCATGTCCAATATTATCGCGTCCCTCGGAACGTATCGCTCATTGTTTTCAATGGGACAGCCAAAAAGCTCGTATGCCGTACGATGTGCACGCGAGCGCCATGTTACTTCTACCATTAAAATTGATGGGAAACACTCGCCGATCCTCCGACGTGCGTGAAATGAGCGCTGGAGGATCACGATTGGACTGGAGTGATGTGACATGAAAAACACCTCGCATCCACAGGTAAAACGCACGTTGACAAGCGTGATATCAGCCCCGTATCACGCTCGCCCGTGTGACTATAGCCAATGGGCGCCTTCTCACACGGGCGATTGCGAAAATCGCAACTTTTTTCCCGTTACTTGTGAGCATCGGCACTGGCTTTTTTCGCAAAAACAATGCTGCCACTTGCGATTTTCTCACGCGATTTTACGATTTTTTTTACATGAAAGTCAATAGGACTTTCTAATGTTAAAGTCGCATTGCGTGAAAATCGCAAGTTTGTGCTTTGCGAGGCGCTAAAAAGGAGGCTCCATAGGGAAACATGGAGATAAAAAAACGCAGCAGTGAAAACATCGCAAATGTGAAGGAAACCATTGAATATCATTGGTTTCATAATTCTGCGTTTTTACTTGCTCTCACATCGTGCGATTTCCTCGCCAGTGTGAATGGCGCCCTAAACACGTGTTCACACATAGCGGAAAATAGTGCAAAACCGCAACGGATTTTGACATGTTTTTTTATGCTGATCCGCTGCAGATTTCATCCCTTCAATTGGGAGAGTGAATCTGCTGCTGATCCACCAAAATCCACCGCAGTGGGGCAAATTTTGACCGGGATTTTGTCACGGTTTTGATGCAGATTTTGGTGTGGATTTTCCGCTACGTGCGAACGGATCCTAAAATTTCTTGTAATTTCTGGTAACTCATATCAATACAAAAAGGTAATAGGTATCTTAGAAAAAATGGAAGAAAACAACGGGCGGGATCTAGGAGTAGTGAAATTACTGGTAAGTATGAGTAACATTCCAGACGTACTCTGAACTGAAGGCAAGGCTGTTTTAACACATTGGTGGTCCCAGTGTTAAGAGTGGGCCACCCTCCTAGACATGATGGCTTGGGATTAGTGAACAGGCAAGGCCCTCCACATAGGGGTGGGTGAGAGGTAGGGGGCAGATTGAGGATGGGTTTTTTTCTATGGCTTCCTGCACACGAGCGGAAATTCCACAGCGGGATTTCCCACAGAATTTCTGTGTTTTTCAGTGGTACTATGTAAAGGACTCTATAATGTAGTGAAAAAAACTTTAAAAAAAATTCTTTGTGTAGTGAAATGGGAAAAACAAAATTCCAGCATCTTTCGGTGCGTCTTGTTTCTACAGCGTGCACACTGCAATGAAAATGACCGGATAACTTAATTCTGTAGGATAGTATGTTTACAACCATATCAAATTAAGGCCGCCTGCCGATGGGTGGAAATTCCGCCGCGGGATTTCCGCCCGTGGATGCTGCCATAGAATTGCGTTAACAAACGCAATCCTAAGCAGACGGCCGCGATTTGTCCGCGCAAAATCTCGCGGGGCAAACAAATCGCGGCATGCTCTATTTCTGAGCCCGGCAGAGAAATCTCTTTCCCCGGCCGCCGACTCCAGTCTGCGCATGCACCGGCAGCCGGCACATCAAACAGCCGCAGCCGCGGAAACAGGTGAATACGCTCTGCTCTCTGCAGGGGCTCGGTTTGGGTCCCGCTGCAAGAATTCTCGCAGCCGGATCCGACCCGGCCGTCTGCAGGTGGCCTTATAGTTGTTTTTTTTTTTTTTGCTGTACTTTTATTTTTTTCCAAAGATATTTAAAGTTTTTTTAAATTATTTTCTACTGCCATCCTCTGACAGCCATAACTTTTTTATTTCTCCGTCAACATAGTTGTGTGAGTGCTAATTTTTTGCGGGACGTCCTGTAGTTTCTAAAGGTACCATTTTGGAGTACGTACGGCTTTTTGATCGTTTTTCATTACATTTTTTCTTACATTAAATAGTACCATTGAAAAATACAATACACGGAAAATGGAATGCGGCATGTTCTATTTTACCGCGACATAGAGCCCATAGTGTTCTATGGAAGTGGATATACCCGCAGCCCATACGCAATTACACTGCGTATGGGCTACGGATATCCGCATCATCGGTAAGCGACAGCACTGGATATGCAAGCAAGCAAAAAAGTGTACTGAACATGACCTTGTAAGTACACGGTCATAAGCTATGCAATTATGCAGTTGTACACAGGGTCACCGGCCAGACTCACAGCCGGAATCCGCTGCGGGTCCCCTGCACGCGAAATCTGACCTGCTTGTGTGAGTCCGGTGTAAGTTTGCCCGTTAGTGATGCCTTCACGGTAATATTGTCCGTCAGTGACACCTCCCTTCCACAATAATAGTATACCTCTAAATAATAATTGGATACGCCTCTATACAGTGATAGTGATTACAGTGCTGTTACCTCCAGTGATTACAAGCAGCATCACCTCTGATAGGTGTTATTCTCTTTCCCTTTTTTTTCCTCTATCGAGGCCCAGACCACCACCATGATGTCTCTCTGCACAATTTGATACACAGATATCGCAGGGAGCCGTGCGGGTGTCATGGCAGCCGGGGGCCTTCTGAAAGGCGCAAGGGCTGTCATAGCAGAATGCCTATCAAGCCATGCCTGTGGGGTGGCTTGATAGAATACCTGCCTGATCGTAGTATGATGAAATGCAATAGAATTACACCATGCTGCAGGAGCGTATAAAGCATCGCAAGTTGTTGTACCTTCAGGGGACTAAAAAACATACTAAAAATAAGTTTTAAAAAGTTTTACTAATATTAAAAAAATAAAGAGTAATAAAAGTTTTTAAAAAAACCCTTTTGCCATATTTATAATAAAAGAATCTAAATAATAAAACAAAAATACATATTTGGTATCGCTGCGTCCGTAAAAGTACGATCTATTAAAGTATCGCATTATTTACCCCGCACGGTGAACGTCTTTAGAGAAAAAAATAAAGAACGCCAGAATTGTGCTTTTTCGGTCACTGTGTCTCCAAGAAAAAATGTACTAAAAAGCGATCAAAAAGTCGTATGTATTCAAAAATGGTACCAACAGAGACTACACGACGTACCGCACAAAATGAACCTTCACAACTATGCCAATAAAAAAATTAAAAAGTTATTGCGGTCAAAAGATGATGGCGACAGAAAATCATATAAAAAAATTAAATATGTTTTGAAAATAAAATAAACGTAGTACAGCAAAAAAACCTGTAAGTTTGGTATTTGCTGGTAAAAAAAACACGCAGCGCTCCCCAAGCTGTTCAGTCCGTACTCTGCTTTTTCTTCCAGGTAGAGCGTATAAGTCAGATATATGACCGGAGCTGGTTAGTCCGTGATCTCAGATTGGCCAAGGCTGGTTACGTGTCCGATATATACATTCTACCCAGAAGTAAGAATGGTGATACTCGCCGATGGTGAGTATGTCGTGTTTTGTTTTTTTCACACCAGCGAAAAGAGAAAAAAGGACTTCGCTGCTATTCACTACTTGTGGCGAATTGGTGAGGACCGGTGTTTGAGATCTCCCTCAGCCCACTGGAGTGCTAGCGTTTGGGGCCTGCTGCAAGTGCACCATTTGTGCTGTGGTTAAAGCTGCCCTGCCTGAAGGGGCTGTGCCATGTATGGGCACAACTCCACTTAGTGCCTCGGTCAGATACACCTCTGTTGCACTGAACCATGAGCTGATGATCCAAACTGTCGGCTGCGGTGACTCCCACACCCAAAAGCTCTTACTCAGTCCAGATAAGATGCTGAAGAATATAACAGCTGTCAGTAATGCTTCATCTGGAATGTTTGATGCACAAAAATAGAGTCCAAAGACTAGAGCTATTAATCATGCAGTCTTGTTTTATTGACAATACTACAGATTGCAGCCTCAGATTGAGATCCTCGTCAGCTATCAAGCTGTAGTCTTTAGACTTCAACTTTTGGGGTAGCTGACATTCCAGAAGAAGCATCACCGACAGCTGTTATATCCCCCCAGCATTGTTATTGATACATCAATACATGAAATGGAAATCAAATCCAGAGTTTCACTGAAAAATATTTATATCTTATTTTATTACTATAACTCTGAACATGGTGATAGGTGTTTAAGCCAGTTGCCAGTAGAGGGAGTAAGAACACTGCAGCAAGCAGAGTAAGACATTTATCTGGAATATCTCATTTTACAAGAAGGAAACTGTATTACTATTTCAGAAATACATAAAATCGAGTTCATGAAGTCACTTATTATACAGGAGTGAAGATGCAAACAGAAATGCAACTCCAGCATCACAAAGCCAATTCCTCTGTCAATACCAATGTGGTACCACTACATAAGTCACACAATTCAAATTGTGATGTAATGTTTATGACCAGCTTTAAATGGCTTGTCTGTTTTAGCTAGCCCCTATCTATATTTTTAGGGGCATTGGTATTATATTATTAGGGCATGTGGATGTAATACAGGGGGGTCCCCCACTTTGAATTACTGCAAAGAAAGAACCTATGTTTTGAGTACACAGCTCATCCATACATTACAGAAACTCTGGTAATAACAGCTCATCTCAGGGGACTTGTACTGCACCAATGGGTTGTCCCAACCAGACCAACCCTTTAAGGAACGTTTAATATGGCAGTTTCAAGGCAGCTTAGTAAAGAATTTAAACGGTTTTCTGGTCTATTTTACCTGATAACCTATTCCCTGGGTAGATCATCAGTAGTTGATGAATGGCAGCCCAAAGCTCGGGACCTCTGTCTTATCAGTTCATCCGTGGTCATCAGTGGCCAGGAAGTAGGGGCAGCACAGGCTTCATTCCCACTGGAATCAATGGGAGCACTGCGCTTCTGATGGTCAGGACATCACGTCCTGTCCTGTGCAGGAAGTATAGAAGCAACATGGATAATCAGCTGATGGACGGGGGTTCCTAAGCTGCAGACTCATGTCTATCAGTTACTAGTACTGGGGATAATTATCAGTCGAAATAGACCACAATACCCCTTGTGATAGACATGATGATTAGTCAGTGTAAAATGTCTATCGATTTGTACTAAACTAGACGTATTATGTGTGTTTTGTGACTTAAGCCTAATGTGGAACTCTGCTGCATAAGGAAAGAGTTAAATCACAGTGTTATATGTCATTGCTCGTGTCCATCTTGAGTGTTTTCCCAGTCCTCCCCATCCCCCACACAGAATCTTCTTCAACAAAGAGATATCTACTTTCAGTTTCAGATTTGAGCACATGTTTGTAAGACAAAGACTTGCTTATACATTGGAGTTGAGAGAAGGTGGGCAGGAAGGAGGGGGGATTCTATATGATCTGACAAATGAGAATCTTATATGTTACTGATGTAATCTGTTGCACGCCCATTAAAGGGCAGGTGTTATGCTTTACAATAAAAGGGGCCGTCTGGGTGTCTCTGCCCAGAGAGCCATTTTGAGCATGAGACTGATACCTCGTGTTTGACCTGGTCAGTGTGCGCATACTGCTTCTACACAATTAGGAAGCTACAAAATACCCCGAAACCTGCTGGAGAAAACCATATCCAGTTCAGTGGCGTTCCTGGGTGCGCGGGTGGATCTGTGAGGTCAGAGCCTGGAACGTATAGAGACCGGCAGATAGCATGCGGAACTCAGGGGCCCAAAAATTTGCAGAACACGGTAAGATTGCTTTATGTAAAATCCACCGATGTGAGCTGATTTCCAACTGCTAAACTGCCTGTATCTGATCCAGACTAGACCTTCACTGAAAGGCAGGTAATAACTCTAGTTCTGTCCACCCAATTATCACCATGTTACCTGTCTAGGGGTATTTTGTATGCTGTGGCTGCTATGTCTGAGACGGTTAAAAATTGTGTATACAAGACCAAGAGATAAATTCTGTGAGGGTTAATGTGTCAGAAGGGCGGACTCAGCTGTTTAAGTCTGAGGGAGCACGCCAGAGAGAGATACTTACTCCTAGGCAACTAGTGTGAGGTTAGGAAGATTTATGATACGCATATTTACCTTTATGATTGAGCGTGTTATGTTCTCATATGTGAAAAGGTATATACGCGGGAATATAGCCGTGCTTTGTGACGGCCGACGTCTCCAGAAGCTCTTGGTCATTGAAAATAATCATCAGTCTGTGTGTGTTTCAGACAGTTTAAAGAATGTGCAGTGTTTATTATTGGGGGAGGGTTGCTGATAAGAGAGTGGACTGAAGTTAAGCCACTGAGAGCATTTCTCAATTAACCCTTCCGTTCCCTTTGTCTTGTATTTTGTAGAATTAATGTGCATTGTGATCTGAGTGGGAAAGAGAGGTTATATTGGAAGGATTCGAAGAAAGCAGATTTTACAAGAGAAACACTACTGTGTCCAGAAACTTCGAATAGGATAGAATAAGCAGGTAGAATAGAATGAGGGATCAGTACAGGATGTTTTGGAATATGCAAAACATGTAGAAGCGTTTTACAAAGAAATGTCAGGTTATGGACAGATAAGCAGAAATGAGTATGGTAAGATAGACTGTAGAAAGTTTTCAGAAGACGAGCAGGAAACCCAGCAGAAAGAAAGGTGTTTTAGCTAGTTTTAGCTAGTTCTTTGGTATAACGTAGTTAAGAGATTCAAGAGAGGAAAGCATGTAGTGGGGTATGTGTGTTGCTAATGAACAATGTAATGCCTTTGTGTTGACTACAGCCCCTCCCTGTAATGGCGGCCGCGCTTGCAATGTTTACAACCCCACATAGTGTGACTTTGCAGCAAATTTGGTGAGCCCTGCCCCCACCCTGAAGTTACTTCCCCCCATGTGCTCACTTTCAGGGTGTGTGATGTTACTTCCGCTCCCTCCCCATCCGGGACAGGATCTGGCCCCGCCCCTTCCTCCTCCAGCGGCCATCTTGCCTCACCTGGAAGTGCTGCTGCTCCTGGCCCTGCCCATTCCTCCGGCAGCCATCTTGCCTCACCTGGGAGATTTGTAGCCCCGCCCCTTTCTGCCTCTGGCGGCCATTTTGCTGCACTTGGGAGGCCTATATTCCCCAATGCCACTGTATCCAGTGCTAACCTCATGATTGTCTGAAGCAAGGTCTTGTTTGACCGGACTTTGTTACACTCCAAGATGTGGCCACTTTGGGTGTGTGATAAGTTCAGGGAAACAAACCTTTGTGAAGATGCAGCTTGGGACATAGTAGATGACTAAGCTGGTTTATAGTGTATGGAAGATTGGAGTTGATGCATGGGGGACAGAGGCCAGGAATACATGACAGGGGACGCTCTGTCATGTTCCCAGGGGCTCTGTTTTCCACTGCCCGCTTCTCCAATGGATGCTCAGACAGATGATGTTATGGAAGGCTCCTACAGATGGAATAATTTCCCTATAGTCACCCAGCAAACTTTTTCATGCAATTTGATGAAGTAATTTTATTTTTTATGTGAAGAAAGAGGGACTAAATTGCCCAGAGTAGGATGTTAATTCATCCGTATTCTTTAGTTTTTTCCCTAAGTCTTTTGTATATTCTGTCAGTCTACACTGAAGCTATAATTATATTCCGACAGGAGAGTGAAAGTTAAACGCTGGACGTTCCCTGAAATACTATTACACTGGGTGACGTAAAATTTTACTTGTGTTGCGCCCCCTTGTGTTAAAAAATGCTAACTGCGACCTGAGGGAAAAAAAAAATCTAAAGGATATTTTCGCTCAGACTTCGCTGCATACAATGTCACCTTGACCTACAAAGTGCTTGTTTTTGTGCCTCTTGGTTTACTAGTTTGAACGCAATTACTCTTTTTTCCATTGAGTATTCCGGTTCAAAAGGGGGGAGGCATAGGTGATCTGGGTCATAGATGATCTAGGTGTTGTAGATCAGCTATTGGGTTTAAAAAAATAAATAAATAAAAGGAAATAAATGATTTTGTGCTACAAGATTCCGAGCCATGTGAAATAGAACATTAGCACGATTATTTAGTACTAATACAGTAAGAAACTGCAGGCATGCAAACAATTACCAGAACCCCTGTTGATAATGCATATGTTGAGCTTTTTGCAGATGGTACCAGGGTGAGGATTGATGACTCCACATCGGATATGCAGTGGTCACACAACAAGATGTCCTAGAAGCAGAAACTCTGCATCCGCATGTCTCAGCACAAGAAGCGGAATGGAAGGCCCTCACTGAGGCGAGTAGAGTGGCGAGAGGTAAGACGGCAACCATTTACACTGACTCCTGGTATGTATTTGGCATAGCTCATGATTACGGCCCAATATGGAAGGCCAGACAGTTTTTTACCTTAGCAGGACAACTAATTGAGAATGGTGCAGCGGTACAGAGTCGCATGGAGGCCCTACTTCTACCTGACAAAGTTGAGAGTTCGCACCGATTCCTACACTGGAGAGGCGAGGGACGACACCCTCGCTGACAGCATAGCAAAGGCAGCGGCCCAAAAGCCGTGGAAGAAAGAAGAAAGATACTGACAGCATGAGTCAGTGGTAAAAACTTTGGACATTGACAAAATTTGGACTTTGATATGCTAAAGACTTTTACAGTTACAAGCCAGCAAGGAAGGAAAGGATAAATGGACTAATATGGGAGCAGCAGAAACAGGACAGCGTGTGGTGAACAGTCAACAGCACTTGCCCACCACAGTTCCTGTATCCCATGATGGCCCAGCTGATGGACGGAAAGACCCACCTAGTAAAGCAGCAATGACGACGATGCTTGAAAGAGGATGGGCGACTTCTGGGTTCTCTGTAGCTGCTGCATCATTTGTCCAGTTTAGCATGATCTATGCCATAGGTGAGTCAGGGCAGAAGTAAATTTGCCACACCACACTTGCCGGGACCACTCTACCCATTTCAGGGATTGCAAATTGACTACGTTCAGCTCCCACTTGTTGGGAAGTATGAATACGTGCTTGTTGTTGTTGATGTCTTTGCAGGTTGGAGGCTGACCCTGTTACCAAGGCAAACAAGTAGGTAACCGCAAAGAAGCTCATAAACGAGGTAAACTGTGAATATGGGGTACCAGAAGTGATTCAGAGTCAGACAGAGGTATAAACTTCGCAGGTGAATGTAACACGTCATGTCTGCTCTGGGTGTATCCCAGGCCTTTTACATACTCTACCATCTTTAGAATAGTGGAAAGGTGGAGAGACTTAGTGGCACACTAAAAAGTAAGATACTTAAAAATGACGCCACTTTGGAAAGACTGTCATCCAATAGCCCTATTCAGTGTTAGATATGAACCCAGGGGGGATCATACATTATCTCCCTACGAGATTGTTTGGGCTAGCCCCAAGGCTAGGTCGTTACTATCCTCAGTAGTTACAATTACAATCTGATGTGTTGACTGAGTATGTGATTTCCGTTGTTAAAGAACTAACCAAAGCCTATGCACAGGTGTTCTCTTCCAGACTCAGAGGCAGACACTGGGACACATATCTTGCAGCCTGGGGATTGGGTGTGCGTCAAGAAGTTCCTCAGGAAGCACCCTCTTGAGCCCCGATTTGATGGCCCCTACCAGGTGCTTCTGACTACTGCCACAGCTGTGAAACTAGCCGAAAGACTTACATGGATCCATGCTTCATACTATAAGAAAGCTTCAGATCCGGGAGACCAGTCTTAGTTGTGCCAAAGACATTACTCTGGTTAGGGCTAGTGAGGGAGGAGGGTGGCAACTGGAATCCTTAGTCGGAAGAATATGAGGGTATGGTTACCTTCTAGTATAACTCGTCCAATGCTCAAGTAGCCGCATATTCCTTCGACTATTGTACTGTGGTCCCGTGTCTAGGCGCAAGATCCCACCGCAGGCCAGATTTAGCTCAGTCCAGCTAGTTATATGACTTATATACCCGGGGAATACAATATGTTCGCGCCACTGATAACGTCTGGGGAGAAGACTGCCGTTATTGGGGATTAGTGGGATGGAACGCAGGAACAGACTGGTCCTATAAACCGCGAAGTGCCTTAAATACGAAAGATAAGAGCGGGAAATCCCTAATCAGTCGTATAACCCTCCTTGAGAATAATAAGGACAGCAGGTATTGGAAGGCTGAACTTAGTATGTTGCATGGTTTTAATGCGGTTTTTACATTAACCATGGGAGATCCAAGCCCGGGGGGGGGGGGGACTTACAGTCTGGGGACATACCGGTACGGGAGGACAGATCCCTTAGGGAAGTTTAAAATAAGGGATATGGTAGATGCACCCGAATGGAAGCCTTCACTTAGTCCCGTGCTCATAATTAACCCCCTCCGCCGTAAGATAAAGACCTTGACGAACATGATGATCATAGCCGACCCTACCTTTTGAGGACACCTTGACAGTAGCGACTGGCTACTCTGACCAGAATCTCTGGTTGGAGTTGATGAGGTACAATGCTAACAGGAGCAACAAGTCTAACTGTTGCGTGTGCGGTAGTGCCCGACTACACTCGGGGATGGTCCCCCTAAATCTCCCTGTAGATGCTGAAGAGTGGTTTATCAGTCTCTTCACGAACATTTCCGCTAATTACACTGTCCGTGAGAAGTGGAAGAAGCAATACTCTATAACTACTTAAGTGTTTTGCACCGGAAAGAGTATTACTGACTACCCTGGAAACTACACCTGCCAGGCAAATAGGTAGGATTGAGGGAGATTTTTGGGGAACTCACCAACGGGTATTGCTCCTCCTACGGTACGATAGGAGGGGAATGGATCCAGAATCAGGTTCAGTCCTTAGGAGACGTTTACTGGCTTTGTGGAGACATGAGGTAGAGGACCCGCCTGGAGGGTAATTGGACAGGGGAGTGTGCCTTAGTAAAGCCCTTATGCTCCTCCACATCCTGTCAGACAACATTGAGGATAATGAGGTTACCCCTAATAGTTACTTTATCTCGATCCAACTCAGTCTGTGTTTTGTGGTTATCCTGTCATGTTGGTCTATCCTTGTTTTCCGCATAGGTACGGCGGTTCCTTCCAGTCTTGTCACTAGGTAGTGTAGGGTTAGGCGGCCTGGACGTGTTCACCATCCGGACTATCTCCAGGAGGGATATTGGTGTGGGTGAAGATTAGGGAGTCCCAGGCCGTGCGTACCTGTGCACACTACTAGTATTGTAACATTATACTAGAGCGAGAAGAGAGACTCCTGGTGGTAGTTTTGATCTACACGTGTACATTGACGTCATAGGATAGCCAAGGGGGGTACCTGACGAGTTTAAAAAAATAGAGACCAAGTTAAAACTAGATTCGAGTCCATTTTCCCGATCATTATGGTAAATAAACATTGACTGGATTAATTATGTTTATTATAATTAGCAGTGGTTTATAAATTATACTAGAGACGCCTTATAGGGACTAGTCGACCAATAGGACCTACCTCGACTATGACTTTTCAAAATAGAATGGCCTTAGATATGACTTTAGCTAAAAAGGGGAGTGTCTGTAAGATGATAGGGGAGACTTGTTGTACCTACATCCCAGACGACACGTGACCCTCGGGTAAAGACGCAGTTGCCATTAAGAAGCTGACCGCACTAACTAAAAAGAGCTAACTTTTGGGACCAGCACTCGCCATGGATGAGCGGGTGGTAAAGGATCCTGGCACAGACGGGCGTCGCTGTTGTATGTGAACTGATGATTACCTTTTCTGTTCTAGTCTGCTGTGTTATCCCCTGTGTCAGAGAGACCTGTGAAACTGATGCTGGAAAAGCCGCTCCCACAATGAGCTCGCTGGATGCATCCCCAGAAGGAGTGGACAAGTCCTACACCCCCTTGAAGACCCTAAAATGAACCTTCAACGCGCTCCAGTTATAGGCTCATGCGCAGAGAACTGTGAAAATCAAATAGAGAGTTAGAGGATAGACATTTTAAGGGGGGATTGTGATAGACATGATGATTAGTCAGTGTAAAATGTCTATCGATTTGTACTAAACTAGACGTATTATGTGTGTTTTGTGACTTCAGCCTAATGTGGAACTCTGCTGCATAAGGAAAGAGTTAAATCACAGTGTTATATGTCATTGCTCGTGTCCATCTTGAGTGTTTTCCCAGTCCTCCCCATCCCCCACACAGAATCTTCTTCAACAAAGAGATATCTACTTTCAGTTTCAGATTTGAGCACATGTTTGTAAGACAAAGACTTGCTTATACATTGGAGTTGAGAGAAGGTGGGCAGGAAGGAGGGGGATTCTATATGATCTGACAAATGAGAATCTTATATGTTACTGATGTAATCTGTTGCACGCCCATTAAAGGGCAGGTGTTATGCTTTACAATAAAAGGGGCCGTCTGGGTGTCTCTGCCCAGAGAGCCATTTTGAGCATGAGACTGATACCTCGTGTTTGACCTGGTCAGTGTGCGCATACTGCTTCTACACAATTAGGAAGCTACAAAATACCCCGAAACCTGCTGGAGAAAACCATATCCAGTTCACCCCTTTAATGTATTTTTTCTGTGTATGTGTTTTTTCAGCCAAACTTAGGAATGGATTATTAGGAAAACTGGAACAAATAGCTGTCTAGTGTTATAGGGTAACTAAACTTCCTAAAAACTTGAAATATCAGAAGTTTTGTTTAGTAAGGTTCTAGGTGCTGATAGCCCATGGATTGCTTAAATGAACAGGCAGAACCGCTCATCTGAGTGCTGTGTCCCATTGTCTGTTTCCGTCACTTCTCGGAGTGATGTACAGGCTGCATAGAAAGTCTATGTAGTCTGTACACAGCTCATTATGACAGCTGAACAGGCAGAGGGCTCATCTGAGCACTTCTGCCCTTTCGTTTTAGCGATTCGTGGGACTCTCAGCACCTGGACCCCTACCAATTAAAACTTCTGACATGTCACTATGATATATATAAGAAGTTTTTAAAAAGTTTAATTAAACTTTAAGAAAGTCTCCAACACATTTCTTTCTTTTAAACTGTCAAACGGATCTGGCATTAAAAGATACAGTAAAACCTGTGTTAGACGTCTTTACTAGGCCACCTGCACACGAACAGGTCGGATTTCGGATGCGGGATCCAGCACAAGAATCCGACCCTGTGTCCGGCCGGTGACCCTGTGTACCTGTCATTTTTCTGTTCTTTCTGTACTGTGGATGGTCTGGACGTCATGTCATCGCAGATGCGCTGTACAGATTTTCCCGTGCCATCGCTAGGTGATGACATGGGTTGCGCAACCTTCCTGCAATGTTAATTGCCTAAGAGATGTGAATGGAAATGGTTTAGCTGGCTTAACTCCCATAGAAAACTTAACGAAACTGATGAGGCTATGACACTTCCATCACTTCCGCCTGTCACACTGTGTTCAGAAACGGAAGTGTCATAGCTGCTTTAGCTCCCATAAATTTCTATATCAGTGAAGGCAGCAAAGACAATCCAGCTTGTGTCTCATATGGTGCACATCTGGGCCGCTCCATTTCTAGCTTTCCAGGCAATATGCTGATAAGTGGGGATCCTGAGTGGACGGTCCCTAGCGAAAATATAATGACCACCTATCCTGAAAGTAGTCATCACTATTTTTCGTCTTTGAAATCTGTTTAAATAATGAAACACAGAAAAACAATTGTGGGATAATATTTAAAATAAATAATTGAATGAGGTATTGGTAATATTTTGCCCAAAATCTATTTTAAATAATGCAAAATAAATTTAGGTTTTTTTAAAAAGGTCGATTTGACAGAAATAAGTAAGCTCACAACCCATGTCAAGGGTCCTCATTCTCTTGCGAGTCATTAACTATCAAAAATTGGAAAAAAAAACTAACTAGGAATGCAGCCAGAAAAAGAAAAAAACAGGAGGCGAAGTAGAAACTCCTGGAATGGAGTCCCAACTGCCATGACACGGCTCCCACAGGTGACATATGTTACGATCGTGTGGGCAAACTAAGCACGGGGCCCACACGATCATGACCAAAGAGGACTGGGGGAAGATGGACGCACACAGGTTGCACACGATATTCACACGGGTTTCAGGCAAACTTACCCTGAACTACAAGGGGGATGACAATGGCCCTACCTAAGCGGGGACATCGCCCCAATAAGAGGGCAGCCCAGCGGTCTTCGGGTCTGGGCCCTAGCTGATCCTAGGAGCCACACACCAGAACAGGACATGACTGGGACTGAACCACAGGACACACAGAGCCAGAATACACAGCATACAGCAGCCAAAATGCAACCACTAATAGTAGATGATAAGCTGAATATAAATACCAGGTATTAGTTGACATTTTGTACAAGACATGAAAGCTAGCGGGCCAACTTCACGGCTCCTGGTTATACCGCTAGTCCCTACACTAACCAGGAGTCCAACAGAACCGGACAGAGTTCACACAGCACGCTACAACAGAACAGGACACAGATCGCAGGTCATAGAGCAAGCTAACACAAAACTGACAGAATTTAAACGTACAAACGGACATGAACCAGCAAGACACAGATCACACAGCAAGCTTGCATAAGAAATAGGACAGAGCACAGGGCACACAGCAAGCTGACATAAAACTTACAGGAAATAAATGTACAAATGGACATGAACCAGCAGGTCACAGATGACACAGCAAGCTTGCAACAGGACAAATAACCAGGTCACGGACTCTACTGGCAGAGCTCACATGAACACAGATGAAACTCACAGCAAGTCTATGGGTCCTCATACCAGGGGGGATAGACAGTCAGCCACAGAGCTGACATAGGGGACTGTGTCAGGGATCCACCAACTGACACACTGGAAGCAGAGAGACACAGACCTACTTGCAAACACAGATCAGAGTGGGAACAAGCTGAAAATGACTGATAACAAGTTACAGAACACAGAAGTAACATGACTGCTCACCCTGGGACCCAGCCAGTGACTGACCAGGAGCTGTGTTTATATGTGAGCACAGATCCAGGAGATTGGCTAGCAGGAAGTACCACACCCAGCCAGCTCAATTAACCCTCAACCACCTGTAGTGGTGCTGCTAGGAATACATAGTACAACAAATCCCAGCAGCACATGTAACAACATGAGGTAGTCTGCGAACTGGTCCTGCGCTCTTAGAGCTTATTCAGCTGCTCTTCCTGGTGGAGATAAGTCATCAGACCTGGAAGAGACGACCAGACTACAGGAGTTGTGTAGAACCACATAGGCTTGTATCTCTGGATACAGCTGAAGGCTACCTTGGAATAACCGCCACTTGCGGACCAGAAAGGCTCACTCAAACCAGCATGCCCTAGTGAATTTGTAGCTGAGGATTCTTCTACTGGTGACAAGGCCATGGCAGGGAAATGGCTGCAGAATGTGTGCCAACAGTCCAAAACCCTCATCCGCAACAATGACGAAGGGGGAAGGTGAGCTGATGGATCTCGGAAAGTTGCCAGGCCACGGAAGGGACATATTGTGAAACTGCAGCCACTGCCCCATTCTGGAAACTCTGAAGATGCATGCATCTGCATATCAACTAAAACAAATAGATAGTTGCTATAAGCCAAAGCCAACAGAACTACTGAAAAGTAGTATTTGTAGTTAAAATATTGTGATCCTAAGTACGTCTGCTTCTGCACATCTATGTGTTTTCCATTGAACGCACCAGTTGGGAACTGCGCCCAAAGCGATGTCCATCCACTCCTCGGTCGTCAGCAGTGGCATCACGGTGACACTGGCACGCTGCCAAATAACCTTGCAAGTATGATGAACAATCTGGACAATAGTAATGGTATCTAGTTGGAACACAAAACTGCAACGAGGCAAAGAACCTGTAAAGCAGAAAAAGAATAAAAATAGGTGGTAAAAATAGACCGATAGAATTTGTGTAGAATCGTAGAATGGTAGAGTTGGAAGGGATCTGCAGAGTCATCTGGTCCAACCCTCTGCTCAGTGCAGGAACACTAAATCATCCCAGACAGATATTTGTCCAGCCTTTGTTTGAACACTTCCATTGAAGGAGAACTCGCCACCTCCCGTGTTAACCTGTTCCACTCATTGATCACCCTCACAGTCAAAAAGTTTTTTTCTAATATCTAATTTGTCTCTCCTGCCTTTCAGTTTCACCCCATTGCTTCTAGTCTTTCCTTGTGCAAATGAAAATAGGACTGATCCCTCTGCAATGTGACAGCCCTTCAGATATTTGTAGACAGCTATTAGGTCCCCTTTCAGCCTTCTTTTATGCAAGCTAAACATTCCCAGATCCTTTAACCGTTCCTCATGGGACATGATTTGCAGACTGCTCACTATCTTGGTAACTCTTCTCTGAACTCCAGTTTGTCGATGTCTTTTCTAAAGTGGGGTGCCCAGAACTGGACACAGTATTCCACATGAGTTCTGACTAAGGAAGAGTAGAGGGGAATAATTACCTCACATGATCTAGACTCCATGCTTCTCTTAATACATCCCAGAATTGTGTTTGCCTTTTTGGCTGCTGCATCACATTGTTGACTCATGTTCAGTCTATGATCTATTAGTATACCCAAGTCTTTTTCACATTTGCTGCTTAGCCCACTTCCTCCCATTCTGTATGTGCTTTTTTTTCATTTTTCTTGCCCAGATGTAGGACTTTGCATTTCCCCTTGTTAAATACCATTCTGTTAGTCCCCGCTTACTGGTCAAGCTTTTCTAGATCTTTTTGAATACTCTCCCTCTCTTCCCTAGTGTTAGCTTTTTCTTCTCGCTTTGTAGGCAGATTTGATCAGTTTCCCATCAATTCCCTCCTCCAGATCATGTAAAAATGTTGAATAACACTGGGCCTAGGACAGAGCCTTGTGGTACCCCACTTGATACATTCTTCCACTTGGATGTGGACCAGTCTTTGAGTACGAATAATCCACTTAACAGTTGCCTTGTCAATCCCATATTTGGTCATTTTTTCAATAAGTATGGTATGAGATACTTTGTCAAATGCTTTACTAAGGTCAAGATAAACTATATCCACTGCATTTCTCTGATCAACCCAGTCAGTGATTCTGTCATAGAAGGAAATTAGATTTTTCTGGCATGACTTGTTTGTTACAAACCTATGCTGGCTCTGGTTAATTACTCCATTTTCATCCAAGTACTTGCATACATGCTGTTTAATAATTTGTTCAAAGATCTTTCCCGGTATAGAAGTCAGGCTCACAGGCCTGTAGTTTCCTGGATCCACCTTCTTTATTTTTTTGAAGATAGTGACAACATTTGCCCTTTTCCAATCTTCTGGGACTTCTGTTCTTCAGGAATTTTCAAAGATTATGGCAAGTGGTTCAGCAATTACTCCGCTGCTTCCTTTAGTATCCTAGGATGTAATTCAGCTGGACCTTGAGACTTGAATTCATTTAAGTTAGCTAAGTGTTCCCTCACCATCTCTCTGTTTATAGATAACCTGCATTCTTTTATTCCCCCAATAGCACAGAGAAGATCAGTTGATGTTACATCTACTTTCTGAGAGAAAATAGATACAAAATAGGAATTTAAAAGTTCGTCCTTCTCAACATCATTCTTAACCAATTCACCATTTTCATCCTGTAAGCATCCATATTGTATATATTTATTAAAAGTGCCAAAATTGAGAAAAATTTGAAAAAAATGTTATTTTTTCACATCTTCAACTGCAATATGTCAAATATGTGCCAACATACTGTACAAATGTTTGTAAGATATATATATATTTCCAAATAACCCCCTTGCTCTCTGAAGAGGAGTGGAGTACCAAAATGTCCTCCTACACTTCAGTCTCACCAACAGCAGCTAACAACAAAATGATTCAATTGCACATTATACATCAATGTTACTTGACACCAAGCAGACCCTTTAAGATGAATAGAACCCCAAACACACAATGTCATCGCTGTCAGACACTCAACACTAGTTTTAACCATCTGATATGGAGTTGCCTGATGGTATACTCCTTCTGGATGGAGGTTACAGACTTCCTGGGACAACTATTGGGGTGCCACTTCCACCAAACCCTGCTGAATGTCTGCTAGGTATACTGGATGAAGAACAGCGGCAATTCCAAATCTGCATTTTTCTTGGTGAGGAGTTGTTTTTGGCCTGTAGGGCAGTAGCATTGCGCTGGATGAATAGGAAACCCCCGACGCTCCCCCAATGGCATAATCTAGTCCAGTGTTTCTCAACTCCAGTCCTCAGGGACCCCCAACAGGTTATGTTTTCAGGATTTTCTATAGCAAGAACACCTGTGGCAATGTCTGAAGCATTAACGATAATTATATCACCTGTCCAATTCTGAAGAAATCCTGAAAACATGACCTGTTGGGGGTCCCTGCGGACTGGGGTTGGGGAACACTGATCCAGTCAATTATATTCTCTCGCATGAAAAAATAGTATACAAAAATAAAAAGTGCCCAGAAAAATTCTATAAAACCTGGGGAATTTGATGTGGCTCATCAACCACAACCAACACGCAAAATGCATTTCAGCAATTGGTGGACCAAAGGAGGTTTTTGACCCATCCATGTGCCATTTAGCCCTTCACGGATATGCAAATAACATCCTGCACTCTGCGAACTATCTTTTCAAATGCGCTATGTTAAAGAGTGTATATTGTTTCAAGTAATTGTAACAGATTTCAGACTTGAACCACGTTACACTCAGGTTTGTCACTGAGTAATATAATTTGATATGTTCTGTTATTCTCAATAAAACGAGTTTAAAAGATACAGATTTCCATCTGTTTACTTTATTCAGGAAGCACATTGGAAAAACGTTAGCTTTTTTTAAAACCATTTAGGAAACGTACAAATTCAACATTGACTATGAAAATTTTTAGGAACATTTTGTTTTCCTCACCAAGCCAAGATTGCAAAGGCTCATAGGTGTCAAAATAATAGATACTCCAACAAATGACCCCATTTTAAAAAATACACCCCTTAATGTATTCACTGAGGGGGGTCAGGATTATTTTGACCCCACAGTTTTTTTTCAGAAGTTAATGCAATTTAGAGGAGAAAAAATTAAATTTCATATTTTTGAAAAGACAGTTTTTTTTCTATAGTGCACATGAAAATGAGGATTTGCACCCCAAAAGGGATACCCCGGTTTGTCCTGTGTTCAGAAACATACCCATTGTGGCCCTAATCTTATGTTTCTATGAAAACGGGGCCCGAACTGAAAGGAGCAGCCAGTGGCTTTCGGAACAGACATTTTGCTTCAAGGTGTTTCAGGCCAGATTGCACACTTTTAGAGCCCTTGAGCTGCCAAAATGATAGAGAACCCCAACAAATGACCCAATTTTGAAAACTAGACCCCTTAATGAATTCATCTAGCTGTGTACTGCGTAGTTTGAATTAATTTTTGAATGTACTGAGTTTTTGAATGAATCTAAGCAAAGCAGAAGGAAAAAATTACGATTTTCGTTTTTTTAACAAATGTGTCATCTTAAAAACTGTTTTTTGGTTTTTTTTTACAGCACACATAGAAAATGAAGACATACACCCCAAAATGGATACCCGTATTTGTCCTGTGTTCAGAATACTATTGTGGCCCTAAACCACTTATAGGACACATGGCTAGGCCTGCAATGGAGGGAACACCCTTTGGCTTTCAGGGCACAACAGAATAATTTCCAGCCCCCATTGCTCACTTGTAGAGCCATAAAGGTGCCAAAACGATAGAACGCCCTCCACAAGTGACCCCAAACTAGACCCCTTAACAAATTAATGTATGTGTGTACTCAGCATTCTGACCCCACCGCTTTTTGCGAAAATTATTATAAATCATGTGAAAAATAAATTTTTTTTTTTTCATAAGAACTGGGCAGATGCACCACAAATATGGTAGCGCTAGTTCTTCTGTGTTCAGCAATACCCTCATTGTAGCCCAAAACTAGTTACAGGACACGTGGCTAGATCTAAAATGGAGGGAACACCCGTTGGAATTCAGGGCACTCCAGGCCCTGTTGCACATTTGCACGGATAAAAAAATTAACTTCCTAAAAAGAACCAACCCCCTTCCCCTCCTTTTTTGACATTCCCTAAATCTTAGATAAAAGTTATAATGTAAAGCTGTGTGGTATGTCTCAAAAGAGGGGTCTCAATTACAGAGGCCTTGTTGGGATGGGCACATGGGGCAATAAAACCGCTTACAAACACATGTGGAATTCCCAATTCCTATCCTGTCGTGTGAGACTGACATAATGGCAGATCACTGCCTTTTTATACCATTTGATAATGGCAATCACGTGATTAGAGACTGCATACCGCGGCCCCTCCCCCCATCCCTTTCCCCATGACACCTCCAGGCTCTCGGCTTCATCTTTGGTATCTAGGAGCAGGGAGATTTTAAATTTCCCAGGCGATCGTTGAATTTTTTTGGCATAGGACCGGCATTTTGCTGACGAGCGCATGTGCAGAAGCCGGGAAAAGGCCCATGGACAACGATCCCTTCGGGGACAAATCCGGTGGCCCTAGATAAGTAATTTAACTTTTTTCAAGCTTTTTTTTTTTTACTTTTAGGATAGTGGCATTCACGTGACCGGGGACTGTATACCGCAGCCCCCGCTGACATCTCCTTGCTCTTGGCTATCTTTGACAGCCGGGAGCAGGGAGATTTTAAATTTACCGGGCCCCCCGGCCTTCTGCGAATCAGCCCGGCACTTTGACGTCTGGCACGCATGCGCAGAAGGCAGTGTCAGGTTTATGCAGGTCCAGATCGCCGTGGGACACCGCGGACTCTGGAGGTGAGTAGTTTCAACTCTCTCTATTTTATCCATTTATGAAGGGTTTTTGTGGGGAAAATGGGGTATATTTGGCTTAATCACTTTTTATTGAAGCATTTTAGCTTTAACAAAACCGAAAATAAACATTTACAATCATCCACATTGCTGGTATCTTTCATTAAACCAACTATCCATTACATTCTAACACAATCAGGTAGTTCCGCAACAAAAGTGATAAATACCATATTACGCTAATAGCTCTCAATCAGTGTCACTGTCTATCAAATGAACCAAAAGTTTCACTTATCTAAGCCCTATTTCTAAGCTTTCATGAGAGTCTTAGCTCTTAGTACGGGTACCAGAATAAGACTATTCGACTAAGCAGGAGGTAGGGCCTACAAGGCTGAGTTACATGGCACACATGGAGGCATTTTTCAGGCTTCCAGCTGCCATGCAAACCCATTTGTACCTTGCAATCGCATTACGGGGTGCCGATGGGTAACAGAAGGAGTCCCCCTCCCCTTGTCATCCACTTGCATGCTATAGTTACTATTGATTGTGACAGGTAAGAGGTTAAACTGCCAGGATCTGAGGTGTCTCCATTCACAGCTGTTAGAGCAGGAGCCTGGCAGTGAGTAGTCAGCTAAGCTACTGCTTTACAAAGATGTATGTGCAGGTTTAAAGTCCATTAGTGAGGTCAGTGCAAATGCGTATTGCCTGTCGTTAAGGGGTTAATGGTTGCAGACAAAAAAAAACATAATATGAATTAAGCCTTATCTAATTTCTATTATCTGAATGTCAAAGTGGTAACTGTGAGTAATGAGACTATCTGGATCCAGTAACAATCCTGTCATCGCTGCCACAGAGATCTAATGGTGGAGCATGTAGTTACACGCTCTGTCATAGTTCTGGCTGGCTGTGACATTGCAGGGTGATGCGTGTTACTGCAAGTTATACCATAAAGACAAGGTACAATTGTTTCCATGTTCATGTTACCATGACTAAAGGTAAAGGAAGTGTCATGATGGTATTTGTTTATTTCTTAGACAATCCCATTTTATTTGGTATTTCACCCTGTAAATGTAAGGCTGCAGGTATGTCCACAGCATTCCCACATCAATAGTCAAAATCCACACCAATGGTGCAGATTTTGACTCAAAATCAACTGCGGATCCACAGCTAATTTTGGCCTACCACTCTTTTCACCTTGCAATCAGCAACCCTCAGCCAGCAACCACTACTAAGCGCTACAGCAACCAGTCAAATAATGTGCCCACTTCCGCATCACCTGACTGGCAGCCACGGCGCTTAGTAGCGTTTGCCAGATGAGCGGTGGCGGTGCAGCAGAATATTCAGCTGCAGAAAAGCCGCAGCATTTCTGCTACATGTGAACATACCTAAAGTCCCTATTTGTGCTGTGGGTTTTCCATCACAAATCTGTTGCAACATTTGCATGTGTTACATGTGTATTTTGTCATGGACTGTGCCATTCTGCACACGGGTGAGCACCCTGTGCATTTTCAAAGCCACAGCATGTCCATATTTCACCAGGATAGGTCATCAATAGTTGATCGGCTGGGATCCATCGCTGGGGACCCCGACCCATCAGCTGTATAGGCGCATGCTGTCAGCGCAGCAATAACACAGAAGTTGGAGTGGAAGCATCTGCACCTACCTCCATGTAGTGGCGGACTTGTAACTGCAGGCACAGCTCTAATTGAAATCAGACTTTCGCTCCAAATACGCAGAGGTCGAAGCGGAAGCCTACGCTCCAACCTCCCATGTGGTGGCCGACCATGGTAACTGCAGGCACGGTTCTCATTGATTTCAATGAGAGCCGTGCCTGCATTTTCAAGCGTCGGCCACTACACAGAGGTCGTCATGGAGGTCAGTGCTCCGACCTCTGTGTTATTGCAGCACTGACATCATGCGTCTGCACAGCGGATTGGTTGGTCATCAACTATTGATGACCTATCCTGATGATGGGTCATCAATAGTTTTTTCATGGAAAACCCCTTTAGGAGCTGATCACCAAAGGTGAGAGAAGTCATGATGACACCCCTTCGTTATGATCAGCAGGGGGTCTCCTAGTGAATCACTAGCTCCTGCTTCCTAAGGGCCAATTCACACGGCCATACTTTTGTGCTGTCTGTATATTCCACGGACAGAACATGGCCCCATTTTAGGCTATACTGCTATTGTTAATGCAGACCGACGGTCCATGTGAAAAAAGTGCTGCTTGTCCTATTCTCGTGTGGTTTCACGCACAAGAATAGGATGTGCAATGTGCAGAGTCCATGGAGATCGGACAGCACAAGGACAGGTGTCCGTCTCTGTTAACTGCATGTTTAGTTGGAAAGTCCACCCCTCTCGCATCCCCTGATGTGGATGATGCCTACTACATCAACCATGCACTGCTCTGAAGTTCTGCACCGTGATACCGGGTGACGTTGCATGCACAGATAAACTTTCCTTTCTGTGGGCAGACTTGCTGAGATTATCTGCGCATGCGCCGATACCTGACATTGTGGCGCAGGCGCGAGACTTCAGAGCAGTGAATGGATAATATAGTAGGCGTCATCAATGTCAGAGGATGTGAGAGGGGTGGACTTTCTAGCTAAACATGCAGCTAGCAAAAATGGTCTGACCTGCCTACCAAACCGCTCTGCTTTATTTACATCCTGCTCAAAGTACAATTACATCGGTATGCTTTAAGCCACATTCAAAAAGAAAACAGTGTTGGAAAGACATTTCCTACATAGCTGTACCGCTGCTAGCGATTTACTTTCTTAGAAACTGCTGCCTGGTTCCATTGAAGTATTTATGGCTTTAGCAGTGTGTTGCAGCTGATAGTTGTGACTGCTTGCATTTAATCCAGTATTCCTTGCTCTAGTTCTGGGTGATGTGTTCTAGTCTCCAACCAATGTGTTGTGATTTGTGTAGTCTGTGGTGTGTCCTATTTTTTTTCTTGTTTGATTCTATCTGCTTGTTTGCTTCTTGTTTGGGCTCTAATGCCTTCCTATTCCGAGGAAGTATTTCAGACAAGGATGCCAGTAGGCACAACTGAGGGCTACTTAGGGATAGTGGTGACTGGCGTTGAGGGATAGCATCAGGTAGAGATGTAAGGAGAGCTAGCATTACGGACAGTGTTTCTCCGGTTGTTATTTCGGTTCCATACCATCTGCTACAGTCTTCACTGCGAGTTTCATCATATTCATCCTGTTACCATCACCTTCTGCCCCGTCATCTAATGTTGAGTTTCTAGTACTATTTGTGCTGATATGTGCTTCTTATTCCTGCAGCGTTCAGTTGTCACACTGTTTGGCTCTTCGTAAGTCACAGGGATATCTGAGTAATGGGACAGGAACGCTATCTTTTCTCCTTAGAGAGAGCACCTAGAAGGTGAGTGAGTGAGGAGACTTATAAGGCCATTAATGCTCCTTTGGGTAATATGTAAATAAGGGAAGTGGAACAATACCTCTGCAGCGCCATCTATTGGCAGGCAGAATTCCTGCACGTAAATGTTAGACTCTTCATACAAGTCTTGTAACAATGACTGGAAATTGAAGACTTGGTTAACTTTAGTTCTGCTCTTTAGTGTCTAGCTGACATCATTACACCCCTTAAATGGAACCCGTCATGAACTATAAGTTATGGTGCTTCTAGTTTAGGTGACTTGGAATTCGGGGAGCCTTTTTTCATACCCAGTTTTTCGTTCCTATTGTGTTTCTCCCGCAAAGGTAGCAGGCACACAGCTAGCATGAGTCTTTTTTAGAAGGCTGTGTGCATGCAGTCCCATTTATCTCTATAGGAGTGCATGCACAGCCTTCTGAAAACAGTCATGCAGCCTGTGCGCTCGCTGCCTTTGTTGGGGGACTCTGAAGAAATGGGAGACTAGTTGAGTATGAAAAGAGGCTCCCCAGACTCCACATCACCTAAACTATAAAGCACCATAACTTAGTTTATGATGACAGTTTCCCTTTAAATGTCTAAAAACTGACTTTGCCCTTTATCAATATTAAAGTAACCCTACGGTTTGGGGCCAAAATTCTGCCCCCTAGACTGCAGGGGAGAGGGTATATTACCTGCAGTTGTCCTTCTATGCTGATGTCCCCCTGATCCAACGAGTCCTAAACAGTGTTCTGTTTTTAACTGTCCACCATGGCTACTACAATTTTCTAGCTACCTAATGCACTATGCATACCACTCTCTAATTGGCCAGCACAGAGCATGTGAGTAGTGCTGGCCAATCAGAGAGCAGGTATAGTGCACTGATAGGCTAAAAATACTAATGCATTCTAAGGGTCAGGTTGTCTGAAGATTTCATCAGCCATCTTGGCTGGCTGATAACAGAAGCAGAAGATGAGAGGGGCATCAGCACTGATAATATAAATGCCCCCTCTGGTCTCAGGACAGAATGTTGCCACAAAATTGGAGGCCCAAGGCTGCCCTCACTTTGGCGTGAAAAACGTGTTATATTTGTGCATTGCGATACGCACTAATCTCGCACAAATATGAACACAATTGTTTAGAATGGGTTAATTCACATCAGTGATGTTTTCCTGCATGGCACCACGATGCGACAATATGCAGGAAACATATTGCAACTCTGCGATCCTACGCCGCGGTGGGATTTTCTTCATCCCCACAGTGATACAAGGCTGTTTTAACATGAGAATGCCTTGCATCATCGAGGGCTTTCATATGGTGGCAAGTGCAATATCGGGCCTTGATATTGTCCTTGCCTGTGTGAAGGAGCCCTGAGGGCTCCTGCACACTTGCGTTTTTCTTGCGCGTTATTTTCACGCGATATTGCTGGGGTTTTTTCACGCGATTGTCAATGGGACTTTCTAATGTTAAAAACTAGAGATGAGCGAGTATACTCGATCGAGTAGTGCCTTAGCCGAGTATCTCCCCGCTCATCTCTAAAGATTCGGGGGCCGGCAGGGGAGAGTGGGGAGGAATGGAGGGGAGATCTCCCTCTCTCCTGCCTGCTCCCCACCGCCCGCTCCCCCCTGCTCCCCACCGCAACTCACCTGTCACCCGTGCCGGCCCCCGAATCTTTAGAGACGAGCTGGTAGATACTCGGCTAAGGCACTACTCCTCGCTCGAGTAATGTGCCTTAGTGAGTATACTCGCTCATCTCTATTAAAAACGCATCGCACAAAAATTGCAAAGCACCAACTTGCGATGTGTCTTTAACATTAGAAAGTCCCATTGACAATCGTGTGAGAAAAACGCTGCGATATCGCGTGAAAAAACGCGCCAGAAAAATGCAAGTGTGCAGGAGCCCTAAGGGAGATGACTGATGCAAAGTTTTCTCTACACATCAGGAAGTGACAGACTAGTACTGGGCCCTGTGGTCAGTGTGAAAAATGCAGGATTTTAGGATAAAAAAAAAAAAGAAAATACAGCTTGTGACTGAAAGTTAAAAATTAGAGATGAGCGAGCATACTCGGTAAGGACAGATACTCGAGCGAGTATCGTCCTTACCAAGTACCTGCCTGCTCACCCGAAAAGATTCGGGCGCCGGCGGGGGTGAGCGCTGTGTTGCGGGAGTGAGCAGAAGGGAGCGGGGGAAGGGGCAAGAGAGAGAGATCTCCCCCCCGCCAGCACCTGAATCTTTGCGGGCAAGCAGGCAGGTACTCAGTAAGAACGATACTCGCTTGAGTATGTGTCCTTACTGAGTACGCTCACTCATCTCTATTAAAAATAAATCACCAAAAGGTCTTTAAAAATATGTTTAACACAAAATTGGGATTTATAGAATTGGTCATTTTCTGATGACACCTTCCCCTTTAAGAATAGAAAACAAAAACTTGCACCTAAACTGCAGTGTGGGAACTAAGCCTAATAACTGCGACCAGTAAGAACTGAAGGAAGGCAAATTGTGTCCTTATAGGGGATAAGCATAAACGTCTGAAATCCTACAACGTGATTTGTCTGTAAACTCATTGCATTACACTTGACCCAGAATAGATAAAATTCTTGAGTCTAGAAAACAGCACATGTCTTTAATTAACCCCTCACCTCCTCTCCCTCAGCATATAGTTTAGGAACCCCTCCTCATCCTCATAGATGCAAAACAAGGATCTGCTTTTTCTCAGTGAAGACACTGTAATTGGGTGGATTATATTACTGTAGGTTTAGTCTGCAATCTCTCCTCTGTGCCTTATCAGAAGTATGTTACTCCCCCAACACTTCAATGCAGTCCTACTCCCACTCTTCTCTCCTACACATTCTTGCTAAACTCCGCTCTCATTACCTCCTACTTCACCAATATAGAACTTCACCTACATAGAGACTTCTGAGATCAGCTAAGCCCTATTTAGAAGATCTTGCTTTCTTTCCTTGTTTAAGAGAGGCTATGCAGCCTCCTAAATATGATGCCTCTTCCACCTAGAATAAGCCATCAATATTAGATTCCCAGCATCCCCACCCATCAGATTAAGGCCTCATTCACACAGATGACTCATTTTAACACTGACCGCAAAAATTGCATGGGCAAGAAAAAGCCACGATAGAGTCGCGGCTAAAATTAGTGTTTTCTCGTTCATTAACTCAGCCGGGTGTGGCGTATTAGCGGAAAAATACAATGCAGCCCGGAATTCCCTCGGTCGGCATAAATCCTCGGAATTGCTTCTAATGCCTAAATAGAGGTACCTGTCATGTTTTCCCAGTGTTGGACGCTGCTAAATTCGCTCCCCCTCCCTTTTTCTTCTGTTCCCATAAGAGTCTATGGGAGCCGCCAGTGTATATCAGCTAGAAGATAGGGCAAGACCTATCTTTTTTGGCCGCGTATGAAATCGGCGTATTTGGTTGCTGATGTTCTATCTTTTTGGCCACAACATTTTCAATTGGCTAAAAATCAGTTATCTGAATGAATGCATTGAATCCAGTGCTCCAGACGGTCGCGATTTTTAATCGCAGGTAAATTAGGCACGTAAAAACCGTGTGTGAAGGAGGCCTAACGAAGGAGCCACTTGAATAGGATAAAACTGCAGTACTCGGAACAGCCACTAGTAAAAGTACTTTTACAGGGGATGACTGTTGGGTGCACAAACTCCTGCTTTAACAGGAGTTTATGGACTTGGTTTTTAGGTCAGCTAAAAGCAAGTGAGTGTGAGAAGTGAGCGATTTGTCACTCAGTCCCTAGCCGGTGGCCCTGTGTTCGCGGCACAACTATCGCCCGAATTTGCTGCTTCCAGCAATTATGCGGGCAATAAGCACCCCATGTGAAGGTAACTTAAAAGTGTGATTATGAACAGCGCCACGGACTGATGTAAGCATTGAAGAGGCTGCAGCTCTCACCCAAATGCTGTAGCCAATTCAAACAGTTGATCAGCAAGGGTGCCTGAAGTCGGCCATCAATTTTAAAAGGCAGGATAACAACTTTAAGGGCTTCTTTAGGTGACCGTATTTGCGCACATAAAATTTATGCATACAATGCGCAGATAATAAAACGCATTAATGTCAATGAGTTAATTCTCATGAATGTGTTTTGCACGCACGTGGAAAAAAAATAGGGCCTGCTCTATATTCCTGCGTATTTGCGCACCAAGGGCCCCATAGACTTCTATGGGAGTTTGCAAATGCGCAATACGCTGCACAGTTCTATGAACAAAAGAACACATCTGAACCTCATTAGGCTAAATAGCCTTTTAAATGACGGCAGGGGGTGCATGCGCATGTGAACAGGCCCTGCATGCGCAAAAAGTACAGTACTATACACCTATATGCTCACAAATCACTTCATCAGACCTCGTTCACTTTGCAAACATGTTACGTGAAAACGTGCACAATTGCGCATACGGATTTCTTTTCACTGCTATTAACGGAGTTGTCCGAGAGCCAAAACCACCTGTATTCCAACGGTTTTATATTACACTGAATGCATTTCAGTGTGCTTACTTTAGCAAAAGTGTCCCATTTTCTCAATCAGGAGTACGATCACATGACCCTGCTGTAAGATACAAACAAGATCCAATGACGTCATGTTCACAGACCACCATGAGCCTTTGCAGGTCCATGTATGGGTACATCAGCAACTATGACATTCTCTGAGTGCCATCCATTAATTTGCATGTACTGTGCGTGTGCAGGCGTAGACTGAAGAACATTGGCGCATGTTCAGTACATACAAATGCAATGACAGCACCCCCATAACTAATGTAGTTACTGATGTACCCGTACACCGAGCTGCAAAAGGAGTTGAACTAATAGCAGTTTTTGATCTTGGACAACCTTTTTAACCCCTTAACACTCCTGGACGTACATCATGGAGGTTCGTGGTTTGTATGGAGGAGCATCTGGAGCTGTTCCCACTCCATACAATGCAGGTTGCCGGCTGTTTCTCACAACTGGAAATCGCTGTGATCAGCGTTTACGCTGATTACCGCTCCTGACTAGAGATGAGCGAGCGTACTCGGAAAAGCACTACTCGCTCGAGTAATTTGCTTTATCCGAGTATCTCTGTGCTCGTCCCTGAAGATTCAGGTGCCGCTGCAGCTGACAGGTGAGTCGCAGCGGGGAGCAGGGGAGAGCGGGCGGGAGAGAGGGAGAGAAAGATCTTACCTCCGTTCCTCCCCGCTCTCCCCTGCAGCTCCCCGCTCCGTGCCGGCACCCGAATCTTCAGGGACGAGTACAGCGATACTCGGATAAAGCAAATTACTCGAGTGAGTAGTGCTTTTCCGAGTACGCTCGCTCATCTCTACTCCTGACCATTTAAATGCCCTGATCAAAGTTTGGGGGTCCGGACATCCCCCTCACCCTGTGATGAGATTGTGTGATGCCGTTCGTTTGTTATAGCAGCTGGGGGCCTTTGGAATTCCCTAGAGTTGCAATCGGGCTACCATACCCATACAACTCCCAGCATAAAAAAACAAGCCCTCACACAGCTATGTTGATGGATAAATAAAAGAGGTTTTTTGAAAGTGGGGAGGAAAAAAAAAGGGCCGTGTCCTTAAGGGGTTAAAAATACATATCCATAGAGAGAGATTCCGCCCAACTCCAGAACAATTTATTTGTCATGTGCATGTAATAAAAGTCACTGCTGTGCAGCATATCGCTGAGTCAAGTAATACGATAATGAGAAGGATGGCGTGAGTAGGCCATGTACACACTGAGATATTTTGCAAGGATCGAAAAATATTTCCATTGTAGGAAATTCGAAATTTACCTTTCACCTCAGTGAAGTATTTACATTTATACCCCTTGATTGTCTCAGGAAGCCTACATTTACGTATAGCAAATTTTCCACAAGGGAATATCCACTGCGGACTTTGACATAGTTTTCACTCCTTCAGGGCTTATTCAGACGGGCGTATATCGGTCGGGGTTTCACGATTGGTCGATATACACTGCCCCTCTCTGCAAGAGGAGGAGGCGGGACAGGATAGGAGCTAGTGCACTGGGAGGAGGTGGGGCAGAACTTAGCTCCTCCCCTGCCTCAACCCTCACATTGCAAACAGTACATTAGCTTCCAGCCCGTCCCACCTCCTCCCCTTGCAGAGAGGGGCAGCATATATTGGCCGGGGGTGAAAACCCGACCAATATACACCCTGAATAAGCCCTCACTTTGAAGAAGTGAAATCTGCAGCAAAAATTACACCTAAATTCTGCACTGCGGGTCGGCTGTGTGGAAGAGCTTTCTTGAAATC
The DNA here is from genome assembly GCF_035609145.1 of Eleutherodactylus coqui. Taxonomy (NCBI): domain Eukaryota; kingdom Metazoa; phylum Chordata; class Amphibia; order Anura; family Eleutherodactylidae; genus Eleutherodactylus; species Eleutherodactylus coqui. The sequence goes on from NC_089849.1 coordinate 30,332,317, forward strand.
TCATTCACAATGCTGGCACTGTATATTGCTGCCCATTCTGTTGCTGAAAACCCGAGAATTCCCACTACATGTGAACATACCCTAAAGCTTCCTACACAAGGAAAAAGCGTTATATCGGGCTGTGAAATTCGGACCAATAGAGCAATCGCCAACGTTTGATTTAGCCGCGGATGCAAGGCATTTTTCTGTTTAAAATGCCTCCCACCACGTCAGTACAGTTGCGATCCTCTAGTACTGCTTTCAGCCGCGTCGGAGAATTGGCAAATGTTTCCCATACTTTTCAGTGGGCATCTTCCCATCTCACTCGCATGGACATCACTCCCTAATTGATCTGATTACCTGTGCCATTCAAAACAATAGGAGATGCATTCCATGAACGCGAAAATATAGGACATGCTGTGATTTTTTTCCCCGCACCGCATCGCTCATGTATACGACTTCATTCAAAGGAATATGGTTCATATTCATGCCAGTTTTATGCATCTCGCAACGCACAAATCTCGTGATTTTCTCGGCTGTGTAAAAGTGGCCTAAGGCTAGATTCACATAGTATTTTTCCCAATGTCCAGCCTTCCATCTCAGGGTTCCATCTGAAGTCCCGAAAGTAGTATTTACATGGAACTCCAAACAAAATCATTGACTTGAATTAGTCAAACTTATTTACACAGTGAACGAGGTTGATTTGCGTGTGTCTGCGCATAGTACTGTACTTTTTTTTGCACACACAGGGCAATTTCATATGCACAAAATACCCACCTCCCCCCCCCCATTTAGAAGGCTACTTAGTCTAATGAGGTCCAGATGTGTTCTATTTTTCACTGAATTGCACAGCATATTGTGGATTTGCACACACATTTACGCACCTCCCACAGACTTCTATGGGGACCTTGGCTGCGTAAATATCCGGAGAGATAGAGCAGGTCCTAAATGTGCACAAAAAAACCCATTCATGTGAAAGAACCCATTGACATCAATGGGTTCTATTCTCTGCGTATTGTGCGCATATCTTTTGCATGCACAAAAACGCGTGCAAATATGTACATTTAAAGAAGCCCAAAGTTGCAAAGTTTCTTCTCCACTTTTCCAGGTTTTCATTTTTGTATCAGCTCGAATGGGACAGATCCTACAGTTCCATCATTCTGGGCCACTGCACAATATAAAGAGCTGCCCTACTCCTGGCATGTAACAACCACTTGGCAGGAGTACCAGGTGTCCGATTCCCGACAATCTTTTACTGATGACCTATTTGAAGGATAGGTCATTAATAAAAAAAAACCCTGGAAAACCCTTTTAAAGGGGTTGTCTGGTTACGTTTTGAAAATTTAATGGCATGTGCAGATATGTGAAAACAACAAGTACAGCCCTACCTTCCCATCCTCGGCTTTGGCGCTACAACATTATAGCCTTGTGGTTGTCACAGTCTCTGTTGACGGTGGAAGTCACGTAACTGCTACCTGCCAATCAGAGGCTTCAGCATCACCGCCCCTTTTCCAGGCATCAGCGCTCATAACCTGGGCACCTGGAGCTCCAAATGGTAACATACATACATAGTTAGGCGATTGGCAGGCAGCTGTCACCTGACTTCCGCTGTCAGCAGAGAGTGGGACAACCATGAGGCTGCAGCACTGGATCACCGAGGACGGTAAGTAGTGCTGTATTTGTTATATTCACCTGTCATTACATTTTTAAAAAGTAACCAAAAAACCCTTAAAAGCCAAAATGAGAGGTTAGACTCTTGTCTTTATACCACATCCTTTGTAATATATTTTTTACCAGTTTTTGTCCTGGTGAGAGAAAAAAGAAAACGTTACCCCACCAAGGAAGGAGTAGGCTAGTAACTTACTGATTAATCTAATCAAAAATCTGGTGCATTTTTTCGACTCAACAAAGTCATGCCCCTTTTCTAAAAAACTTTTTGAAAAGTGCCTGTTAAAGTAATCACTTAATTTAGGTGATACTCATGGGGGATCGTAGCCTTATCAATCAGGTATGCTTAATTATATATAGACGATGCAGTGGATAAGAATACAATGACAAACACTCAAGTAATATTTCCAAGCTCTTCTGTTTTATTGTTATAATGCAAGAGGTTATCTGGTGAGGCATCCCCCACAAAGTCAACAATTCAAAGTCCACAGCTTGTGTTATACTTCTCCTTAAAGGGGTTGTCTCGCGGCAGCAAGTGGGGTTATGCACTTCTGTATGGCCATATTAATGCACTTTGTAATATACATCGTGCATTAAATATGAGCCATACAGAAGTTATTCACTTACCCCCTCCGGTGCTGGCGTCCCCGTCTCCATGGCTCCGTCTAATTCTGATGTCTTCTGGCGTTTTTAGACGCGCTTGCGCAGTCCGTGCTTCTGCCTGGTGAATGGGGCCGCTCGTGCCGGAGAGCTGGTCACCGCGTCGTCATCGTAGCTCCGCCCTGTCACGTGTGCCGATTCCAGCCAATCAGGAGCCTGGAATCGGCAATGGACCGCACAGAGCCCATGGTGCACCATGGGAGAAGACCTGCGGTGCACCATGGGAGAAAACCGCAGTGCATCCCTGGGAAAGGACCGGCAGCCATCTTAGGGAGAATATTTTTATAACTTCATATTTCGTCAGATCGGTGAGTAGCAAGCGGTTTAAAAACCGCTTTAAATTGCTATTCTATGCCAGGGGGGTGACAGGGGGAATGGGCTAATGTAAAATTTTGATGTTTGCCTCGGGACAACCCCTTTAAGGTGCATTCATAGGACCTTATATCAGCTGGGTTTTCAGCCTGGCCGATATACAGCGTCCCTCTCTGCGGGGGGAGGAGGCTGGAAGAGCTGGGATCAGTGCACTGAGCTCCCGCCCCCTCTTCACCCCTCAGCATTATTTGCAATGGGAGGGGGCGGGACGGGGCAGAGCTAAGTTTTGGGATGTAGCTCCGCCCCTCACATTGCAAATAGAGGCGAGGGCCGGGAGCTAAGTGCACTGCTTCCGACTCTTCCAGCCTCCTACCCCTGCAGAGAGGGACACGTATATTGGCCGGGCGTGAAAATACAGCGGATAAACGGTCATCTGAATGCGCCCTGAGTAAAACATTACAAAGGTTAATTATGACAAAGCTGCATGCTCAACGCCTTAGACCCTGTTAGTAAAACTACAATATTTGTCTTTTGAACACGTACTTCATGCTATGCGCACAACACTACTACATAAAATATAATTCAAGACTTTTACAGTGTGCGCAAAAAGTGTAATTGTGTGGCACAGAATGTCGGCCAGGATTTTGGCGCATTCGGATTAGTAAATCTGCCCCGGTATATTCATTACAGAGCCGTTTAGACACCATGACGTTTTACTTCTGTCACTTTATCACGGTTGTGCTCGTCTCTCCTACTTGTTTCTGAGACCCACCCAATCTGCACTCCTCCTTCATTTCTGTCGGCCATCCAAAATCTTGTGACCCCTGTACAATGCCTCGTCTACAAGACTCCACTAGCAATGGGACGCCAGGAGGATTATTGTTCGTTACTATGACTTATACCAGATGGTTATAGATTTAATAATGCCAATTATTAGACTTTGTGTACACAAACTGATACATATGTTATATTTCTAGACACCGCACAGATGTGTATAGTGCTAAGACCATCGTCCTTCGGAACTGGATGGAGATGCTGATGTCCTGGACACCTAGAACTACAGTTATGTAGGTAAATAGGGATCGAGCTTGCAGTTATAGAAAAACATATTTACTGATTCATTTAATACAGACATATAGTGAAAAAAGACCGCTCCCCATAGTGTAATAGATGCAATGTATATATATATATCCATCAGCTTTTAGCAAGTGAGTCTACACCGATCATTTGTGCCATATGTAAAATCTCAGATTCTTTTTGTATTTCTAAATCACATCCTCTAAGGCCCCTCGATTAATATCCCCCCCACCCCCCATTATGTTTTGTGACTCCCCATTCTTTCCCTTCCCCTCCTCCTCCTGCTCTCCTTCCCCCTGCCAGCTCAGCTCTGGTTACTCCTTTCTGCTTGGAGTGAAATCAGAGGAATATTTTGGCAGGTCTGACTAGGCTGAACCGATCCAGAGCAGGAAGAAGAGAAGATAGCTTTTTATTACCAATCCAATGCAGTACGGCACCAATAACCCTTTTATAGCAGAGCGTTTTATGCATATACTCTTTATTACCCAAATGTGAAAATACGCAGATAATTAGGTGCGGCAAGATCATCGATGGACGTAAAAATGGCCTCCTCACATCATGCTTTGGCCCCATGCTTGGCGTATACCCTGGGAAATGCTAGCGGTATATATGCCAATTGTATCCATATTGCTCCACCCAAGTGTGTTCTATGGGCGATGTATCCCGCTATATGGTAGAATATGTCACAGCCTTTTGTTGGAGGAGCTTCTCCCAGCAGATACATCAAATGGAGGCTGGAAATGTGAAGTGAACAGGTCCAGAGTCTACTTATTTATTCCTCATGCAAATGTATGCAATTATCAATAATTTGCTTGGAACACTATGCACCGACATGCCAAAAGTAATGAGACAGTTACTAATATTATGTAGGACCTCCTCTACCGCGGCCAAGTGCTGCAACTTGTCAGGGTATCGATTCCATAGGTGGACAGAAGGATTGAAGGATGTTGAGCCATGCTGTCTGGATAGCCACCCACAGCTCCGTGGTATTTGGCATTTTTGTGGCAAATGGTCAAAAAGCAGTGAAACATAGCAGGCATCGGTCAATTACCTGTTTAGGCGGACCAGTGGATCAATGTGGAACCTCCACCAGTCTACGCAGTGCATTGTTGACAGCTGGGGACTATGGCTTCATGGGGTGTGCGCCACACACAAACCCAACTGTTTACCTTGCTCCCATACTCTAGGGTCCAGTTAGCAAACTTTAAAGTCAAGGTGAGGCCCTCTGATGGGTCTTCTGCTCCCATTGAAGCTATTGAGCACTGCACTGATCTGCGAGATATGTGTGGGGTCTCATGCATTGTATGTGGAGGTGATTTCCGCATATCTGCTCATATGGATAATTCTAGCAAGACGCTGCCGGTTGCAATCGCTAAACAACCATGGCCGGTCACTGCACTGTCCACTGTGGGTGTAACGCCTTCTATAACGTCTTTCCAGTACATAGGTGACATTGCGGATCGACGAATGTTAAATGCCCGCGCAACTTTGGAAACTCAATGCCCCATTCGTCTAGCGCCCACTATCATCGTTCCAACTCCAATAACTCGCTATGCCATGAACACACTGGCCGGTGTTCAACCTCACAAGATAACACCTTACAACTTATATGGGTGCGGATATTTCCAAGCCACCAACTGAGGTAACGCCAATTTGCATACTGCTGTCCCAGGACTTTTGGCACGTCACTGTACAACACAACTTTTGGAAGTGGGAAATAGCCACTGGTGTAAAGCTTATATAGACATGAGATATTTTTTGGCAGATCCAGACAATTTTGGTGGAATCTTATGACAATCCAACGTCTTTGACTATGCAGAGACATAGGCCATGGCTTATAACTGAGCAGTAAGTCTAGGGGAGAAAATGGAGAGCATACAGAGTCTCTGAGGATCCTTGCCACAGAGTTATGAAGACTCTGTGTGCTGCTGTATGGTGCTCTATGGGCACTGTATGTTTTAAGTAAAGCTTCTTCCACAATTAGTTGTTCCTCCCGCCAGTGCGCTTGTGCACTGAGCTGATTTCTGCAGGAAGTAGACGGCTGTATTTTGCTCTCCAGTGGCCAAACTTGGTATTACAGGCAAAGTTCCAATTGAAGTGGCTTGTAGTATCAATCCTGGCCCTGCAGTGAGAACGGAGCGGTCTGTTTCCTGCAGAAATCAGCTTAGTGCATCAACATACTGGTGCGGAGAAGAGCTTGTAAATAGACAAACCCTTGAATAACTCTTTTTCTATGAATTAAAGAGCATTTTCATCATGAAACATCCCCCAACTATTATAATGCTCGGATAGCTGAAGACACACAGATTCCAAATAAGTAATTATTATCTTTGAGCTTACTTTCACTTCGAAGCAGTAAGTTGTCAGACGGTCTGCATTCTCGCTTGTAATGCACCTATGCTGATAGAGATAATACACCGGCCTCCAGGCTGGTTCATTAGTATACAGAGCATAACTGGTTTGCTGGCTTAGGCCACGCTCACATAGTCAAATCTGCATCGGAAAGCTCAGTAGAAATCCACGTCATGAATCATTAAGGGCGGCCTCAGACGGATGTGTTTGCGCAGGAAATTTTTGCTTGCGCAATACGCAGTGGGTTCAGTCGCATGCTTCGTTTTTGTATGTGCTCTGTTTTGGTGTGCATTTGAGCACAATAGGTCACCATATCAGTGACAGAATCCGTTTTTTTGAACTTGGAAAGACGTTTGGCCGCTACACTGTGGGTATTGGGAGGTCTGCTTGGGTAGTGTGATTGAAATCTGCGGCGATGACACGTGTGCTTCATTCACCTGACGTAAAAACCATCTCTGCTTAAGATAACGCCATCATTCATATTGCCTGTAATGAAGAAAAACCTTTGTATTAACATGGGAGCAAAAAAAGTTATGTGAAAATGAAGCACAACATTGTTTTTCTGGTGAAACTCTCTGCCAGTCTGATATATCACATACCTACCTGCCCATTGGAAAAATTAAGAGTTGAATCCAAGATGGCGGCATTGAAAATGGCCGCCATGTTGGTGACGTGGCCTAACAGGTATCTCCCTTTCCCTGCAACTTGTATGAAAAAGTTGGATCACCGTCTGCCAAAACATTTTCATTCTATATGGGTGTTTCCGCACTTTTGAGGCACCCTGTATAATGAAATGATGAGAAGTTGAAATGATGATAACAAAAGCAGCACACATTTATAAGACCTGCGTAAAGGGTTAAATTGTCCCAGAAAGCAAAATATATTTTAGGAAAGGAAAGCAGACAGTGAGAGGGGTAACCTCTGTTATGATGAAAGTAGGAATGTGCAGAATTTGTGAGTCTCTGAAAACCACAGAACTGCTCCTACCTGCCCTGAGCAGCGCCGGCCGTCCAAGAGCCTCCGTCATCCCGTGAGTCATCCTGAGCGAGGAGGGGGATCACTCCTCAATGTGGACACTGATCAAACATTTCAGCCCACTTCTTTTTACAGCCAGTTGTAACTTCTCTGACTGCTGGCCTTTTGCACCATTAAGAGTTCCATCACACAGACGTATTTAAATTTTGAGCACGCCTCAGCACAACGCATTTGCGCTATGTACTAGGCTTTTTTACGTGCCTATCTGTGCATTTTATGCATTTTTTTGTGCACGCAGGGCATGTTTATTTGCGTACAGTAAATGACACACCCTGATTTATATGGCTATGTAGCCTAATGAGTTCTAGATGCGTTCTTTTTTCACGGAATTGCGCAGAGTACTGCACATCTGTGCATGTATTTTTGCACCTTTCCTAGACTTAGGGCGCCCACCCACTGGCGATTTTTTTCCCTGCGAAATTCGCAGCATTTTTTTCTCTGCAGGGGTCTATGGGACTTGTAATGTTAAAATCGCGATCGCGCAAAATCGCGATTTTGCGGGAAAATTGCAATTTTGCGCGATTCCGATTTTAACATTACAAGTCCCATAGACCCCTGCAGGAAAAAAAACGCTGCAAATTTCGCAGTGAAAAAAAAACTGTAGTGGGTAGTCACCCTTAGGGTGCCTACCCACTGGCGATTTTTTTTCCTGCGATGCTAAATTGCGTTTTGCGTTTTTTCTGAAGAGCAATTAGCATAGAATGTGTTCTTGTCCATTTGGGGTTTTTTTTCGTTTCGTTGCAATTTTTCACATAGGAACTGTCAGTTGCTTATGTCTCCTTATTTTTCTCTTAATGCACCCATGATTGTCAATGGAAATTAACAAAAAAGGCGCGAAAAACGCTGCGTTTTTCACGCACGAAAATCGGCAACGCCAGTGGGTAGGCGCCCTTTTATGGTTACCTTTGGTGTGCTAATATTCACAAAATAGAGCAGGTCCTATTTGTTTGCATGCAAGAGAAATGTGTGTGCAAAAACAGAAAAAGTGTATGAACCCATTGATATCATAGAATCCTAGAATGGTAGAGTTGGAAGGGACCTCCGGGGTCATCGGGTCCAACCCTCTGCTCAGTGCAGGATTCACTAAATCATCCCAGACAGATATTTGTCCAGCCTTTGTTTGAACACTTCCATTGAATGACAACTCACCACCTCCCGTGGCAACCTGTTCCACTCATTGATCACCCTCAGCCCTCATGTCCAAGACACGTTAAATCCTGCAGGGGTTTCCACCCATGCCCTCAGCCATGAGACCAAAAATGTCATTATACTCACCTGTCCGGACTGTGCGAGTCTTCCCTCCGTTGCGTCCGGATCTTCTTTCTTCTGCCCGGCGGATGTGCTCGGCAGGGTGCACTGGCGGCGCAACATATTGAGAGGTGAAAAAAGTGCCATACACGGTGAAAATCTGCAGTCTTTTGGCTATGTGCGAACGTAGGCTTATACTGTATTGTCGTTAGGCTGGTGTGGCAGCAGTGAGTATGGCCACTCGTTGACCAGCGGTATTGGTCCTCTTAACAATAAGGCCTGTTGGGGATTAAGTAACCTTCATCACATCACTGAGTCATATTCCTAAATAACCGAAGAAAGAAAGAGAAGAACTAGGCCAGCAATCTTGTAGAAAGATGGAGGGGAATCCCGCGAGTCTGATCATACTGTTAGATTTGGCCTCCCTACCAGAGAAAAGTCCTGAACCTCTCCCTACATTACAGGGGTGGGGGGCTGCAGGCCTGTGTGCAGTCAACTGCAAATTGTTAGATTTCTATGCTGCAGATTTACCAGCCCCCACAAGGGAACATTTTTCGCTTGATAGATGAGGTGCTTTTGCTCTGAAACTCTGGAAAACCTACAAAGAGTTATGTGTTCAAGACTAACGGCAGGATTTAGGAGGCGGGAGAGAAGCCTGGCACATGTTACCGCTCTATGTATATAACACATGTGAGAGGCCATGCTCAAACCTAGGAATCATACTCTAATTAGGAAAACATTTACATACTGAGATAGAGAGATAGATATTAGATAGATAGATAGATAGATAGATATGAGAGATAGATAGATAGATATGAGAGATAGATAGATAGATAGATATGAGAGATAGATAGATAGATAGATAGATAGATAGATAGATAGATAGATAGATAGATAGATAGATAGATAGATAGATAGATAGATAGATAGATAGGAGATAGATAGGAGATAGATAGGAGATAGATAGGAGATAGATATGAGATAGATAGGAGAGAGATAGAGAGATAGAGAGATAGAGAGATAGATAGATATGAGATAGAGGGATATGAGATAGATAATAGATTTTCGCTGGAATTCTCGCTGCAAACAGCAACTATGGGTGATATAATCGTCCCGGGTACATGTGGCCACTGACAAGGCACTGAGCAAGAAATCGCAGAACCGAAAACTAAGTGACTGTCAGGCCGCGTAAACAGATGCTGCTCAGTGTGTGAATGACTCCTGTTTAATGTGATGGGAGGAGGCGGCTGGAACGATCCCCGGCCCGATCCACCTCCATTCACATGACCGACTATCACTCCTATGATTGTTGGGCAGCAGTGGTGAATGCGAACTCATTAAAAGAGTTCAAGAGGGGCCTGGACACCTTTCTGAGCGTTATAATATTACATTGTATCACTGATTACTTCAGGGGGTCTGTGATCCGGGGATTATTCTGATTGCCAAATTGGAGTCAGGAAAGAATTTTTTTTTTCCTTAAGTGTGGAAAATTAGCTTCTACCTCATTGGTGTTTTTTGGCTTTCTTTGGATTAACATTGGGGAGTAATAGGCTGAACTGGATAGACATGTACCTGAATGATTTGTAATATACAAAGCTAAATTAACAGTTAGTTCATGGCCTACACTACCGTGTTTCCCTGGAAATAAGACACTCTTTATATTATTTTTTTGCCCCAAAAAGGGCACAGTGTCGTATTTTCAGGGGGAGTGGTTTATACTTACCTGGTCCACGTTGTCTGGATGGTCTGCGGCATCCCGATAGTCTCCGGCGGCGCTGCGGCAAGTGTCCTCCCCGTCTGCCTGCTTAACTTCTTTCTGGCGACGGGGTTTTGAATACCCCGCCTCCAGCAAAGCGAGCGCTGTGATTGACTAATCACAGCGCCAGCAGCAAATCACAGCTGGCACTCGATAAGCCAATCACAGCCATTCAGTGATGTCATCCACTCAAAATAAGAAAATAATGCCTCTCTTTTTAGGGCAAAAATTTATATAAGACAGTGTCTTATTTTCGGGGAAACACGATATGTAGTTTTATGCGGAAAGATTCTTTAAAAAATTAAATAAATAAATAAATCTTATTATTTGTACAGCGCCAACTTATTCCACAGCACTTTTCAGGTAATTTATTATTTACCCCCCCACCAAGCTGGGTTCTCATTTTACCGACCTTGGAAGGATGAAAGGCTTGAGCCGGCTACCTGAACCATGCGGGGATGGTTAGAGCGAGAGCGTAGGACTGCATTTGTGCTGCCTTAACACTCTGCGCCACATGGGGCTTATATTTTATTAATAATAATAGTCTTTATCGATATCGCGCCAACATGTGACTGTCCCCGGGAGTCCTGTTGTGTGATGGGGATTTGTATCCTGTCCGTTATCAGTACATGTGAGCGGGTCTTACAGCTCCTTACCTTACAGGGATAAGTTCCTTTTTGTGTGTCAGAGGGCAGTGCGCTCTTGATTATAAAGTTCTTCAAATTCGGAGGTTGCCCGTAACACAGAAGCGGAGGGTCCGGGAATATTGTTTTCAGACGGTCAGACTTGTGCAGGGTATGATGGAGTTTCTTCGCGGATTTATAGTGCAAATTTCACCTCTTCAAATGAAGGGTTGAAATTCGTGTTAGAACCCGGACTAAATCTATACAACTTGTGGACGTACGTATATCACGGTGTGTATGTATAAGGGCTTTTACCCACTGGCGTTTTTTTTTCAATGGGACTTTCTAATGTTAAAATCGCATCTCACAAAAATAAAAAATGCACAAACTTGAGATTTTTGTGTGATGCGATTTTAGCATTAGAAAGTCCCATTGAAAAAAACGCAGCGATATCGCAGTGTTAAAAAAACGCTAGTGGGTAAAAGCCCTAAGTGTACATGTGCGTGTGTAAAACAACGTATGCAGATGTTTCTGGTGTAATTTTTAGACCTATAAGGTTCTTTTCAGAGTACGCTTTGCCTCCACCGGCCCGCTCTCCATATTAGGTTTACGACTTTTATGCATTAAAAATCGCATTGAGATAAAAGACTTGAGGGATCCACAGTCTTTAACATGTAAAATAAAGACCTCTTTGGTCTCCGATTCACAAGGTTTCCATCCCTGCCAGTCTTTTTTAGAAGGAAAGAGAAGCGTATAGGTGACACTTTTCTGTCCAGCTATAAAGACTGATGGGAACGGAAAAGCCGAGTCACCAAGTCTGCGTCAAAAACCAAGAAATGAACACAAGCAAACACTTCCTCAGTCGGGGCAGAACCAGAGCACAAGGGAACCATCATGGCACTTCAGGAAGGGAAGTTCCAGTTTAAATACATCTCCAAAAGCCTTGACATGCTGTCCAGGATAAAGGACCGCCCTGGTACCCAATACTCATAGCTGTAGAGACGACAGACCTGCAGACAGGCGGCACACCAAATGAACAGCACAATGCTCCATGTCATCATCTAAGCCAGGGGTGTCAAACTCATTTTCACCAAGGGCCACATCAGGCTTATGGTGACCTTCAAAGGGCCGACTGTAAGGCCGCCTGCAGACGGCCAGGTCGGATCCCGCTGTGAGAATTCTCGCAGCGGGACCCGACAAGAGCCCATGCAGGAACCAGTGCGGCACTCACCTGCTTCCGCGGCTTCCTCGGCTCTGTGATGTGCCGGCTGCCGGGCACCCGATGCATGCGCAGAGCGGAGCCAGTGGCCGGGGAGTGACATTTCTGTGCGAGGCTCTGCGACATTTCGCGCAGACAAATCGCGGCCGTCTGCCTAGGATTGCGTTTTTTTCTAATGCAATCCTATGGCAGCTTCCACGGGCGGAAATTCTGCGGGAAATCCCGCCGCGGAATTTCCGCCCGTGTGCAGGGGGCCTAAGACAGTACAGTAAGGGCTCGTTCACACAAGCATTTTTGCGTACAGAATATGCAGTGAATAAAAGCCATTGATATCACTGAGTTCATTCACATGATGTATATTTTCACACAGCAGGACCTATTTTGTTGCGCACTACGCACCGAAATAGGCCATTGAAGTGAATGGGCCGCGCAAATACGTGGTGAATGCACAGGAAACCTATGTATTCACTGCATATTTGCGCACTATTTCAATGGGCCCGTCTGCGTTCCTTTTGCGTACGCAAATATACAGGCATGAGCGATTTTCGATTGCGCAAATATGCAGCGTATTTGTGCGACTGAAATACAATTACACCCATGTGAACGAGCCCTAATAGTGACCCTGATAGTGGCCCTCAGTAAAAATAGTGACCCTGATAGTGGCCCCAGTAAAAATAACGACCCCCAGAGTGGCCCAATTAGTAATATTAACCCCCTCAGTAGTAATACCCCCATAGCAACATTAACCCCCCTTCCCCCTCAGTAATAATTATAAGCCCCCCCGCTCAGTAATAAGCTAATAAGCCCCCACCCTCAGTAATAAGCCCCCCTCAGTAATAATAATAAGCCCCCTCAGTAATAATAAGCCCCCACCTCAGTAATAATAATAAGCCCCCCTCTCAGTAATAAGCAGCCTTCCCAATTAATAAGCAGCCCCCCCCAACCCATATACTTACCTCCTCCTTGCCGTCAGCGCCGCTCCATCTCTGTTTGCCATGAGCCCGGATGCACACTGACGTCAGTGTTTGCGCCCGGCATGCTTCCTCCCTGAGTCTTCTCCTGCAGAACTGAAGAGCAGGGGACTCAGGGGAGGAGGATCCTGGCTGCACACTGACGTCAGTGTGCGCCGGGATGAGCGGTAACAGCGCGATTACCAGAGGGGAGCTGCAGCACCCCAGCTGGTAATCGCTGCAGTGGTGAGCGGCCGTCGGCACGCCGCGGGCCACATAACACGAGGCAGCGGGCCGGATTCGGCCCGCGGGCCTTGTGTTTGACACGTGATCTAAGCAAATAAGGGAGGTGGAACAATACCTCTGCAGCGCCACCTATTGGAAGGCAGCATTCTTACAAGTCATTGTCATCTAGGCATAATGCCACAAGGAGCATCAAACCGGACACTGCTGCATCCTAACACAGAATGACGCTGCGGATGCGCAGCAAATGCCGTTCGTTACATGCTATGGGAAAGTGATTATTCCTGCACATGAGCGGAATCGAATTGCGATTTCCGCTCGCAGAGGAAAAATCGCAGCATGCTCTATTGTTCCGCAGATTCCGCACTGGCGGCTTCCATTGAAGTCAATGGAAGCCGTCCGACCCGCGGCTCTTCCACAATTGACATTGCAGAAAGATCATGGGTACCTGGGTCATTGCCTAACGACAGTGCAGGAAAAAACAGATTTGAAAAAAAAATCTGTACTGTGCATGTCATGCGGACCATCCGCAGTACAGATGAGAATGAGAGAAAGCAGGTACGCAGGGTCACCGGCCTCGGTCAGGGCCGGATTGTGCTGCGGCCTCCCACATGCAGAATCCAGCTCTGCCACGTGCAGGCAGCCATAATCATGCAGCATAAATGACATGATACATTTTTTTCTGCAGATTGTTACGATTACAACGATACCAAAATTATATATATTGGGGGGGCGTGGCCTAGGCATGGAGGAGTAAGGAAGAAAGGGAACGAGCTCCTCCGCCGTTAACAGCAGTAGAACAATTCCCCGACATCTCAGAGGAGAAATCCAGCCAAATGCCGGGAGGAAGACGCAGGGGAGACCCCCCACCAACCACAAACACGTCGCTGAGGAGGTACCTGCAAGGAGCGGGAGCCACGGAGACGGACCGCAAGTCAGGGAACATGGCGCCGGGCAGACACGTGGAGCGGCATTCCCCGAGCTCCGCTGGTAAAGCGCTGCCGCCGGCGCGGACCGCGCCGGAGACACAGAGCGGGGACAGGAAAAAGAGCGGAGCGCTGACAGAGGAGGTTCCCGCAGTCATCCCCACACAAGAAGGCGCCCAGCCAACGGCGGGAAAAGACGGGAGGGAGAGCCAGTCACCGCTACCAGGCAGAGGAAGCTCCACAACACCGCAGGTACCGGGAGGGTCTCCCAGGGGCAGCCCAACACAAGTGCAGGAGGGCACTCAGAGCAGCCCCATGAAGAGAGCAGCTCAGCAAGCAGAAACACCTGCTCAAGATATGCAGAGAAAGGGGCTTAGCTGCAGAGAACACCCCAGTCAAGAAGCCACAGAGTGCCCACAACAAGTAACAAGCACAGAGGACAGGGCAAATGGAACAACTACTACCCCCTCCATCCTCACAGCAGCCCCAAACTCAGATGGCCCTGGGGGCTTGGGGAACAGCATACCCGCTAGTAATGCATATACAGCACCAGCCAGTGCCTCCCAAAAACCGCAAGAACCCCCGTCAGATGACACCCAGACCCTAAAGGCTCTATGGCAAATGATGCATGAACTACCCACTAAATTGGATCTTGAAACGCACCTGAGGCGTATCGAAGAGAAACAAGAAGCAGCCATGTCAGCGGTGAAGCTCTCAGTACAAGAACTTACGGAATAGGTCAACACCCTAGAACAGACAACAGGCGCCCCGAGTATGGACTTTCAACATCTTGCTGAAACAGTGGAAAAGCAGCAAAAACAAATCAGAGATCTAACCCTGCACTTAGATGATGTAGAAAACAGAGGCCGCCGCAACAATTTAAAACTGAGAGGCATCCCAGAAGACATCCCGCCAGAAGCGCTGCACGACTGCGTCACGGCAATATTCAATAAACTTCTACAACGATCAGAAGATAGAGCAATAGAGCTCGACAGAGTCCATCGCCTACTGGGGGGGAGAACGCGGAATACGAATTTTCCCAGAGATGTCATCTGCCGGGTACATTTTTACCGACAAAAAGAGGAGATTTTGCGACTGGCGTGGGAACAAGGCCCGATCAGATTCAGGGGAAACGAGATCACCATCCTGCCAGACGTATCCAGATTTACCTTAAATAGCCGGAGGCTGATCCGCCCCCTATTAGACGCAGCAAGAAGAGCAGACGCTACCTACAAATGGGGACACCCCTTCCACCTGATCTTGCGCAAAAGAGGCCGCCTATACACGGTCAAAACACCATCCGACCTAGAAGGGGCGTTCGCATTCCTGGAAGAGCAGCCAGTCCCTATTCCAGACTGGACACAACCAATGGACTCACCTGGGATATCCAATTAAGGCGATGACTCCAGCAATTACCAGCAACCGAAAATAGTTACCAGCCACGACATACGAAGATCACCAACATCCTCAACGCAGAAACCCAAAGGAAAAAGAACTTTTACGCGGGCATCTTACACCGAAGCACGGAACTCGGTACTATACCCGAACGGGCACAAAGAGAATGGACCTAGCAAACACCACTCATATAGCCCGTTAAAAAAGCATAAAGCGGCCCCATAGAAGGAACTCCCGTCAATTCAGAGCTGTTATGCCGAAGAGCTAAAGGACAACCCACTTGAAAGGTCGGGGCTCCACAGACGTGGACAGACAAGCTACGGCGGAGCAGCTCACACCCATAATAGAGCGAATTAACCACCCTTCGCTTACGCCGGTCCGTGAAGACTACACTGCCGAGAAACATCACAGAGAACGGACCAGCGTCCCTCTTCTCTGACCAGAGCCTTACCTCGTACCCCCTAATAGGGCGCCGGAGACCTTGGCCCAGCCTCCTTCTGGGGGGGGGGGGGGGGGCCAGGCCTCCGGATAAACTTAAAGTATAGAGTGATTAATAGTTTATTCTTACTGTGTCTGTCAAATCCCCTGTCCACTAACCACCCCCTCTTACCCTCCCATCCCTCCCCACATCTACCCAAGCTACTAACCACAAGTCTTTAATAACTGTCTTTGACTTCCAGGTTACCTAGCCAATTGACCATGTCTACAGACCACGCTAACCTCTCGGTGATTTCCATTAACGCGCAGGGGCTCAACATTCCGGAAAAAAGGTCCTCCATCCTCCATCTCCTCTGGAAGAAAAGGGCAAAGATAGCCTTTGTACAAGAAACCCACTTCCGCACAGACGCCGTCCCGAGGTTCGAGAACGCGAGATTCCCGAAAGCGTATCACAGCACAAACGCAGAGGCCAAAACAAAGGGGGTGTCAATCCTAATATCGAACATCATCCCGTGGGAGCATGGGGAGACGCGCGGTGATCCGGGAGGAAGATTCCTATACGTCAAGGGTAAGCTCGCAAATACACAAGTCACACTGGCAACCTTGTATCTTCCCAACTCCAACCAGGCGTCCTTCTTGGAAAGGGCCCTGGAGGACCTGGGTGAATTCAAGGAGGGCACCCTGATACTTGGGGGGGATTTCAACATGTCACTAGACCCACAAGTAGATACATCAAGAGGAAGCAGCTCCCTCCCAACATCCACGCACCGCAGGTTCAAAAAGATCCTACACAAGCACCAGCTGATTGATGCTTGGAGGATCTTACACCCGACCACTAAGGACTACACCTTCTTCTCCCCACCACATAATGTGTACTCCAGAATCGATTACTTTCTGGTACACCACTCCTCCTTGGCCCAGCTCATATCAGCTGAAATAGATAGCATCACATTCTCGGACCATGCCCTAGTCACCCTCACACTAACACTCCCCACTATACACAAAAGAGAATGGAATTGGAGACTAAACGAATCCCTACTTAGAGATCCAACAGTAGCAGAGAAACTAAGCCTTACTCTACAAAACTACTTCGAACGAAATAAACCCCATGTCGGTATGGGAAGCGCATAAGTGCGTTATACGGGGGTCTCTCATTAGCTTGGGGGCTCACATCAAAAAACAAAAAGGAGCACAGCTACAAGAGCTATTAAAACGCATACAAACCCTAGAACTGGCCCACAAATCATCACTAGATAGGACGCAAGGAGAGGAACTAGCACAATTGAGGGACAAAGTACGTAAAATAAGTCTAGACCAGGCGAAGACTAACCTGTTAAAGTGCAGAAGGAACTTCTTTGAATTCGGCAACAAGCCTAGCCGGACACTGGCACGGGCATTACGCAACGCCAGGGAGAGAACATATGTCCCACAAGTCACAAACTCTAAAGGGAAGACTCTGCACATACCTAAACAGATCTCAGAGGCATTTAGGGAATATTACCAGGAACTATACAACCTCTCCCCCCCCCAATCAGAGCAGGACAGAGAATCACACAAAAATCGGATCAAGGAGTACATCCAACAAGCAAAACTAGGTAAATTTACGCAAGGAGCAATAGAAGTAATGGACGCCCCAATAACGAAGAACGAATTATCCAAAGTTCTGTCAGAAGCCCCCTCGGGGAAAGCACCAGGCCCAGACGGTCTAACCTCACCATACTACAAAAAATTCATAGAAATCCTATCACCCCAGTTCTTAAGGGCATACAACTCACTGACAATGGGGCACGAAATGCCCAGAGACTCACTGAGAGCCCACATAACTGTGATCCCAAAGGAGGGGAAAGACCCGGCGCAGTGCCAGAGTTATAGGCCCATCTCTCTGTTGAATACAGATTAAAAAATTTTTTCCAAGATACTAGCAAACCGAATATCCCCTTACCTACAGCAACTGATACACAAAGACCAAGTGGGCTTTGTCCCACAAAGAGAAGCCCGCGATAACACGATAAAGGCCATAAACCTGATCCATCTCGCGGAAAAATTATCCACCCCCATGTGTATACTGTCAACGGATGCAGAAAAAGCATTCGACAGGGTGGACTGGGACTTTCTATTCGCCACCCTGTCACAACTCGGGACGGGACCCCACATGACACAGTGGCTAGCGAGTCTGTACTCCAACCCAACTGCAGAAATCAGAGTAAATGGTCTGCTCTCATCCCCTTTTCCCATCACAAACGGGACAAGACAGGGATGCCCGTTGTCGCCTCTGATTTTCGTCATATGCCTCGAACCTCTCCTAAACCATATCCGGTCGAATCAAGACATAGGGGGGCTAGCCCTTAAAGACACAGCGTATAAAATCGCGGCCTACGCGGACGACCTCCTATCTTTCATTACTAAACCGCGAATATCATTACCCAACCTGGTAGCAGAAATCGATAGATACACTAAATTATCAAACTTTAAGATCAATTACCAGAAATCCGCGGCAATGAACATCTCACTCCCACGGACCCTCGCGGAAGAGCTCAAAGACGCATTTTCATTCCCCTGGAGGAGAGACAAAATCCTATACCTAGGGATCTACTTGACGCCCAAGGTGACAGAGTTATTTCCCGCAAATTACCCGAACCTAATAAACAAGATCCGCATAGATCTAAATTCTTGGACAAAGGGGCTCTTCTCATGGTTCGGGAGGGGGGCCATATTTAAGATGAACATCTTACCGAGAGTGCTTTACCTACTTCAGGCACTACCGATACACGTACCCAGGCAATTCTTCCGGCAACTACTCTCCCTTATGTCTAATTTCATCTGGGCATCTAAACCTACCCTGGTATCTCGCAACATTTTGACTAGATCAAAAAGGGAGGGAGGGATGGGCCTGCCGAACTTCCCCCGGTACTACCAGGCAGTGCATCTTGCTCGCATAATAGACTGGCACAGACACAGGGGAGCCAAACAGTGGATAGACCTAGAACAGATGGCGACATCGGTACCCCTAGTAGTACTCCCATGGAGGAATAATCTGACCACAACAGAACTGACAAACCACCCAACCATCGGCCCCACACTAACAAGTCTCGCTAGGATCACGGAGGATGCGGGAGTATGTCCTAGACCCTCCCCCATGTACCCGATATTGGGCAACCCGGATTTCCCACCGGGCAATGAGGGCAAAATATACCAAGAGAGGCTTGCGAGAGGGAATTTCAGGGCAAGCCACTTCCTAAGAGAGGGCCAGTGGTGTACGGATGAGGACCCGGGAAGTGAGAGAGACCTAGCTGGGCTAACATTCTGGCAAAGTGTTCAGCTAAGACATTTTCTGCGATCCCTCCCCCACGCCAACCTGTACACGCGCCCTAAGACACAATTCGAAACAGCGTGTAGCGAAGAAGGTCCCTCTAGGCACACACTGTCAAGGATGTATAATATGTTAAACACACAAGAGGAAAACCCACCCCCGAGATACATGCTGCAGTGGGAGGAGGACCTAAATACAACATTCAGCCCAGAGGAAAGGGAGAGAATATACACATTGACGCACACAACTTCCCTATCAAGTCAAATACAAGAATCAGGATACAAGATCCTGTCCCGCTGGTACAGGGTGTCCTCCCACCTACATAAGATGTTCCCCTCGGTCTCCCCATTATGCTGGAGATGCGGATCAGAACAGGGGACGCTACTGCACATATTCTGGGACTGCCCGTTGTTGACGAGTTACTGGGCGGAGGTGTGGAGAATTACATCCAAATTCACCACATACACCTTAAGCAAAACACCGGCCCTCTTCCTCCTGCACCACTGCGAGGTACCCATTTCTACATACAAGAACTCAATGCTTCGTCACCTAATTAACGCAGCGAGATCCTGTGTCCCCAGAATGTGGAGACAGACAGATCCCCCTACTGTAAGGATGTGGTTAAACGCAGTAAACTGGACGATGGAGATGGAGGACCTTACGGCCACACTGAGAGGTACGCAAAACAAATTTAGGAAGACTTGGTACCATTGGATAGAATTTCAGAGCACGACAGAGTTCGCTCAACTTTGAGATCATTCGTAGACGTTTGTGTACCCCACCTGCTCCTCCCGATCCTTTCCGCCCCACCTCCTTCCCCAATAAATGTGTGTTCTCATTAAGGTGTTACCCTGAGTAGTTATGCAGCAGAGATTAGTGGAAAACCAAAAGTTCAGACAGACTCGGTCCAGGAAAACAAGACTTAATTTCTGATAGAAATACAACTCGGACCAGCTAGAGTAATCACAAGCTGTTACGGGAATATCTGTCAAAGTTACCTAAATATTATAGTATCCAGTTGGAATCATTTAACAGTTAATCGATTGTATGTAAACCATAATGAAAATGTTAAATAAAGAATTAAAAAAAAAAAAAAAATTATATATATTTTTTTAAGCTTTTGCACAATAAAACCCCATTTTTATGGAAATTTTTTAATTGCTGTATTCAAAGTTCCGTAACTATTTTATATTTTCATGGACGGAGCTCTGTGAGGGCTTGTTTGTTGTGTGACGAGCTGTGGTTTTTATTGGTAACATTTTGGGGTACATATGACTTTTTTAAATCACTTTTATTGCCTTTTTATAGGGAGCTGAAATGAACAAAAAAAGCATTTTGGCTCATTTTTAAAAAATTTTTCTTTTTGCTAGCATTTGACATGCAGCATGAAAAGTATGTTTAATTTATTGTATGGCTCTTTACGGATGCGACA
This sequence comes from Eleutherodactylus coqui, assembly GCF_035609145.1. Classification (NCBI taxonomy): domain Eukaryota; kingdom Metazoa; phylum Chordata; class Amphibia; order Anura; family Eleutherodactylidae; genus Eleutherodactylus; species Eleutherodactylus coqui. Next base: position 30,352,940 of record NC_089849.1, read on the forward strand.
ATACAAAAATGTGGTGTTTTTTTGTTTTTTTTCATTAAAGGAGATGTCCCGCGCCGAAACGGGTTTTTTTTTTTTTAAACCCCCCCCCCGTTCGGCGCGAGACAACCCCGATGCAGGGGTTAAAAAAACCACCCGCACAGCGCTTACCTGAATCCCGGCGGTCCGGCGTCTTCATACTCACCTGCTGAAGATGGCCGCCGGGATCCTCTGTCTTCATGGACCGCAGGGCTTCTGTGCGGTCCATTGCCGATTCCAGCCTCCTGATTGGCTGGAATCGGCACGTGACGGGGCGGAGCTACACGGAGCTACACGGAGCCCCATAGAGAAGAGGAGAAGACCCGGACTGCGCAAGCGCGGCTAATTTGGCCATCGGAGGGCGAAAATTAGTCGGCACCATGGGAACGAGGACGCCAGCAACGGAGCAGGTAAGTATAAAACTTTTTATAACTTCTGTATGGCTCATAATTAATGCACAATGTACATTACAAAGTGCATTATTATGGCCATGCAGAAGTGTATAGACCCACTTGCTGCCTCGGGACAACCCCTTTAAGCAAAGCGGGAAGTGAGCAAGAAAGGTTTTTTAGAAAGGTCAAATCTGCTACAGATCCACATCAGAAACCACATCAAAATGCGTACAAATGGCGCAGATTTTAATGCGGATTGTCCGCTGTAGAATTTGGCAACATTTCCTCTACGTATCAATGCACCATTTCATACACATGCAGTTCACTGTGTGGCTGCTAGGAATAAAATGCAAGTTTCTCCCAAAGTACTGCACAGATACACACAGCGGGTATATTACTCTAATCAGCATGTCTGTGACTGCCTTGTACTCCTCTGAGAGAGGGCTGTAGAAAGATGGTGGCAGAGTCTCTATAGATGAAACGTATCATCTTTATTTTTTTTCTAATCTATTCTTTTCTGATTTTTTTTTTATTCTGTTGTCTGTACATGCCTATTAGGGCAGCTATCTTGTGAGCTGCTATATACAATATGCAGATTTATGCTTTACAGCAGCCATGTTGACTATAGGAATTTGCAGAGTATGGATAACGCATTGACTTCTATGAGAGAGTGTTGTGAGCATGCTCTGTGACTTGTGCAGAGATTGTTGTGCAGGAAGGGGGAGAAGGTAAGCTGTGACTACCTCCTGATGTGAATAGTAGATCCTGTGTTATGGATGTATAGAGGAAACCTTTCATTGTAATCCTGCCTGTAATGATAAGGACAAGACTGCTGAAAAGTTTTTTCTGTAGAACAGGAAGTGTTGGACTATTATTGTTACCATGCAGGGCGGCGCAGGCTCCCGCGGTCGGCGCGCACCGCTCCGGCGTCCTGGAGCTCTGGAGTTGGGGCTCTCCCGGCGACGTAAGACGGCCGGTGTGCAGCGGCGTGGGCGTGTCCGCCCGTAGAGTGCCGCCCGCACTCCTCCACTTTTCTTATGCAGCAGTGGGGGAGTTGGCTCCTCCCACTCTCCACCCCCGGGCGGAGTCTTGTAGTTATAAGGCTGGCAGTGACCTGAGCTCACTGCCAGTTATTGGTTCTGTCTGCTCCTAGTCAGTCCTATCTGCAGTTCGTCTCAGTCAGTTCCCTAGTTTGCTAGTCAGCTTCCTTCTCCAGCTTTGCCTTGTGCTCAGTATTTTCTGTTTGGTCACTCCATCTGCCTTTCCTTGTCGGTACTCTGTCCCCCGTTAGTTAGTTCCATCTCCTGCAGTCGCCAGGTCCCTAGCCAGGGTAGGGACCGCCGTCCAGTTGTCCGCCTGGGGTTAGCCAGGGTCGAGGCAAGTAGTCAGGGACAGTGGGGTGCGGGAAGATCAGGGCACCCCACCTGGCGCTCGGGGGTCAGAGTGCCGTAACATAATAACTGGCCCTTAAAACTGTTTTCCATGGAGGCGATCAGCCTTCTCGCGAACCAGCTGCAAGCCCTGGTGCCGGTGATCCAGGATTTATCCACTCGCATGGCAGCCCAGGAGCAGCGGGGGTTTCGCAGGGGCCGGACGCCTCAACCAGTCCAGAACCCAAGTGCCCTCTTCCCGAGGTGTTTGCTGGGGAGAGGAACAAATTTTTTGTTTTCCAACAAGCTTGTCGCTTGTTTTTTCAGATGCGCCCCCGTTCTTCCGGGTCGGAGGCCCAGAGGGTCGGGCTTATAATGTCCCTGCTGCGGGGCTTTTTCCATCCCCGAGGGTTCCCCCTGCCTGCAGTCGGTGGACTCCTTTTTTCAGGAACTCGGGGTATCTTCGATGAACCGGACCGAGTGGGGTTGGCGGTTTCTCGGCTGTTGGCGTTGCATCAGGGGTCGCTTTGTGTGGAGGATTATTGCTCCAACTTCAGACGCTATGCGGTTGATACGGCATGGAACAATAGTGCTCTGAAAGATGTTTTTCTGCAAGGCCTCTCGGACGCGGTTAAAGACCTATTGATTTCCCATCCCGTTCCCGGGTCCTTAAAGGAGGCTATGGAGCTAGCGGTGAAGGCAGATAGGAGGCTCACGTCTAGGAAGCAAGATAGACAGGCCCGTAGAGTCAGGGAGGTCGTTTGTCCTGTTCCCTCTTCTTCCTTACCAGTCTCTGTTCCCGAGCCTATGGAGGTGGACCCGCTGGACCCCCAGGAGCGACGCCGGATTCGTTTGTTGCATCATCTTTGCCTCTACTGCGGGAAAGCTGGACATCGGGTGATAACCTGCCCCCTGAGGCTTCAGCGCTCACAGTCGGAACCGGCGGAAAACTCCGAGTCCTAGGCAATTGTAGGGAGGATCGCCTAGGACTTCAGGTACTTCCTAAGCTTCTGGTACCTTGTCAGGTTAGTTTCCGGAATTTTTCCTGACCAGGGCAGGCGTTTATTGATTCCGGAGCGGCCGCTAACCTGATAAGCCTGTGTTTCGTTAGACCCCTGATGGCTGATTTTGTGGCGCTGAAGACGCCAATTCATTTTACTAGTATTGATGCTACCCCTCTCTCTACGGGCCTGGTGCGGTGGAGGACCCCAGTGTTACAGTTCACGGTGGGGATTCTCCACTCGGAAGAACTATCATTCCTGGTGATGGAGAAAATGTCGGTAGACATGGTGCTAGGGATGCCGTGGTTGGCGTTGCACAACCCCCAATTCAATTGGACCACCCGGGAGCTGACTCTTTGGGGACCATCCTGCCATAGCCACCTTGCTCCCCTTCCTCTTTGTTCAGTAGATACCGCACTCATTCCGGAATACCTGTTTGACTTCCGGGATGTGTTTTCTAAAAGACTTTCAGAGACCCTGCCTCCCCACAGAGAGTGGGATTGTGGGATAGACCTTATTCCAAATAAGCCCATCCCTAAGGGAGCCATTTTTAATTTATCAAGGCAGGAGCACGAAGCTCTCAAGGTCTATATTACGGAGTCCCTGGCCAAACATCATATTAGGCCATCCCGTTCCCCTGCTGGGGCGGGTCTCTTCTTTGTCGAGAAGAAGGACGGGACCTTGAGGCCTTGTGTAGACTATCGGGCCTTGAATCAGATCACAGTTAAGAACCAGTGCTCTCTGCCTCTGATTCCTGACCTCCTGAATCAGGTGGTGGGAGCCCACTGGTTTTCGAAACTAGATTTAAGAGGGGCTTATAATTTGATCCGAATCCGCGAGGGGGATGAATGGAAGACGGCATTCAATACCCCGTTGGGACACTTTGAATGTCTTGTGATGCCATTTGGCCTTTGTAATGCCCCTGCGGTCTTCCAGGGGTTTATGAATGCGATCTTTCACGACGTCCTGGGGGTGTTTTTAGTCATCTACCTCGACGACATCCTGGTATATTCTCCTGACTGGGACTCTTATGTGCAGCACCTTAGGTTGGTACTAACCCGGTTACGTGAGTACCAGCTGTTTGTCAAATTGGAAAAGTGTCTGTTTGGCACTCAACAAGTGTCCTTTCTAGGGTACATAATTTCTCCGACTTCCGTGCAAATGGAGTCAGATAAGGTGGCAGCTATCTCCCAATGGGTCCGGCCAGGTAACCTGAAAGCATTCCAACGGTTCTTAGGTTTTGCGAATTTCTATCGCAAGTTCATTTAAAACTACTCGGTCATCGCTCAACCGTTGACCGACCTTACCAGGAAGGGGGCTGACTTGGTAAGATGGTCACCTTAAGCCCTGGGGGCATTCGATCGTCTCAAAAGGGCGTTCTCGGCCGCCCCGGTGCTCGTCCAACCTGACCCGCTACGCCCCTTCTTCGTGGAGGTTGATGCATCTGAGGTGGGGGCTGGCTCTGTGTTGTCCCAGGTGGTTAGCGGGAGGGCTGGCTACAGTCCATGTGCCTTTTTCTCACGGAAGTTCAGTTCGGCAGAGCGGAATTACGATGTAGGCAGTCGAGAGCTATTGGCCATCAAGTGGTCCTTAGAAGAGGGGCGTCACCATCTTGAGGGCGCTAGACATCCCGTCACGGTGTACACCGATCACAAGAACCTAGTATACCTCGCCAACGCTAAGCGCCTCACCGCACGTCAGGCCAGGTGGGCATTGTTTTTTTCTAGATTTAACCTCGTAGTGACATATCTCCCGGGGACTAAGAATGTCACGGCTGATGCTCTCTCGCGGAGCTTTGGGGTGCCTGAATGTGAGTCGCTGCCTCCCGAAAATATCCTGGAACCTGGGGTTGTGGTTGCGGTGGTGGACTCTGGGCTCATTCCCCTCCTTCAGAGTGCCCAGCAGGACGCCTCCCCAGGGGTTCCAGAAGGCAGATGGTTTGTGCCAGAATCATTACGCATCACGGTTATTGAAGAGTCCCACTTGTCAGCTTTCGCGGGCCATCCGGGAGTGCAAGGGACTCTGGATCTCTGCTCCAGGCTCTACGGGTGCGGGAAGTTCAGGGCACCCCACCTGGCGCTCGGGGGTCAGAGTGCCGTAACAATTATTAGGCTCAGTGTTCAGTGTGCAGGTAGGATGAGGTGGTGAAGCTGTGACCATCTGCTATGGTGAATCCTATGTTTTCTATATATAGGTGTTTCATTGTAATGCTTACCTGTGATGATAATGAGATGACTGCTGAAAAGTTTTCTCTGTAAAACAGGAAGTAGTGGACTATTATTAGGCTTAGTGCTCAGTGTGCAGGGAGGAGGTGTACTGTGGCCATCTCTCATTGTGAACGATGTTGTGTATATATATATATATATATATATATATATATATATATGTGTTTCATTGTAATACCTACCTGTGATGATAAGGAGATGACTGATGAGAAGTTACTCTACAGAATGGGACTATTATTAGGCTTGGTGGCCAGTGCGAGAACTGCAGGATTTCAGGAGTTTTTAAAATATAGATTGTGACTTCAAAACCTTAAAAAAAGTGTCACCCAAAATTTTTTTTACATATATTTTACACAAAAACTTGCTTTATACAATAGGTCATATTCTGATGATACATTCCCTTTCAGTATATAAGGTTCCTTTCGAGCTTCTTGTCTTGGACTTTGAGTTACGCAGCGGTCCTAACAAATATATTAAATGAAACCGGAGTCATTATTATTTTACATAGAGACTTTAAAACACGGCATCATTTTTTATCATATGAGGCCAAAAATAACATCTCAGTTCCCTTAAAGTTGATCAGAGATATATATATATATATCATTAAAATCCAGCTATAAAAGATTGCTTTCCCTTTTAGTCTTTCTGCCTTGCCTGTCCCAGAGGTCAGAGTTGGTTAAGGGGGGGGGGGGGGGGGGGGGTAATGAAGAGGGAGTTGGCCCATCTAATTTGGACCCCACACAACCCCCCTGGCTTCCTGAAAGCTATCTAGAGGCTGAGAGCCTAACAAAAAGCAGGTGTCCTAAATGAGCTGGGGGATGGGAGAGAGGGGGCTTTGAGGGGGTAGGGAATTCAAGGCAAGCTCCGGTTAACTCTTGTTTAACTTGGTCGGGTCTTATAATTCCTTTGCTCTTTCTATATCAAAAACAATAATGATCACAACAAAGCAAGTTTTAGTTTGTGACTCTCATTCTTTGGCGTAGGAATAGCGAAATCTGCCCGTTAATCTTGTATTTTAGGCGAGAAAGATGACCGTACCAGGTCAGAGCGCCTGCGAGGTGTCCGTAGCCGTGCGCCGCTAGATTACTGACTGCATTATACGGTAGTCATACAGTTAGATTACAGTTACACATCGCATATTTGTTGCAGAGGAAAATATACTGTTGCCGATCGGCATATAACACGTAGAATTTGATGTGGATTTTGGTGCTGATTTTACACCCTCATTTGAAGAGGTGAGATTCCTGCTCAAATTCAGAATATTTGACATGCTGCAGGTCGAGCCACATTATTATGACCACCAGATAATATCCAGAGTCTCCCCCTTGTGCCGCACGGACAGCAGCTGGATGGGCTTGGAGTGACTCAATAAGGTGCCGGTAGGTTGTTTCAGGTATCTGGAGCCATGCTGACTGCACAGTTGCTGGAGGGTGCGTGCGGGAGGATCCGTAGAGCGAACACGACGATCGCGGTGGTGCAACAGATGATCAATTGGGTTTAAGTCTGCGGATGTTGGGGGTCGGGAAGTACTTGGAAGTATTGTTCGTGCTCTTCCAACTGCTGTCGGACATTTCTAGCTGTGTGACATGTTGCATTGTCTTGCTGGACGTTCCCATCTGCCCCAAGGAAGACAAATAGCATGTTGGGGTATTCATGATCTGCAAAGATGGGTTCATAACTAGATCGGTTCAGAGTTCTTCACATGGAGCGGCCCAAAGAACACCACGAAAAATCTCCCCAGGCCTTAACGCTGCTGCCACCAGCTTGTGTGCTTCCAGTAATGGTTGCAGGGTGTTTGTTCCCTGATGTTTCTCATCTGACATGCCAACGTCCGTCCATCCGTTCGATGAAGCAGAAAAGGGGACACATTAAAGAAGGCAATGCTTTGCCAATCAGCGGTGGTCCCATTCCAACACTAACGTGCAAATTGAAGCCTTTTCTTCTGCTGCACCTTCCTTAGCATAAGAGCAGTGACCATCCGTCTGCTTCGGAGCTCCATAGACAGAAGGGTTCCCTGAACTGTTGTTTTAGACCCATGTCTAGTAGCCCCCTGGTTCATTTTCATGGTGAGCTGTTCCATTGTAGCATATCAGTCGTTGCTCGCACACCTTTGTAGCCAACATTCAGCTCCCACATCAGTGGCACGTGGCGCTCCACAGTTTCCTCGTCAGTTATTCCCAACGATGCCATTTTTGCATTCACGATACACTTTCACCACAGTAGCTCGCGAACAGTTCGCAAACTGCATTGTCTGAGAAATACCGCCATCTTTGGCCTGATAGCCAATTATCATCACTGTTTGCGACTCTAATAAATCGCCCCATTTACCCCTGACAACGAGTGATATGTGAGCAGACAGCCCATTGCACACCTTATATACCCACCAAGCCAGCCTTCACAAGCTACGTGCTGCCAATGCCAAAAAGTTGGAGGTGGTCCTAATAATGGGACTCGACTGTATAAAATCCAAAGTGCATGTCACTTCCACTACAAATTCAATGCACAATTTTTCTGCAGCATGAGGGTGAGATTTGTTAAATGGCTTTTAGCACTAGCCCAAAACATTCTTAAGCAGCTTGGCCCAGCATAAAATAAAAAAAAAACAGACGATATTCACCTCTCTTCAGTCCCCCCCCCCCCCCCCCCGGAATGCAGCTGAGCGGCTCGCACAGGTAAGCGCTACGGCCAATCAGAGGCTGCAGCATCACCATCCCAAACTCCTGGCATCATGGCAGTATGTTAGTGCTGATGCCAGGGGTTTGACCCTGCATCCAGAATCCAGCGATGTGGGAGCCACTCAACGGTGTCCTGGGGGCTGAAGAGAGGTTATTATTGTCTGTTTTTTTATTTTATGCTGGGTCTAGCTGCTAGAAAAATTTTTGGGGTAGTGCTGAAACCCCTTTAGCTCTCTACGCTGAAATTCTATGTAGAAAATCTGTAGTATTTAGGCCACATTCACACAATGTTTTTTTAACACAGATTCCAATCAGCGACACTTGAAGGCTCCCATTAGTTGTAACGGAAAGCTGCCCCATAGTATATACAGTGCAGCTGTTTTCTGCTTGCGGAGTTAAAAGAAAAAAATTACCATGTTTCTCCTTGACGTGGATTCGTGCTACAACTGCTTCGGAGGAGCCACATACGGATTTTCCCTATTTTCAATTATTTTTTACTGAGATTTTTTTATTGTACATGGGGTACATGTTTTGTATATAGGATAGTATGCAATGTACATATTGATTAGACATTCTTACAGTTGTGTAAAAAAAAATTATAGAAATTCTCATGAACTTATTCTCATCTAAATCTGCATATAGATCAGAAGCTTCGGGGCTTCTTCTTAGGGCATGCAGTAATATGCTCGCCGCTATAGCGCGTATTAGCGCATGAACCAGAGAATCCTGATAGTGAAAACCAAACCATTGAAACCAATGCCTTTGTTTCAGCCTGTTTTACACCAGCATTTTCACAGCTGCAAAATGGAACAAAATCACAGTCGTCTGAAGAAAACATTAAACACATGAAAATCCAGGTCAGAAATTTGCAGCGACCATGCAGACCTGTGCCGCAGATTTTCATAGAAATTTGCACCAGATTTTTATGGAAAAAGCCTGTGGGAGCAGACCCTTAGGCTGGCTTCACACTAGCGGGAGCAATATCCGCAGGGCTGAAGGAATCCCCCAGCGCAGCTGTCACAGCCGCAGCAGGGGTTCACGATGTTCTACCATTGTTTTCAATGGGGCCGGCACTGCTGCCTATCACCAGGCAGCATGAACCCAGGACGGATATGCCCATTCGGCACATGTATGTTTTATTCTGAAGCGCTGCTGTGTTTCAGAAAAAACATACTTAGAAGTCTAACCTGGAGTCAAAGAGGCGGGCCACATCGGTTTTTCCCCGCCCGCATTACCAAGACAGACATCCAGCTCCCCATACTCAAGTAGGGAGAGGACCTGTCACTCTTGATAATCTGGGAGGGGAAAACTCAACGCGCCCGCCCCATTGTCGTGAGAGCTCAGCTCCAATTCAAACTTCTAAGAACACGGTAGCGCTTCAGAATAAGGGCTCCTTTATACGGGTGAGGGCGAAATTGGGCTGTGATTCATGTGAAACCCCTGTATGCGAGGCATTTTCATGTGAAAACAGCCTTGCATCACTGTGGGGAATCCCTCTGAAGAGATTCCCCGTGGGGCTGAAAGGATTCCCTGCAAGGATGACGGAATCCCCTGCCATGGCTGTCACCGCGGTGGCAGAGGTTTGAGGGGTTCTCCCAATGCTTTCAATGGAGGCGGCGCTGCTGCCACCGGCCCCAGCGAAAACAATGGGTGATATCGCAAAAAGAAAGGACATGATGCGATTTATTGTTCATGCACATCGCGTGAGTGAAAACATGGCAGATGGGAATGAAACCATTGAAAATTATTGGTTTCATAATTCTGCGTTTTCACTCACTCTGGCGTCATGCGATTTTTCCCACCAGAAGGCCCACTAACGTCTAAAAGTACAAACACTTGCACTGAGAGTTGCGCCCTCCAATGCCCCAGCATAAATGTAATTCATTTGCAGATGAAAAGTTTTTTCCATACAATGTATGGCCATAAAGAATGATTTGCAGCATTTCCTGGAGACTGTTGATACTTTTTTGCGATACCTAATGGTGGAACAGATGTGATCAAAAGCAGATAACTTTGGACAGGTCGGTTTGCTGCTCTGCATTATTTTGCGGTCATGGTCAGATGTACGTCCTTGGAATACTTGTGAGGTCATTCCTGACAAAGGACAGGTGTGCATAACTGAGCATGCTCAAGTAGTGGGTGAGATGGGGTACAAACAGCTTTCTCACCTCATCCAATTGAATCCTAGCCCAGGTCACAGAGGGCAAAGATTGATCTGCCAATTGTCTGCAATTTATCTATTTAGCATATGGTAATGTCATCCAGATTAACCATGATCACCGACCAAGACCAAGCATAGAGGACAAGTCTTTGTAAGAAGATAGTCCTCTAAAATCTCTAGTGCATGACCAGTTCCATCTACCTTATTTGCATATATTACCCAGAGGAGCATGCATGGCCTTATAAGTCTCCTCACTCACCTACTAGGTGTTTCCACACCCCTACTGGATGCTCTCCTTAAGGAGAGACGACACCCCTCCCGACCAACTTCAGATTAATCTGTTTTCACTAATCCACACATTTTTTTAAACAAATGGCCACTGATTATTTCAGTTTTATTTATTTGTGTAAATATAGGTTAAGACTCATTCCCGCTGTTGTACACGTAAAACGCTAAGTTGGCTACCGCCGCCTATAGCAGCATTTGTTTACTGCACATAACAGTGTATCTCATGCACACCTACATACACAGTGTGACTTGTTTTATTTTATTTTATTTTTTTTAATTCCCTCTTTTAGTCATAGGGTGCTGTATATATAACGCCACCCCTACGCCATGTATTGTGTATATATAGTGTTGAATCTGCAACCCATAGAGAACAATAGGACTGTACGCGCATAATGCGCTGTGAAATAGAACATGCTACAATCTTTTTCGCCCACATATTACACACAATGTATATACGCTAATGTGAATTGATTAATGAAAATCAATGTACTTTCATGGACTCCATTCACTGTGTATTACGCGCGTGTAATAAGTAGTGAAATCACGTTCGTGAGAATGAGCTGTAAAATAGATAGATAAATATAAAATGTCATTTTTACTGCACCATGAATGTTGTAAAAACAAATTCTCCCCAAAAATGACGAAATCGTGTTTTTTCCCATTTCTACCCACTTTGAAATGTTTTACAGTTTTTTAGCACATTATATGGTACGCTAAATAGTACCAGTGAAAAATACAACTCGTCCTGAAAATAATAAGCCTTCATGTCACAAGAAAAATAAAGTAGTTATGATTAATTTAAAGTGCGAAAAAATGAAACCACAAAGACAAAAAAGAGCGAAAGGGGTTAATAATAAAAAAATATTTCTTATGTATTTTATCAATTAATTGCTAAGACTCTACTCATATTGGAATTAGTTTCCATCTTATTTGTTTTTTTCAGTGCTCTTTGACTTGGGTATACTAATAGATCATAGACTGAACATGAGTCAACAATGTAATGCAGCAGCCAAAAAAACCAACCGGTCTGGAGAACAGATCGCAGCATGCTGCATTTTGCCACGGGACCTGCGGGGAGGGCTTCCATTAAAGTCAATGGAATCTGTCCGCTCTGCGGCACACCCGGAACTGTCACTCTGGGTGTGCTGCGGGTCCCCCAGGAAAGCAGAAGATTTAAAATAAAATCTCCACTGCGCATGTGTGGGGGGCGTGCTGGCCGGCGGGTCCGCCCACATGCACGGAGGAGACGCCGAACGACCCACACACGTCCGGAATGTCTTCATGATGCGTGCAGGGTGGGATCCACGCGGATCTTGGAATTCAACCCCCCCCCCCCGTGGACATGACCCCTTAGTCAGACCTCATCTGGAATACTTTGTCCAATTCTGGGCACCCCACTTTAAAAAATACACAGACAAACTGGAGCAATTTCAGAGAAGAGTTCCCAAGATGATGAGCGGTCTGCAAATCATGTCCTATGAGGAACGTTTAAAGGATCTGGGAATGTTTAGCTTGCAGAAGAGAAAGCTGAAAGGAGTCTTAATAACGGTCTACAAATATCTGAAGGGTTGTCAGACTGCAGAGGGATCAGCCCTATTCTCATTTACACAAGGAAAGACCAGAAGCAATGGGATGAAACTAAAAGGGAGAAGACACAGATTAGATATTACAAAAAACTTTCTGACAGTGAGGGTGATCAATGAGTGGAACAGGTTACCATGGGAGGTGGTGAGTTCTCCTTCAATGGAAGTGTTCAAACAAAGGCTGAACAAATATCTGTCTGGGATAATTTAGTGTTCCTGCACTGAGCAGGGGGTTGGACCCGATGACTCTGGAGGTCTCTTCCAGCTCTATGATTCTACACAAATTCTACCGGTCTATTTTTACCACCTAAATGAACTACAACATGTGGCGAAAAAAGAATGTCAAAATTACTTGGATATGCAAAACCTTTACGGAGTTATTCTATGTTAAAGTGACACGTCAGATTTCCAAAATTTGACCTGGTCATTAAGGCGCAAACAGGCTTGGTCACTAAGGGTTTAATGACCAAGCATTTTCATCATCACATTGCAAGAGAGATAACTCGTTGAAATAGTTGAAAATAGTGATATGAGGGCTTGTTTTTAGTGGGATGAGTTATCCTTTTTAATGGCACCCTTCTGGGGTACATATAATGTATTATATAACTGTTAGCTTGTGTGTCTGGGACCTATGGTTCTACAGGTTTCCATGAGCATGGCTTAAGAGGTGAAACCCACATTTGAAATCAATGGGGAAAGAAACAGATCAATTATTTTCTGTTTTATATTAGTTTCTCTCCTCCAAAAATGGAGCAGAGAGACAGACACCTTGAACTGACCCTAATGCCGGTGTTTTTGCTGGTACAAGTATTCTGAGGGTTAAAAAAAAATCCCCATCATTTCACAAGTACATTCATATCTTCTAATTGGTGAATATGTCTCTGACTCAGTCAATCTCAGACAGCATATCGAAGGCCAGACCCTGAGTCAAATCCAAAGAGACATTTTCAGTAGGGTTTTCCGGAAAAGCCTCACACAAGGTCACTCACCGTATCCAAGCCAAACCAACCGCAAACATTTGATGCCTCATTATACAATTACATGAATTTAGGAAAATAGACATTTTGCAGCCAGAGGACGGTTAAAAATTGATTGTACTGTGACAATAAGTGCACATACATATTATTAAAGGGATTATCCAGGGAACTACTTACCCGATCCAGTATGGGTCCAGCGGTGTCATCAGCACCACTTCCGCCCCGCTGGCTAGGCTTGGTCTCATGGTATGGACCTCTCATTGTCATTAATGTCATTGGCTGACTGGCTTATTTCAATAACTAAGCCAGAGATAGAGGAGGCTGGCACAGTTATTGAAATGAGCCAAATAGCCTGTAGAGCACGGGCACACTCCTGTTCTTCTTCTTAGAGGGACAAGGCACACACCCTCATTAGGTTTTCCACTAATCTCCAGGAATTTCCCGCTATATTAGGCATCCTCTCCCCATAGAGCACATTTGTCAACCTCAAGGCCCACAGACCAAACATGGCCCGCCACATTATTTTATGTGGCCCTCGACGAGACTCAGACCCAAAAGGACCAGCTCTCCACTTTCCCCGGAAGACGCAGCCAGCGCTTGGCACAGGGAGCAGGTGCCATCTTGGATTCTGAGCTCCAGCACACCTCCACACCGCTCTGTTCAGCAGCTTACATGTGGCAGCACAGCTCTAGCCACCTGCCAAGGTAGGAAGCTCAATGCTAAAGAGCTGGAAGGGGAGAAACGCCATCCTAGTGCAGAGAGCTCCAGAGCCATGTTAAGAGGTAGTTACACTCAAGGCTCACTCACACGGACGTATGCACTTTCAGTCTATGAAATACGCAGCGTCTTCATGAACCAAATCTGTGCATATTCACTGTACATTAGGACCTTCTAGTGTGTTTTTGGGTTTTTTTGCACATGTATTTACAGTTTTTTCACGTGCATAAAAAAAAGAAATGAAAAACAGTCCCATAGATTTCTCTTAACTTCATGCATAAATATGCAGCGAATACTTAAGTATTCAGCGTATTTACTGTGTATGTATGTGAACCCCTTTGACTTTAATTAACAAATTTTGGTCCATAATAGGAAGAAGGGCATGTCGCAATTTATTTCACACGTGTAAAAAACGCATGTCTGAATATCCTAATGCAAATCAATGGGGATTAAGCTTTCTGTATTACGTGTGGATAATATACACATGTAGCATAAATATACATGTAGCGTAAATATGCTCGTATGAATGAGCCCTTATAAACAGCCCTTTGAAGGCAATCATAATGCTGATGTGACCCTCAGTGAAAACGACTTTGACACTCCTGCCATAGAAGATGTCTGGACAATCGGTCATCTATAGCCATTGTAACAAAGTCCCCTTCATATGAATTCTGGTTTTGACTCCTGCCTGACCCTCGAATGCTCTGACTTCTGTACTCCCTGACCTCGGCTCTGATTAGACTTTGCAGTTGCTCACCACTTGCCCTCGCCTTCTGCCTGGACTTTATTTCCTCATCTGTGCCTCCAGCCTTGACCTATGCTGACCAACCACTACGCTCACGCAATCAGGTGCTGCGTCTCAGCCCTTCACAGTCAGGAGCCCGGGGACTATCTGTGTAATTAAGGGCGTGGGGGCCCCGAAACAAACACCATATCCCATATGGAAAGGTCAAGGCTGAAAACCGAGGACCGCCAGGTGCTGCCCAAACCAAACCATTGTGTGGCAAGATAAGTTTACATCTGCCTGCCTGACAGTAATACTTATTAAATGGTCCAAACCGATAAATCTGGCTCATATTTATTGACTAGCTGATATACCCGGCTTCGCTCTAGTTAATTTGTTACAGGTGTTTACGTGTTGTTCGCACAGAAAATTTTATGGAGTCATGGTTACTTCAGAGTAACCAAGGAATAAAATAAGTATACACATAGCGGAGCATTAGATTCTCCTCAGACTGCATCTACCGATGTCCCTCTGCAGAATATGCCACTCTCCTCACTTTTTACCCTTAAAGGTAACTACGCTTTTTATTCAAATTTACCCCCAGACTGGAGGTTCCAACCCCTTCTTAGCCTTAAAGGCATGCTCCAACCCTGCAGGCCATGGCTGCTTACTTATGTACTTTACAGCCTTGGAATACATACACACAGAGGTCAGTAATATTCTCCTCAGAAGTGAGGTAGATTCTCCTCAATATATACACTCAGATGCGAGGTAGATTCTCCTTAGTATATACACATAGAGGTGGGGTACATTCTCCTCAATATATACACATGGAGGTCAGTTAGATTCTCCTCAGTATATACACATACAGATGAGGTAGCTTCTCAGTATATACATATAGAGGTCTGTTAGATTCTCCTCACTATATACACAGAGAGGTGAGGTAGATTCTCCTCAATATATACACATAGAGGTCAGTTAGATTTTCCTCAGTATATACACATAGAGGTGAGGTAAATTCTCAGTATATACACATAGAGGTAAGGTAGATTTTCCTCAGTATATACACAGAGGTCTGTTAGATTCTACTCACTATATACACAGAGGTGAGATAGATTTTCATCAGTATATACACATAGAGGTGAGGTAGATTCTCCTCAGTATATACACATAGAAGTGAGGTAAATTCTCCTCAGTATATACACATAGAGGTGAGTTATATTCTCCTCAGTATATACACATAGAGGTCAGCTAGATTCTCCTCAGTATATACACAGAGAGGTGAGGTAGATTCTCCTCAGTATATACACATAGAAGTGAGGTAAATTCTCCTCAGTATATACACATAGAGGTGAGTTATATTCTCCTCAGTATATACACATAGAGGTCAGCTAGATTCTCCTCAGTATATAAACATAGAGGTCAGTTACATTCTCCCCAGTATATACACATAGAGATGAGGTAGATTCTCCTCATTATATACACAGAGGTCAGTTAGACTTTCCTCAACATACACACATATACATATTAGGGGTTGATCCAAGGATTAGTCTGATTGACATTAGGGAGTCGGGAAGGAATTTTTCCCCCAAAAGGGCTAATTGGCTTCTGCTCTTGGTTTTTTTTTGCCTTCCTCTGAATCAACAACACAGGAGGATAAATAGGCTGGACTAGATGGACATTGTCTTCATTCGGCCTTACAAACTATGTTACTATGTTACACATAGAGGTGAGGTGCATTATCCTCAATATATACACTTAGAGGTCAGTTATATTCCTCTCATTATATACACATGGAGGTCAGTTAGATGCTCCTCAGTATATACACAGAGGTGAGGTAGATTCTCCTCAGTATATACACATAGGAGTCAGTCAGATTTTCCTCAATATATACACATAGAGGTCAGTTAGAGTATCCTCAGTATATACACATAGGTCAGGTAGATTCTCAGTATGAACACATAGAGGTCAATTAGATGCTGCTCAATATATAACCATAGAGGGGAGGTAGTTTCTCTTCACTATATACAAATAGAGGTCAGTTATATTCTCCTCAGTATATACACATAGAGGGCATTTATATTCTCAGTATATACAATAGAGGACAGTTATATTCTCCTCAGTATATACACATAGAGATGAGGTAGCTTCTCAGTATATACCTATAGAGGTCTGTTAGATTCTTCTCAGTATATACACAGAGAGGTGAGGTAAATTCTCCTCAGTATATACACACAGAAGTGAGGTTAATTCTCCTCAGTATATACACACAGATGTCAGCTAGATTCTCCTCAGTATATACACATAGAGGTGAGTTATATTCTTCTCAGTATATACACACAGAGGTCAGCTAGATTCTCCTCAGTATATACAAATAGAGGTGAGTTATATTCTTCTCAGTATATACACATAGAGGTCAGCTAGATTCTCCCCAGTATATAAACATAGAGGTCAGTTACATTCTCCCCAGTATATACGCATAGAGGTAAGGTAGATTCTCCTCAATATATACACATAGAGGTGAGTTATACTCCCCTCATTATATTCACATAGAGTTGAGGTAGATTCTCCTCTATATATACACATAGAGGGAAGGTAGATTCTCATCAGTATATACGCATAGAGGTCAGATATATTCTGTTCAGTATATACACATAGAGGTCAGTTAGATTCTGCTCACTATATACACAGAGGTCAGTTAAATTCTCACTATATACGCATATAGGTGAGGTAGATTCTCCTCAATATATACACATAGAGGTCAGTTATATTCTCAATATATACAAACAGAGGTCAGTTACATTCTGTTCAGTATATACACATAGAGGTGGATTAGATTCTTCCCAGTATATACACATAGAGGCCAGTTATATCCTCCTCAGTATATTCACATAGATGTGAGGTAGATTTTCTTCAGTATATGGACACAGAGGTCAGTTATATTCTCCTCAGTATATACGCACAGAGGTCAGTTATATTCTCTTCAGTATATACATATAGATATGAGGTAGATTCTCCTCTATATATACACATAGAGGGAAGGTACATTCTCCTCAGTATGTACACATAGAGGTCAGATATATTCTCTTCAGTATATGCATACAGATATGAGGTAGATTCTCCACTGTATATACACATAGAGGTGAGACAGATTCTCGTCAGTATATACACATAGAGGTCAGTTAGATTCTCCTCAGTATCAAACTACTAACGACCACTTGTCTGTGAGGATGTATGCATGTGTGTGTGTGTGATTCTTATGCTCCACCCCTGATGTCATCGCTCCGCCCCCTGGTGACGTCGTTGAAGGTTCTATAACATATATAAAACACTACTGTAGGAGGAGCAAAGCTGTGTTTGTCTTGTGTGGTAATCAAGCTACTGTGTGTGTGATGTGTCACCAGAAACACTGGTACTATAATTTCCTAATAATTACTAGTATACATATAGAGGTCAGTTAGATTCTCCTCAGTATATACACATAGATGTGAGGTAGATTCTCCTCAGTGTATGCACACAGAGATCGCTTATATTCTCTGCAGTATATACACACAGAGGTGAGGTCGATTCTCCTCAGTATATACACATAGAGGTGAGGTAGATTCTCCTCAGTGTATACACATAGATGTGAGGTAGATTCTCCTCAGTGTATGCACACAGAGATTAGATCGATTCTCCTCAGTATAAGCATACAGAGGTCAGTTAGATTCTTCTCAGCATATACACATAGAGGTGAGGTAGATTCTTCTTAGTATATACACATAGAGGTGAGGTAGATTCTTCTTAGTATATACACATAGAGGTGAGGTAGATTCTTCTTAGTATATACACATAGAGGTGAGGTAGATTCTCCTTAGTATATACACATAGAGGTGAGGTAGATTCTCCTCAGTATATACACATAGAGGTCAGTTGTATCCTCCTCAGTATATTCACATAGATGTGAGGTAGATTTTCTTCAGTATATGGACACAGAGGTCAGTTATATTCTCCGCAGTATATACACGCAGAGATTAGATCGATTCTCCTCAGTATAAGCATACAGAGGTCAGGTAGATTCTCCTCAGTATATACACATAGATGTGAGGTAGATTCTCCTCAGTGTATGCACACAGAGATCGCTTATATTCTCTGCAGTATATACACACAGAGGTGAGGTCGATTCTCCTCAGTATATACACATAGAGGTGAGGTAGATTCTCCTCAGTGTATACACATAGATGTGAGGTAGATTCTCCTCAGTGTATGCACACAGAGATTAGATCGATTCTCCTCAGTATAAGCATACAGAGGTCAGTTAGATTCTTCTCAGCATATACACATAGAGGTGAGGTAGATTCTTCTTAGTATATACACATAGAGGTGAGGTAGATTCTTCTTAGTATATACACATAGAGGTGAGGTAGATTCTTCTTAGTATATACACATAGATGTGAGGTAGATTCTTCTTAGTATATACACATAGAGGTGAGGTAGATTCTCCTTAGTATATACAGATAGAGGTAAGGTAGAGTCTCCTTAGTATATTCACACAGAGGTCAGTCAGATTCTCCTCATGACTCATCCACAGAAAAATGGTCCCTGAGTGCTATGTTGGTGGAAAAATCAAAAAGTTATAGCTCTTAGGGGGGAAAAAAAGTGTCTCGTTCTTAAAGGGGTTTTCTTACAAATCTTATATCAAAAATGATACTTTACATTGCTAAGTGTATTCATATAATTACCTGCTTACTTGCCGAGACAATTGTCTCCACTAGGTCATAACGTAAAAAGATGTTCTACCAAGTACTAAAGACGCTTGTAAGGAAGGGGGTGAATAAAGGATTAAACAGATGACCGTGCTTTTATCACTTTTGCGGGTGTGAAAATTCTGCCCGCAAAACGTCACAAAACCATTGATTTCAATGGTTTTGTTTTGACTAGCATGATTCTCACTTGATATTACTATGCGAGAGAAAAGGTAGGGCAGGACCTATCTGACTATTTTTTTTGATGTGGGAATAGCGCAAAATTTAAATGGTAAAAAATATAATAATTTTGACTTGTTCATGCTCAAATATGTTTAAGCCCTAATTCTAAGGGCGCCTTCAGATAACCGTATATCGGCCAGGTGCCGATATACGGCGTCCCTCTCTGCAGGGGGAGGAGGCTGGAAGAGCTGGGAGCAGTGCACTGAGCTCCCGCCCCCTCTCCGCCCCTTGCCACTATTTGCAATGAGAGGAGGTGGGACGGGGTGGTGGTTTAACGGCTCTATTTTTTTTCCTTCAGCTACCAATATTATTTTTGCTGCCTTTTTTTCCTGTGAGATATAAGCTTTCTTTTTAAATATCTTTTTCACTGACTTTTTTTCCATTTTTTTATTTTATTGGAGGGGATTTTTTTAACATTTATAGTTTGTTTTTTTTTATTTGAAATTTTAGGCTAAAATAAAGTATGAGAATGAGTTCCTCATGTTGTTTTGGACGTTTTGATATGTAATATGTATGTCTTTTGATTACAGGGCGCATACGACGACGGTTTGGTTGGCGTCGGCTTTGGGTTATTTGCCTTTTTATGTATACATTTTTATTTTATTCTGTAATTTTGTTTTACCACCTATGTCCCTCATGACATCATATAATACCTCTGGGGGACATTCACATGTTTGTTTTTTTTATTACACACTTTTCCACTGTCGCTGAGGCATCCATAGGTGCTGAATCCATAGGATATGGATAGCCAGTTACAGGGAAAATATCCCCTGCAGTGACAAATAGTCACTGGCCACTGGCAGAACTTATCAGTCCCAGGGGATCTCGTCAGTCACGGGACTGCTGGCTTGTGTAGTGGAAGTTATACTTTCACTGTGACCAACAGCTGACAACCCAACATGCTTCTGATTGATTGCAGAAGCAGAGGCTTTAATCCCCGCCATATTTTTACTGTCGGCTGGGTTTAAAGCCCAGGACTGTAAATTTACTCTGTATAGTCCTTAATGGGTTAAAGGGGTTTTCCAAGCAGCGTCGGCTGTCAGTGCTGGGATACGCCAGGGTGGGAGCGGAAGCTACTTCTCCAACTCCTGTGTAGTGGCTGGTGCTTGTAATTGCAGGCGCAGCTCTCATTGAAATCACTGGGATCTTAGCTTCCAATTACAAGCGCCGCCTGCTACACAGGGGTCGGAGAGGCAGCTTCCGCTCTGACTGAAAGTAGGCGCTGCCTAGAGAACCCCTTTTAAATTAGTATAAGCTAGCCTTTAGGCCAGATTTATGTGGGCGCATTTGTATTTGTGCATGCATGAGCGCAGCGTTTTTACATAATGAACATTGCTTTTTTGAGCGTGCATCGGCACATTTTATAGTATTTTTTGTGCATGCAAGTCGTGCGTAATTGTGCATGCAAAAAAATACACGTTGATGCGCCCTCCATAATTAGTCTAAGGCCCGCTGTCCACGGCCAGCGATATTTCGCCAGGGGGGAGCGCTGACAGGTCTCAGCGATGAGCCTACCTGACAGATAGGCTCACCGCGGAAAATTGCAGCATGCCGCGCTTTAGATCCCGCGAGTGGAGAATCTCTGTGATTTGCCGCTCGTGGACGCTGCTGCTGCGCTCTCCATAGCAACGCTATGGAAAGTGTTTACTGCGTTACCCGCGGCCGGATTATCGCAGCAGGTAATGCAATGAACAATCGCCCGTGGGCAGGTAGCCGAACAAGTTCAAAATGTGTTTTCTTGTCTGTGCAATTACTCAGTGTTTCATGCATCTCCTAGCGTATTGTGCACACATTTGCGCATCCCCCTTGACTCCTATGAGGACTTTTCATGTGCAAATGCGCAAGAACGTAAAGTATGCTGCAGGTTTTTTTGTGCACAACTGAAATGCGCAGGGAAAAAGCTTACGGGAACGAACGTATTGAAATTAATGTGTTTTATTCACTGCATATTGCGCACGCAAATTTTGCATGCGCAAGTACGTCCGTCCGTGTAAAGCATGCCTTAAGGTCCTTTTACATGGAGTGAGAAATTGCTCGCCCGAGCGAAAGAGCTTACGATGACGCAGTTTTTTCGCTCGCGCGGTCAGTTTAAACACAAATATAAATTCTTTATTAATTTTTTTCAAATACGAGCGATCCGGCGTTTTTTGTTTTTTTTTTACCGATCACCGTTCCGCGTAAAAGGACTTCATGTTTACTGCGTCCTTACACCTCTACTAGATGAGATTAGAGATGAGCCGCCGGTGATGTCAGGCTACAGTTGTAGTTTCCCCATGTGACACAGAACAGACGGGAGCAGCTGCGGAGTTCTTCCTCTCCATAGAGGTGATGTCAGGAGGGATTCCCAGGAAGAGACGCCCTCAGGGGATTCCACCGCAGGAAGCACAAACCTGATTTATCTTCTCTTCAGGCAAGAGGGGGAGAAGCAGGAGTGTATGCAGCCGTGTTCCCCAGACATGACCTGGGATTGTGCTTGTGGTTGCAGGACCAAACCTTCCCGTATAACGTAATTTATTACCCGTTATTTATATGTCACTTACTTATTTACAGACTTTACTGAGAATATATTTGCGGATATCATTTGTCCTGATAAGCCCTATTAAGAGGGCAAGCTGAAAAAAGCCTGGTACCATTAGCCATGGTAACATAGTACGTAAGGCCGAAAAAAGACATCCGTCCATTCAGTTCAGCCTATTACCCCCCAATGTTGATCCAGAGGAAGGCAAAAAAAACCCTATGAGGTAGAAGCCAATTTTCTCCATTTAAGAGGAAAAAATCCTTCCTGACTCCAATCTAACAATCGGTATAATCCCCGGATCACCGATCCTTCTGAAGTTATTAATGATTATAACATGTAATACTGTGACGCTCAAGAAAGGCGTCCAGACCCCTCATCACCACGTCTTCAGGCAGAGAGTTACACAGTCTCACTGCTCTTACAGTAAGGCCAGGTTCACATGGGGCGGAATCTCTGTGCGGACTTTCTGCAAGGCAATTCCGCCAGCGGCTTTTTAACCCTGGATAAGCCAGCAAAGTGGACAAGATTTGCAAAAATCCAGTCTGCACGTTGCGCACAATCCATTGCAGCCAAGCCGCATGAAAACTGTCATGCGGCGCAGAATTCAAAGCCGTGGCATGTCAATTCTTTCCTCGTTTCCGCAGCAGCCTCTCTCCTCTCTATGGGGAGAGATAGCCGTAGCGGAATGCCGACGGCAAAGCCGCTCCAAAACGCGCGGCGAAAGGCCACGGGTTTTGAAGCTGCACTTATCGGTATTTCCGCAGGATTTTTGTCCCATGTGACCCCATGCTAACGAACCCGTTTCTATGTTGGTCTAGGAACTGTCTTTTCTCTAGATGTAGAGGGCGCTGCAACACCCCAGAGGGGTGACCCAGGGCACTTGGCTAACGTGAAGAGCTGGGAAGGATAAGTGTTGGCTTGTCATGGTGGCACTTACCAGGCTCTGGTCCCAGAGGGATGACACGCAGCCAAAGCCAGAGTAGGATCGCAGGCCAACTTCAGTACCCCTATTATAGGGAATGCCAATAAACGGGATGGGAGGAGTAGTAGTACTTATCACTCGTAACGCCACCGTTCCCACACACCGGTATGCTACGGGGCGGAGAAATGAATACAGAGACTTGTGTATAGTACCTCGGGTCCCCAGGAACGGTTAGGGCCCGGTATAACTTTTATTTGAATAGTAAAATTTTTTTATAACAGGTAATGCAGGTACAATTCACTGTAAAACATTAGCAGGCTACAGCTCAGAGGTAGGGAGGATACACAGGATGAATACGGTCCTACGGTGCACGTTATCTGTATGTCACCGATCCTGGATTGGGAGCACTCCGGAGGAGGAAGGGGGTTAGGGGTCACTCTGCAGACTCTCTGGCAGACAATTATTAAAGAAGGCTTAGCTAATAAGCAGGCGCGTGGGTGTCACAATAAATTACCTCTGTGCGGTGATCCTAACTACGGACGGCCGCACAGGAAAAGCCTGTAATGTGAACTGGTACCTGGTTTAGAACTCTTGCTAGAGCTCTCTTTCTCTCTCTGATGATGGGACTCACTCCTTCTCACATTCACACTCCAAACGCTACGGGATATTGCTCCTCTTCCTCCATCTTCACCTACATGGAAGCCATGTGGCTCTGTAGCAGGAAAGATGCATCTCCTCGCCCGCTCTCAAACACTCCTATTTATATTTTCACTCATACCACATGAAAAGACAAACTGATACATCTACATGCAGGCAACGATTTTATTAGAGTTAAAGGGGTTGTCCCGCGGCAGCAAGTGGGTCTATACACTTCTGTATGGCCATAATAATGCACTTTGTAATGTACATTGTGCATTAATTATGAGCCATACAGAAGTTATAAAAAGTTTTCACTTACCTGCTCCGTTGCTAGCGTCCTCGTCTCCATGGTTGCCGTCTAATTTTCGCCGTCTAATGGCCAAATTAGACGCGCTTGCGCAGTCCGGGTCTTCTTATCTTCTCAATGGGGCTCCGTGTAGCTCCGTGTAGCTCCGCTCCGTCACGTGCCGATTCCAGCCAATCAGGAGGCTGGAATCGGCAATGGACCGCACAGAAGCCCTGCGGTCCACGGAGGGAGAAGATGCCGGCGGCCATCTTCACCGGGTAAGTAAGAAGTCACCGGAGCGCGGGGATTCAGGTAAGCGCTGTCCGGTGATCTTTTTTAACCCCTGCATCGGGGTTGTCTCGCGCCGAACGGGGGGGAGAGGGGGGGTTTAACCTCTCAAGCGCCGCAGCTGTGCAACACATACTGGATATGACAAGACAAGCTTTGCACAGTACATCTACATAGGGCAAAACATGTATGACATTTATGGAGGGGACCAGGATGGTGTTCTGCACCACTACAGCGTGCCCTCTTGTTACAGTCACAGTCCTGGGTATAAAGAATCAGCGGAACAAAATGGTATTGCTCTCAGTAAATGTGCCTCTCTAAGGCTCCCGCACACGACTGTGTTTGTTAGTCCACCGACAGTATATGGCCGCCAAAATCAGAGGGTTCGGACGACTGTTGTCTAAAGTGTATGGGGGCCTTTGGCCAGTTTCACATGAGCGTATTACGGGGATCAGCATCCCGGCCCGACTGCAAGTATCCTAATCCGAACTCAGAGCATCATAGATTCTCATGATGGTCTGAGTTCGGGTCAGTAGACCTGCGGTCAGGCTGGGATACTCATCTGCATTATAAACACATAAATAAGTTTCTAATACACTTGTGTGAAGCTAGCCAAAGGCCCAATGTCCACGGGTAGATTGGATTCTGCGTGCGGGAGCCTGCAGCAGAATCCCACCATGCCCGCGGACCAGGACCCTCTGTACCACTACGACCAGGAGGCGGCATCCTTGCATACCTTTCTTCATCCGGGACATCTGTACTGCGATGGTCCACACACCTCACCGTCGGACATGAGAAGTATGGATTTTTGTTCTTAATCTCCTGGTTTCTCGCGGGATTCGCGTCTCGTCCTCAGTGTCAGCTGTGGACGGGCCGTGGATCGGACAGCTTTGATAGACTTCAAAGAAAGCCGTCCGTGCGGGAACCGCACAAAAATGGAGCATGCTGCTAATTTATTTTCCTGACCAAAGAGTCCGCAAAACAAATCCGCATGCTTTAATTGATTTGCGGACGGCCATGTATTCCTATGGGTGGCTTGATTTGCGTGTGTCCCGCGCGGATTCTGCAAATCAGACCCAACCGTGGACATTGAGTCTAGAGGTGAGTTCACACATAGCTGATTTGCTGCAGATTTTGTTGCAGATTTTGCTGTGGATCTGCAGCAGATCTCATCCTTTCAATCGAATTTAAATTGAAGCGAATAAATCTGCTGCAGATCCACAACAAAATCCACAGCAAATCAGGTAAGTGTGAACATACCCTAAGGGTGCCTTTACATGTTGCGCATTTTGGTGCCGATCCGCGCCTAATTCCACATTGGAATACACAGCATTACCGGAAGGTGCAGACTGTGATGAGGTTTTTGCCATGAATCTACAGCAGATAACATTGTTTCAATTGGAAGGGTGAAGCCTGCAGCAGATCCGTGGCATAATCCGCACCAATGGTTCTTGATACGGAATTTGCTGTGTAAAATCTACATAGATTCCACTACATGTGAACGCACCCAAAAGAAATGAATGGACGAGGTAGATTAGACAGATTAGAGATCTTTCTGTCATGCCGCTTCCAGATGAGCGCGTTTTAGCGAAGTATGTGGTTCGTGTTTTGCGGACCGTAATACCGAGCTAATGTAAATCTATGTATCTGTTCACATGGCCGTATCGTACACGCTCCGTTTTAACAAACACAGCATGACCTACTCTTTCGTATTTGCCTCCGTATCGCTATTCTTTTCTATTAGACAACTATAGATCCGTATTTACGTAGTGGAAAAATATATACGGAGCCAAATAGTGATGGAGGACTGATGACATACCATTGTGATGTCATCTGTAGCATGTCCGTAGTGCGGTTCTGTAGTACAGATGCCTGCCACAATTCGCCTCAGGGCGGTTTCAGAAGGTCGTAGGCGCAACCATACTTACCAGTACGGAGCGTAGTTATGCCTGAACTAGAGGAATCTCTTCCGCTTCAACATACGTTCAAACTCCACACCATACTGCAAGAGTTCGAAAAAAAACACTGGAAAATAGGTGCTGCCTCATCTATCCCACACATAGTAGTTACGGTGGAGAATACCGTTAGAGAAAACGAAACCACTGAAATCAATTATGTCATTTTGTCCCATTAAAGAGAGAAAAACATATTCGTCTGAAATCGTTCTCAGCCTGTATTCCCCCCGGACCGAGCGCGATTTTGGTCAGTGAAAAACTGATTATTTTTCACGCTATTTCCTTGCGTTTTTCATGCAATTGAAAAACACGTATTTTCCTAAGCTTTGCACTTCCTGGTTCTTTTTCTCGAGTTCGGTGGTCAGTCCCCCACAGATCTGTGGCATTACATCATACTGCAGGACAATTTTGTTCGTATATAGCGAAGTTCATAACTCGAACGTTCGCAAGTAGGGGACTATCTGTACTATACACTGATAAGCGCGCAAATCTACCTAATCAACCTCGTTCACTGCGCAATTGCGCATATGTTCGTCTGAAGCAGGGAGTCAGTAGGGAATTGTGAAACACACTATGATCAGTGCAGGATTTTTGTGTCATTTATCCTCACTTTCCACCACTTTTGGCCAGTTTAGGGTGGTTTCCCGTCTGCGTTGGGCCTTTTGGCTGGAGGTTCTGACGCAGATGTGGAATCGGCCTTATTCATACACTTCTCGGAGGAAGAACAGAGAGAGGAAAAGCACGGGTTATAAGAAAAGATGCTCTAGTTTGGGAGTTTAATGGGGAATACAAGTATTTACTAGAATAGACATGACCGATCCTCTTTAAGGCCAAAATTGTCACAGTCCTTAACGGGTTAAGGTAATTTTTCACGCAACGTAATTAATCTAATATGGGCAGAGCGTGGGACAAGCGCTCCTAGTCATGCCGGGCATTTAAACTTTTTGTCAAGATCTCACCAGCCTCATTGTAAGAGGATGTCCCGCCACGAATGTGACTGCTTCTATTTTTGCTCTGTCAACAATTTGAACAACAGCCAGTGTGTGTCTACTGTAAGGAACAGCTGTTCACGCCGCGCTCACCATAAATTAGTTATGCCACCAGTCACAAAGAGAAAGAAAACAGACTAGTTAGTCATCAGGATACGTCCAACCCACTTCCACTTATATCTCTTACTGCCTGCTGCTCCTACCTTTCTATCTTCTTCTCTGCTTCTTCGTCAGTAAAATGCTCATACACTGAACGATCACGGCATTAAGAAAACCCACTCACTAAAGGATAGGTCCACCTTTTCAGGTGATCATGAGCTTCCAGACGTCAGAGAACAGATTCTATAAGGCGTTGAACATCCTCCATAACTA
The DNA here is from genome assembly GCF_035609145.1 of Eleutherodactylus coqui. Lineage (NCBI taxonomy): Eukaryota > Metazoa > Chordata > Amphibia > Anura > Eleutherodactylidae > Eleutherodactylus > Eleutherodactylus coqui. The sequence goes on from NC_089849.1 coordinate 30,380,004, forward strand.
ACTTGACCCATGTCCGTTGCAGAAGCTCCATCAGTTGGTGCACATTTTGTGGATAAGTGGGAGCAGATCTCACAGCCCTTTTCAGCATATCCCAAACATGTTCGATGGGGTTATAGTCAGGTGAGTTTGGGGGCCACGGTAATATGGAGAATTTATTGTTGTATTCCTCTAACCACTCCCTGGTGATCTGAGGTTGATGACACAGAGCGTTGTCCTGTTGAAAGATGGCACTGTGGTCGGGGGAAGACTTCCTGAAGATATGGGTGGAGATGATCAGCTAACAGGTCCCTGTAGTGTTCACCATGCAAGGTTTGTGGTATGATGACCAATGGCCCTAGGCCATGGCAGGAAAATGCTCCCCACACTATGACACCATTATCACCAGCTTGTTGAACCCCAACGGTGGACCCATGGGATATGGCTTCATGCTGTTTATGCCAGATGTGGACACAGCCATCCACGTGGTTCAACAGGAAATGGGACTTGCCACTCCAGACGAGCTTCTGCCATGTGTCAGGGGTCCATTGACGTCTCTCCTGGACCCATGTGAGGCATTGTTGGCGATGACGCAGGGTTGGGAATGGCACCCTTGTCAGTCTTTTATCTATAGAACCCCAGTCCATGAAAGGTTTAGCCACATGGTCATTGTGGAAATTTGTCTAATTTCCCTGCTGTTGTCCTGATGGGCCAGTTGGTGCACTTTGGCATGTCGTTGTTGAGATACTAGATGTGCCAACTGATACTTGTCTCTGCGATCAACCACACATGGCCTGCTGCTTGGTGACCTTCTGTTGGATATCTGTCCATGGTTAAACCAATCTTGCTATACTCTTGATACCGTGGTTTGGGAGTGCGATCGTTTCAGAAATACTGGCAACACACCTCCGGGCGCCAACAATCTGCCTGTGGTCAAAGTCACTCAAGTCACAACGTTAACCCATGACTGCCAAATGTTGTCTTCTGCTGCGCAGAGGTCACCACGTTATCTGATAGCAGATCCTGATATGGCCATTACATGGTACCGCGTTATTGATCACACAATATCACACGCCGGCTGTTCCTAATTCAGTGGTCATTCAGTATATAGTTCTATGGATTTAGGACTGACAAGAGATTATGTAGCAAACATCCAGGTTAGATTTACGATCATTGAGAAGCAGGTGTCTCGCATAACAAAACCCTTCGCCTCAGGTCAGCCTAGAGTCAATGACACCTAAATAGATCATTTGTGTCTTTAATTGATCCAGGTGACTGTGTCTTGCTGGTTACATCCACCTGGGGTGAGACAATAGAAGGCACTCAGGCACAGGAGAAAGGGAGTTTAACAAGTCATACCCTTTACCAGTGGAAAGAGATCGGGACGACAAAGAACAAGATGGCTAGATACAATCAGGGCCACCACCAACATGTCAATCACCGAACTGAAAGAAGTCGTGGAAGACAGAAATCATCATCACCCTTTAACTGAGGGGATATTTAGCTCAAAACTACCAACCTAGGTGCTTACACCATACATGTGTTCTTCATGCGGCGACAAGTCAGATGCAATCACTCAGACTTTAAGGCCTCCTTCACACGGGCGACAAAGTCGCGCAATTTTGTAGCATTGCTACGATGCTACAAATCGCATGTATGAGAAGCCCATGGTTTCCTATGGGTTCCTTCACACATGAGATGTTTTGTAGCATGCTACAAAACGACACACAAACCTCTCAGGTCCGGCGATATGCCTGCGACACGCGAGGTTTTGTAGCCCATGCTTCTCTATGGAGCCTTCTCTCTGTTGCATCGCATCGCATGAAAACTCGGTTTGCATGCGATGCAACTTTAACAGTAGCAGATGCTACAAAGCCGCGTGATTTTGTAGCGTCACATGCGACTTTGTAGCACTACAAAATTGCACTATTGCTGCGAGAAAATCGCAGCGATTTCATACGATGCCACGATGCGATATCGCAGCGATTTTCTCGCAGCAATGCGGTGTCGCCCGTGTGAAGGAGGCCTAAAGCTGCTGGTTGCCATCTTGGCCTTATCCAGATTTAGGTTGCACCGTGCTGATGGATGGTCAGAATTTTTTAGCACAAGCAGCATGAATCGGTTAACCTTTCTTGTTAGTCTAGTGGAGGGTGACTAATGGGGTGGGGAATGAAAGCGCTGCGGAATAAGTTGGCGCTATACAAATAAAGATTATTATTATTATATATTATTATTATACCCCCACTGGGCCCTCTAATACCTGTGGATGGACGCCATGAATTGCTACGGTTCTGAAGGCCAAAGTGAGTCCAACATACTACTAGATGGGGGGGGCTCTCATAAAATGCCCATGTATGTCAAAGACTCTAATGTTTAGGCCTCTTTCGCACAGGCTACAAAACATCTCGCATGTGAAAGAACCCATTGGAAACCATGGGCTTCACATTGTAGCGATGATTTTGTAGCCCGTGTGAAACAGGCCTTTGTCAGGGAACTGGGGTTCGAGTACTGGAAGTCGCTGAAACTGCCCGCAACCCCTGTCCCTACCTACTTGCCTCCGTGGGCTAAGCCCCAGGGCGACAACTGGGCAACAGTCCCTAGACTCTCTAGGGATGAGGGGCAAGGAGTCAGACTACAAACAAAAACAGAGGCTGGTCAAGTAATCTGGATCGGCAACAGGAGGGTACGTAGTACAAGGGGTCAAGCAAAGGCAAAGTTGGTTGGTATCCAAGCAAGTAAGTCAAACAAGGAGTCAGTCAAATCAAAGAACCACGAGTGCAGCAGAAGACCTAACATACAGTGGCAAAGGGCTGAAGGAACTGAGAAGTTTAAATGCTGTCAGACCTCCTGCCCCAGCAGCTGATTGGGGCGGGGAGCCTGACAGCAGCAGGACCCAGACATTAAGCAGAGAGTCCAGAGTAGAGACCCAGACCTCAAACAGTGAGTGCAGAGCAAGCGCGCCTGGGTGTCATGGCAACGGGGACGCGTGGCGGTAACCCACCGTGTCCCCTGCAACCCGGCTAGCTAGGCACACGCCCCCTGCGCACGGGAGCCAGTGTACTGGATAACGACGGCCAGGGGAGGTCCCCAAGATCAGGGCTCCTCTGCGCCGCAGCCTGGTTAATAGGACCGGTAGTGCGGGCAGGGAGACCCCCAGAGCCGCTGGGCCTAACAGCCTTAGTGAAGTTGGTCCGCATCACATTTGGTTTTTAGATTGGACACATCTTTGGAACAGTCTACTGGACGCACAGAAGGCATGTGTCTGGATAATGGTAGCCCATGGGCACATTAGACATAAAGGTCAGGAGAATCTCTTTGCATTCTGTACATGGCGGTTGTTGCCTTAGCCACATTATTGCATTCCAGCTAGTAAGGGCTCATTCACATGAGCAAATACGCTGTATACTCACAGACCAACACTCAACTATGCAATGTCAGGTTTGCTCATTCTGGTGTATTTTTTGAGCTCGTAATCTCTGTGTATTTACAAATGCAAGCAGGGTCCATTGATTTTACACATGTATCGTGCGAATTCACTGCATATTTGCGCATTTCTATTGACTTCAATGGGCTATCATATGCACCGAAATAGGACATGCTGCTTTTTTTTTCAAGCGATTGAAAGTCGAATATGTTCGTCTGAACATCTAAATGCAAGTCAATGGGGATAGCCTTGTAAGGGCGGCTTCACACGAGTGTATGCGCAGATACGCTCACCTCAGTGCATCAACAAGGCTGGATAAGGTGGATCTGAGCGTGTCTGTCCATAGTACTTGACATTTTGCGCACGCAGGGCCAGTTCACACAAGTGCGCGATTCGCCCCTTCCGTGGATTAAAAGGCTTGTTAGCCTACTGAGGTCCAGATGTGTTCTTTTCCCTGCGGTTTTATGCAGTGTTTCACGCATCCCCTTTCGTATTTGCGCACCTCCCATAGACTAGGGAACTAGAACAGGACCTATTTTTTTTGCGCACATACGAAATGTTAGTTCCTAAACACGCTCATGAAAATGAACCCGGTGGAGTCAAGGAGTTCTATTGTACGTGCTTTCTGTGCGTGTATTTTACGCTTGCAAAAACGTGCGAATGCGGTCATTTGAAGAGCTCCCAATAATCTACCAGGGAATTACTTTACAATTAGGTGAATCGTTCGCTGTCTGATCAGCTTTAGGGCTCCTTCACACGAGCGCATGCACATTTGCGCGTACCTCAGCGCTGCGTCTTTGCCGAACGAACAATGCTTCTTTGTGCCAACAATATATGTATATTTGCATGCCGCAAACAAGATACACCACTTGCAATGGCGAATAAGTTCCTGATGTGTTCTTTTTCCATTTTTCAGAATTGCGCAGCATATTATGCATCTCCTTGCGTATTCGCACCCCCTATTGACTTATGGAGGGTGTTGGTACTCAAATGTGCAAAAAAATAGAGCATGTTGCGGGTTTTTTTTGCGCAGCCGAAATGCTTGCATAAAATACGGAAATGTGAACGAACCCATTGAAATGAATGGACTCTATTCTCCATGCATCCTGCAGTTTGTAGGGTTACGGTCTGGCTTCTTCTCCATCTGTGCTTGTGGATCAGTACGAGGCAGTTTGTGCGGCAGGTAACATGACTCACTGCAGCAGCCGGGCCCCCGTGTTTAGTGTCTCGGGATATCCTAATTCCATTCCAAAGTCACATGTCTGCAGAATACTGAGCACAATGAACAAAGACACGGCAGCTTGAATTACTGCACTGGGTTTGATTTATTGTACAAGATTGTTTTGAGTGCTGGGCAAAAGAAGTATATAGCAAGAAAAAAATACCCCATTGAGATTAAAGGGCCATTAAAAAAAAAAAAAAAAAACTTTTATGGCATATAAAAAGTCCGGGCGCCGGAGCGCCCACAGATCACGAGACAAGAGGTTGGATGACTTAAGGCCCATTTAAACCAAACGATTCTCGCTCAAAATTTTCTCAAAGCCGCCTTTTGAGCGATAACCGTTGTGTCTAAGGCTGCCTGTCCACAGGCGTTGCGGTATCCCATGGGGGAGATCTGCCACCCGGGAGCAGGAGACTGCAGATGGATCTCCACGGTCAGCCTATCTGACAGGCTGATCGCGGAGAATCGCGGCAATTCGCAGCATGCTGCGAATTGCGGACCGCGAGCGGAGAATCACTATGATTCTCCGCTCGTGGACAGGGGGACTGCGCTTTCCATAGAAAGCACGCATTGCGTTCCCCGCGTCCGGATTATCGCTGCGGGGAACGCAATGTTAAAACGCCCGTGGAAGGGCAGCCTAAATGCACGGACATCGTGCAGTTTTTGTGCATGAGTTGTTTATTATTCATTTCTAGTTTTCTTGAATTGAGCAATGAACTCTTATCAGTGGTGCAGGTTGTTATCACAGTCGGCAGCGCTGATAAGATTCTTTCAGCTCGTGTCCCACTGGTAGTTTACAGCTGGCTGTAAGCACAGAGAAAATACAGCTGTTTGCTTATGCAGAACAGCTGTATTGTTCGCCGAGTGATAGCGGCAGTGTCCCACTCCACCTGCATAGCTCTTAAGTAGCTACTTAGCTACTATATAGTATGCAAAGATGATCGCTCAAAACTGTCACTTAAACTATCATTTGAGCGACTTTTTAACAATCATTTGTCAGTGTAAATGGGGTCTTATTCATTAGCTTTCCTCAACTTTCCTCCCACCAGTACAATCTATAGACAATACAGGGGGTACCCAAAACGTCCGGTGCGCGGAGCGTTACAGTCTTCTGTCACTAGGTGAATGTCTGCGGAACTCTTCTGAGGAGGTTGGCCAGCCACCATTGTCCGGGAAAGTTGCATTCGGCTCCAGTGATTATTTTTTTTCAACAAGTTGATCGTTTTTTTTTTTGCTTATTTTGTGATGGTCGATTAATACGAAAACATGCAGCTGGGAAATTTTGTTTCCTTTCGCACTGCTTGTAAAGAAAGTTCCACGGAGCGAGGTCGGGTGAATACGGGGGGCGGGGATGAGGCAAGGGGGTCATGCCGTTTTTATAATAAATTGCTTAACGCTCAGCGCTGTGTGGGAGAAAAGGGGGCTGGTTCTTCCATCATGACCACGCAGCTGCTGAAATCTCTACTGCCCTCCTCCATTCAGAGTAAACCAGCTCATTGATGAGCGACTGCCTGTAACGTGGACCGATTATTGCAGCTAAAAAATGATCGTTTAGTCGTTAGCTGTGCTTACACTGAAGGATTATTGTAAAGTGTCGGATGATCCAACGATTACCTGAGCAATAATCATTCATGTAGAAGGTGTTTGGGCCTCCTTCCCAGGAGCGTATGTGTTTATACGTTCGCTCGTACACACCGTATATACGCATGATTGAATTTTTGCCACGATCGAGTCCCACTGCAGAGCTCGTTTTTTTTTTTTCTCGGAGTATTCAAATTCCACACTATTCTGCGCGAGTTTGAATTAAAAAAACGGGAAGGTGAGTCCCGCCCTATCTTTTTCCGCACATAATATTAACGGTCGAGAATACCGCTAGTGTAAACTAAACGATTGAAATCAATGGTTTTGTTTCGCCCCATTTTGCGGTTGTGATCTTCACGGGCTTTAAGGCCGCCTGCGCACGGGCGGATTTGCATTGCGGAATTCGGAGCGGTCGTCTGCCTCCGGATTTTACAGCAAATATCGCCCATAGCATGCGATGGCAAAACGCAATTTTCTCTACACGAGCGGAAATCAATTATGATTTTCCACTCGTCGAGAAGAAATCATAGCATGCGATTGAAGTAAATGGAAGCCGTCCAACCCGCGGCCCATATGCAATCATTATTGCGGAAAGGTCGTGGGATCCGCATCATCGCTTAGCAACGGCGCAGCATTATCCGTACTGCGCATGTGCGCCGGCTGGCACATCCCCAATGCAGATGAGAAGAATCCGGACAGGTAGACAGGCTCACCGGCCGGGTACAGGGTCGCATTCCGCTGCAGGATGCCGTATGTGGAATCTGACCCGTCCGTGTGCAGGCGGCCTAAAAACAGGACAAAATCACACCGGTATGTTTAA